>NC_052532.1:71035046-71676546 GCF_016699485.2 Gallus gallus | reverse complement strand
CTAAAACACCTCTATTTGCTGCAGCTTCCCAGCGAGGGCTGGTGAGAACTGAGCCATGAGCAGCCCAGCATGCTGGTACGGCACTGTATGAGTATCCATAAACATGACTGTCAACGTAGACTTCATAAATTGATGAAAGCCCACAAACCAAATATGGGCCTTCTTGTTAAACTTTGGGGCAATCTGCACTTGGAAAACCTCATGGTGACTGCTGTAGGATGACTGCTTTTGTACTTGTATATGTGTGTGCATGTAGAGATGGCCCACAGCGAATGCAGAGCACTTGTAGTACCTCTAGGTTGCCCAGAAAAGTTGTGGAGTCTCCATCCTTGGAGACTAAAATCTGTTTGTACGTGATCCAGCTCTGGGTGGCCCTCCTTGAGCAGGGGTTGGACCAGATGACCAGATGTCCCTGTCAACCTCAGCCAGTCTGTGATCCTAGGCTCTAGGAAAAATGCCTCAAATCATGTGATAAATAAAATACAGGAGAGAGAGCAAAAGGTCAACTGGCAGCCTCCAAAAATTGTATGAAGGGTTCAGCTGGACGTTTTTAGAGCCATAAGTTGAAGTGGATCCTACCAAAAGCTGTTGAGATGGAAGCCTGCATTTGATTCAGTGGCCACCCCTAATGAGGGATGCAGACCCAGATTTTTGAAAGATGCACAGAGTTTGCTTGCCTCCAGTTCTGGATGCCAGCAACCTGTTTTTGCAGAGGCGCTGAGCTGTTTTTTTGATCTCAGTAGGAGTTCTGGGTGCATAATATTCATGCAAATCAGGCTGTAGGTATCTGAAGTCAGGCAGCCAAAAACACAGGCGCCCCAGATTTCCAGGCCTCTTAGTATGTAAATACAGCTCAAAAATCTTTCGGCATTTCAGTTTCCCATGTTGATAAAGCTGCACCTCGAAAGTGTTCCTCAAATAGATCCTGGGAAGATAGTGAAGAGATCATCTATCAGGAGAAAAAAGCATCCCAGCCAGTGCCATCCAGACTTATTGCATTATTGTCAAGAAAATGAGGATCAAAGACCTTGATTTACTTCTGACTCTCCTTGCTCATCATAAGTTCCTGAACATATTGGGTATTTTTCTGTGGCCCCAGATGTCCAGAACAAAAGTACGTACCTTGAAGAAGTGCTTTGAGCTGTTATAACGTCTGCAATTTTTTTTGTGATCAAATTTCTGCTGATGTGGCTAATTTGGCTAAAGGGAATATTTGGGGGAGAAGTGGTGGTTCAAGTCAAAGAAAATAATTTTATTTCTTCTAGAAAAATAATTAAAACAAACAAACAAACAAAAACCAATAAGAAATACTCTACTTGATCCAGAATGGTATAGTCTCCTTACTCCTGTTACTTAAAACCCCCTTGTACAAATTCGTGCCAATTTTTGAATGTACATTTCCACCCTGAGGTTTCCATTTGACATTTCAGTATCTGTATATCTGTATTTCATTTTCAAGTACACCAGACTAAAGTTTTTCAGTGCTACAAAAATCTCCCCTGCCTATTTTTTCAGCTGGAACTATTTGCATCATTTGACCTGTATTTGCAAATCTTGTGAGTATCTCTTTTCTCTTCTCTTCTCTTCTCTTCTCTTCTCTTCTCTTCTCTTCTCTTCTCTTCTCTTCTCTTCTCTTCTCTTCTCTTCTCTTCTCTTCTCTTCTCTTCTCTTCTCTTCTCTTCTCTTCTCTTCTCTTCTCTTCTCTTCTCTTCTCTTCTCTTCTCTTCTCTTCTCTTCTCTTCTCTTCTCTTCTCTTCTCTTCTCTTCTCTTCTCTCCTCTCCTCTCCTCTCCTCTCCTCTCCTCTCCTCTCCTCTCCTCTCCTCTCCTCTCCTCTCCTCTCCTCTCCTCTCCTCTCCTCTCCTCTCCTCTCCTCTCCTCTCCTCTCCTCTCCTCTCCTCTCCTCTCCTCTCCTCTCCTCTCCTCTCCTCTCCTCTCCTCTCCTCTCCTCTCCTCTCCTCTCCTCTCCTCTCCTCTCCTCTCCTCTCCTCTCCTCTCCTCTCCTCTCCTCTCCTCTCCTCCCTTCCCCTCCCTTCCCCTCCCTTCCCCTTCCCCTTCCCCTTCCCCTTCCCCTTCCCCTTCCCCTTCCCCTTCCCCTTCCCCTTCCCCTTCCCCTTCCCCTTCCCCTTCCCCTTCCCCTTCCCCTTCCCCTTCCCTTCCACTACCATGGGAAAGTCTCCATGGTGTCTGGCACTGGGAGGCAGGCACCCCATGGACCTGGTCATGGCAAATCTCTGTGGCATATATGGGAGAAGAAGGGCCTGTTCTGGATGGCAGTGAATAGCAGAGTGCTTGCAAGCACCTCAGCTGCACCACTGTCCTCACCTGGGGTGAAACTCATCTCTAAGCAACCTATGCTCTGCAGTGTGTGCTGAGCGGTTTGGCCCTGGGTGGTCCCAGCCCCCTGGGATCTGATGGTGCCCAAGGGGCCCTTATCAAAAAGCACTAAGGGGTGTCAGGGCAACCCAGAAGTTGCAGCTCCTCATGAGCTTGGTCCTGGCACGATGTGTTCCAGAAGAAAGGACACGTCATGCCAGGGAGAGGGTGGACCAGATTCTCAGGCTGAATACCACTTTGGAAGTTACAACATGGAGCTGTGATATGAGGAAGCTAAGCTCACCGTGGCATGTCCTCCTGTGCCCTGCGATTCAGTCTGTTTCCCTCCAGGCATTGTGCGAGAAGTGAGCATGGTTTTAATTGCTGTGGAGGCACAACATCCAGATGGTTTGAATACTTGTGTGGATTCCTCCTTGTCTGTGATGTGGTTAGGGTTGCTGGCAGAGGTGTGGAGTGCTTTGCTTTGTGTTGGAGGGGAGAAAGTGATAACCTGCTTTGATAGAACTGTGCCTGCCACTCATTAAGTCATGCTGGGTGAGAGCATACCAGTGCTAGAAGAACACAGATCCCAGAGGCTCCTTGGCAAGGTAGGGGCAGCAGCCCCAGGGTGAGAGACGCTGGCTCAATCCCTGTGCAATGAGAAAAGGTGGAAATGCAGAGGCAGCGAGTGAGAGTTTCTGCCTTGCTCAGCTCCACTGCACTCTGATGTAGCTTTTGCTCAAAAATCTCGTACATATTTAATCTTGAACCAAACCTGATGTTTGACGGGACACCAGATGTGAATCTTCTGGGACTTCTCTGGGCATAGAACTGGAGCTAAACAACACCTCTCCAGCCTCATTTCCAGCTGGCCATAGGTAAAGAACCTCCCTGTTCAGCCCATGGCATTCCACACCCTGCCCACTGCCCCATATTGCTCTTGATACTGACTCTCACAGTCCACAGGAGTATGAACTCCCAGCCTCACAGTGGTGATTGAAACAAACACCCTGGAGTCCTGCAGCATGTAGACAGGGCAGCAGGGGAAGCTAGCATTTGCCTTTTGTAGATGAGCAGGACAGGTCCAAGGATTAAACGCTATTAAACAGTGATCACATGAAATACAATTAAGCTCCTGCTTGAAATATTTGCTGCAACTGTCAGACAAGTGCTCTCATGCTTCCATCTGTTGAATTTCTGCTTCTGCTGCCATGGTGGTAATGGATGTTGTGGTTCCCTTCTTGGGTCAGATATTTGATTACTGGCAATTCAGTCTTGTTCTCCGCCTGTTTATCACACTGAGGTACAGTGTCCAGCTCCCTGGGAAGGTGCTTTCAGGAACAATATGACGATGTTTGCAGAAGCTTTGCAATGGCATTCACACCAGGAGGGTTCCTCACCTTTTCAGCTGAATGAGTTCCCTGAAAATCAAACCAAAGATCATGCAAGAGGAATTTTTTCTTGTTGTTGTAAGTTTTTTTAGCAGAAAAATATTTCTGTACTTTATACATAGTCTTACGGCCCACACAAAGAAATATTTTCTAATTGTTCTTGATGCAATGCATTTGGCAGTGAGAGAAAATGTGGGTGGGGAGCACACCTATAGCAATATCCTTCTCACCTTCTCATTGAGGGGCAGGAGAAAATGAGAACAATTTGTCTTTGGCAAGCATTTGTGTTTTTCTGTAGGGCTCAGAAGAGGAGACTGAAGATGTTGAATGCAAGTGAAAGCAGAAGTCTGCACACCTACTGTAACATCTGTGCAAGGGTGTAAAAACCTAGGCTAAATTAAATTAACATGTGATGTAGTTGGGAAAGAAACAAAGCAGACAGACTGGGAGCAAGGACTATTTGATTGCAAAGTGTTTGACTGCGATCTTGGCTAAGTCAAGCCCAGGAGGTGCTGGGTGCTCAGGCTGAAGGTCTCAGGGTGGTGCAGCTCAGCTGGCCATGCCCAAATGGTCACGCTCAGGGGATTTCTAGAGGAAGCAGTCACATGAGGTCCTGGCCATGTGATGCCAGATGGCAGAACTGAACCCCTAAAGTCCCCTCGCTGCTGTTCTTGGACTTCATCACCCCATAAAGAGCTGGGAGGGTTCAAGGCAAGGGGGAATTGCTCAAGGGCAGTCGGGGACATTAGGAAAGTACCCGCTGTCTCTGTGAGCAGAGCTTGCAACATCCATCATCTTCCCTTCATGCACGTTCATGGAGGCTGTGAGGATCAAAACAGTAGTGGGAGCTGGCAAGCTGAATATCTTGGGGATTTTAGAGCCCAGGAATTATAGCAATCTTCTGTGGAGGTGGTTACTTTTGTGTCTAACCTCTGATCCAAGACGAAAGGTCTGATTTTCAGAACGTGCTGGAAGTGCAGATTGCAGTGCCAACACAGCAACCTGGAGGCTGTGATGTGCATGGTGTTAGCAAATAGAATGTGCACCAAAGTGAACTCTTTCTGGTTGATTTTGATCTTGCAAGGGACGGGGTTTCTCTTGACACTATGATGGTCTTGAGGCAGGAGACCACCAGACAGGGCAGCAGTGCTGACTGACAAGATCCAGCGCTCCCCTTTGGGATGCGTGTTCCTGCTGCCCACCTTGCAGCAGCAATAGGGTTTGCACAGTTGGCAGTGAGTCAGACCCGGGCACTGAAGTGGGTGAAAACCAGCCTGCCCTTTCTGTTTGGGTTATTTTTTCCTAGGTCAGTTTGCTTGGTGTCCACCAGGGCTGGTGCTGGCACTGGGAGGGCAGTGAGAATGAGGGAGGACCTGGGTTTACCAGAATAAGATCTGTGGCTAAATATGCTCTAAGCCATATTGTGTTGGTTGGTCCAGAGGATGAGTCACGGGAGTGGTCAGAGCTGGGAAGCTGGTTCTTTGCAATGTTTGTGCTTTTTGTTTGCCTATATATCCTCAGTCGCAGTTGTGTGTGCGTCTTGTACCTGCAGCTACTCCTGGAAGCAGCATGTTATCTCCTGCCACTTTGCAACAGCTCTCACTTGGCTGGTTGGCTGCCACTTCTTCTTCCGTGTTTAGGTACATCCATTCCTTTATTAGGATGGATTTACTATGCTATGTTCTCAGTTTGTTGCACATTAAGATGTACTGATGGGTAAGATAGTCTACATGCTGAGAGACATTCCTTATATTCCTTCTCCACAATTTATATTGCATTTTGCTTTGTTTCTGCATTTGTAAGATTTAATAATTACAACTAACACTTTGTCTTGATTGGTCATGTAATTACTATAGCATCTGAGATGCTCTATGAAGCTGGAGTTAACACCTCCTGATTAGAGTCCCCATGAGGGATGTGGGGCAGATGTTACTTCTCAGGAACAAGCTCCCTGGGGACTCTGGGTTAGATCATAGACCATAGATTGCAGACCATGGAATCATTTGAGTTGGAAAAGACCCTTAAATGTCATCTAGTCCAACTCCCCTGCAGTGAACAGGGATATCTAGAGCTAGATCAGGTTGCTCGGAGCAGGGTTTCCCTGTTCATTGGAGGGGAGTTGGACCAGATGGCCTTTAAATGTTCTTTCCAACTCAAATCATTCTATGATTCTATGATTCTTAAAGACCCTTTAGATACTAAAGGCTGCTCTCATGTCTCCCCTGAGCCCTCTCTTCTCCAGGCCAAACAACCTCAGCTCTTTCAGTTCTTTCAGGCTTAGCAACAGACCCCATTACTGGCCCTCAGTTGTAGCATAAAGCCTGTGAATTTTTTCTGTAGCCAGGGATCCTGGAAACATGACCGTGAGGTGAGAGAGGGAGGAACAGAAGGTTATTTTGTGAACTGGAAATTGTCACTTAATCCATACAGACCCCACGTGACTGGGACCTGCAGGAGGCTCCTGTGTTCAGCAGGTAGCAAAGTGGAAAAAATAGGAGTGAGCTGGAGATACTCGTTTTCTCAGTCTAGGACTGCTTAAGTGGCTTTTGAAGAGACTGATCAATTGTCTTCCCCTTCACTTTTTCTGGTGCTAAGAAGCTCATTACAAATAACCAACCTAGTGTTCATCCAACAAGTGGAGAGACACGGGATCTTGTTGCCCTCCGTGCCACAGCTGTGGCTACGGCTGCTCAGGAAACCCTCACAACACTATTTAAAGATCATTATTATGAAAAATGACTTCTCAATTTAAGACACAGGACTTGGATGACATTTAATGGAGGATGGATGAAAAAGGGCAGAGCTGAGGCTCTTCCTTTCTTTTTGTAAACAAAATCCAGGAGAAAAACAGTTGTTTTGAATTTGAAGAAAATGTTTTCATTTGAAAAATGAATAATTTCCTGAACGAGTTACAACTAAATGAAAAATATTCCCTTCTTTCTAAAATTCCCTCAGATAAATATTTATCCTTTCCCCATCAGAGTCTCACTCTCACTGTCCTGATCTGCAGTCTGCCTCTCAGCAGGGACTCTCACTCCACTCCTTCCTGCACCGTGCACGTTTCTGGCTTCAGTCATGGATGCTGCAATTAAGGGATACTCCCAGCCCTCCTGCCGCTGGTCTGAAGCAGAAGTGCTGAGCGATGATGGTGGTGTATGAGTCCAAAGCAACACACCACTTCTCTAAATGTCACTTAAAACGGTGCTGCACCTGTCATGAAGGTGAAAGGGTGTGTTTATCCTCTCGCCAATGTCACCTGTGTATGAGGAGCAGCTGAGGTCCCCTGGTGTGCTGGGCCCAGAGCAGAGGAGCTGAGGGGAGGCCTCATGGCTGCTGCAGCTCCTCACAGAGCGCAGAGGGGCAGCGCTGAGCTCTGCTCTGTGTGACAGCGACAGGGCCCGAGGGAACGGCATGGAGCTGTGTCAGGGGAGGGGCAGCTGGGGGTTAGGGACTTGGAACTAGAGTGGTTGGGCCTTGGAACAGGCTTCCCAGGGCAGTGGGCATGATATCAAGCTGCCAGAGTTCAAGGAGTATTTAGACAAAGCTCTGAAACACAGATTTTGAATTTTGGATAGTCCTGTGTGCAGCCAGGGGCTGGAGTGAATAATTCCTGTGGGTCCATTTCAACTTGGGATATTCTATGGTTCTATGGTTCATAGAATCATAGAATCACAGGATGACTTGGGTTGGAAGGGACCTCAAAGATCTTCTAGTTCCGACCCCCCTGCTGTGGGCAGGGTTCTATTGTGTTTTATGTGGAAAGGAGCATATGTGGCTGTTTTTTTCACTGGGCAGCCGCTATCCCATTGGTGTTGGTTGAAGCAAGGGTTTGATACAGGAGAGTAGCACTCATGCTGCAGGTGTTGGGCTCAGATGCACCCACTGGATGGAGAACCTTCCTACAGACACAGCTTTGGGCTGCTAAAGGCCTCTCAAAATACTGGCCAGATATGTCACCGGTGACGTTTGGGAAAGGGAGGCACCGTATCTGGTCTCAGGGTCCCTGGGAGGGCTTGGGCACATCTGATGGGGACACTGCCAGGCCTTGCTGCAGCCAGGAGTGAATGCCATCTGATAGTTTGCAGTTCCACAGCATGTAACATTTTGAGATAAACAGCAGATAGATGCAAAGGAACCAAAGAAACTTTCTGTGCGGGATTCAGTTTCATGAACACAGGCATCGTAGTTCCTCAGTCCTCCAGCCAGGCTTCTGCAAAGAAATCTGCATGTGCGTGTCTCAGGGACTTTACGCTGGGCAGTGACAATTTTGAAAAGCAATTTAGAAAGTATAATACAAGGTATGGCTAACAAAGTGCACAAATCGAGAATCAGTGGATTTAGGAGCCTAAATGAACAGTCAGATTTCCAAACGAATGGTAGCTTCTGCTGGCTTCACTGAAAACTGTGGGTTAATTAGTCCTTTTGCGAATTGGGCCTCATATTCTTCTGTTTTGAGATGAACTTGGCTTGATTTTACAAAGCCTTTCTTTTTTGCACACCAAACTTACTCTTCAGAGTGAAAATTCATTTCTAATGAAAGCCTTCTAAATAGAAACACTTGGATTGACAACCCTGGGCACACGAGTCCTTGATAATTGGGTTTGAATCTGATTTTATACTGTCAGTTCATCTGTGCTGGGAGCTGATGGGCGTCAGTACAGAATCCAGGTCTCTGCAAATAACCGTCAAAACAAGTTGTTGTGGTTTTGACTCCGGGGTGGTATCTGGTATGGTTGAGAAGGTTGCTGTGGGAGTTAAGTAAGTTCTAATTTTGTAGCAAACCCTCAGGTTTCTTGTGTAGGCTATTTTCTGGATACTGCTCAGACCTCTGTATTGCACAGATTTTATACAGCCCTAATTTCCATCGGCTTTAGCAAAGGAAAGGTGTCACTTCATGCATGAAATTGTTAATGCTGGAACAGCATATCTGTCTGGCCTGTTTTCTCCCTGTTCTGTGTAATGGTGAGGAAATTTCAGCATTGGGTTAGAGGATTTGAATTGAATGTTGGGTGAAGTCTTGGGCACGTGAAATTCAGTTGCCTGTTAATTATTTCTGCTTGCTGATTTCCCTGATTTTTTAGGAGTGAACTGGGATGGGAGATGAGAAAGAATGTAAAGAAGAAGAAACCTTCATCTTTGAGACAGCATCTTCCCAAGAGCATTCACGAATACTAAGAATGTTTCGAAGAGAAATAAGGAAACAGACACTCTCCTGTACTGATGCATTTGATAATCTATTTTCAGGCATTCTCCCCAGGGTTGTTCTTGGATGGGGAGAAAACCTCACATCTCAGCTGAAGGTTCAGAAGAAATGTGGTTCTTGGGTTACCTGGGCTCCTGGGGAATTAAATGGACCTGTATGGACTTCCCTTTTGCCTTTCTATTCCTTGTCAGCCTGCTCCAAGGAGATGGACTGTGCAGCCCTTCCTGCAGGAGCAGCTCCATCAGCACCCCAAGAAGCAAGTGTGGCTGTATCCTGTAGCTCTGTGTGTTGGGTGCAGCTCCCTGGGAAGCAGTGGTGTGATGAAGCTTCAGTTCCTTCCATGCATTTCAAGCATATTTAGTTGAAAAATATGAGTATGGATTGAACTGATTGCAGTTGGTAAGGATCTTAATGTATGGATGGCAATACTACAGTTCACAAGAACCATAAGCAAGAACAATGCAGGAAGAATAAGAAAGAAAAGCACAATAATGGGATCAAAGAATCATTTGAGTTGGAAGGGACTCTTAAAGGTCATCTAGTCTAACTCCCCTCAGAGCCCTGTTTGACCTGACCTTGAATGTCTCCAAGGGCAGAGCATCCACCACCTCTCTGGGCAACCTGTTCCAATGACTCACCACTGTTACTGTAAAAAAAACTTGTTCCTTACAAGTCCAAACCTCCCCTATTTTTGTTTGAAACCATTTCCCCTTGTCCTGTCACAACAGACCCTGCTAAAAAGTCTGTCCTCTTCTTTCTTATTGCCCTGCTTTAGATACTGAAAGGCTGTCATTGGGCTTCCCAGCAGCCTTTTCTACTCCTGACTGAACAGTCCCAGCTGTGAGAGCTAGGAAGCAGAGTTGAGAAACAGCTAAATAGAAAGGAAGGCACAGATCTGAACCCTGGGGATGATTAACTCCATCTCCTTCAAAGGGGCTGGAGTCCTCCTTCTTCAAGTCTTTGAATGGAGGCTGGTTCAGATCCTGCAAGAATGCACGGGCCAAGCAGAAGCTTCCGACCTTGGCCCTGACCTTGGGAAGGAGAGACTGAACATACTGGTTTCTGGTGCACAGGGCATATGGTGACCACTCTCAGGTTTCAGCTTTGTGCTGGTCCAAACTGCACCCCCCTCCCCCCCTCCTTGCCTCAGCTTTCATCTACCTATCTGCTTCTTTTCCTCACCTTCCTCTGAGGGGTTACGCATTCACATCTTTATGGAGCCCAGGGAAACAATACCTGCTTTGTTCAAGATGTCTTTGCTCTGGTTCCTTCCTTTTACCTCGTCAAACACTGGGAAGGGTTCACTTGAAAACTTTGTCCATTTAGCAGAGCTTGGCTTCACACCAACAACCCCAGGCTAGTAGTGTTTATCAGGCGGCACAAGATCAATTCTAATTCCTGAACTGTTATCGCTCTTCCTGTTGCGGCTGTTCTCCAACACTTTGAGATGCTGGGAAACTTTGTGCACAGGTGTTTGCAGGAGGCGGAAAGATTGATGTGTCCCTGCAGGTTTTACAACTGATCCTATCGGTCATAATGACCTCTATTGTCCTACATGAGGTCTCTATGTGTTCTTTTTAACCTAAATGTTGACTGTAGTCCTCAGGTGCTTAATGCGTCACAGACACCGGGTCTGCCTGGTTGTACATTGGTGTCCCTGTCTGGTTGCTGTGCTCTGCAGAGGCTGGCAGAGCCACACATAGTCTCTTTCACTGACAAAGGGACAACACTGAAGCAAACATGCACTGCCCTAACTCTCTGTAGCAGCTGCCAGACATATATTCTTTATCATCACTGGTATGCTTAGCCTGTCTGGATATAATCACAATAAGGAACTGATGTCCTGCACAGTGAACAACCACACTCGGCCTAAGCCTTGTGCTAGCACGTGGAGGGAAAAGAGCAGATCAAGAAGCAGAGCTGTTGCCCAGTCTATGGTGACCAGTGGCAGAAAAAAGTCATTAAGTAACATTTGTGCTGTCCTTTTGGGCTAATGAGGGCAGTTACAGCAGGGATAGAAGATTACTGCCACAATGGATGAAAAAAAAGGCCATTCCATCGACAGATTCAGCTCCAGCAGAACGAGCAGATGACTATCCATCATCCCCCTCTCCTTTTATTAAGGCAGAGAGGTGAGGAAAGGGTGGACTGGAGCTGGGTCTCTCAAGCCTTGAGAAGAGGAGACTGAGGGGTGACCTCATTAATGTTTGTAAATATGTGAAGGGTGAGTGTCATGAGGATGGAGCCAGGCTCTTCTCAGTGACATCCAATGACAGGACAAGGAGCAATGGGTGCAAGCTGGAACACAGGAGGTTCCACATAAATATGAGAAAAAAAATTCTTCCCCGTGAGGGTGACAGAATATTGGAACAGGCTGCCCAGAGAGGTTTTGGGGTCTCCTTTTCTGGAGACATTCTAAACCCACCTGGACGTGTTCCTGTGCGAGCAAATCTAGGTGTTCCTGCTCCAGCAGGGGGATTGGACTAGGTGATCTTTCAAGGTCCTTTCCAATCCCTGACATTTGGTGATTCTGTGATTGCAAGTACTAGTGAAGGGGATTTTTTCTCCAGTCCATCTGAAGAGATGTTCAACCAGAGACACCTCTCAGAGCTGCAGCAAGCAAGCATGACACATGTGCACACTACCACTGTCACTGCAGGGTCTTTCTGGGGAAAGAAGAATGTCCTTGCTTGCATGGGCCTCACAGGTGGAGCCTCATATGGGAGAAGTAAAAAAGTTTCTGCAAAGTATTACTTCAGAATGGATTTCTAAGTGCTGCAGTCAGTACTTCACTGGCAGCCCCACTAAGTCCTGGGGTGCACAAGCTGTAACCAAAGGCCCACTTTGCCACCCTTGCCACTTCTCTCCTGGCCATCACTGTGGAATCTGTTGGAGCCATGGTCTGCAAGCACATGTACCAGCTGTCATCCTGGTGGTGGCATTGGCATAGTAGCTCTAGAGCTGAATTAACGTTAGAAAGATAGGTAGAGGTGTACCGAGCACCTGCTTTTAGGATGTTCCTTTGCTGCAGCACAGAAAGCATGTTCTCTAAGGTCTCTGAGTTCAAGAGGCAGCTCTGAAACTATTGCTCAAGGCAGTGATAGCCAAAAATACCAAAAACTTCCCCCATACACTTTCACCCTGCAATGTTAGCTGTTGTTTAGAGTGCACAGAAAGCTGCAATAGTGTGTAGGATACATTTATTTCCTCTTCTCAAATGAAGGGAAATAGCCTGGAGGGGCAGAGTTGTGGAGCAAAACACATTGTTTCCTTCTTGTGTGATGTCTTGGTTCAAAAAGGTTCAGCTCTTATTCTTTTCCTTGTGGTTTAAAAACAACAGTGAAGGAAAAGCAAGAAAAAATACCAAGTGAGAAACAGCTGGACAGACAGCTCCACAGATCAGCCAGGTTATCATGGGTCCATCCCAAGCTGTAGTTGGGATCTGCATGACTTCACCCAGCACAGAGAGTGCTAGATGTGGCCTTGCTGCCCAGATGTGCTTGTTGTGACATGGCAGCCACTACCCTGCTGTTGTACATGCTGATAACCTGCTCAGCGTGGGAAAGGGCTCTCCAGGGAATAATGGACAACAGCAAGAAGTGCCTGATGCCTTGCCACGCTGCCCCCTTGCCACTGAGAGCACGGTGTCGTTGGGGTCCCTGCATCTTACCTGCTTCAAGGTGAAACAGGAAGATGAGGACTCCCTTTGTTGGAACAGCGGCATCTTAGGGACTTTGTTTCTAGACTGGTTTGCTAAGATGAATGCTATGGAAATCATTATTGTTCTCAAAACTGAGCTGGTCTGTTTAGCGGGATGCAATAGCTGCAACAGTTACCACACGTCCTCAATTTTGCGCCTTCCCTCTGTATGGTCTGCAGGACAAGGGGAGAGGAGCAGATGCCTCCATCTTGGCACTCATGGAGTACTCTGCTGACTGCTAAGGGAGAAGGCAAAGTAAATACTTCAAGGGACAGCATTAACTTTTCCAAACAATGCTTTCCAGGGAAGATGGAGGCTTCCCTCATACAGGTTTGGGCATGGAAAGCCTGCAGGTTACTTTTCCCGACTGAAACCAGCTACTGTGTACTGTATCCATTCAGGTACCAGAGCTTATAGAAGGAAAAGACCTTTTCTAGCAATGATTGCACCAACAAAATTTGGTATTCCCATTTTTATATTAAATTTTTTTTTTTATTGAGATGATGTAATTACAGGCATTTTAAAAATTATTTGCAACTCACTGGCCCTGAGATTAGGCTTTTTGTTTTTCTTTTGTTACATTCATTGGATTCAGTCCCTTAAACCCACATCTTAAAAACAAAAAACAAAAAAATCACCATCAATGAAAAGACTAGAATTTTATTGAAAACAAAAACAAAAACAAACAAAAAGACAGAACTCAAAAAGCTCAAACTGATGCATTCTGGGCTTGCACGTGGTTTCAGTCTGGCAAAGAGATCTGGAGAATGCACGCATGGATCTGTGGATTTGCAGTCTGGGCAAGAAGGGCAGTGGTGGAGCTCTTTGGATGGAGAGGCCATCAGAAAACCTTCAACATCAGTCACGAAACTCAAGAAAATATTTAGTCGTGGAGCTGCAGCACATCCTACTTGGCCGCTTGCAGGCTGAGCAGCCCTGCAGCAAACTGAAGGCAGTGACGGTCCCACTTAACTGCAGCGTGGAGATCCTTTGCTGAGTATTTCTTGAGCTTCGCTATTTCTTTTCCCACTTGCTGGAGGAAAAGATAGAAAGCTTGGTTGCCACGCTGCTAGCAATTTCTGCACTGGGAAATTAGAAACCAGGGAGGGGAGGTGGGTTTCAGAGCTGCTGGAAAGACAGCATTGCCTGTGCTAGCCTGGACAGGCAACAAGTGTTTCTGTAGCTCTGAACACGAATGCAGTTCGCACTCCACGGATCTGCCGTTTGGAGGCGAGGTAGAGGGGAATCTGCTTACTGCAGCTGTTGCAGCCTGTTTCTATATTTTTTAGCCACTGCTGATTACCTTGCTTACAAGACCCTAGGAACAGTTCACATCTCACAGGTCTCCACACGATGTCCCAAGCCCCAGCAGCATGTCATCCATGCTACTGCCTGATCATGCAGAGTGGCTGGAGGCTAGGCAGGGTCCATGGGAACAGCCTGCTCCATGTTTGAAGGGTATTTTCCTTCTGGCTGGCCTGAGACTTGGGAGAATTTTATGACTGGGAGGGAGAAGAAGTTGTCCTGAGATGTCCTTCACACACCAACAGGAGTTCCCAGCATTTTTTTCCCTTTGACTTGATTCTGCAAGTGAGAATGATTGTATTTTTGGTAAAGATGAACATTTCCCATATTAAATTCCCTCTACAAATTTTCCAGCTGGGACAACACGTGGGATTTTAGGATTCCTTGCTTTTTCCTGCCTTACCAGTGCTGAAGACAAACTGCTTGCTAGCTTACTTGGCGAGTGCATGGGCTTATGCTGGTGGACTGTCTCTACTCCCCCAGTGTGCACCTTCACCATAACAAAATCTTGGGGCTCAGCAAAGCAAAACACTTTGAATAGAAGGTACCTATTGTCTTTCTTCCCCATCATCTCATAACAGCAGTTGGAGCAGGAAAATGATGCAGTGCATGCACTCATCACAGCCAGAGAAGTAAAGGGTATCAACTGTGCTTTTTTTTTCTACTGCCGTATATCCTAAGAAACAGAAGGAACTGTCAAGAGGCTTCCTTTACACTGATGCTCACTTCATCTGTCACTCACCATCTTCTCTGAGTTATTCCTTTGTCCTCCCCAGGAAGATGCATTCCGATGCCCTCTGTGCTCCACATTCAGTTGGAGGGCACACACCCAGCTCCCAAACCATGGCTGCAACCAAGTGCCCTTGGGTCAGTATCATCGTGGCCCCTAGGTTTTGGGTTGGAATCATTGTGGCCCCTTTGGTTTCAGGCCTGTGAGCAGGGGATCTCTCTCCGTGCCTCCATCTCATGAGCCCTAAATATCTCAGAGCTGTGGCAGTAATGGCTCATCTGCTCATCTTTCTGATGCACGTTCATGTGCCCTCTTTTCCGAGGCAGAAGTCAAGCACTTTGTGTGCTGGGACTTCTAACATAACTATAATAAAAGGATGTGCCTGGGAAGAACTCAGGGAGAGATGTATGCTCTGTTGCTCCTCATCAGACACTGGATCTGCAAAACTTCTCATTGTACGATGCCTATCTTTGCCCTTAACAAAGCCTTTCCTTCTGCAGTTGTGACTCAATAACGTCTTTTGTGAGATTGGACTATCTTTGTTTAAACATACAGGCCACTGTTCATTGCCAAGTGCTATTTCTTTTCTGGGTAGATTAACCCTCTTGTTAAATATGCGCTAAGATCAAATGCAGTTCTGGTTTATAGCTAATAGAAATGCTATCATGGGAATGTACTTTATTTTTTTGGTTGAAGTTGATAAGATTAATCCTTTTTTTTTTTTCTTTTTTTCCCCCCATTTCTAGTATGCATTTTCCCATAAAAGAGGCTTTCTGGTTTTAATGAACTAGTGTGGACTTGTTTTCCTCCAGTAATCATGTGATTCCTGTACAGTTTCTCTTTCCATCTTCACTCTTTGCAAGTATCATTTCTCCCGCTGCATTCTTTCCATTACGTGGACCACTGCTGATGGATCACTGGATAACTGGACACCACAGATTTTCCTGTTATGGCAGCCCAAGCAGTGTGAAATGCAAAGGGCCAGTAGTTCCCTCACTACTGGGCATTAAGGACTGCTGAGCTTCCAGGCCTGAGCAACCAAAATAGGCATGGCTTTTGCCTCCTGCAAAGCACCCTCATGCTACAAACCAAATAGAAGGTGTAAAATTAGGACACCTTGCAAAGAACAAAAATAAAACCAAGAAAGCAACATGGATCTGGGATTTCTTTTTTTCTGGTCTTTTAAATCACATCAAGAACAGGCAAGCTGAGACAGGATTCCTGGATGGGAAAGCTATGGGGTGGGGAAGGGTTGGGAGGCATGGGAGGGAGAAAACTGAACTCCAAAACAAAGACAAAATCAATTCCAAGGTATCGCTATAGCTATTTGGTTTCTAGTTCTCTACCATTGGTTTTTATATTGGTGAATCATCTACCTCTCCAGGAGCACAAAATGATCCTGGAGTGGTTTCTGAGTAGTACAAACCATGTGATGAGTCCCTTTGCATTCTCCTTAAGATCGAAAGGAAAGTCCTTCACCCCAAAATTGCTAGCAGGTGTAAGAACAGAACCTTCCTTCTGTGATTTCAGATATTTTACCCTTTTCTTTTCTATCAAAGCCTTTGGGCTAAAATTCTGCATTGTGCATATGTTGTGGGGTTTATATATATACATATATATTTATACTTGCCCCTGTCCCTCTCCCCCCCACTCCATTCTATCACCCGTTTGCTAGAGGGAGGGAAAACGTCAACATCAGTCTATTGCAGAGGTTTGCCACATTTATTTCTCTCCTCCCTGGAGCACTTAGGTGATTGGTTTTGGTCCATATGCCAGAAGTTAATAGCCACTCGAGGATTCATGAACCCAAGCTATGTTGGGATGCTCTCCCAGCCTACACGTGAAGGTTGACTCCTCTTTGCTTGACAGATATGTGTGGTAAATTCTTTTGGTAGCTTCAGTACATTTACCAGACACAGCACACAGAAATTGATCCAAGCAAACTGGAACCCTTGAGCAAATCCCTTCTGTGTCCCTGTTGTGTCGCGTGGTGTTATCTCATGAGACTTGCAAGGAAAGTAAGAACACTGTGTTCCCAAAGGAAAGCCTTCCAAATGAAAAAAAGCATAATCTCACGTTTTGCCCTATGTGAGAAAAGGGAAGTCAAACTACATGTTTATTAGGGGGAAAAAAAACAAAAAACAAACAACAACAACAACAAAAAAAAAACCACCAAAGAAACAAAAAACAAAAACTTAAAACAAACCAAAAAGAAAGAAAGAACTTGAGGGAGACTTGGTAGGAACAGTGAAGTAGTGCGTAAGTCCAGGCTTTCTCCCATTTACTTTTCTGCCAGCACCACTTCTGCCTGTTAGTTTGTTTTGTTAAGGTGCTTCAGGTCCTGCATGGTCTTCAAGCTAAGCGGAGACCCCCACTACTGCTTCTGTGGGGTTGCTTCCCTTCCCAAACCGTGCCAGCCATCCAAGCAGATGTTTCTCACATAAACCCACAGAGGTGGTGCACCAATTCCCTTCAGCACTCATCTTCTTGGTATATTTGTTCATCCAGTGCCTGGGATTCAAGGTGCTCAAGGCGGTCTGTTCGGCCACTCATAATCTCATCTGGGGTCTTCATGAACCTGAAAAACACAGAAACAAGCGTGATTTCCCAGTGCTCTCAGCCCTTCTCTTCATAAAGATGCTGAGGTCCCTGAGCTCTACAGCTCCCCAGAAACATCTTTTCTGTATCCTCTAATATCACTTGCTGTTTCCCAGATCCTCTGTAGCCTGCTGGCTTCTTTCCTCCTCCATAAACGGAGAAGAATTAAAAAGAAAATCACAAGCATTTCCTCCTGCTCCCCTTTATTAAAAGTCCACATTTTAACCAAATCCCACAGTCTTTTCCAAGGCATGCTGTTTACTTCTTCTTCCTCATATTGTTTGCTGTTGCCACGTAAGATGATGCCACATGTCCACTCATTTATGGAGTCTGGTGAAAGACATGTGAATGATCGTTATTGCCAGCACATTTCAGAGCAAAAGCACCTGCAAGGCACAGAGGCAAAAGGCTACTAGTTTGTGCTGGCTTGTGTGTAGGTGAGTGAAGGGGAATACAAAACTCTGAAGCAGCAGGGCTGGAAAGGGTCAAGGATCAAGTCAGAACAAGCTCTGGGAAATGGAAAAAGCCCCAAGAGAAAAATCTTCTGTGCTAAGCTTTAACTGAGAAAAGGGAACTGTGCACAAAGACAGTCTTTTCCTGTGTGATTGCAGGCAAGTGAAATTGTAACATCGCAGTGTCCTCTGTAAATGAATGCCACAGTTCCCAGTTCCGATGCCTTGCTGCAGTTAAGTCTGCACAGGGCTAGAAACAGAAACTGCCTCTAGGGAGGCATGGCAGCATAGGAAATGGGAAAGGACATCCACCAGCCTGCAGGTCAGCTCTGCAGTCTTGATCTTTGCCAGGGTGCTTTTGTGTACCACTGCACAAAGGCAGCAAGGAAGACCTCTGCTTTTTCTTTCTGGATTTAACAGCATAGGAAGAGAGAATGGCACAGGAGGAATAAAATCCTAGTCTAAACATAAATCACTTTCCTAACTCATAAGTACTCCTGGAAGAATTAGAATGAGACATGTTTATACTGGAAGTGCTACAAAATGTTGTGTTTTTTCATTAATGAGGTACTGGCTAACATTCAGCAGTACAAAATGTGTTAATCAGAGGAGCTGATTTTATTTCAGGCTGATGATACCCTTGATATCCTGGCTCCAGTGAAAACAAAACAAACTGATATGAACCTTGTTACTATCAATGACACACAAAAATCAGTGCTGAAGCTCATGGGTAAGACTTGCCTCCCCTTCTGCCTTTGAGGTTATGAAGCTTCGGGCTTTCAGTCAGAAAAATCCAGAGCCTCTCAGCAAACACACAGCACAGCCTGGAACTAACCTCTTGCCACCTCTTCTAATTTTGGAAATCATATGCACATATGCATTTAGGAAAAAGAAACTGTCTATGACTCACTGCTGTGTCACTCCCATTTGTATGCTGGAAGAACTCTGCCGATATAAATGGTGTTATGGCGCTGAAAAACTAGCATACAGAACTGGTGAATCACTCCCTGGCTATCCAGTGAAAGCTCATCAAAGCCTACAGGCCAGGCTGTGCCCCGATTTAAACCCTGTGCTTGTCCTGTTATCTTGAATAAGGATGAAATCAAAAGAGAAAACAATCCCACTGCCCTCCCTATCTTCCCCTTGTTCTGTTTCCTAAATCACTTGGGAGATGGGCTGATAAGAACTGTACAGTAGAACTCTGGGTACTCCTTCTCGTCTGTGTATTAAGTCACAGTGAGGAATGCCAAGTATGGATGTTTATTACAGCATTTGAATAAATTAAAAAATGAACAACAAACAGCCCAGAACTTCATACTAACGAAGAAACAGTATCTACAGTATCTATAACCTCTTCTGTTGCAGAAGGTATTCAGCCGAACTACTAGAAAACTTTCCCTCGCTCCATTTTACATAAAGCTCTCTACAGATATCTGCATGAGACAACTGCCTGCATGTTTCTTAAAAAGTCACATTTCCTATTCTTTCTGTGCTTGTGAGAAATAGCCAAGAAAGGCACACTAATGGCTTGATTTTATGCAGCTGTTCTTCTTTTCCTCTTCAGATATAAATTGGTCTAAGAAAAACAACATCAGTAAGTTTTTATTGGGAATTGTGCTTTGTTTTGTTTCCCCCTCCAGTTTCCAAAGGAAATTAAGTTTATATGCTCATGTTTTATGCTGCTTTGTGACCTTTGAATCCATTGGTCAGTTTTGGGCAAATCTGACAGAGGAGCTGAGGTCTCCAAAGTTTCTACAGTTTAGAGAAAATAGGCAGCCTGGTCAAGGAGAGATGGACTCCTGCTTTGTGCTCCAGCCAACAAAAAGGTTCCAAGATAAATACACGCATTATTCAGCATCACAGAATTCCCCCAGGAAGTGTAATCTTCACACAAGGCCACACCAATCCAGGCTCCTTTGGTACCACTCCTTAGGGAGCAACTTCAACATTTTGCCAAAAAGAATTAAAATGACACAGTTGATTTTGCCTGTGATCTCTTCAGTCCCTTTTTTTCCTATTTAATTCTCTTTCTAAAATGGATATCAACAAGACATTCCACAGAAACCTCTTCAGCTGTACATAGCCAATGCAATTCTGTTAGTTCCTTTTCTTAAAACAAGCTCCAAGACTGCCTTTTTATTGATATAATATCCATGAACATTATTGGATCCAGACAAGTAACCCAGACCGAATCCAAACCAGTTGTTGGGCTGAATTCAGTGTTCTGTAGGTTGGGATTACTCACTAGACTCCCTTGTCTTGCTGGCAGGGAAATGGAGTGCTTACACTCAGTTGTATTGTCAGTTGTACCCAAGTTCATACAGAAACTCCCTGCTTTGTGCTTTTTAGGGTCCTACTTCCTTACATTCTTGGTCATATCATCAAATTTGATGCTTCAGGTTTTATGAACAGCTCCTGCAGGTCCCTCTCTTCCTTGAAGGCAACTCTACTAAGATGTGTTCATCAGCACTTCCCTTCTGCGATGTTGATGCTCTTGAGGAAACGTCAGATCTCTACTTAGTGTTTGCCAGCAGCTGTATCTGAGAAGTTGAATGTGGGCTGGACTTTCCAGGAGTTTGGATGAGATCACAAATCATATAGCTGAAGTCTTTAAAAATAGCAGGGCTTGCTTGAAGTGAGTGAAAGACACTTCTATCGACTCCACTGACAACTGAAAAAGGCCTGTATTTTCCTAAATTGGTGCAGTTGCCTTGAAAGCTGGGAAGCACTGGTCTAAACAGCTTTTACAAATGTGTGCCCGTTGTCAATGATGTTCTGACTGTGGCAATGAAGTACCACATACACAATTCCATCTTCCACCTACGAAACCTGATTGACTTTAAAAAAGAATGGCAAAGATAATAAAAAAGATTACCTGAACAAAAGCCTTTGTCCTGGCTCCTTCCGGATAATATTTAGTTTGTAGTAATGGCGTAGGGCTCTGGACATTTTCTCATAAGTCATATTTGTTCTGTTCTGTATTTTTCAAAAGAAAAGGGGAAAATGTGGTGAGATGACTCATTAAAACCTTCCTAAGCCCCCAAATGAATTGCAGAACTCTCACAAGCTAACTATAATAACCAGGTCTGGTCAAGAAATCACATGTTTCATTATTCTGCTGTTTGCAGGCACATCCTGCACCTCCGGCCCTCATCGGGAGGAATTTCTAGATCTCTTTTCGTACAAGGCAATTTAAGTGAGAAAGTCTACCAAAAATTCCAAGTGAGGTTTTTCTACAGTTTCTTGGATCGCATAAAACAAAAGGCTCAACCACAAAAAGAGACTCTAGATGGAGATGCTCACTCTACGTGGATATGTGACAGGCCTGTTCTTAATGAAACCACCTTGTGCAAAATGTAAGAACAGTGGCTAACAGTCTGCATTTGTCAGCAATCCTTGCTAAGAGCGCTGTTCCTCTGGGATTCCCCTCCATTAACTAGTTAATGCTTACAGAGTACTGCGGAGATTGAGAGCCTGTTTGTCCTCTCCTTAAAGGGGTGTAAATCAAGAAGTCCATTAGGTTGTACATCTGCCACTGTGGCAGAGCCTCCCCTTCATTTTGGAAACTGTTGACCCCACAGCCAGAGCACTGCAGGGTGACTGAGGTACAGCCCTGCTCAAGGCAGCAGGGACAGGCACAGGCAGAGCTGTATGTGGGCAGCTGCCATAGTACTTGCCTGGCTACATCTGCATGAAGAGCATTTTTTTTTGGTACAAAGAGCACTAGTTACCACACTGGTGAAGAAACTCCCAATTGAGAGGGCACCATATTGGCAAAGCCATGTTTGCATGAGTATAGAGCAGTTGCTGTGCTGTAGGCAAAACAAGCCAAACTAGCAGAAACATGCTTTTAGTCTGTGAGCCCTCACGGTAGGAGTTTGGCTTGGCACAGCAGTGTTGGAGTACTGGTCCAAGATCATGCACAGGTCTATAGTGTGCAGCTAGATTTATTAAACGAGTCTGAACTGCCTGTCTAAAATGGCCCTGAGGTCCTGCCTTGACCTCAGCTGCTCTGCTAAGAAAAGCCTTATTAAGAGCTCCTGTAGTAATCAAACATGAAGAATGTCAATGATTTCTCTGCAAAATCTAGACTCTGATCATTGGGAAGACCCCTGAAATAGTGTACGTGCTTTTTCCATTTCTTATATGCTAAAAGCTACTGTGTCCCAAGTGACTAGTAATTTAAGTAGCTTCAATTTTAGACATTTAAAACAAGACCTGATGGCAAGACTTGATTATGGGCATGAAGGTGAGGTAAGAGCAGAACTCTTCATTCCCAGTACCACAGCCCAAAACCTCTAAGAGAGATGTAGATCATATCACAAGAGAAAATCTTAACCTTATCGACATTTTAGGCTATGTACACTCATATACAGAATCACAGAATGGATGGGGTTGGAATGCATCTCTGGAGATCATCTAGTCCAGTCCCTCAAAATGGGGACAACTAGAGCTGGTCCTTGGACCAGTGTCTATTCTGGCTTTGAACATGTCCAAGAAACTTCAAGAATGGAGACTCCAGTCTCCCTGAGCAACCTGTTCCAGCATCTGACCACTTTCCTGGCAAAAACATTCTAAACGTTGGGTCGTTCCTCCCCAGGTGTGAAACCCTGCATTTCCTCCTGTTAGGTTTCATGAGATTCTCATTAACCCTTCACTATGTGTAGGTCTGTCTTGCACAGCAGCACAACTCTGTGGGGGTATCAACCACTCTTGTCAGCCACTGTTTTTTTTTGAAGTATCATCTGAAAACTTGCTGAGGGTGCATTCTGTCCCATCATCCATGTCATTAATACCACTAATAACTGGATTTTGTGCTGTTGATCACAATCCTTTCAGACAAGCCGTTCAGCCAGTTTTCAATTTACTTTGCTGTTGTCCTTTCTAGTCTATACTTCATTTGTTTGTCTGAGGATATTATAGAAATGACAGTCTCAAAAGCCTTTCTAAAGTCAAGATAACCAATATGTACTGTTCTTCCTGCCTCTACTGAGCTAGTCATTTCATCATAGTTCATTAATCCCTAGTTGGTCACAATGGTCAAGCAGTTTCTCTTTTATAAACCTGTGCTGACTATACCTATATGACTGTAATCGTATGCATACATTCATAAAGATATGAGCATGTATCTGTACTCATACAGATACATCTGTGCATACTCAGCTCCAAACTGCAAATATCAGTAACTCTTTTCCAGTGAACAAAGCAGAATCAACCTCTTAGAAAGAAATGCATAATCCTACAGCATTTGCTGTCAATCACAAGACAGAAGCCTTTCTTTCTGTGACATCTGAGCAGAAAAGAACATAGAAAGGAAGCTCCTGCTGAGGTGTTGTACACAGCTCCTTGCAGTCCACATCTTAACCAGAAAATACTTAGCAACAGGTTTCAGGAAGAAAAGAGATGCTTTGAGAGAAAAGGACTGCTAATTCTTCCATTTCTCATAATTTCATAATTAAATACATTTATAACTGAATGCCTTTGAACCAAATCAACAGGTTCTTAATGTGAAGGGTAAGTTCTAGTGCTTGAGGTTGGATGCTTTATACTTCTAATGTAAGTACAATGGAAGATTATAACCTTCCAGGAGTGGCTTATATGCACATGCTTCCTTCCTTTTCCCTTGTTTCTAAGTAAATGCTGTGATGTTAGAAAAGACGTTGTGCCATAGGAGGAAAAATACACTGCTCCCTTACCTTGTGGTTTCCCCACAGCCGGGCCAGCCCATTGGGATCCACTATCCGAAAAATTTTGGATTCCTTATCTTCCCATCGGATGAAATTTTCGTACCGGCTGTCAGAAAGCAGCTGATAAACATAATCCCAAAGCAACCTACAGTCTGTGAAAAAAGAAGAAAGAAAATACTGTTTCATTCTTGGAATTAATTCTGGGAAATTCTGAGTGGATATCTAGTGAATGAACAGTGAGGGTTAGGGTTGAAACAGCTGCTGCAATCTGCAATGCAGATAGCCTGGTTGTTATTGACTAATATCTGCAAAATGTACTGGAATATATAGCCTCTTTTGATGCATCCTAGTCCTCCTGCCACTGACTGAGCATCTTTATCACGTTACAAGCTGTGTGAAATGACCTGCTGATCTTAGCTGGGTGTTTGCTATTGTAGTGACGCACATAAAACCACCACAGTTGGCCCTGACGCTGTTTCAGGCTGTTTCAGGGGGAAAATCAACAATCTGCAACCTGCTTTCCCTGCTTGAGGCTGCTCCTTTCTGTGTCAGCTACAGGGGTCTGAGGCATGAGCAATGTTGCAACTTTTCTTTCAAACAGAGAATTTCACTGTTCCATGTCACATAAAAATGACGCCTCCTATCATTTTTCAATTTGATTTTTGTTTTTTTACAGTTCTTGAAAAAAAACCACAAGTATTATAATTACTTGAGTGCTGTTGAGAGGTTAAATACTTTCTATTTGGATAACTGAATTCAAATTTCCTCTTGGCAAACACTCTTTAGGTCGCTAATTAAAGGTCTAACAGATACTTAAGTTATAGTTTAGTGTTTTTCAGTTTCATGGCAGTCTCTTGAGACAGGGGAAGCCAAGAGCTGAGCTGCTCCTATTTCCTGCTTGCAACGTGTGTGTGCAGAAGTAACTATGAAATACAGAAAGCAAATTGCACGGAGCGAGAGGTTCTGCTGCTGTCAGAAAGAACAGGGCTTTTACACATTAACTGGCCAGATCACTCAGATGGCTATGTAGTTGTATTTCACTTTGAAAGCAAAACCTGAGACAAAATGTCCGAGACATGGCTTGCTGCAATGGTTAGAGGACGGGTAACCAAAGACATCTAGATTCTAGGTGCTAAAATGGATTCTTGCCAGCCTGTCTATTCCTATCTGTCTTGGTTTGGTATGTTTTACAATGAGGATACGATGATATGTTCAGTCTGAGAATATAAAATGCTTTTTGAAAAGGCATATGAATAATACATTCAATGAGTGCACCTGAAGTGGTTAGAGATATTAACATTATTGATGGCATTTCCCACTTTCAAACTGTTATCTCTGAAACCTGTACTGTCTCTTAAGAAGGCATAGGAAAGGAAGGAGATGTTCAGAATTTTTGACTGGAAAGAAGCACTGCTAGCTAGTACCAGGACTGGATCTGAGAAATAATTCTCTCCCACTCATTCCTTGATGACCAGCCTAGACTGGCCCTTTCTCTGTGCAGGGATGCATAGAAACCCTCCTCTCGCCTCAGCATGCATACTTGGCCCAGGCACCTACACCAAGGCTGCAAATACAAAGCAGGTAGCTGGCTAAAACTAAATGCTGTAATGTTGAATGCTGCTGCTTCTAACACATTGTACAGCACTGGGCACAAGCAATTACAGTCAGCTTTCCACTAGTAATGTTTCACACAAATATCTCTTAGACATGCATGCATTTTAAAAAAACCCTTCTTTTCCAGATTTCATTTACAAGGAACGAGGGAAGGGAGATTATATTGCTGCAATGGTTTGAGCCTTTTAATAATGTGGGAGGTGCTCAGGTAATATGTTAGGAAGAGCCCACATAAGTAGTTTCTTGACACACGTGCAATTCATTTCTGAACTCTTTCACTGAAAGGCTGGATAAGGAAAAAAAGGATCAGGAATCTTAAGTAAGAAAAATAAAAATCTTTAAACACCACTTTTCTTTTCCTTCTTCAATTGTACTTGCCCTGACTCCTCAGGGTATATTTTGCCAAATGATCAGAGTTGCACTGTAATACTGTTACATTCAAAAATCTACCTTTTTTTTTTTTTTTTTTTCCCCTGAAGATCTCCATGTTTACTTCACTAAAATCACTGTAAGGTGTATGATTTTCTAGGCCAGCAATGAATCACTCACCAAGGCCACACAAGCCATCTGCAGGCAACAAGTTACCACATGGAAAACTCACTTCTCACCTACCGACTGGACACCAAACAGATGTGCCCAAAAAAGCACCTTCCACCTCTGCAGTTGGGTAGCTAACAACTGTTACTGGAGTTGGATTTGAGGGTAGCAGAAATGGTGCTTTGGCCAAGAGAAGTTTCTAGACTTGCTAAGGGGGGCTGAATTAGGGCAGAGCAGGGGACTCACGTGGATCCCCAATAAACTAGGAGCTGTGAAAATGCTCCCCACAGGCATGCTTCAGGGCTTATTTCAGTCAGTTGACCAGGAATGCATACGAATAATTCTGGCTTCTGCTGACACTTACGAAGTTCAAACAGAGCTAAAAACCTGTAGTGTGCTCAGTCATGCTTCAGCTCATCTCTACAGAGGTATGTTTTGCTAGGAGTTGCTTCAAATTGGAAAACATCCACTTTATTAGCTATTAGTCAGATATTAGACTTATACTTAGTAGATAATAGACATTATATATTAGTCAGGGAAAAAAAAAAAACACCTTTTGGTCAAGCCATGAATTTATTGGAAACTTGTGGGGAGAGGAAGGATATGTAGTTCTGTGGCTGAAGCAGTGCTTTCAGACTGTGCTAGAAGGTTACTGAGGTGCTTGACTGGTACATGGCTCCAGCATGGGAGTGCTATATGGTGTCAGCGTCCCACTGGCAGTCATTTGGGTTTGCTGGTGTCACTACTGCCAGTCCTAAGAGAGACCTTCCTTGGTGCCGCTAGAGGGATGGCACTCCCACATAAACATATGAATGTCAGACTTACATTCTTGAACATGCAACCTGTGGCAGAAATCATCTGATTATATTAACTTATAAATAATACTTACTTACAGTTCTGCAGAGATATCATTTGCCCCAAACTTTACTTTCAGCTCATTATTTACAATCTGCAATGTTATTCATAATTAACAGAATACTGCTGTAACTATGCTCCAGAACATTTCCAAACGTACAAACACAACTCTTGCTGAAGGGAATGGCAGACTCTTCAAGTCCCCTGTACAGTAGCCCTGGAAAGAGTTTTAGGAACCTGGTATCTTCTTGAAAGCTGACTAGAACTGTGTAAACCGTGAGCATCACACTATGTGATGGCTGCACATTCACCTAAGTGAGACTTAAAAATAAATTCTAACATAATAGCTTTCGTTATTTTTCATTGGCTACCAGTACTTCACATAAGCACCCTCTGCTCTCCTTTCACAAAAACAAGAAAGCACAAAAAAGTCAGACCAAGATATCTGGGTGGCAAATTATTGGACTAACAACAGAGCTTCAGACTTTAAGAAGAGGATGTATTCAAGTGCAAATTTGTTTTTTGTTGTTCACTTGATTTTTACAATGGATTCAGGCTAAGCTTGAATATTAACGTTCCTCAAATGAGAAGAACTCAGATTTGCATCTTGAGATCTTCACAAGAAAGTCCCAAGCAATCAAGGGCCTCATCCCATATTCTAAACCAACTGAACTGCTCAGACTTGCAGAGGTATTTAGCAGGCTGATGAAATTTGCAAAAAAAACCAAACCAAAACAAACAAACAAAAAAAACCCACACCACCCAAGTACCTTAGGTCTTTAAATCTCTGTTTGCTTCAATAGGAAAACTGAAAATTATTGAAAATTCTGCTTGGCTCCTACAACAAGTTATAAACTAAAAGTTACACTTGTCAATCAAAAAACTATATAGCTAAGTTGCAATCATTTAATGAGCCGGCATATATCAGTTCAACAACAGCTATTGTGTCTCCATCCACTGCAAACAGGAAATAAAAAGCATTTAACACTAGAAGCTTGGTAGCACTTTGTGGAGTACTTGCATCAGTTTGCCTTAATACAGGTTTCAAACAGTAGACCTTTATTAATATGAACACATTCGGTGGGTCTTTTTTTTTTTTTTTTTGGTCTTTAATTATAAATGATTTACAGCCTGAATACCTTTCTCCACAGATTGCAAGTTAAATGAAACAGGAGAGTCAGGAGGGGTCTCCCTGACTGACAGAGGAGCAGCAACTAAATCACAGAATCATAGAACCATTTGAGTTGGAAAGGACCTTTAGAGTTGACCTAGGCCAACCTCCCCGCAATGAACAATGACAGCTACAGCTAGACCAGGTTGCTCAGAGCCCTGATCAGTCTGACCTTGAATATTTCCAAGGATGGGGCATCTACAACCTCTCTGGTGGCAACCTGTGTCACTAAGCAACCACATAAAAGTACTCCTTTACACCCACTGCCTGTGGCCTGCCCAGGGCCTAACCTTTCCTGCCCTCTCTCCGCTACTGACAGGAGTGCACTCACCTCCAGCTCACTCACAGACAGCCCTAAGGCAAATGACTCCTACCTGGCCAGGTGCTGGGGGTTGCATGTGTCAGTGTTCACCCTGTGTCCTGCTCCTTCCCACCCACAGTGAGGAGCAGCTTCTTTGGGCTCCACTTCACTGCCAAGGGCACCACAACCATGTGCTGTGTGCCAGGTCGCAGGTGCAGTGGTGAGGGGCCAAGCAGTTCCTCCAGCTCCGCATCCTCCTCCTCCTTGTTCATCTTCATCCCCACCACTGCCCACCACCTCCTTCCACCACCCTCCACAGCCTGCCTGTGATAGCCTGTCCCTGCCTGATGGCTGCTGAGGAAGCCACCCACAACTGGACCAGCAGAGACTACCTTCAGTAGGTCAACAGAAACCACGGGTCAAAGACTATTTGATATCTCTTAGCAAGTGTAATGAATTTAGAGTAAACCAGAGCTCAAGTGGAATAGACTGCAGCCTCTGAAGCTCATGAAAATGCAAGAAAAGGCAATGCTAACAACTAAAAGGAGCTTCCCTGATGGGATAAGAGACACCTTCTCAGAAGGCCAGCAAAGACAATACCAAAAAGTTGCATTCCTCAGGAAGGTCAAAACTGTTAAATGTATTTTCAGGAAGGATGGAGAAACTGAGAAAAGGACTTGTTTGTGGATACCGTTTCCTAAGTTTAAACCACTTGTTTGAAGAAAGTCTGGATGCTGTGAATGCCTCCAGGAAGCCTAAATCACTTCTTTGGCTATCAGAAGGCCTCCAAACGAGCAGTTAAATGGCACGACTCTCCACAGGGTGTGTGTTAGCTAGTGAGCTACAGCAAGCAAGCACAAGGATGTTTCTGAGGCCCAGCAAGTTTAAAAGTATGTGAGATTCAATAAGGGAATTGAGTCAGGGCTGGTATCTAAATTGTTCGGGCATGCTGCAATTTCCCTGCCTTTTGGCTTATTACCGCTTACTTAGAAAGAATGTCTGTGTAGCACAAGGAAACATCATTTCCCCCCTAACACACACTTACTTTTTGTTTAAGTGAACTCAGATGGTTGAAATTTGTACAATCTGAAACTAAAGGGATTTTGTTGAAGAGAGAGCTGGGACTGAGAGGCTTTAAGGCAATGCAGTAACAAACAACCCAGCCAAAGTGGGAAGGTGGTGAACTGCTGCAGCCATGCAGCAGGGCTTCTGAAAGCAGATGTTTCCACATTCCACCATTTTCTCAGCTGTACTCTTCGGCAAGACTGAGGTATGTAATTAGCTAGGAATTAGGGCGAGCTATATCTTCAAATGGAGAGGAATGGCTAGAACTTTCTTCCTGTGGTTAATGCTTCTAGGGGGATTTTTATACTTATGCAAAAGGAAGAGATAAGTTGTAGTTAGTTGGCTCTCAAAACATCCTCCATAAAGACTGCCCTACTTGTGCAAGAAGCACTTAGGCTAGTAACAGCCATGTATTATAAAGCTCAGCTGAGCTGCAGGAAAGCCTGAGGGCTGCCTGCCTATCCAGACCCCTGGCTGCTGCTTGGCTACCAGGGCTGACAGGAGACACAGGAAAACAAAGAGGTGGCAGAGCCCTGGGGAGGGCAAGTGAGAAGAGACAAGGAGTGTTTGGGATTTGAGGAGAGGGACGAAATCTCTCTGATAGCAGCAAGCTTGCCTCTTCACTCATGTTTTAAGACTCTTTCATGAGGCAGAAGCACCCAAGCCTCAGCCACTCCTCCTTGGCATAGTAAAACTCAGTTTCTCTTTTTCAGTTTCTCAGCTCTTCTGGCTGAGAAGCTGTTTACTGCCCACATTTATAGCTCTCCTTTCAGCAATGTTACAAAAAAGAGTAGACACAGTATTGTTAAGAATCCCTTATGACAGTCAAATAGCCACTGTGCGACTGAAGTCATAGATTACGAATTCTTCTTTTCAAATATCCTTTAAGTCTATGGGCACAGTCTTCTGAATATACACCTAAAGGAAGTCTAGCATATAAATAATCCCTAATGGCTACATGATGGCAATACATATATTCCTTAGATTTAAAATACCGTATCATCATGATCTATACATTCAATATTATTGATTTTAGGTTCGTAACATTTTGATACTTGTCCAGTCATTAAGAAATGACTTCTCTGGCACCAGTTTTTCAAGACACACACAACTGGCAGTCTTGATACTGCAGTGGTAAAATAATTCTTAAATGTGCACCCTCTCAGACTAAACAATACTGCTAACAATATAGGCATGTGTACGCTAAAGACCTTTTTTGTTCAGAATATCACGTTCTTCTGCAATGCAATATTCCCTAAAATATAAACTGCATCTAAGACCTCTGTTGTTTGTGAAGCCCATGACAAAGAAGTAGAGCTACCTCTCTTCACGTATCAACTACCAAAACCATCTCTTAAACACAGAAACATTCTACAAGACCCATCTACGGCTTTCCCTGGAGATCATCATATAAAATGCATTAAATATGGCTACTGAATGACTTGGAAACAAACATGGCTTTAAGAGAAAGAGCTCGCGCCGAAGTAATCATACTACCTCTGACATCAGCTGATGTTCTACTCCTTGTTGAGTAGGTTAGCCTAAAAATTCTCCAGCATGTGATTATCATTTGACTTAAACGGTTCTGTGATTTCTACTAGCTGAAAAGTTTTCCCAAGCCCCATTTTTTACAAGGTGATATGTACTTCAGCTGCATTTGTTCACAGAGAAGTAAACATCACATGAACAGCTGTTCACAACTGAGGTTGATGGACAGAGCGTATCCAGAATTAATTCTGTTATTCTGGTTTCTATAAGCACACCTGAAGTGTGGTTAAGATAGCTAACACGGTTTTACTTACAATATCACAACTGTGAACTGGTAAATTTCAGGTGGCCCTAAGTGCTTGGCAGAAAAAGTCTCAATCTCCCTTCCATTTTTTTCTCCCTTCCTCCTGCTGCCTACCTCACGCTGGCTCTTGTTTTTTTAGATTTCCATATGCGTTGACTTAATTCATTCAAACAGGAGAAAACAAACTCTGAAAAAAACACTGGCCTGCTTTCTGCCATTTAAGAGCTGAATCTGCTTGCAGGAAGATCTGGTGAATGCTGCTGCCAGCACAAAAGAAGGCGTCAAGACTACACCGGCAGAGTTGACAAGGTGGAGAGGAAAGCGGGAGAGGCCCTCAGAAGGTACCTGCAGATCTTCAGTCTATAGTCTGTGATCATACCCCTCGTTTGAGAAGAGGGCACTATTTTGGAGCATCTGGATTTGTTTAAACTGTAGCCAGAAGCAAGAAATAATTAAGGTTAATGGCTGTTCACTTGCACGAAAAAAATAAAGGTTGGGAGAGGACTCCTGAATCACAGAATCATAGAATCACAGAATGTCCTGGGTTGAAAATGACCATAGTGATCATCTAATTTCAACCCCCCTTCCATGTGCAGGGTCACCAACCACTAGACCAGGCTGCCCAGAGCCACATCCAGCCTGGGAGCCACGTTCAGCCTGGAGTCCTGACTACTTGCTTTAGGCTTGCTGCAGAGTTAAGCTCCAACTGGATTTTAACCACATCCTCAACTCCGCAACAGAAAGAGCTTTCTGCACAAGCCAAATGGACCTTCAGGCTATCAAAGTGGTATATGATGCACATCAGGTTGGCTGATGTTATAAGTGACATATCTTAATAACATCATAATCATTATATTATAAGTGACATGTATATAAGAGTACAGTGACAATGACTTTATCAGCTTTCCTTTACCACACAAATAGAGAGGGACGAAAATTAAAGCTTGTGGTAAGGACAGGGAAGGCACAGGGATGGATCATATAAAATCACCTCCTGTATATTTTCTGAAAGTCTTTTTTTTTTTTTTTTTGTCTGGTAAAAGACTGTACAAGCAGAAAGAAAGAAATGCTACAGTCGGGCTATTGTGTTGATACAGTTAGGAATAATACAGTCTCAATATCTAAGTACATCACAAACTTATTTTAGAAGTCAAAACTACAAAAAAAAAAGTAAATAAATCTCACAAATAAGGGGTTAAATGGCTCTGAGGACTGCGGGGTGCTAAGCATTAACACTATATGGTAATCTGTGCCCTGGTTACAAAGAGAGATAGGGTCATCTTTCCATTGATGTTGGCTGCTGTTAGGAGCAGGATGGTAAGCTGGTGCAGCCGATGTTTCTATGTGGAGAAACCTCCTGACAGACAACTGTTTGTTCAGCTTTGTAAATTCAAGCTGGGGCTGGAGAAGTAGGTTGCCAGATCACACAACGCAACAGTTGTATGTTGCTTCTGTCTTGTACCCAAATGCTGATCAGGCAGAAGCAGAGCAGAAACCTGAGATTGTCATGCTGTTAACAGTTGTAGAAGTAACAGGGCAAGATAGGGCCAAGCTCTGTCTTTGGCAATAAAAATGTATGAGGAAGAGGAAGCTCCAAAAGGTTCATATTCCTCATGTGGTTGTAGAAAGGAGCACTCAGATACCAAAGGATATGTAATGAATGGGTCAGAGACTGAGAAAGGACAGTTTGATAGATGAGGATCTTGGAAGATAAAGACTACATTATTAAGAAATGTGATTTTTTCCCTGTCCTATTCTGTTCCATCCCCACCAAACAGACAAGTATTTTCATTATTAAGTTTCAAGTGTTCTTTTTGCCTGCTCCACCACAATGGTAGGGCTCACCCTTCCATTTATTCTGACAACAAAATCTGCTTCTGATCCTCCTGTGGCTTTTCCTCACTTTAATTGCTTGTGAAGGGGAACAACAAGGAAAAGGGGAAGAAATTCAACCTCTGCCTGTTCTCCTGTTCATTGATATCCTACAAACACTTCACATCTTGTTTGACACCAGAGAACTGACCAAACACTTTAATAAGGAGAAGTAAAGATTAAGGATGAACATTTGTCTTCTGAATTCTACTTCATGCAAGCAAGCAAAAGTGGAAGTGACTTTATTATGGTACTCAACCAGGGTAGTAATTTTTGATCTCACAATGTGAGAAGCTCCAGTATGCTCTGTTACAAGCCCAAATGATCTTTGTCTTGTGAAGTATTTGACCTGTATTGTTTTCTTTCTAACAGTGGAAAGCCATTTTTAGCTGGAGACAACTGTCCAAGAACCTCACTTCTGTGCTCCACCCAAAAGCCAGAGCTCTGTCTTCAGTGTGAGCACAGCTGGAGGCTATGGTTCCAGGAATTCCCTGCTGAAAGGACTTCTTCATAAGTCGTAAACTTGTCGCTTCTGATGGGTCTAACAGAAAAATGAAACAGGGTTAAATCTCCACGTTTAGACAGAGCCAAACCCTTCCCTCAACAGAGAGGGAAAACAGTACGCTGCAGAGAATTTCCCTACATCTTAAATCCTATAAAATAGTGCAGACATTTGTATGCCATTTCTAACAGATCAGTATTAAAATAAGACTTAAATAAGCCTGTCTCCAAAGAGAGTACAATGTAGTGTCAACACTAAGGTGTACTGTTCTGGTTTAAGTAAGTGTTTAAAGTAATGCAGGTTTCCCTTGCAGACGAAAATCTGAATTACTGACACAACTCCAGTCTGAAGAAATTATGCAATATACAGGGAAAATAAGGCTCATATTTTCATAAAAAAAGGCCATGTACTTGAGGTGTTTAACATCCTGCTGATCTCAGTGGCAGCTGAGGGTACTCTGAACCCACTTATCACATCCATCTAGCCATGACACTTAGACACTGCAGAACACTAATGAGAAGGACGAAGGCTAGCTGACTGAGTTTTCCTATAGCTGATACCTTCTGTAAAGACCAGAACAAGCCCTGGCTGCAATTTCTGCTCCTGTAACTGTGCAGAATGCAGGCATCTGTAAAGTAAGACACTTCACAGAAAATCTGAAACTACCTATCCAAGCTGTTGTCATTCTGCTATTGCTTGAGTGACATTGGTTATATTGGCAGAGAAGGCACACTTCCATACTGAAATTTATTGTTAATGCCATGTTAAGACGGCTCTCAAGGTTTTAATGAAAACTTCTCCTATGAAAAGGAACTGTGTGAGCTTGATTCTCATTCATACTTCAGTCTCTTTGTAGTAGTCTGGCTTTTCACAAGAGGCTTGAAATTGATATGGTGCATACTGCAGATATAACACTGTAATTGACTGCAAGGACATGTGATTAAACAAGGCCAGGGGCATTATAATTGTCATATCCAAATGGGAGTGATAGGACATACCTACTCCAAAAATCCCTGATTCTTTCAAGTTTCACACTTGCTGCCCTATGCAAAGGAGGATCAGCTACCTGGAAATCAGGCACTCAACTCCCAGTGCTTACAACTTTGCATGCTAAAATGAAACACTGTTATGGCTTGCTGTAGTTTGCCAGGCTGTAACTGGTAACTGCTCAGCTGCTAAGACTGGAAGTCTGTCTTGCCTCAGCTGCCCCTAAGTAAAGGCAGTGCTTCCCAAAAGCCCACCAGTCACTATGATGCTGCCAAACCCTGCTGGGATCATGTATGGTGGTAGCTGAAGATAGCCATCACTTTGCTTCACTTTTCTTTCTTAGGCATATAGACAGTAGGCTCCTACAGCATGTGCTTTCTTAAAGAAAGCAGAATACCTCTAGAGAAGCACACGACAAAAGCCAAGTTTGGTTTGTCAGCCCTCATGCTCTGCAAATGAAGAAAGAGCAAACACTTTCAGTTTACATAAGAGTTCAGCACGGTGAAACTCATGATGCAGATCCAGAAGTTGGGAACAGTAACAAATCAAACAGTGATGCTTATTCACTGTCTGGAGGGCTGAAGCACTCAGAAAACCCAAATAGGGCAGGTTCTTTTCAGTACCAAGTACTACAGCAGGTCTCTGTGGACACATCTGTCCACAATCAGTGACTTTCTTTTAGACGTTTTCTACTTCTAAAGCAGTATTGTCACTCTGGAATAAAGTCACTTACCAATGACCAAACGACTATGAGAGGGAATTAGGTTCAAGCCTTTAACACTAACACCTGTTGTGCTCACTGACTTGCACGTGTAGACAGTCCATAGCCCCAGGAAAGATCAGAAAGACTGAACTGAATACAAGAATCCAAATCACTGCCCCAGTAGCAGGCAGGCACAGAGTTGGGTAGGTTCTGCTTTCACTTGGAGGATGCAACTGCAACACTGATGCACAAGCAGCTATTATCACAGCAACATCATGGCTGGCTTTAGAAGCTGCAAGAGGCAAAAGCAGGAGCAGGGAGTTCGTTAAGCTATATACCTGGCCTCTACCTGGTTTATGGATAGCTCAGGTTGCTGCTATGAAGAGAAGGGTAGTGAAGAATAAAACCAGGAGTATCAGACTGAACAGCAGTGCAGGGTCTGAGTTGTTTCAGTTTTTAAATTGGTTACTATATTTTTCAAACAAACTGGAATCTGCAAATGTGAGGCACTGTAGCATAAAAGGAGGTGTTACTGGTCACTAGAATCTGGAAGTACACTTAGGATTCTGAGTGGGGGACTGGTCAGACACTGTCTACTGATAGATTTTATTTTGCTATATGGTATAGCTTTCTCTTTCACACTGCTTCTGATCAGTGCTGGCACTCTTGCAAACACCTTTCACCTTTGTGTGCCCTTACTTTTTTTTATATTTACCTTCTCTGTTTGGACAGTAAACATTTGGGGTAGGGACTTCAGCACAACAGAGCACATAGACACTACCAAATAGCAACAGAAACAGGAAACTGCATCCCTTATGTGAGGGCTAACAGTATTAGTTGCTGCAAAACTTTGAACTCCTAAGCTGTGCTTAGTTATAGGATTTTACCCCCATTATTAAACAAGTATAACTGTTTTTTGTCTTCTTTCCCACTCTCCTTCCCTACTACCTACCATGGGTTGTTCTATAGTAATCATGCCTGTAGAATCATTTTTGTACAGGAAGGGAAATAAACTGGTATGCTATAACTGCATTTATACAAGAGATTTTGCTAAATTACTTGGTAAAAAAAAAGGGGGATCATCCTACAACTTGTCATGATTGTGAATGAAGAATAACCATGCTGCAGTGCTTTGACGTACGGTGACTTCCAATGTATAAGCTCTAAGGCTAGTGTTATGAATCTAGTAACTCAATCAGCTGAATTTGTTTTTCTTATTCTCCTTTAAAAGAAGCTTTCCAGCTCAAATCTGAAGTAAAAAAAATAAAATAAAATAAATAAGCATTGATTCACTGATTTTTTAAGCACTCTAAGAAAGATTTGCTGAGTTAACTCCCCCAGTCTTTTCCTCTTCTACACAAATTTTTAGGAAGTGATTAAATTTTTAAAATTAAGGAAGAGGAGAATCCCTGATCCTGTTCCCCCTCCAACCTCTCTCCAGGCACCTCTGCAAAACTGCTGTATTACAGGGCCTTGAGGTGAAAGACCTCCCTGTGCTCAGAACCAGCACATGGCCTATGCCCATCTTAAGCACTGTAGACTTTGTAGACTTTAGTACAGCGTGAGTCATTCATGACTGATGTGTTCTCAACAGAGGACTGCATTTTCAGCTTTTGACTACTTATACAGAGAAGTCAGGTACACAAATCTGTTGGGTTCAAGGCTATGCTCCTGCACTCTCTGGACTTTTGGCACACTGAGGGATGGGGCAGAAATCCCAAGTCAGAAGCTGAGTTGGAGGTGGATCTCTTTCATGATTTCAGCAGGGCAAGAATCTTGCTTGTTCTTCTTCTTACAGCAGTCGATAGTTTTATGGGCCAAACCAATACAGTAGTAGGTAATGTGCCTCTGAACTGTTTAAACATTACTTGGCTTTTCCTTATACTCCTGATGGGGAAGAAACAGATCTGGCAGCTTATAAAGCTAAATACAGCCTCGTTGCTAAGGTAACTCAGCTGATAAGAATAGCATGCTAATAGACAACAGCAGGCACAAGAGACTTACCTGCTTTTCAATTCTTTTCCCTCCTAAGTGTGGAGCAGAATCAAAAGCAATATGCAAGGTGAGGAGCTACAGCTATGCTTGTCCTACCAAGCTACTTGTACAAAGTGGTTAGGTCTGTCTAAGGCATGCACAGGGTGACCTATAGCTTCATGGTATTCCTTGGTTTCCGGCTCCAACAGGACCTAGAACACCTGGGAGGAGTTGAGTTGCACCCACAGTCATTCTCTGGCACCTCATCCTTCCTATCTGCACAGCCATTTGGTTAGGTTCTGTACTGGACAAATGGCAATGCCAAAGCAAAGGGGTAGCACAGTGTGTATCACCCAAGTTTCACTGCCACAGGTTGCCTGGATTCATGGACAAGCTTTCTGTCCCAGAAAGCTAGTAAAGAAAACCATTGAGAACTGAAAATCTCAGAATCTCAGAAACGTGCTCAGCAAGTATTTCCTCTCACAAAACAAAAAGCTCAGAACTGTCTTACTGAGTTTTAAATGACTGAATTAAAAGCAAGGTATTTTGCAACACGTCATTACATTCTCATGTTTCTAAGTCAACTTCTATGCAATAAAAATAAGGGTGAAACAAAACCTATTGTTACTGGATAATCCCTTAGTTGTCTCTCGCAGGGATTCCCATATCTACCTTTAGGCAACTAACAGGTTTCTGGTTAGATCTGCTATGTCAGGTACCGATTTTCCTTCCTTCCAGCAAGCTGAAGTGTATCTGGCTATCTTAAAAAATACAGTTTTGACACCTAAACACAACTGTATGTTGACAGCCAGCTCTGGTAGAAGTCGACAGCAGAGCTCTCAGGGGAAGCAATAGGGGCAGAACTTCAGCATGGCTGCAAAGACAGTTTCTGGTGGCAGTGGTTGCACCACTGGTGCTGTGCATGTCTCACCCCTGATGCATTCAGAGAACCTGCCAACACAGGAACCCTCATCTGTCCTTGTACCTTGGGGAAGTACCTTTGTGAGATATCAAAGTCCTACAATGTTTGATAACAAAACCCTCCTAGTCAGAGGTGTGTGGAGAGTGGAATTTCCATTTTGCAGAGAGCTAATTTCAAGCTCCTTTCTTGATCAAAACTACAACCAAGTTTAAAAAAAGAGTGATGTGTTTTTCTATTTCTGCAGGGTGGAATCCTTTGACACAATCTGGGTGAACCAAGAAGGTCTGGTTTTTTTTTTCAGTCAGCCAGATGGAGTGTCTGCTTGCAGGAGTTCAAGTCAGAGGCTGTCTACCAACAAACACTGTCATCGCTTTGAATTTGCAGTTCCAAAGGGAAAAAAGTCTGTTGCACTGCTTTGTTAAACTCCTTTCTTAGGGATTTTTTTTAAATGACTTTTTATTTTTAAATGATGTCATAGCTATAGATGACTACTGATGCCTGAGTTAGGCAGCTTAAATCTTAGCAGGTGTATTTACAGAAATACAAGTCTACCTTTGGATCATCCCAATCTAATGACTTCTAGCTCTGACAAAGTTATGCTGAAGACTCATGTGTACTTTGTTAAGATAGCTAAACATAGGTTTTCAAAATCAACTCAAGCCACTGATGAATTATAGATGGGACCTTAACAAGTAACTTTATGCCTCTTACCTGCAAAGAAGTGTAAAATGGCCTTAGAATAAATGAAAGTAAGGCCTTCAGTTTTAAACTCTTTGCTGTAAAAGTGTGTTACCAGTAAAGTTAATATTTTAAGAAATGATATTACATGAAAAGGTAAGATTTATCTAGTAATACGTAAAGGTCATTATTTTGTCTGACAGTCAGAGCCTCTTTTTTTTTTTTGTCTGCAAGTCCACAGCTTTAGTGACTGACTTCGTGAAAACAGAGCACTATGGACAGCACGAAGTGAAAACACTGCTTTCTTTCTCAGCATCAAATAATTGCATACGGCATTTAAAAATAGACTACCTACAAGTAAACAGGTTTATGAGGCTGTGAGGTATCTTGAGTCAAGGGAGAATTTATTTTACAATTTAAAATATCTGATTTGGGAATAAAACACGTTTTTGAGCTCTGTCCAATGTTTTAGTCAGCAGCACATGGGGCTTCCCTAGTAGCTGCTCCTCATCAATGCTTCCCATGAAAATCACTTGCATGCAAATAGGTAAGTCAACAGAAAGTCAAGGCTCTCTTCTCACCCTTGTAAACTGATAAATACTTAGCTCTGTGACTGAATTATTGGTAAATCTTTGCAAAACTCTACCCGTCAGAATTTCTTGTCCATAAAATGGAAATAATATCAATACTGCCAATAATTTCTAAAAAGCTATTTTCACCAATACAGCTATACTGATTTATGTTTGCAGTGTTAAGAATCAAGTGTTGTAATTCTCATGGATTTTCTTAAATCAAAGTAGTGAGCCATGGTTAGTCAAAAGCCTCCATGTTAACTATAGCGGTGTTAGTGAAGATAAGGACACTAACATCTAAAAAGATTTATACTGACACACAAAAGAAATGCTTATACAACAAAAACACATAATGTCAAGACCTCTAAATTGAAGGCTATGAGATGGAGGAGGGAGCAGGTAGAAAGGTATGTGGCTACTGGACCTAGCTATGCTGCCATTGAATTCAAAAGCACAAAGTTGACTTCAGGTATAAAATACAGCCTGTTTACATTTTTGGCATTGATTCAGATTTGGCTGCTTTTAAATAAGCTGTGAGCCCCTTACAGGGGTCCAGCTACAGTTCACAGGCCATGAGAAGTCAATCAGAATAACACTAACTTGTGCTAGTGGATCCAGTGCACAATGCATACAGAAACCAAAGATTCCCAATCATGTAAGAGAACCCCTCGGTTTAAATTTGAAAATGGAAAAAAGAACAAAACCCCATTTTTTTCTTATATTCATTCCAGTCTAGGCTTCATTCTTGGAGAAAGTTTTCTTCTAAAAGAAAAAAATTAACAACTCCCCTGATAATCCAACACTACTTTAAGGAAAGAAAAACCCCAGAGATGCAATCAGAACAGAGTCCTCTCTGCCACAAAATTAGCCATATTTTTTAACTTGCTGAGATTAGTGGGCAATAAAAGTCAAAAGAAGAGAGGCAAATGTCAGCCAGCCAAAAATTCCAAAAGATTCGTTTTCATAGCTCATCTCTCTATTACATGAAAGGATCGTGGCCCTTTTTGTGCTTGACATGTGACTAGCTGGTGAGATAGGTAACTTTCGATGTACCCATGTGGACATGTGTAACAGCCCACAGGAACTGAGTATCACATTAATTTGCTGCTGATATAAATGTATGGAATGTTTTTGGGTGTGTTGCGTATGGTGTGTATTTACACCCCTCAAGACATACTAGTTAGTGGGGCATTCAGCACATTTCTGAAGCGGTTCGATTCCCCTTCCCACTCTCCCTATCTATTTACAGTTCCCTTTCAAGTACAAAAAACATTTTCTGTAACCTCAGCTTCCTGATTCAGCTGTTGTGATGTCAGTTATTTACGATAACAAAAGTGAGACAATAACTGTGGTTTGTGTGGGACAAAGGCAACCTTGTTTCTGTAAAAAGGGACAATCCTAGCATGAGAAGACAGGAAAGCCTACAAAGCAGGACTCTGAGGTGAGATTTCATTAGTCCCACCATCTCTGTAATAGCAAGTTTGACTGCATAGTCTCAAATACAGCCGAGAGAAAGTGCCTGCCTAGAACTCAACACTAAAGGGAATGAGATTCTTGGAAAATTATCTCTTTGCAGGACAAGGCAGGGAGATAAGTATCTTGGGAAACAAACGGATTGCTAGTGGGTAGAGAGGCAGCAAATGTCAGGACTTATACGCTTCAGTACTAATTACGCATTCTGTGGTCACAAGCATGTCACTGCATCTTTGCTTACCTGTCATGAAACTGTTTTAATCATACTTAACTGCCTAAACGATAGATGTGGTGAAACTAGCAGAATGCCAATAATTGCTGAGATCACCGTGTGGCAAAAAGAAATGAGAAGCTACTAACAAATGGCACGGTAAGTTGTGAATGAAAAGTTTCAAATCTGGCGCAGCCTACAGAAGGTCACTTACCTGCTATTCTTCCAATTGGCATTGCATGGTCCTCAGGAGGAGATACAGACACCATGATGTGGTTCATATAAGCTAACTCTTCTCGGTGGGACAGGTTGATTGGCTTTACCTCCCTGTGCAGCCCATCCTCAGACAACCTCGGTGGTTTGAAATCAGAGTGCCTGGGGTTCAGTATCAAAGGATGCATGATAGGACTGGGCATCAGCTGGATGACCCTGGTGTTCTCCTGGCGAGGGCTGGAGGGCTTCTGAAGCACCTCAGGAGGAGGTGGGCAGTGGTTGTTTTCTATCGGGGACACTGAGAGAGGATAGGGCTCCTGGTGGTTGTTCTCTTGATGATACCTTGCCCCTGGCACCCTGTCGGCTGGGGAGAGGTGACGGACAGTGTTGTCCATAGGCGACTTCAGTGGCCGCTGATCGGAATCTGGTGATGGACGGTGGTTGTTGGTGATGGGTGATCTAGAACGATGCAACAGTTCAATGGTTGGGGTGCTGTGGTGGACTGCTTCTGTGGATGGTCTTGAAGGTCTCTGGACAAAGCTATCTATGGAGAAAAAGAACAGATTGTCTGCATTGTGATCAAGCTGAAGGATCTAAATGTTAAACTCAAACTCGGGTGAAATCCTAATCCAATCCTGCTGTTTTCTACCTTAAAAAGAAAGGAGTAACACTACTTTTTCCTATTTTTTTTCTATTAAAAAAAAGAAACAAAACAGAATCATATTTGATGCTTTCATAGAAGGGATCTCTTAAAAATCTTAGGCATTGTATCTTTTCATTTGAAGGAAACATTTTGATGTGCACTGAATAAAGAGAAGGCCAAATCTGCAATGCCACAAGCATATATCTATTCTTTCTTTGCCACCTGTAACGGGCATGGTGTGTAAGGACACTACTAGGAGGCTAACTAATAACTGAAGCAAATAGTTCTACTGATGGTAAAAATGAGAGAAAGCTGCCAAAAAAAACCTTTTCTCAAAATGAGTTGTTTAACCAGTTCAAAAGCTGAGCAACAAAATGGGCTCAATGCCAGGAACTTTGGCACAATGTGACGACACTGTCATTTGAAGTGACTCTGTGCTAAATGTTCCTCTCTGATGTTGCCTTTTCTCCTGCTCTGCAAACAACTGCACCTAGCTGCATCTCCAGGATACTAAAAGTCCATGAAGTACCTTTGTATACCCAACTGGTAGTGAGGAGAAACAAATCAATGTGGTCAATAAAACTTTCTGACTTTTTTGTTTAGCTCTACATCTGCTATACCTTTTAAGGCAGCTTTGGAAGTAGGACAAAATAATAGAAAATATATGGAGAACAGTCAACTCCCTAGACCAACTGACTGTTAACAGCTACAGAGACAAATGGAGAACAGCAACTTTATTTAAGCAACTTTGGAGCCAGAAAATGACAACATTCTGTACAGCCTTATTCCAGTCACCCTTTTATAATAATAGTTCCCGTAAGAACAAGACAGTTACCTTCATCATGGTTTTGATGTAATAAAACCTCCGACTGAGCATGGATAGAGTTCCCAGGATGGAAGAAAGGTGAGAACAGCATACGAGACTTCCTTTGCTTCAGAATATGCTGAAGGAGTTCATACAGAACATCACCTGAAAGACAAACAGTAGGTCTCATTTAGCCATCTGATGCATTAATTCTGCTCCTGGCTCCTGTTTTCAGATTCAAACGGGCCTGTTACAAAATTTTGCATTTCACTGTTTTGCAAGGTTCTTCTCTGAAAGGAAAAAAAAAGAGAAAGAAAAGCAGCATGTCACACTTCTGCAAGAATGGGAGAATGAAAAGAAGTGGCTGTTATTACCCTGATACAGTTTTTCCAGGCTACACAAGTGCCCATTCAAGAGTTCACAACCTTTGTAAGCAATATTCCAGTGTTCCACCTTCTCTCATCACAGCTTCAGTCTTTTTAGGGAGACGCCTCAGGCCAGAGAATTCTTAAATGCAGAGTATGTGATTATGCACTGAATTGCTGAGAGCAAACAAGGTGCTATTCCTTAATTACTGAACACTTTAGGCTTTATGGGGCAAGGAGGAAGATGTTGCAAAGCCTCTCCATGCAGCACCAGTGCCCCAAAGGGCAGAGGCCGTACGCTACTGTGATACTCCAATCTAGGAAATACATAGGAGGAAGAACTCTCACTTTGAGAAGCTACTTTGGGGTAAACTCAAAGACCTGCAAAGAACGAAGAGATGTAACCCCTGCTGTGGTGACAACTTATGGAGATTCTTGAGTGCTATAGCTGCCATAGGAACTGCTGTACGTCACTTCTGGTGTCCTGAGAAGGACTTCAGGAAAGCCCAAATAGGATCACAAAGCTAGTTATTTCTAGACACTAGGATCCGTAGAGAGCTCACTGCAACAGGCAGTATTAGAAGAGTTGCTGTATCATTATTTTACAGAAGTGTCTGCAGTGAATTGTACTGCACCACGTTATCATGTTTTTCCATGACTCAATCCAAACGTTTGTCTCTTTTTGGGCTGGCAAGCAGGCTGTTCCTCACTTTTTCCTCCCAGCCCATGTTACCAGAATTGTTATTTCCTTCCTTAGTGGAACACGTCACTTCAGTGACCACCGCAGATCAATATTAACGACTCATTTTCTGTCTTCTTATGCATTTCATCTTGTACTGATGCCTTCCCTCCAAAATCTGCATTAAACATTTACATACTTACATGTTTTGTGTGATGCAACTTGCTAGACATTTCAAAGTAAAAAGGTACAATACAGGACACAAAGTCTCCCAGCTTCTAATTTTGTTCCCTCTCTCCTGGGTGTCTTACCTCATAGTACAGAGGGACAAGGTACAGCAGCAGCCTATTATCTGAAAAGGAACTTAACAAAGTTTCAACTGGGAAACCTTGGATTTTCCAGGAGAGTTTTCTCAAGTGTGTGTGGGGTTAGTAGTTGCTCCTATGAGACTGAAAGCTGCATGCCATTCAGCTGCTGTCTCTATAATGTGCCAATGTTCTACGTGCAGTGAAGTTTATCGTCTTAGTATGAAATAGTTAAAGCTATCCTGCTTTCCATAGTTCAGCTTCCTTTATTTTTAGCATCTCAGCTGCTTTCACTGTCTCGGTAGTGACTTCAGGGCATTTTTAAGAAGTGACTGCAATACCTGAAAATCTAGTTAAAAACAAAGCCTCAAGAACTCAGTTACCTTTTCCATGTTTAGTACGTGAAAGTCTAAAAAGTGATTTTACCTCATAATTTGCATCTTTGAATGCAATAGTGGCATAATTATAACTAGTCCTGTAACACTCCAAGCAATACACTTTTCTTTTTCACCTAACAAAATATTTACACTTCTGCATCACAAAGACACAACTGTATTAGTTACAAAAACAAAAGTCTCTTCTCACTTTCTCTTCCCGGGCCAGTGCTAAACCAGAGTACAGCAGGTGGCTGTATACCCATTTTATTGGTACAGCCACTGGGAGGAGTGGATGCTATTCTACTGGTTTAACCAGGAGTGGAAAGGATAGAGCCTTTATATACTTATGCTCTTTGAAAAACTTAAGCTCTATAGCAAATATTATTTCACAGTTCTTACGTTTCACATGTAGTTTATTTCTGGGAAACGCTGAGGCGTACTTTACCTATAGTCATTTACATTTACAGAGACTGACTGAGATATCCACGAAAATGTTTATTATCAGTGAGGAATAATACCTGAAGAGAAAGAGGAGAGAAAGAGCTGGGACAGAGGCCATTCTAACTCAAATTTAGGTAAACAAGAGTTTAACCTTCTGCACAGTGTGGATTTGCAAGCCAGAGGCTCTTCTCCGAGAACACTCTATCTCCAGCCAACAAACATTTTAATCCGACTCATTTCAAGTGCCCTCACAGCACACAAAGGGAAGAATAGAGAAATAACTGGTAGGCAGCAAGGCACTGGTATGATAAGGGGAATAACAAACAAGTTACACGGAGTTGTCCTTTACAGTCCTTGCCCACTTTTAATACTTCTTTTGCCTTAAAGCAGGGCTAATTTTTGCAATGAAATCATTCAAAATGAGTACCAAAACAAAACAAAGGATGTTTCCAGGCATCAGTTTTCACTACTGTATTATACTAGTGATAGACATAGATGTGTGGCACTTCCTTGTATAAAAATTATTCTTGGTTTAAAGTACATGCTTTGAAAACTTTATATAGAATAAGCATAAGCCACAGTATGAAAGACAGATTCTGCAGGAGGATGGTTGGATGCATTCAAGGAGTCACAAAGGAGCTAGAAGCAGCCTGAGCCAAACTGCACCAGCTGTGCTTCTGCACTGAGTGAGCCTTGTGCTGTAAGCCTGGTAACAGTAGTTCTGTAACCACCTGGTACAAACTCTGTGATCATCTATAGTGATTGAGTAAACCTTTATATTTAACAGAGGTACCATGCATGGTCATAAAAAAAAAAGCTCCCAACTCTTGTATAGAACCAATAAGTCATATTTAGTTAAACATCCCTGACAAAGGAGGGCAGAGGCTTACTCTGACTGTAAAGCCATAGCAGGAAGACTGCGGGGGATCTAAGTACAGGAAGACCACATAGGCATTTCTAAATCACTTGTGTGAATAAATGAAGACATAATTTGAGCAACAGGTCAACAGATTCACACCTATCTGTGCTGTGCCTTGGGCCAGCCTCCAGCACGTGAGAGAGTATGGTAAAGTAAAGTAAAGCCCACAGGGGCTGTAAAATAGAGGAAAGGTCCCCCAGGGATGTATTTTGCAGTCACTCTTAGCAGCACATCAGCCAAGCCAGCTGTGAGACAGAATGCTAATGTCAGCTTCTTAAGAGGCTCGAGCACTTGATTAACTTGCTGCTGTAGTTGGGTCTGCAAAAAGATAAGACTTTATGAGGAAGAGCTGGAAGTCATGGAATGCTGCCAAAGAAGCCTGCTTTCTGTGAGTTCTGCAAAGACTTTTAAGGAGAGAAAGGTTGTATCTTTGGGTTTGGAGTTACACCCAAATTTACCTACAACTCTTCCCTCTTGTTTTTTGTCTTTGCCTCATTTAAGAGTTTCTGTCCCTTCTCTGCTCCACTGCCCAGCCCACCCTAACAAACATGACTCTATCCTCTTTAGTCCCTCTTCAGACCCTCTTGCAGTTTCTTCTCTCCTTTCAACTGTAGCTTCCATAAGAATTCCTCACCTGAATGAGGAGATCTGTATCGAAAGTCCTCTTTGGTCAGGAGCAACAGAGCCTTGCCATTCATCTCAAAAGTGTTGCTCTCGATCGGCCTCAGGGAAAACTCCTTCTCTGCCCACCTGAGCCACTGTGCGACGTCGTCCCTGCTCCAGTAAACGGGCTGCAAACCTGCACCAGGAAGAGACCAAGACTGTGTTACAAAAGCAGACAAGGCATGTGAATATAGGCAAATACCACAGAATCTCCATTTCTCCCCACACCGTAACATGCAAAGTCTCCAGGCAAGGTGCGAGAGAGAGATGTCTGGATTACGCTCAGTATTGGGCGGTGCGACACTTTTTTAGTTCAGGTATCTCGGTTTATTCTGGACATTCTGAAAAAGAAGATGCTTCAACATCCCTTCTAGGATATTATTTCATTCCAGGTTTCCACTGCGGGATGCCGTTGTCCCCCAGCTGCTCCTTCTGAGGCACAGAGCAGGCAGGAGATGAAGCTGTTGGCCCCACCCATGCTCACTGTGCACCCTCTCTGCACGCCCCTTCCAGCCACCTTTACTGGGCCTGGGCAGAGAGCCCTGGGAGGTGTGACAATTCAGTATCTGTTTTACAGATGAATTTAGAACAGCTTCCTTCCCCTGGAGAGAAGGCAGCACGGTGAAGAGTTGTTTATACCTAGGTAGGCAGATTATCTCCAGTCTGCTGGGAGATAAAAGCTTTCTTTCCTTTTCCCCCTTGTGGGATGACTCATTGTTTGACTTGTTACAATGCGTTGCGTAGAAATGAAAGCTTCACGCTGCGCAGAGGAACGTAAAATTTGCCATATCTAATCACATCTCTGGTACACAGCCTCTGGCAGGGGCTAATACCTTATGCTTCAGAGGAAGACGAACCTCCTTTCCTCATCTTGCACCTGGCTGATTGTATGCTGCACATGGGAAGAAATTTCCTTCCTGGCACACCACTCTATGAGATCTGATTACCCTTGTCTTACCAAGTCAGAAAAGAAACCCGGGAGATTTGTACTGTTTTGTTTTGCTTCTTTTCACTTCTTCTGCAGATAGGCAATCTTGTTTTCTGTTTCAGCAAGAGGTCACACGCAGCGAATTGCATTCTGCTGCCACACCAGATTCCCAGGCAGCGGCTTTGGAAAGCCCCAGACCACAGCTGCACACAGAACTGAATCTGATCCTGAGTGAGAACTGAGATCAAGCTCAAGAGACGGTTGGGGCTGACCAAAGGAAGGGGCGTCTGCATGGCAACAGTAAGTCTCCTTTGGCTTCAACTACCCCTGTAGCACTGTGCTGCACAGACACAAGAAGTAGCGTTTATGAAGGACTTAAATTATCTCTCCTCCTATTGAATTAGGAGGTCTGTAGGTCCCTCCTTTTTGCAGGGAGTGCAGTCAGGTGAAGATCTTCTCAGAGACATGCAAACTGTAAGCTAAAATGCCAGAGCGAGGTTCACCTTTTGCTGAACACAGGGTCACTCCTGCAGAAAACACACTGTGGACCCTAGGCTACTGCTGGGCAGGACGCACATTGCAGCTAGGCAAAGGAGAACTAAGCGAGAGCCAGACCACAATGTATAAAAAGGTTTAAAAAAACATCTTGAAACATTCACGTTTGGCTTCTGTTCCCACCTTCCTCGCCATTTTCCACACCATACAAGCAGCAAGTTGCCCGGAAGAACACTGTAATGTGGAAATCTAATTGGAGTTTTGGTGTGCGCTTCACAAGATCAGGCAAGAAACAAAACATTACTGGGAAAATCAGGCCAAGGACAGAGCTGAGTGATAACTACACGTGTTCTGCATGCACCCTTACTGATAACAACACCATAAATAAATCACTCCCTGCACAAACACTGATCATAACTTCCTATATGCTGTCTGACTGTGTATTTTTGCTTTCTGTTCAATTAATATAAAAGTACCGTGTCTATAAAGAGCTTCTATCGACCAGCACTAGACCCAGAACAGCCAAATAAGCTACAGAAGCAGGGCTTAGCCAGATGCGCCGTGCTGGTGACTCAAAAGGGTCCACCAGGTCTCTGCTGGGTACCAGCAACATCTCCAGCTTTTGAGAAGGAGACACAGAGTCTTCAAGGAAAAGGAAAAAAAGCCAAAAAGCAGTATGACCAGTAGGCCAAACAGCATACAGCCTTTCTCATTCAGTTTGGCTAGTACTAAAACGAGTGGGTGGAGGAGCCAGATCTCTCCACCCATGGGGTAATATCTTAATTCAATGCTTGCATTGTGTTTCGAAGATATAAAATGCTATAAAACACGTGAACCGTTTTTGCCTAGGTGGACTGCCTCTTCTCTCATTTCCCTCTCTCCCTGCCCTGTCATCTTCCCAGGAAGCTCATTTCCCCAAAAGCCCTCTGTAGTTGCCTGTTCCCCCACTTGCTTTGTGAGGCCGAATCAGTTCTGTCACAGCTTTCCTGGGAGCGCAGAACAGTGCTGCTGAAAGTGCTTCAGAAACTGCTGCTCAAAAATAATTCTTTCATGTGCAGTAACGTGTTTGCTAAGCTAGTATGCCACCTTCTTTGCCCTTTCATAAAAAGAAGTTGTTGGGTTTATGAAAACAAGGGAATGAGAGGGTTGGCTCTGCAGCTGAACGGATTTTACAGCACAGTGTACATAGCTGTCAGTAGGTCCTCAAAATGCTCTTCTGTACTCTCAGTGAAAGAAAAGACTAATCCTGCTTATATAAATTTTCTTTTATTGGATACTGTTTTTTATTTTCCCCTCTTCATCTTTTATTGTCGTATCCACTGTGGAGGAAAATGGGCTCTTTTTATCTCTCCCGTTTTCTTCTCTGTGAAAGCCAACAGCATTGTCTTGAACTAACAAAGATATTTACCAATCAGAATAAAGTGAGGAAAATGAGTGCTGTGTAACAAAACAAGGACAGGGCTGTGCCTTGTGAGCAGCAGGAAGGCTTTGCTGTTTGCAGTAGGTGCTGATGGAGCTACTGACCTTGGATGGTGAATTTTGACTCGTGAGTCAGACCTGACGCTGCTCCCATTTCCACCATTACTCTGCTGGCTGGAACCTGGAGAGAACTGCCACCCTCAATCTCCCTCTCTGCATAAAAATAGATACCAACAAAAACTTATAAACTTCCCTAGGTGAGCTAAATTCATGCTCACCTTTCTAATGCTGCAGGCTGGAGCACCGGTTTCCTAGCAGATTATCAACTTCTGCTGCTTAATTCTCACCTGAAGTCCAGCTTCTAGCACCTGTTGCACCAGCCAGCTTATAAATGGGGAGAGTGATCAATTCTCACACTCCAGGTACAGGCTGGACCGCAGAAGAAATCCACCCTCTGTTCCTTTATCTTCTTACACAGAAAAAGACAAGCACAAAGAAGAGGGGTTGGTGGAGTAATTTACATTTTCTACTTCAAGTAGGTAGCAGAATTTCTTACATATGTTTAAGCACTCATGCATGCACACACACAGCAGAATGCATTGGTACATCGAAAAGGAGTTCGAGATGATTGTCTCCAAAGGCTTCACTCCTGTTTTAACAGAGAGTCCTTCAGGTAAGATGTAGGCAAACTCAAATCTTGTGATGCACTGATGTTTAACATCTCCTTCTTTTCTTTGGAAGAGAGGGTATGTATTTTATGGTCTGTGTTGCTAGGTACAATAGATACAGCAGATACGTGTAAGATGTGAAGCATGCATAATGTACTGTGGGCTGTTTTCACCTTGACTCACTTTGGAACAATCTGACGACATGAATCCAGCACACAGGGCGATGTACAGCAAGTGAGAGCTGTTGTCATGTTTTAGTTTCCATATGAGGACGTAGCCATACTGCAGCCCGCACAACGGAAACAGTGATCACAGTGAGTTTTGTGTAAATTTTGTTCCACCTCAGCCCTCCATGCATACGCCTGGTTAGCTGTCTGGCAGGACGAGGTGAGAAGGGTTTCAGACAGCCCCCCACCCCCTCCACCCTCTTATCCCTGCTTCCTGGAGGAGGAGAAGATTGCTCTTGCTCCCATGCCAAAAGCTACTCTGCTTAGATGGGCGAACAACAGAGGCCAGAGCATGCATATCAGCAGCTGGCTCTGAACACCCAGGGACAGATGTAGCATCACTAGCAGCAGCAGGCAGGCTGACTCCAACTGCAGGACAGTGCCTGAGCCTTTAGTGGAAAATTGATGCTGGGAAAGCTCGGAGGATTTGCATGTCTGCTACCAACTAATTCATTTGGAACCGAAGCTCTCTTTTTTGTTATTAATTAAATAAATTCTTCCATGTTATCCATAAAGCATAATACATGCTGCTACATAAAGGATAACACATGCTGCTACATGCAAAGCAAGACGGGGGCAGGAGGCTCTGTTTTTCTCTCCATTTCTGTGTAAAGGCAACATGGTCTGGAGGAAAGACATACAATTAGATTCAGCCATTTCTCCAGGCTCTGCCAAAGAGACTTTTAGAGGTCCCCTCCTCCAGTCTTGCTGCTCCCCAAGATGGGCTGCAGCAGGGAGCTCAGGAACCAAGAGCCGATCGTGCCACAGGAAGTTTCAAGATCAAGCACCATTTAGGCACTGAAGTCCTCCTGGGAGGGCAATTTCATGCTGTCCCTGCTTGATCTTCCACAAGGCCCATTCCCTTCAGTACCAGCACTGCCAGGCTCCCACCACCAGGTGCTCTGCAGCCTCTTAGCACTGCCTGTACTAAGGAAAGCAAAGACAGGAAGACTAAGGACGCTGATTCCTCAAGGCCGGGGAATGAGTGACAGAATGGTGCTCAGCTATTCCCATGCATGTGGGCAGCCTTTATAAGTGCCCCTAAGTCAGGACACATGTGGATGACACAGCACAGCGGCAGAAACCATTTGGTGCTGCTGGCCCACAGAGATTGCTTCATCCTACAGTAGGAAGCTGGCTCTATTTTGGAGGCCCAGAGATAAGCAAAGGTAGAAAAGCATGGGAAGGTTAATCCTGGCTAATCCTTGAAGAGAATTACCGGGGAAGTGAGTACAAACTGGCACAAGGGAAATGGATGGCAGCAGATGAAAATACGCCTTTATAGGCCTCGTTAGGGAAAAAAGTGATCAGATAGGGAACAGAGAAGTTGCGTGATGGGCAGGAAGAGACACCTCAGTGGGTCCTGTACGTCTTTTAAAAAGATACAGAACTGCCTGTAATCAGAATGACAAGAAACTTCCCACACTGCTGGAAACAGAGGGTGAAACAGCTTTTTCAGTGGTAATCTGAAAAAAAAGGAGTAGCTGTCTTCTGCTGTCCTGTTGAACAGGGTATTGGAGATGGAGCAGGACTAGAGGCAATGCCTTGTGCACAGTGTCTGCTTTGTGACCCCCGTGCATGAAGACATGCTACAGAAACAAGCCTAATGAGGTACAGGGACGGATTTTTGCCATGCTGATCTCGCTAACATTGCTCCCCACGGCCCAGCCCTTCTTTTCTCGCTGCCTGTACAGAGACATGCAAAGTTGACACACCCTAATCCCTTAGGGCTCCAGGGTCATAAAATAAATAAAATTGCTTTTCTAATGCAGCCTTTGGAAAGCCTGTAAGAAACATATTGATTGGAAAATGCTTGATTAGAATGATCAAGTGCTGAGCTCTCATATGGTGAAATAAATCTCTTCAATTCCCCACACCCAGTGCCAAGCTCAGCTTCCTGGAAGCAACTATGGCCCTTTCTGGAACTGAAGTGAAAATCCCATGTTCCATCACCTCTTCTGACCTGCTGACATTACACACAGTTCACATTTGCTGATCAAATGCACAAGCAGTACTCTAAATTAGCTTGCTGGGTTGAGAGCTCACTGATTAATGATGGCAGATGAAGTCACCGGTGCAAAAACCCCACAGAATCTGAAGTCAATTTAAGTGTGAAAGGAGAAGGGAAAAGCCACTCTCTGTGAGATTTAACGTGAAGAACGTATTCTTTCTCACTCCGCAGCCAAACTTCTCCTTTGCAGATACAGGTTAGCAAATGAAGTAACTCTCCTACATGAAATTACTCAGCCACGCCTAAGATCCCCTGCCCCAAGAACAGACAGAAAAGTCGCTGAACAATGCAGACCAATTCCTTGAAGTCCTCAGAGTCGTAACTGATGTCAGAATAAAGCTTCAAGCACAGCCCCAGTCATTTAACACGGTCAGTCATGCTGCACTTCTTGTTACTGAAATCAATATCTGACCCACTGAGGACGCCTTCCTCCTTTCTGTTTCTACTGCATCATCTGGAGTTTGCTTGCAGACAAATCAACCTTTCGGATTTAGCCCTCTCTCCTCTGTGAGCTGCCCCTGTATGGGATCAGCTGCAGAAAGTGTTGTAATGCAGGCACAGTCCACGTGCTCCTGACAGGCAGTCCGCAGTCTGAATGGAGAATTCATGCAGGATGCATCTCTTTCCTGGTACAAATCAGTCCAGATAAATGGTGCTGATACATGTGCTAAAGTGGCCACTGTTTTAAGTTCTGGAAGGGAAAACCTACCAGCCAAAGATGCAAGCAGCCACAGAGGTGATGAAAAGACCAGCCTGTTTTCCAGGCACTCATTCCATGAGCCATGTCCAAGAGCTTTCAAGAACCACGCAGAACGACTCCAGCTTCCTTTTGCAGGGTTGGCGAAAAACCTTCCTAGAAGCCCAGCAAGAGCACTCCTTCCAGGGGGGAACGAAGGCTGGCTTTTTTGCATCTGGGTACCACATTTGGAGAAGGCCAGAGCGTGACAGAGTCAGCAAGACGCTGCCAGCACACCGTCAGCCAGCTGACTGCGGCTGCTACCACAGTTGCCACACACAGAAAAAACTGCCTGAGTGCAAGATGACTCTTCTCCTTGGTCTTGTAGTGACCACAGTCAGAGGGCAGGTGACCATGGGATTCCTATCAGAGCAGCTCGTGCAACAGAAACAGCTGGCAGGGGGATGGGGAATGGGGAAATGTCGGTTTGGATCTGCTCCCAGCTGAAGTCTTAATCCACTTCTGACTGCTTCTCACCCAATTTTTGGCCATTTTCCATGGAGCAGACATTGCTTTCCTACTGCTCCCTTCCAAAAGGAGCTGAAAGAAACGTCTTCTGTAGCTTTTTTCCTTGTATGTGCAAAAACTGTATCCTAAACAAAACTAGCTGAGCCTTGACAATGACATGTGTTAGCTAGCTCAAACGACCACGCTGAAAGAAGCAAGAGGTTTTGCAAGCAGAAACCTAGGAGATTTTTAAAAAAATAATTTATTTCTCAGCACCTCTTTATTTTTTCAGAACAATTCATTTTAATCGAGGTCAAAATTCAGACCTAAAAACGATTCTTTAAAGTTTTCCTATATTGACCGCAGTTACTGTTCCATCCATGGGATACTACTACCAGTAACACTTGCATATTTACACTACCAAGGGCCCTTCAACTGAGGACAGATTACATTATCGTATCTTTTTTATAATGTGAGGCACGAAATCATTGGACACCTGCCCATACACCAAATCTGTTATGGTAGGAATTGAATCCAGGAACTATATCTTGCTTCTCTTTACAACTGCACAAATGCAAGGCATCTTTATACCCTTAGTTAAGAAAAACATTTCCTTCCTACTTCTTGTGGCACTTACTCAGGCAAAAGTGATTTTTACACCAAACCCTTGTCACTCAAAAATGTATTAGAATGCATTGCTATTACACTGGAGTCTGCTTATTTTTTTCTTTTTAACACAATACAGCCTGGATCCCTGGCTGGGGTGCTGAGGATTTGTAAGTAATTAGAAATAAATAGATCTTGCTCATTTTGGCCCACATACGGTTTTACTTAAGTCTTTTGCCTGCTGCCTAATTGCTGTATGTGCCATGCTTAGAATATGGAGAAGTCATGCTGGTGATGGAACCGAAAGCCCCGGTTCTGTGCATCCTGTCAGCACTCCAGAAAGATATGAAAAACCGAAGAAGTAGTTGCTAGTTACAATCAGTGCAGTTGCTAAAATTAAGACGGTTCTTTCTGTAATTCGTCAGTTTAACCTAATATCAGCGTGGTCACTTTGATCTTCCAGCAGCTGCAAACTTATAGGTGACTCTACAGTTTCAGAAGAGAGGTCAGGAAGTCCTTTTTGTGCAGCTGAATCAAGCGGAAAGTTCTGAAATCTCAGTCTCACACGCCAGCAAAACACCACCACCAACACAGCAAGACATCGTAATCCTCCTGTATTAAGAAGCTGCTTTCTTCTCACAGGGAGATTTTGTTCTCAGAGGCTCACATCGTGATGAGGCTGGGTCCCATTCCCTTGAGGAATTTTGGCTACGACTTTGTTTTCTAACTCAACCATGATTGTGAGAGCTGGAGGGGGGGGAGAGAATACACAAAGAGCATGTTTTCCAGGCTGTTTCCAGGGAACGTGAGGCCAGCCTCACTACACAACAGCCTAAACTGTGACAGCAAGATGTCACGTTGGCTTCTCAGCACCAGGTCTCCAAGTCTCATGAGCTGCAGCCGCATCTGTGGTACTACAGGAAAAGCAGATTCTGGCAGTGCAGCCAGACCTATGGCTTACTCTGCCTGTAGCCGTCAAGTAAAGCAGCACAGCAAAAAATTTACCAGCAGCATTTACTTAAACTGATTTCATTTTTGGATCTCTGTCTATGCAAGGTGTCTCTGTCTTCAGACCCCTAATCCAGGAGGGCTAAAAAAGACTACTTCAGTCCACCAGTATATTAGCTCTTCTGTCCTTTACAGAAAGACCTGCCTTCAGGTAACATTAAATATTAAATAACTAGGGGAAACGGTGTAAATTTCAGGTCTAGAGACTGCGTGCTGTACTCGGTTTTGAGCCATATCTCAGGCTTTGCAGGTAAAAGCCTGCTCTCAGTGTGCTGCAGACACTTTCAGCTCCCAAGATGCTGCAAGCCAGAGTTTCGACATGGTTAAAAACATCCAGATTTAGCTTTACTTCTTGATGGTTCCTTAATGAACCAAATCCCTGCAGCTCTCATGTACTGTCAGTCATTTCTTAAAGAAGACACTGCTGTCCTAGAGGAAGGTCAGAAGCTTAAAACAACAGTTCTATATGCTAAAGATCCTTCTCCACAAGCAGGGGGATAAGGAAGCCACTGGGATGGACTCCACACTGCACCATAACACATCTCCTATACAGAAGTAGCCTCACTGCATTTGCATGGGGCTCTTTATCTCTACCCTTCCAGTGCAGCCTGTGCATAGGCAGGCTTCTTGTACTAAGGTACTTGTGCTTGAAATACATTGATAATGAGAACAAATTAAGTGTGTGCTCTTTGATTATCAGATGATAAATTATCATGATTATCTTCGCTGCAGCTTAAGAATTGCTTCCTCTCCAGGGTTTAACTCCTGCTTGCTCTGAAGCTAGTCAGCACATTCACTAACTTTTCATATAAGCCCCTCCAAAAACAGGCTTCTGTAGAAGTCACAGGAAGTTAAGACATTACTTCTATTTGGGACCACTTAAGAATACTGTTCAAGCAATCAGCAATCAGTATTAATTAGGATGGAACTCAAGATCTCGTTTGCTGGCTCGTCAGACTGGAGACAGGCTGCTGTACTGTTTGTCTCAAAGATGGCTTGCAGCCATCTCTGGGTTGCTCTCTGAGCTAGCCCCTTGAGGTGCCAGTCACAAGGGCCTAAACATCCGCTGCATGCTCAGCACAGCCACTTGACCCCATAGTAGCTACTTCATGTGGAGGTATGGGGGTACCAGGGCTTCAGCAAGTTCTTGGGCACGCTGTACAGCTACGAGCCTGAGCCTGAGATTTCAGAAATACATGAAATCATAGAGTCACAGAATATTCAGTTGGAAGGGACCTGTAAGGATCAAGTCCAACTCCTAAAGAGAACTGGCCCAAAAATGGAGCCCTGGAGAACCACACTAGCAACTGGTCACCAGCCTGATGGAACCCCATTACTTACAACCCTTTGGGTCCAACCCATCAGCCAACTGCTCACCCATAACAGTGACAGGACATACTTCAGTTTCACCCCTCCAGCTTCACAGGAGTCTTGTATGAGTAGTGTGCTTGAGGGAAATATTGCCGCTCCCCAAGTGGTGATATCAGAACAGTATTCAGTTATTCTATCTAGTATAAAGGAGTTGGTACAAAGATGGTAATTTCTACCTTGACATTGGGATGTCAGCACTGACCACACTGTCCTTCAAGCAAGCTCCTTGCAGGCCATTGCTCAGTGGCAGGTCTTTGCCCACTTCCTCTGATATGCCAGTGAAATTGGTAAGATTATACTGCGGTTTTGATGAGAGAGAAAATCTGTATATAAGTACACACGTACGCTGGCATCTGCCAGACCAGCTTTCTGGGCTGATTAAGAGCTCAGTTGCAATAACAGTCAAGACTGCACTACCAGGTCAACACAACCAGTTGAGACAGTGACAAATCACAAAAAAGAGTAACAGCTGGAAGTGGTGACTGAGAAGGGAGGAAATGCTTCAACCAATATTGCTACAGAACACAGCGCCCCTGAAAAATGCATAGGCTCACTGTATTATTTGAGCTTAATCTTGATGATGTCACTGAGAAAGGTTTGCTTTCAGGACTGGAAAAATAACAGCAATGTCAATAGAGGCAAATAATTTCCTCATGCACTTCCAGTAGAGGATCAAACTTTGAATGAAAACAAATGGATAATTCACAAGGAAGTTCTATCTCATCCTGCTTTTTTGTTTTCTTGCAAAGGTAAAGGTGCTGTGTGAGAAACTGCATACCCAGAAATTAGAGTAACTGATAGCACCACTGCTTCTCAACTGCTAATACTCTGTAAACCCATTGTGCTAGTAGAGAGACCTAATGACTTCATCAGTGAAGCTATCTTTTGCTGCCCTTCTTTCCACCCTTCCTATCCCACAAAGAATGGCCATCCCTATGCTTGCTATCTCCAGCTACCCCCTGCAGATGTGAGGGGCAAAGAGACCCGTGTCTCTTGAGAGGGGCACTATGTGCTGCAGTTCGGTGTCCCAGAGCCTCCACCATGGGGACACATGTCCCTAGGCACAAATCAGGGATCCAACTGAGGTCAGATCAACTAGTGACAGAAGGGAGGGGTATGAAAGTTACCCCTCGCAGTCCCACTAACAAGTGACTCTTCTTTTGAAAGGAAGGGAAGGTGAGCAGCATGATTACCTTTCCTAGTTTAAGTATTGTAAAAGACTCAAATGACATCACACCATAACACCTGATGGCTTCTGTACATTACTTACGTTTGTGCCTGCTAGTATTAAAAAGGAGAAATCCCTGCCTGGAGGACATAACAATATAAGTAGACAGGACAGGAAAGGGATCGAATGCGCAAACAAAGCAAACAATATGATGGTGTGCAGACAATGCTGGTCCCCTTGGGAACCAACTGAAACTACTGGAATCCCCATGTTCTCTTAAACCAAGTGGATACTGTGAAAATGTGCCTGAATTACTCTTTCATCAGCTTGCCTGATTACAGTTTTCATAGTAGCACTTCCTCTTATTTTGGCAAACTGAAGGCAGTTCTATGATGGATGCTTCCCAAATTACATATCTTACCTGATATGGAAATCCAGATTTGTAGGTATATCTGTCCACACACAATTTCTATTCACAAAAACTCAAGACTTTCACAATCACACATGAAAGTCAGGAATGCAACAGAAGTATCTCTCAATAAGGTAGTATTCTCTCTTCTATTCTTCCTATCCTTCAAGACTTGCTTGGTTTACCAAGTCCAAACCAGTTTAGCTTCATTCTTTAGTACCATAACTTCCAAGTCGTCTCAAGTTTCTGCTCTCCTGGGAAGACTGATTCACAACCAACTTGCACAAGAGGAAACATCTTATTAAAAAGTCATTCTTTGAATCTACTGGTCATGCATCTGGACTTGTCTGAATTTGGCCATCTCTGATGCAGTGTCTTCTGCATTACTAAGAAATGCTTGCCTGCATCTCCTCTCTCTGTGCCATAAACTAAGTACCCATGAAAGCTGCTTCTGCCAACCATTCTAGCAAGAGCAATTTTTGGAAAAGTTCTTCCATATTAGATCAACAGGATGGAAGTTTCTGGATATCCAGAACACAGGAGTCAAATCCAGATTTCAACTGCTTATAAGCTTCTTAGGCTGGGGATTAAAGCATGCATTTGTATGGGAAGGAGATGGCAGGGAGCAAAGGGAGTAGAAAGAGAGACTTGAGAAGTTAAGAGAGTGAGAAGCAAACACGCATATTAGTGAAGGATAGTAACGCATGTTTTAAAAATGGATGCCTTCTAACCTAACTTTTTAGGTTGCCCTAACTCTTCATGCCTGTCTCTACAATTTCTACATTACATAAGTTACTAAACTAATGTTATCAGTGCAAAGCAAGATGATATTCCAGGTCTTTTCCTTAGCTAGGAACTAAGCTAGAAGTGGAACACTACTTCTGTGAAATGCTTTGCTTATTAACATGATTTTTATTTTTTCACGTGACTGGGGTCAACTGCCTTAGCACTGACAGCATGGTACAGAAATGCAGACATGGGAATACTGTCAATTTGAGGGAGGTAGAAGTCTCTCCTTCAGCAATTTCACACAGAATGATATTAGGGAATGCAAACTGCCAAAAAAAATTATCCGTGAAACCCTGAAAAAATCTGCAGACTCTAGATGTCTCACACCACTCTGGCAGATAATAAATGTAGAGCATATGGACTCAAATGTTCACGAACACACTGTCCCACGTTTGACACCATACAGACTTTCTGAGGATATTAATGCAATTTCTGAAAGGATTTATGCCCTTGCTATCCAGGTGTTTGGACAATCAAACAACGGAAATTCAGAAAAAAGGTTTCTATTCCATAGCAAATTATACTATTTTTTTTCTTATACATCCCTTAGAGTCAGTTGCAATGGGCAGCTCTTAAGATAGTCCTGTCCAATAATGCCTATTCCCCAGCCTGAACAAATTTTTAAATTTCTAGGTCCTGAAACACAACTTGACTTTAAAATTAACCTTCAAAAGAAAGCATGATGACTTTTTTAATAGCATGGTTTGTTGATGTCTCGTTTTAAACTTTATCTAGATTTTCTCTTCCCCCACCCCGAATCTCTGAGGTGTGCATACAGTGTGAAGAGGAGCTTTCTCTTGCCAGGCCAACCTCACCCTTATTTATTTAGTGCTGTCACAGTCATGCTTCTGCAACTTGGCTGATGGAACCAGGTAGGAGGAGGAGGTGGCTGATTCGGCAAGAGGAGTCTTTTGTTTGCACGTAAATACCTTGGTGTTATCAGAAAGTAAACAAAAAGTGAGCAGCATGCTTGAAAAAAAAAAAAAAATCACCGCACTATTATTCTGTTTTTCCATTCTCTTCCAGAAATATGTAAGCCTCTGTGTGTACAAGAGGGGCTGGCATGCATAACACGTGCCGCTTCACTGCCTTCCCCGTTACTAAAAAGCATCCTTGTAGGAATTACAATTGCTAACATATAAAAACGACACAGGGAAACAGGTTGCTCTCAGTCAGGAGTATTAAAAATTCCACATAGGAACTAGCTTTGAAGGAAAAAAAAGATTTTGAAAACTTAAGAACAAAGAAGGGATCCTAAAGAATGGACTTGGATATGCACTGATAAGGTCAAAGAGTCAACGATAGTGCACACTGAGATTTTTGTGTGTATGTGAGCATACTGTTGTCTCCTCAGTTTGGTGTCCAGAGAAGGGATTTTCACTACTGAGGGCAAAGTTACACAAAATACCAGTGTTTCTGAGGCATAACTCCTTTTTTGTTATTTTTGCAGAAGATAGATAAGCACACCCCAGATATCACTGATGACAGAGGCAGATGGAGCACTGACCCCAACAGGGATGGAGGGAGCACAACTCCCCAACACCAAACTTTTCTGTTTCGTTCAGTTCACTGACAGTTCTGTATGATCTTAGCTGACCTCTGCACAACCTTTTGCAATAAGATAGACCTTCAATGCTGGGAGCTTTGGTTAGGTACTTTCCTGAGGAATACCTCTCTCAGAGCATGCTCCCTCCTGGTAGCTCCAATGCACACACTGCTTTTGACCGTTAGCCCCACTAAATCCTGTTCTTCCACTCAGGATGCTATTGCTCTCTCTCCCAGCATACCCCCCACAGCGGCAAAAAGAGAAAGACAAAATGTATGGGTTCCCACTCTGGCATACAGTTCTGCTTTAAGTTGCAGAAAGATTGCACTGTTTTTGTTTGTTGTTTTTTTCTTTTCTTTTTCACCCTTTAACACTACTCAGTCAGTCATCCTTTCTGTCTGGGGAGCAGTAAACACACCCTTGAGGTGCATCCAATCCAGAATTCAGCTCTTGAGCACAAATTTTCAGGCTGCCTTCAGTCAACTCAGGTACACAAAGGGTCTTCACAGACACATCATACCACCATGAGCTTATTCCACTCAGCTGAATGATAAGTGAGAGTGGATTCAATCGTAAAGGATGAGAAAAAGAGGACAGTACAGCTGGAAGGGGCAGATAGAGCTTGGCCATGCAGCAGGAAGTGTTCTTTCTCCCCTTCTGTCTTCGGAGGGGCAGTCAGGATGGAGAGATGCCAATACAGAAAGTTCTGTGAAGCCTTCGAAGAAATGTGGAACTATTTCTTTACCCCGTCAAAGCCCAGCGGTCCCTTTGCTCTTTTGGGTTGCTAAAGTACAAATGAAATTGAAAAAATGGTACCAGGATATCATCACAGTGCTTGCCCTGTCCAGGATTCATTCAGCATCCCTGCCAACCTCTTTAAAAGAAATAAAAAAAAGAGAATTTTTAATCTCCTTTCACAAAGTGGTTGCCAACAACGCAGGCTAAAGCTGCATCTCCTCAGGAAGAGGGAGCTGCATATGTCCGTCACTGTTATTTCCTAATTGGCAGGCACAATGCAGAAGCCTTTTGGTTATCCTGATAAGGTCATTTGCATAACTGTACCCAAGTGGCTTTGCATATATTTTTTCTCTTATTTTTCCTCCTCTCTCCACTTCATCAGTTATCAGACACTTCTCTGTGTGTCAGAGAAGCCCTAGGAAAACCTTATCTGTCGTTAATCCCAACATTCATTCAGCTATACATTCTAGATTTATTTTTATTTCTTGTAAAGAGCCAGTATATTAAGGTAACTCTATTCTTATTTGCACAGCATTAAATAAAGAAAATTGCAGTGTTGGTGTGAAAAGAATTCCTCTTTCTCTGCAAAGCTTTTTTTTCAAATTCAATCAAAATGGTTGTGGTTTATCTTTCTACTTTAAAATGAAAGCCTCTTGATTGTATTTAAATGAAACAATTGAAATTTATTCAAACTCAAAGCAATTCTACACAGAAATGTAATTGAGATTCATACCTGTAGTGAAAAATTGAAATAGACTTGGAATTGTAAAGCAAATCCTATAAATACTCAAAAGGAAGACGAATATTTAAGTGCATCAGTTTAAGTAAATATGGCATTAAGACATCAAGGTTTGCACCGTTTAACTCTCATTCCTGTGAGCGTTTACTTAGAAAAGCAGTTCAAGTTATTTTAGGGAGATGCCCCGATTGGATTTCTGTTTTTCAGGGAAAGAAGCGGCTGAAAAAGCTGTCTTTCTTTTTTTTTCAAAAGTGTGTATCTTTAACCTGGGAGATTATCTTTAATTCCAAATTCTTTCTTCTGGAAAGGATTATGCTGACATTTTGACACATTCTGAAATTCTCACTGACAATGCAATCCCTTGCTTTGTTTTGTTTGTTTATTAGTCATTATAGCAGCTTGCAAATATCCAGTAGTTATAAATCAGTGGAATTGATGCCCTACTTGTACAGAAGGACAGAACAGTTATTTTACCAACTACAGCAGCTTGCAAAACGAGGCCCTGGTCCATGTGAAGGGCCAGAAGGTATTGTGCTAACAGAAATCAAATGATCCTCATCATCTAATTCAATATATCTGCATTATTATTCTGCATAATTGCAGTCTTTCAGTTGCAATCACAAACCAGAACACCAGTATGCTTAGTAATGCACACAAACAGGAGAGAAATGATATTTTTGTCCAGAGAGTTTCCTTAGATTGTCATCTTTAAATAGAGCTATTAAGAGAATGTAATTTACTGGCATTTTACTGAAATCTCTGTCTCATGAAAGCTGAACAAAACAGAAACGATGAAGCAGCACCATAGATTTTGCTACAGGAAGCAGTATCTTGGTCTCCACCAATGGTGGTGGGGAAAATGAAAAAAAAATAAAAAGAAAAAAAGAAAGCTCAATGCACTCAGGAGACTGGTGAGCCCCTAACAACATTTGTTTGAATATGCAAAGTCAGATCCATTGAAAAAACAAGAAGGTAAAAAATGAAATATTCCATGTCTGTGATATCTCTTTTGAATTTGGGATAAGCAAAATTTACAACATTTTTCTGATAAGCACTGCAAAAAGCTCTTTTTTCCAACTTAGAATATTTGGAATAAAAGTAAAACATTTATAATGATGACTTCTTCTAAGAAGAATTTTGTTCCAAAGACAGCTACTTGTACAGCATTACAAATTAATGCCAAGAAAGTTTACAGACATATAAGCTCTCTTAATGATTTCATTTTCAAACAGCACTATTTGTATTTACAAATTAACAGTGTGAGTTTTCGGTTTACAAATCTACCGACTGGATCATACTTCACAGCCTTGAGCTGTTTCACTTTGCTTCAGTGAAAATACTTAGTAGCCAAGCTGTAGTGAACTCCAATTTCCCCAAGACTTTATTATGTTTACACAATACATTACAAAACATTTTCTAGCGTGTTACTAAGCATTATGAATTATTAAAACCAAATTAGATTTTTTGAATGAACAATACAGTGCTTTATCCTGGATTTTCTGTAGCACACTTACTCGGTACATCCATGTACACAGTGAGGTTTACGCCTTACCACTACAGCATGACAAAACTTTACAAACACACACATACTTATCTCCCAGTCAAACATCTTAGGACATAAAAGGGTTTAACCTAGAGCCTTCTACAGTCAATGGAAGGGCCTCTACTCGATTTGAGTGATTTTAATGACAAGTCTTCTTGTGAGTGAATTTCCAGCTTGATGGTGTATGAGTATGTTCAGCAACTTTTACCTCGGTTAATTTAACTTATCAATCCCCCAGCTCCAGCCTACAAAGCGCATATTGGTGGTCTCCAGAAAGCTCCTCTCCTTGTTTTTTCTATCTGCTAAATTACATTACAGACTGCTAAAAATATAATAAATATTTTCCTCCTACTTTTACTTTTCCATGTAAACAGCTGAGTTAATTGCCACAGTGATACTGAATATGAATGGAAGAGAAGGTGGGTGCTTCTTGCAAGGAGGACACTGGACAAGGGATCAGGAAAACCTGAGTTCAGCTACAGGCCTCCACTTCTACCTAATAAACCCACAGATACTGAATACACTCAAGCAGAAACTCTTACATGCTTCAAAGACAACCACTCCAGCCCAGTTGTAGTTACCAAAGCTGACGTGGTTACGGACAGCCTGTGACCTCTAAGAGCGCTAATGACACTAGGCAGACTCATGGTCCCTGCAGACTTAATAGCCTTCTCGTGCAATTATCCTCTCTACTGACAATATGGATGCCCTCTTTCCTCCTTTTGGTAATTGGCAAACTTGCCCATGCAGTAATTGGAGTCCCCACTTTACTAGATGCTGCATGTGTTAATGCATATGCAAAGCTTGTGTAATTGAAGGATCAATGTACATACATGGCAATATTAACCTTGACATTTCCACACCTTTATGATATCAGTATCTGTAGCACAGAATATATATAATGGCGTGTAATTTTTTCCCTTGTTTTTAAAGTATCAGTAATGGGGAAAAAAAAACTCTCAGAAATTCCACCCTGGCATCATAATGAAACCTGCATGGGTCAGCAGCAGGCCCAATGCTTTCAGATCCAACCTACTCTCCTCTGCCAGGTTTTGCTAAGAAGGTAACTGACAGCAGCAGGAATGTGCCATCATCTTCCCTGGGGTTCAAACTCTCCTCATTTTTGACTTGAATAAGCAGATTCCTCTCCCATTTGCAGTCCCTGCTAAAGGGAGATGGAGAGCACATGAGACGCTCTTCTTTCCAGTGTGTTCAAATCTCGGGACATTGGACCTTTTGAGAGTTTAACACCAATGTATTCTTCTCTGTCCTGGCAAAGAAAATATCAGCCACAACACTTAAAATATGAAAAAGTTGAAAAACAATTAAAAACAAGTTCTTACCACGGGAAGTGTCTGAAAACCTGAAAAACAAGCGGTAGTGCCATTCACCCCACAAAAAGAGCTAGTCATATTTCCTGGATGCCTTTGATATATGGCAGGTTAGGCAAGATGAGAACTGATGGCTACATATAGCCCTGAAGCCAATTCTTCTCATTACCTGAAAACCAGAAGCAGTGTCTCACTTCTATCTGCCCCATATCTAGAAGCAGCACTAGCAAATTGGGGTCCCCTGTCAGCCAAGAAATGACAGACAGTTGGGCTGTCTCACAAATCCAGTGGCTGGCTGGCTGGCTACCTGGCCAGCATACATACATTTATGAGTCAAATCTATTAATGAAACTGAAACAGTTCCTGCTGGCTGAATTAAGGGATTATTGAAACTATGCCATATTGACAACTGAAAGTTTAAAACATCTGCCTTTCCTCATCTAAGGGGAACTGGACCTATAGAAGTTGCTTCAGGACTTCTTAATTTAATGTGATTTCAACTTAAATTTCTAAACTAAGCAGAAAAGCCAGGAGGCAAATTAAAAGTCTTTGCTAAATTTAAGAAGTTGAACTCTGAAGAGAAACAGGAAGATTCAGGTCAAAATGCCTGGAAGACTGTTCTCTCGTCCATTTTTTGGTGTAAAACTGCCAGACTCCTGGCATAAATAAACAAGAGTTACATGCAAACAACAAATCTTGCTGTGTAGACAATATTTAGGCAACTGACCACAAACTGAAATGAGAGTACTATAAAAAGGATTGTTATCAGGAACCAGCAGCACTTTAAGAATTGTATGGTACAGATGAAGACAGAAAGCAGCATGGAGAGTTGAGGTGCTGCAGAAACATTTTTAAAGAGTTGAAGGCGACACTGTGGAAGGCAGAGGGTGATTTGTTAAGAGGGAAACTCATACTAGCATTTATGGAGCAAGTGCACCTCTGGGTCGACAGAGTGACAACTTTGAAGTCTTACTCATTTGGTCACCACTGATATTGACGGAGGTCAATGGGGACAGGAAGAAACACTAGCATCTGAGGAAGCTGGAACACTGAGAAGTTAAACAGCAAGAGTTGTGGAAGGATGAAGGTCTCTTTTTGGCCTCAGTGTTCCCCAGAGACCCATCTAACAGCACAGGAGATGTGATGTCTACTGGCACTGTGTGCCTTTAGCTAAAAAGCACACCAGGGTGCTTTGCCCAAATACATTTCACAATGTCAACTTCGGACTAACTGAATCACTGTTGCAGAGTTGCCGCTCACTCTTGCAGAGCCATATCCTCCACATCCTTTGCCTGAAATGACAGGATATCTCTGCTGGAGCCTATGGTGCCATCCTTAGTAATAGTCATTTGATAGTCAGGCTAATTTTTTATTTTTATTTTTTCTTTTGCACCAATATAAGAGCAAATGGCAGTAAGCGACAAGAAAACATTCTCCACAGACTGCCAGGGACAGCCATAGGATCAAAAACAATTTGGCTGCAGGGCCCTCTCTTCAGGAAAGCAATAGGATACCAGCAACCTTTTTGAAAGGTGGTTTCTTTCCACAGGGCAATGGCTTCCCTTACTTGATTGTGCATTTTAGGGCACAACCTAAGTAAAACCTTGGTATCTGGTTTCCAGTGGCATTATTAACGACAGAGTTTCTTCAGAGCCTGAGGGAATGCTGACCTAGCTGATCCAGAAGGAGTCCCATATGATAAAATGAGTCTGTAGCTTCTGAGGATCTGTCTTCAACAACATCCAACTGCAATGGCTAGCCTTAGTAAAGATTTTATCAGTCACCGGCAGCCATGGATCTTTCAATGAGCATTTCCCCTGCTCTATTGCCCCAGATCACTCAAGAAAGAGGCTGACTTGTCTTGTGGCCCAGCCTCCACCGGCAGAAAGCACCCGGTGGCAATGCCTCTTCAGCTGCTGTGGCTTGTGGGTTTGTGCCTTGCTGTTATCTGCCCCTAGCAGCATCTTGTCTGACAGGAAGTTTCCCCAGAGTTTTCCATCACAGGAAATTTCCTGTGGGGAAGCACTTAGCAAGCAAACAAAGAGTTCCTTGGTACAAAAGAAAAGTGCACACACATGCTGTAAAGAAAAAAAAGACAAAAAAAAAAAAAAAAAGACCAAACAACCACCAGATGAGACCACTGTGCTCAAGTTTTGTTCACAAGGCTACAGCTCAAATGTTAGAATCAGCTGCTGTTTGACACTTCTGGAGAGTGCATGGACCACAGCCCTGAGCACCATTTCAGTGGCTTTTTCTGTGGCACCTTCTCCAGCAAGGCCAATGCCTGGTACTGACAGGTTGTGTGACAGCCTTCCCAGATGACATGGGGACTATAGTCTAGGACATACTGCCATATGGAGATCACTCTACCATCACCTGATTATGGGTTTGACACTTCCTGCCCCCGGCTGCACCAGACCTGCAGCCTTCTTTGAAAATCCACTTCCCAAAGCATGCCCAGGTGGTTCTTCAGCAAAAAAAGCTGGTACCTAATTGCCATTGACTTTTAGGTGTCTACGTTTAACACGGCTAGACAAAACAACCTCTGAGACAAAGACTTTTCTTTACCTTATGTAGGATTTAATCATGCTCTGCACATACTGTTAGAAAAACTACTTTTATTTCCAGAATGCCTATTTTCCCTTTTTATAAAATTTGCGTTTCTAACATCTTTTTCTTTCTCTTCTCTTCTCTTCTCTTCTCTTCTCTTCTCTTCTCTTCTCTTCTCTTCTCTTCTCTTCTCTTCTCTTCTCTTCTCTTCTCTTCTCTTCTCTTCTCTTCTCACGGAACTACACACATTTCCTACTATTGTCCACATTCTCCCCTCCTTTTCACTATTTCACAATAGCACCCCATGCTCCCCCTTTGCTTCTCCACTCCGCTCTCCAGAACCAGTCTCCCTGCCTGCTGCAAGTGCAACTGAGGGAGATGGGGAAAGAGACACACATTAACCAGAGAGAGGCAAAAATAAAAATGATTCAAAAAATAAGGGTCTCCTGTGCTGAACACCTGGCAGCCAACACAAGCTTCTGGCATCAGGCAGATTTAATACAATATGTGGAATATGGTTCATTTGAAGTCTTAAATTTGCCTGGGAAGTACTGGGAAGCTTCATGCAAGGTGCAGGGATAGTACTGACATGGGAAAACCCTGCTGAAGAGTGCATGCTGATCAGTAAAGTCTCACCGGTTCTGTGAGGTATCAGGCTCTGGTGGTCTACAAAATGCAGGGACGGAGGCCAGACTTAATTCTCAGGTGTGAGACCAAGCTTGAAGAGGTCTCCTTCTGGCAGCACCAAACCTTGGGATACTCCCATGCAGTACACCGCATTAGTCAGAACTGTATAAAGTGGGCATGAAGCACAATGCAGAGGTGATCTGTAATTCTGTATCACTCTTATTTGCTCTTTCTTTGGTTATGAGAGCAATCTTCTTCAAACCCACAATTCTGATTTAACATTTGTTCATGCAGTATTTTTTTAAGTGTCTAGTTCAGACTCCTGGTTTGAACTGCAAAAGGCAATGCTGTTTTCCACCCTCTTCTAGTTAATTGCAGCTGTGGTAAAGGGATTTCTGCCAACAGACCCACAATGCTCTGCTCCACAGGAAGTTCCCAAGATCTCTTCCTGCACAGGAAATTTCCTGTGGTCCAACAGACATTCCTCTTGGCTTTTATCACTCACATACATTTGTTTTGGCAAATATCTGTTCTTAAGAACAACAAGAAACGGACAAAGCAAAAGCAAACAGTGCTGAGGAAAAAAAAAAGGCAACTATGGTTAGGGTAACAAAAATGATAACATTAACCTCTGTCAAACATTAAAATATATGTTGCTGGAGCCAATTTGTGAGGCTTTCTACTGTGAATGCTATTCAGAAACAAGGCCTACCTGATATACACTGAAGTGCTGTTTTTAAGAACCCACACAAAATTATCTTTGCCCTTTTCTAACATTTGCTCTGATGCAGTTTCCTAGAACTTTAGCCAATGCAAAAGGAACTCAAAATATTAACATTTCTTTGCAGACTTCATGCACTTATGGCCCTAATTCTGATTTTACCTCATAACTGTTGACATCAGCAATGTTAACAGAAAGATAAGACTACTAATACCTCAAAAAACAAACAAACAAACAAACAAAAAAACCCTTCAGTTATGTAACATTTCAGTCTCACCTTCATGTAATCAAAGCCTCTACAGATTCTATATCACTGTTCATAACTACAGGAGAAACGATACTTTTGGAAAGGAAAGAAATATTACATTCAAGCTTCCAAATTATTGAAGTTATGAAGCTTGGGCAACTTTTGGTAGGATTTTCAGATGCACTTTCACACTTGAAAACAAATGTAAGGGCCTAGGGGGACATCTAGAAGTACCCAAGCATTATGTAGACACTTCTGAAAATCCCAAAAGGCATGACTGGTTACTTTCAATCATCTACATAGTTGAAGCAAGAGACTCCAAGAGGAAAATCTTTTCACTTGAAGACACTCTGGGACAGACGGTACAGAATCAGTGTGCTGTCACCATCCTTGGAGGTTTTAAAGACCTAACATGCTAAAGCACTGATGGACTTGTTCTGACCTCATAGCTGATTCTGTTTTGAGAAAGAGGTTGGATCAGAGGTCTCCCAAGGTCCCTTCTGACTTGAATTATACTGTGATCCCAGAAATTCAGCCCACTATCCTTTAAAGTTCTAATCTGGAGCTACTTCAGCCTATACATTTTTAAAATGCCAATAGCAGAGTTAAGAGTTCCCCATCCCCATGAGAAAGGCAGAGCTTTTGAATGAACTTCAGTGACGTAGGAAAAGAAAGGGAATAGATTAGATCCTGACACTCAGTTAGCAACTACAGAGTCACAATCAGTCCTCTTCTCTATTTTGTTTGGTTTACTCTAACCACCCAGCAGATTAAGAATAGCAGTCAACAGTAGCATAAGGTTTTTTTGTTTTTCTCAAGGTTCATCAGCCCGCACATATCACAGAATCACAGAACAGCTGAGGTTGGAAGGTGCCTCTGGGGACCATCAGGTTGCTTGGGACCATATCTAGTCAGGTTTTGCACACCTCCAAAGGTGGAGATTCCAGAACTTTTCTCAGTAACACGTAGCTCATCCTTCCAGCAAAGAAGATTTTCTTATGTTTAAATGGAACATTTCGTATTTCAGTTTGTGCGCACTGTCAGTGTAAAACACTGAGAAGAGTTTGGCTCTGTCTTTATTATTATAAATCACCAAGAAGAAAGAATAAGTCAGCTTATTTTCAGAGGTGATTTGATTTTAAGGAGGTCTCTAAAAAAAGAGAGAGAGAGAGAGAAGGAAAGGAAAGGAAACAAGAAAGTAAAATCAACAAATCCCCAAGGCAATGAGCAGAAGTTATAGCAAACCTTGCTACCTGACAAAGTCTCTCAATCAACCAAGCAGGCCCTGACAGACCGCGCAGGTATCAGCACAGCATACAGGCTTCAGCTACTCTCACCCATCAGGGTAATGGTTGCAGCTTACTCTGTAAATAAAGGGCCATTCAGTGCCGTGGGAGAAGTGTCAGGCAGTTAAAATAGTAGGTACTACAAAACACATTTTCAAGGAAGTCACTGTGACAGAAAACTGTCCAACAAGATAGATTCAGCCCACAACTGCCAGCTGGACAATTCCAGTCAGTTCAGTGCTGACTTACTGTCCTGAACATCTAATAGTACTGTGAAAGCTTTAGAGATCTCCTTATTATTCTTTGAATATACAATTGCACCATTTCCTGGAATATTTTGCTTTCTGGATCAGACAACTTGTTATGTTGAAAGTGCCAGTGTTACACCCCATCCAGTAAAAGTCATTACACTTAGGCATTTTGAAAAATCTGTCCTGGGCACAGTACAATGCACAGAGGACTTGGAATTTCATAGGCAGATCATTCGTACACATGCACGTACCTGGGATTAGTTTCCATTTGGAGTTCCAAGACTTTTAGGGACATTTAGATTTGTAACAAGATTTTGTTTTCCCCATTACATCTCTGTAAAAATGTGGATGGTTTCTCACTATTTCCATTCTTCTAGCTTTCAGACACTATTTCCTCACTGGCAGCTCTCTATCTTCCTCTCCCATTCTCAGACAGTGAGACATAAAGACACTGAATTTTAAATAAATACTTAAACACACCCATCTACAAGTAAATACAGAGAAAGAAAGAGGAACAGAGTGCAAAGTACCATGAGGATGGCTGCAGTTGAGAATGTGGGCATGATACATAGTACAGATAAAATGCATCAGGTAGTTGGAATATTTGACCAAGATCCACCTTGCAAAACCTATGGTAGGTAATATAAAATTTCTAAAAATCACTGATAGTGGACAGAGCAGACATATACAACAAATGACTTAACTCGATAAGCACATCCAACTATAAACTGAGAATATAGGTGGATGTATTATTAGGTGTATATGCTAGTAACTCCCATGTGCCTTCCCACTGAAAAAAAATTGCCAACTGAGGCTTGCTGTGATCTACATCACAATCAAATCCTTCTCACTGACCTATCAGGCTCTGATAAACGCAATGGTAAGATGATCAATAAGTAAGAAGTGTTATTGGCAGGGTGACCTCATTCAGTGCCTCATTCTTGTTTCAGAAAAACAAGCATCCTATTGTTTAAAGTGAAGTATCAGTGATCAAAGCTTATTATTAACAATCACAAGCATTTCTAAGAGCAGTCCCCCAAAATTAAAAATTGAACAAATGCTGAGATGTAATGAAATGTGCCAACAGCTGCCATCAGGGGTTATGTTGCAAGAAGCACTCTAAGAGTGGTACACAGTAAATCTAGGGAGATTACAACCTCTGAGCACTAAAACGTGCTCTGCTAAGAAAACCATCAGGCAACAAGCCCAGTAGCAGAACATCCTATATATCTTTTCTTCTCTGTTCTCAACAGCATTCTATCAGAGAACTGCATGTGTTTTAGAGTGATAGAGTTAGAGGGGACAGACAGGTGAGTCAGACATCTCCTGACATATTCAGACAGCAACATCCCAGAGCCTTCACTAGCTGTAAACCCCAGATCTACTGAAGGCAGCTCACAGAGGCTCTAGCGGCATGGAGCAACTTGCCCTGCTGCAGACTCTATTCTCTGACACCCTACCATTCACAGCAACACCTGAGCTCCACACAGCAGTTTTCTAGGAGTCCTGGGTGAGTTTAGGAAAAATGCACATGTTCTCCAGCCTCTCCTGGGACTGACTCTCCCCAGGTGATGTGTTATGTTGAAGAATGTCACTTGCGAGCAAGTTCCTTGCTGTATCCTCAAAGTAATCACCCCAGCTATCTATTCTTTGCATTCTAAAAGCTGTTCCTCTTACCTGAATCAAAAGTGGCCATAAAGCACACTAGTGGAGTAAATGTGCCACCTTCCTCATTATACACAGAAGGGTAAAAGCCAGAGCCCTTGGCATTCAAAGCACGAGGGCCAACTCCGCAGTTAAAAACCATAATCCTCCTCAATTTAAGTGATAGATGCTCAGGTGGGATTTATTGTAAAGTGAGGTTTATTGCAAAGACCAACACCAGGGCTCTGAACTCCTGAATTTTGGAAGAGCATACTTTGGCAAGCAGCAGAGGACACTTCCTACACTGGCAAGGTGTACGGTGTCTGCATCTGCATCCAGATCAGAGGGAAGCAATGTTATTCTCTCAACATTAGCAGCGAAAGCTGGAACATTCAAAGCCAATGACGCATGTTCAAATATGCCCAAGCACACACTAGACCATTCATACTTGCACCAACTAATGCTTTTATAATGCAGCAAAACAAGGATCTTGCCCGTATAAAGAAATAAAGCAGTACTTTTTTCCTGTCGTACACATTAAAAAAAAAAAAAAAAAAAAAAAAAAAGCAGATGCTGGCCAGATACACTGTAAAACAAATCACTGACAGAGTTTATCCACACTTGACTTCTTCTGACTCTCCACCATGATTCTAAGAAAGTGAAATTGCCTCACTCTCCTCAGCTGTGCACTTTATTGATAGCTGCTATTCAGCTGCTGAGACCAGGCGGGAGGATTTTACAATCACCCAGCAGCAGGAGACGTCGTCTTCCTGAGGGGCCCTTTCCAGACACGTATATTCTAACTTCCTCTGGGGTGATCTCAGCTTCCATGATTTTTAAGATTAAAAATATTTTGGAAAGCAAGGATAGGAATCACTAAGACTTAAGATTTTTTTATTTATGAGGATTACTGGATTCTGCATCTTGTGTTACTGACCACCGTCTCTGAATGCAGCATCTCAGCTCAGGACTCACTGCTTTGACTGCAGTTGGTCTAGGCTACCTGGACTGGCCACAGTTCTCCAAAAAAAGCTCCATTTGACCCAGACCCTGTGCGTTCTAGCTCACTAGACTTAAGCTGACTTGGAGAAACCCATGAGAGTGGTGTGAACAGCCCTCATAAAGGCTGTTTAATTATACCTTGGGGCTTAACTTTATGAGCACTTCAGGTTGGCTTCATGTGGCACTGCCACAGTAAATCACTTCTACCCGCTCCCATCTCACGTTCCAGTTTTCATACCACTTCCTTGAAACACTGTTAGTGTTCAAGTATGTACAACAGTGTGACCAAGGAAGAGATTCAGTTAAAATTAACTCTTTACTGCTGACACTCGTAACTCAGAGGAACCTTTCAGTCTGAGTATTTGAAGTGTGGAAACAGAAATTTTGTTAGTAGCCAGTTATCAGGTGGGAAGATCAACCAGAGCAATAGGACTGGCATTTTACAGCCATGGCAGTACATGACTCTAGTTTCCAGTAAAAACTGCAGCCTCTGATTCTACCATCCATGGGCAACAGTATTAATAATAACAGCAACAATAATAATGCTTTCCTCAGGTGAACCTGTAAGGGCTTTGGAAGACCCTTTGCAAAAATGGTATTTAAGGATCTTGGGATAAAGAACATCATTATTTTATAAATTCACATACTTCTATTAGCAGCCAAATTAAGGACTCCATTAGCAAATGATCTCTTGTGAATGCTATTTTGTCAATAGCACAGAGTATTAACAAGGCTTTAATATTGCTTCTATGCTAGGTATAGACAATTAGCATCGTCAAGGTCTTTGACTCCTTAATCCTGCGAAAACAATGTCAAAAAAATTGCCTTTGGCATACTAAAAAATTTATTCATAAAAGGCGCTTAATCTCGTAATGGTTATTTGTTGAAGAGCGTCTTGCTGTGTTGAAGAGAATTATGATTGTTGATGGTTGGACTCCTTGTATGTGTTTTGTTATTATTGTTTTATGGATGACTAAAAGTCCTAACCGGGAAGGAAATGCCAGGGGGTGAAGGACTGACAAAATGCTGAATTTGTGCTTATTTTTTAATTGGTTCAGCTGACAAGTGGGTTTTTCTTGGCTTCTCTCCACACTGATTCTACACCACGCGGTTAGGTTTTCTCTAATGCTTTTGAAGTCACTTCCACATCAGTAGGGAAGTCAGTGCTGTGGGAAATCATGGAGCATCAGCTCTGAAGAGTGACACAAACAACAGTCACCCTACCCCACAGGCTAGATAAGAGCTAGCTTACATGACCCTGCCTTGGCCACATGCTATCCCAGGCATGGAGAGGCCATCTTGAAGTGAGAACCTGTTTCACTCTCTGATTCGCCCAGCTGTGCAGATGAGCTATCAGCTCACAGCTTTACCTATAGCTGGTTTAACGATGTGGGCTGGATGTGCACAGACAGTTCTTCACTGAGGACTGGACAAAGACCACCTCAAGTGTTTATTTACAATCAGTGCTAGTAAGATTTGGACTCAAACCAAATTTACTAACATTCCCCTGATCCAGCTTGTTCTCCCTTCTCACCTCTTCTCTCATTTCTCTCCATGACTAGAATAGAAAAATCTGTTTAGTGAGTATGTGATATTACATGGTTTTCATTCTCCACTTGGTTGACTATCTTGTGGGTTTTGGAGAAAAGGAGTTGGCAAGCTGCTGAGAGAACAAAGCCTGTACCAATATGCAGAACAGAATAACAAAGTTGTTTCTTTAACTGGAAGACTAAGGTATGAAGAATTCCATCTTTGAAATACATTTGGATCTCAGCGTATTTGAAGGTATGGAAAGAGGGAAGGGTATGTGATGAGTCAGAAAAAGCTGCTGAAGAGGCAGCTTCAGCTCTTGCAGCCAGAGTTTATTTAGCTGAGCATGTTTGCTGTCCCTGATTATGGCTGCATGAGGGACTCTTTGTCAGACGACATGGATCAGCTCACTGGAACAATTTTGTCCAGCACATTCTGAGGTTCCCTATCTACTTTAGTATCTTTGCAAAGGAGATTATGGTTTCTATACCAACTTTTTCTCACAACAAACACAGAACATGATGAAGCAGGACCTGGTCCGGTTCAACCCGCACCACAGGAGATGAAGGCTCAGACTGAAGTTCCTAACTTCCTGTAGCTTTAACATCAGACAGTCTCAAGGAAAAGAGCATACTGGAAGCAGTCTGGCTCTGAACCAGAGCCAGTGATACTCTATTTTCTACAGCTTCCAAAGCTACCTGGACAACAAAAAGCTTATGTCCCCCACATACAAGGGCTTACTCAGGCTGGATGTTTTTTGTCTGTTACTGGCCTGATTCTGCTGAGCCTCACTTAAAACAACCAAACAGCCCTCAGCTGTCAACAACTTTATGCCAGTTCTAAAGTTGAAGATACCTCTTTGGCACTGTCAAGGAACTTGGCTTTCCAAGGAGAGCTACTTCCTTTTAACAGCTATCTGTTTATGCTTATGCATTTAGCAGTCATCTTTATATTTACCTGGAAAGTAAATAACTGGAAGTCTATGGTTGATAGAAACCACCCAGACCGGTAAACAGACAACAATGTGAGGGAACAGAAAGGAAGTAATTTAAGGCAATACATGTCACGGCTTTTAAAATAAAACAAAAGATAAATATTGGTACTGGTCTCAAATACAAAAGCTTAATTTTCCTTTCCTTTTTATGTAAACTCTGCATTGCTGCAAACTTGCTCAATTGCTGTCTTTCTGGAAAGACAACAGTGAGATCGAAATCATCTTTACATCACACATAGTCAAATCAGCGCCAGTTAAAATGAAATAGATTATATTGCCTCTCATCCCACAGAAAGCCTACAGAAAATACAAAATCTGCATTTGTTTTTTACATGCATGAAGAGAAATTTGCAACCAAACCCCACACAGGAAACAATGTCAGAGCTGTTCTTTCTGAAGTTCCCAGCATATGCATTTACCGCTATCACCACTAGAAGTTAGAAAAACAAACAAGCCAACAGGTTTTGCTTACAGTAATTGAGCAAAACATTTTCCAAATTACAGCTATCATCTTTTTCACTGTACTCAGACTATTGTGACACTTTGGGGATGAACTATGGAAAATTATTCTGTCAATAACAATGTAGCCATCCTCAAAATCTTGATTACTGCAAATGACGAAAGATCTCCCTGCATAACGTTTTGTCTGCTCTCTGCTCCCTCCTGAGATATTACTGGATGCTACAGACTAATCATCCACCCGGGATGGACTCTGGAAACACACATGCACTAAGATAAGATAGTTCCAGAGTCTGAACATTGCACAGAGCTACCCTTCCTCAAATGGTTGCGTATCTTTTATGCTAAAGGCAGGCTTTTCTGCCATATAAGCTTCTAATTGTCAATGCCGTTTGACCTACATTCCCTATTCTTCCATCTTCTTCAGACAGAATTATTGCTAATACTCTGGAGATAGTGGAAAGAAGTACCTTTCATCAGCAAATTTCAAAATATTTTTTTTTAGTATTAAATGTGTTTATCCTTGCAAAGGACCTTTTTCTAGGTAGGGAAAGTGAGTAGCATCATGCAATAAATCGTCACAATCAGTAAAGTATTGCAGAAATCTTGATGACCCACAGATCATTAAGCACAGGAAATGGGACAGGTTTTTTTATACCAATAATGCAAGCCTTGGGCAAACTCACATAAGTAAAAAATGACGGAAACTCTATGTTTGACATTCAGATAAAGAAACCACATCCATCATTCTGTTGATGAGTCTCACCAGTTGATTATCACTCAATAAAATGTAAGAGTATATTGATTCATTCATATTCATTTCCTAAACCTGCAGAAAATCTGCAACTTCTGCTGAAATAATGTGTTTTGAACGCATTTGCAAGTCACATGATGCCAAATATGCTACTGTTTCGTCCCACTGAACTACATCAGTGCCTGGATTCCTATTTTTCCTTTTTCACAAGGCAGACTGGAGATATACTGCATACTCATCACACTCCTCCCCTCCTGGTTTCACAGAAAACCCCTATTCTTTAACTCCTGCAGTTCCACAGGTAATTCTTTTGCTCACTTCACCTTTTTATTCTCTTCTATGTCTTGACTCTAATCCCTTCCACTACTATGCACACCTACAGTCTACACGGGACAGAGGTTTTTGAGGCATGTTATAATCTCCAAGTAAGACAGTAAATCTCAGTTTTTTTCACACATCTTAGGCATCCTTGCAGATCTTGACATGGAAGTCTTCAGAGAGTGCTTAAAATCTGTGTGAGCAGTACATAGAGCTGTAACGCCACAGGGCATTGGTTTAGAAGCAATCTCTAAGTGGATCACTCTTCAGAAGGTATCACCAAATTGGATCCTCTCTATAATAACCCCATTTAAAACCACCTCCAGCAGCTATTTAGACTGTTGGAGTCATTAATCCTTCTGAATGGCTCTTCCAAAATTGCGCTCCTCCAGTAGCTATATACCTTGCATGTCCCAGATCAATTCGTTCATGGCCATTACTAGTTTCAGTTTTCATTCATTCAAAGGCTGGTACTGAGTTTTTACTTACTTTAATCACTTAATTATACTAACTTCTGTAAGACTCATCCCTGCTGTAGCTGAGCACCCTTGTAATAACGTAACCTATCGTACTGAGAGACAAGTAAGTCCTTCTGCCCTTACAGGCACAACATGCCTGATGTGCAGTTGTTATACAGTGGTAACACCAACAAAACAATACAGTCTCCAGTTCATGTATGGGAGCATATGCAGAGCATAGTCTGATGGGCAAGCTTAAGGTTTCTAGGTGAGAATATAAGGTTATTTGATTTCAGACTGGCATGCTGATGAAAGGCGAAATAAAGACCATTGCTAGGTTGGTGTCTGTGTTGCATCTTTCATAGAAGTTTTTGGGGTGGAGTTGAAAATTGGTGTTATTCCTAGTATATGCACTAGGAAACACTTTAGATTCTCAGTGCATAGCTTTAATGCCTATAGCAACACTGCTAGTATCTCATGCACCAGACCTCAGAACAATCTCTACGGTTTCGCAACACACATACATGCTTACATAGGTACTACTCGTGCCTACCTGTGTGTTCAGTCAGTGAACAGGGAAGAAAAAAAAGTATATTTATTCTCTCTGCTCCAACAGCTGCAGAGAATGCATGGACTTCACTGTTATGGGATCAGTGCTCACATTTATTAAATGAGATTCTTTCTTGAAATTGTGCAATTCAGCCCATGGAAATTTCCTTGTTTGCATAATTCTGTCCTGATTATATTATTGGGTTTAAATGCAAAATAAATTGTTGTATGACGATGATTTTAAAACAAAACAAAACAAAAAAAACTCTTCTGATAGAAGTAAAAGGGGATGTGAGGATATTTTTTTCATGGTAATTTCCAGTAAGGCCTTGAGGTCATTTTGGATTGAATAAATTGCAGTCACAAGTCATGCTCTTCTGAGTATAAGCAGTACAATTCCCAGACCTAAACATAACAGCTAAAGCAGTATTTAGAAGTTCTGGCTTATCCACTCCCAGATTTCCCGGACACTGGTTTAACACACCCTAGAATGATCTGAAGACGTAAGTTCAGTTTTGCTGCTCTTCTCTTTCCTGCCCAGGCTTAAACTCCATTCTTAACCCACAGGTAGGGACTACAGAACCCTCTGAGGGATGCCACTGGCCAGTACTTAAAGTAGGCATGTCCAACTCGCAGCTCAGGGGCCCAGCCCAGCACATTCTGCAGCTGCCCCCTACCTGCGCCATTATGGCAGCAGCTCTTCCCGACAAGTGGTCTGGTCCAGCCCCGGGCGTGCACCCATCACTCAGCAACAACCAAACCATCAGTGTGTCATTAACACTGTCTCAGTTAAAATCAGAACACAAGAAGTGTGCAATGCAGTGCTAACTCCACCTCTCCTGACTGACACACACACACAGTTGAACTGAAACACATCTATTGTAAGTTATGCCACTTGGTGAGTGAAATGCAGTGATTACATATAATGACATTTCAACCTATCTAATGTCATCTTAAAAGAAAACAGAACCCAAAAAAAGAAAAATCATGGACAAAGTTAAGTGTTCAACAAAAAACGGACAGATGAGTACTTTTTGTCAAGACAAATATGGCTCTATGCTTAATTTGTAAGAAAATTGTATCAGTTTACAAAAATTACATTTTGAAAAGATGTTATGTGCAAAAACATGCTGCAAAACTGAAAACAAAGTGTCATCTCAGCAATTTTATTTTTTAAAGTTACAACTCAAATGGGTTCTATTATAAAAGCTAGTTATGGGGTAGCACATCTGATTGAGAAAAATTAAAACCATGTATGATTGTGAGTTTACTAAGCAATGTATGGAAAACATGGCAGATATAATTTGTCCTGATAAAAAAAAAACAAAAACCTTTTTCTAAAATTAGTTTCTCTCACCAGACAATTGCCAGGCAAATGGAAGAAACAGGAAAATCTATTGAAAGAAATTTTAGATTAAAGCTGATAATTTAAAGTTTTATGCTTTGGTGATAGATGAAAGTACTGACGCTATAGATATGGCTCATCTCAACATTTTTTATGAAGTCACTGAAAGAATGGCTTCTTTGGTGCCATTAAAGGACACAACTAAATCTTTTTATTTGTATGAGGCAGTAAGGATTACATGAACTTGATTTTCTTTCATCTTTGTCAACATACCTGGCATAGCTACTGATGGCACCCCAGTGATAGTTGTTAAAAAACAGGGACTTATAAAATCAATAGAAGATTGCCCCAGCAACTCATGTTTGATGAAATATCACTGTACCGTACATTAAGAAAAATTATGTTTGAAAGCTTTAAAAATTGACAACGACATCCAAATTGTCCTCCAAGCTGTCAATTCCATAAAGTCCAAGAGACTGAATCACCACTAATTCCAGGAGTTCCTTAAAAATAGGAGTGTGGGTTACAGAGACACAGTTTACTTCTCTGAAGTAAGGTGGCTAAGTTGAGGTAAAATGCTAAAAAGATCTTATGATTTGTGAAATGAAATCAAGTCATTTATGGAATCAAAAGGAAAATTTGTGCCAGAATATTAAGATTAAAAATGGCTCACAGATTTAGCATTTTTGGCGGATTTGACCACTCATGAGTTAAATATGCATCTTCAAGGTGAAAATCAACTCATTTGTTTTATGTTTCAAACCATTACAGTGTACAAAATGAAACTTAAATTGTGGTAAGCTCATGTTATGGAAAATAACTTCATGCATTTTGATGCATTGGCTAAACACAGCCCTGTGAACAGCAAAACATACGTGCTTCATGTTTTGATTAAGGAATTTGAGAATAGGTTTCAAGATTGCTGAAAAAAAATCATCAATTTTTGGTGTATTTGTGACTCCATTTTCAGTCAACATAAACACATTACCTGCAAATTTTCAAATGGAAGGTAGAATTGCAATGACATATTCAACTGAAAAACTTGATCATCTCTTTACTAGACTTCTATAAGACCTATCTTACCAGAGAAAAATGTCCCTTGCTTCACAATCATGCCTTATTCATGGCATAGCTTTTTTGCAGTATATATGTTCTTGAATAACTATTGTCAAGGATGAAATACAGAAAGAGTAAAATTTTATCAATAATCTCTGACAAACGCCTTGAGAACACCCTAAGAATCACAACCATTTCCATCAGATCAGACTGATGCAAAAGGCTTTGATTTTACATTTTCTTTTAATGTTTTACTTATTTACACTAAAATACTGGAGTATTTACACTAAAATACTGGAGCAATGAATCTATAGCTGCTAATGATGTAAACAAGCCCTCTGCAACGGGTTTAAAAAGCAGAACTAGGAAATGTCTAAGGTCGGTACTTTTAAAATACTCTTTAAATAGTTAACAGAAGAGAGCTACTTCTAACAGGCAAGTTTTCATTAGTCAATGGTACGTCACCAACTGCCTTTTCCAGGAAATGTGTAACCAGGGCACTCCCTCGACTCATACTGGATTTAAAAATAATAATTATTATTTTATATGACTAACTTCCTTAGAAAGGAAATTTCCCTAAGAAAAATACCACTTAGTGTTGTTTATGCTGAGGAAAACTGTTAGAAAACACTGAGTGAAGAGAGATTACCTCTTTTCACCTGCTTCGGGAAGGCTAATTGTTTTGTTGAATATCTGACACCAGGAAAAAGGGGACAAGGGAAATTCGGATGAACTTGGCTGCAAATATTCCAGCTCTTGGCATGTATTGCTTTTTGAGACTACCCTTCACAGTTAGCTGCCCAACTGAGTAGATATTCAGTGAAAACAACAAATATTTCCTTTTCAAATTCTACTTTCTGCACTTCAGAGTGCCTTTTGAACTATTTCCAAGAAGACTTTGGAAGATAACTAAAAAAGTAAACCTATGGTCAATAACATTTGCTTAGCTATACAGGGGATGTCACATGCCCTGGAAGAAAAATTGCAAGGATAGCATTAAAGAAAACTGCAAATCATTGAAGACTATGAAAAGCCTGACTCGGTTTATCTTATCTGCATCTTATGCTGAATTCTAATCCAGGTCTTCACTGCTAAAAAAAGTAGTGTACTGATTCACTGTACTATTCATGCTTTAGTAAAGTGAGGCACATGGGGAGCTGCATCTTTTTTCCACTCTTTTCCTTAATGTAACATTTGTTCAAATACTGGGAGAGAAATTTCCAGAAGAAAATCGTTATATCCTCCAGTAGTTAATAAGTTAAGCATTTTTATATACAATCAGGCCTAACAATTGAAAATCCCTAAGTGGGGATTGTGCAAGAGAGGAAATTCATGTTCGTAATTTTCACTTTCAACCTCAGGGTTTTCCAGGAGAATCTACTTTCTCATGGGAAGCAAACGCAGATGGTATAGAGCCGTCTCCGATGCCATGTTGAAATGCTGTCACAGTGAGAGCTTGAGCAACATACCAACTAGCATTGCTACATATGTAATTCCCTCTCCCTTCTCATCCCCAGGAGGAGAACCTATCTCAAAATCAGGCTCTCCCAGGACTCACTGGGAAGCTTTATTTTATTCTTGATTGAATAACTCCCTCAACACAAACATATAGATATTTAGAGGAAGTCAAACAGAGTCAGAGTGCTTACATTTCTTTCCTGTTAACATTTCTTGCTGCAATAGATCTGTGATTGTGAATTACACTGAGGTGAACAAGGAAACATTTCAAACGATCAGAGCAAAATTCAGCTAAAACACCAATTACTTTCCAAAGAGCCTACAAGTTAGAGTAGGACAAAAATCTAAGAAAAGGCTACCCTGAAATGCTCTTCAGCTCATATACTCTTCCCCCAGCTTTTCCAACATTAGATTTGCTGAGCTTTCAAAATAATAAAAAAGAAAAAACTGCATTGCACATACTTCATGCAACACTGAAAAAGAAGCAGTGTAGTGAGAGAAATACCTGCAAACGGCTGGCATCAGCAGCATGCAAGTAGAAATTCTGAGTGGTCCAAATAACTGTAATTCAGAAGAGGGCAACTTAACATGATGAAAGGAAAACAGAGGCTGAATGCCAGCCTCCTATGGGCAAGAACTACTTGTCTCACACGGAAAGTTACAGAAGCCACACCAAAGTGGACAAGCATATAATAAAGTGAACTGTACTGGAAAGGGAACGTGCACTATAGCCCTCACCACCTCCAGCTTCTTTCTCCTTTTAAGCAGAAGTACATGCTATGCAAAGGGACAGAACATAAGGTAAGGCCATAGAACATCACCTGTAAGAGCAGAGGGATTAAGTAGTAAGATGTATCCTATTTCCTCTCTCCAGTCTTTCCTTTGTCCTCAAAGACCTTGAATTATAACAGTTATTCCTATCATAGGATGAATTGCCCACAATTTATTTAAACTCCATTGCTGCTAGTTCTTAGCTGATTAGAGAAATCCCTATTGACCCACTATTGCCAGAAGTGAAATACAAGATTTCTATCTGCTGCCAACCCAGCAAGAATGTCTACCAGGAATCTCCGTGCTTCCCATGTGGAAGCAGGAACAATATCCTTAAGAGATCAGTTGTGCAGTTCTGATTTTCGTGTTCTTTTTCTACCTCATTTCCTTCCAGCACTCTTTTGATACCATGCCAAGAACAAACAGTGAGTGTGTTTAAAGCAAGAAAAAAGAGCACAAAGTAAGCGTCCTCCCGCCCGCATTTTACTGGAACTCACTATCATTAAGCTGAATAGTGAGCTTGGAGTGGCACCTGATTAACAATGTAAACCTTTGTTATAAAGGAAAAAAAAAAAAACAAAACCAAAAAACAGCGACCTGTCCTACGTGCAGTTCAACAACTGCCTTCCCACTTCGATGTCCTCCTGGTGTGGACACAGCTGCTGTCGCTTCAGGATATTACCTATTTTTTTATTTCTGGTTAGACTGGAAGTAATTCAGTTTAGTTTTTGCTAAAATAAAATTTAAAAAAAATAAATCTAAAACAGAAATTCTGCGTTCTTTGTGAAAAGATGAGAGATTAAGAGTTCTCAATTTGGGAAGCAGGGGTGGTAAGTCACAGAACTGCATCCAAGTACAAAGAGAAGAGATCACTCTAAGAAAAGGAGGCAGTAAAGTTTCCTTAGGTGCAGATTAGCTGAGCAAAATACATTTGCAAGTGCAGAAAGAGAAGCAACTTATGTAAACTGTACATGGTATATTGATTTTAATCATTAATTTAATGCTATCAAAAGGTGGTGACAGCATAAAAGAGTTGAGTAGGGTGTTTATCCACCCTTTGCAGTCAGACTGCCTGGTGCACTTCTGTGTGCCTCATAACTCAACAGTAGGAAACAGGCCAAGCAGTGAGCCTGTTAAATGTCCCATCCAAGACATGCCATCCACATTAGGCAAATGCTAATAATTTAGCCCCTAAGCCCTTTCAAGCTGAACAGGCATTGTATCTGGCATGGAAGACACTTCTGAGAAGCCACCCTCAAATTCCAAATCCACATCTACAAGCAGTAGCATTGCAAGTAAAAGATTACCAAGAGTCTTATGATACAAATTAAGAACTAGGAGGGTATTTCCATACTATTCTTTTCTGGTCTGCATCTTAGTTATAGGAACTTTTTTTTTTTTAAACCAGCACTCCTTACAGCTGTGTTCTGTGCTGCTATTTAAAGGACATATTCCCATACAGGGTTTTTGTCAGGTCAGGAAACTCAAAATGGAGGGGATGGTAAGGATTTTTCTGCTCTGAACTGCTTAATTTGCAACCTATGCTGTCCCAGTGATACACCTGAATAAACGTGAAAGTCTGCACCTGCACACCAAACACTTGTTTCCCCCAGTAACAACTGTACGCTGTAGCTCTGTGGCTGAAACATCCATCGAGCAGGTTTTGGAGGACAGATCCTCCCTCACCTTCATGTAAGAAGTACTGTCTTATGTCTGCTGTAAGATGGCCCTGGCCATAGCACGGTGTCAGATTCGCTTCCACAGTGCTGCCATGCATCGCATGCCAGTGGTACAGTATGTCAATCACTGAAAACAAAGTTCTACATTTTGAACTTTACACTTTACTGTACAAAGGGAAGAATTACATTCATTAGAATGAAGGAAGAATTACACAGCGTTATTAATGAAACAACCTCCAAAACTAATAATGGAGTCCTGTTTCTTGCAGACATCCAAGACTACAAATCCCAAATATCTGAAAATGAGACAAGAGGTCTTCAGTAGGGAGGAGCTAACAAACTACATTAGCTGTAAAAAAAAAATCATATACATATGATCACACACATACATATTTTTCTTTGGGGTCCTCTGTATCCAGCTTCTGATTGCTGTGAACAGCCTTTTCTAGTTCTTCTTTATGCAGACCATAAACTTGCTTTAAACAATACAAATCTCAAATTCTTTCAGTCATGTGACTCCAGTAGCTCCATTTTTAGGTAAAAATTTCCCCATGCTTCCACATTCACTAGAAAATAACAACAGAGAACAGTGTTCTGCTGGCAATTCAAATGTTTCCAATCTACTAAGAAAACTCCTAAATAAGACAAAATGCAACTTCTTGGCAGAAGGCTCATCATATGCACCAGTTCAGGGGACTCTTTCAAAGTATTAAAGCAGCTTTAATTACCATCCAGACAGGAGGCAGGGAATAAAGGCCCACTCTCAAAAAAAAAAAAAAAAAAAAAAGAAGAAGAAGAAGAAGAAAAAAAGCTGATTCCACATTTTTGGGCAGTGAACATCAGACAACTTCATGCAACTAGGTATTATTGTCAGAATATTCAATATATTTTACAGACGAGGTTGTTGAGACAAAGGTGAACTGAAACATTTGAATGTTCACTTCCCTGTGCCATCTGAAATCATGTCTCCATACAAAAATGTGTTCAGCAACCTGTGCAGTCTCATCTAAGCTTTCTGCCCAGTCCATCTGAACTCAGAGCTGTAAGGATTCCATAGGGCACAAAGACTCACCAGTACCTCCCTTCTCACTTTTCCACTGACTGGGACAGTACAGAGAAGGGAAAAAACACAAGCCGGTTTTTGCCTATTAAAAACTCTGCTACAGCAGCCTGAGCTCTCTGGGGATGCCCTCCCTCCATTGTGTCTTAGCTGGGATGGAACAAAGGTCCTTTTTTTTTCTCCAATTTAACAGGAAGCACATATCTGTAACTCCTCAACTACTTTCATGACCACGCCAAGATGTTCCTTATTATAGGGACTGACTTAAACTCTGTCGGTACCCCTAATTTCTCCTTACCACAATCACAACCACAGCCATGGCACCCAGTTCTCATGGCAGCTACTTGCAGTTTCTGGGTCCTACATCTGGAGCACCGGGTAACACCAGATAGTGCAGCAGGACTCAAATCAGAGCTGCCTGCTCCATGCGAGAAAGAGCAGAGCGGCTCCTCCACTTAATAAACCATCTCCAGCATCACATCCATCTGCCTTGGTGGTTGGTGGGGGCCATATGAGACAGCAGCAAATAGCAGGGGAGAGAAGAAGGGGGAGGGAGTGGACGAAAGTGAGACTTGCAGGGAGGAAGGCTGGGGGGAAGGATATGCTCCACTACAGAGAATCCTGTCAGGATGCAATTTATTTTCATTTTGCGAGGGAGTATAATGGTGTACTGCCTGAGCTCCCTCAATAGCTGTTTTGAAGTGAACCAGGCTGGTATGTCTTTAATTTATCATTTCATTATGAAACAGTTTCCCTTCCAAGAAGCCTTCAAGTCAGGAAGCTCTGTCTGCCCACACAGGAAATTCCTTTGCAGCAACTTCCCCAAAAAGGAAATTTCCCTCAGAAGTGAGCCCAGCTCATGCCTTTGAGCAGAGCTGTTTGAAGAGGCTCTGGCATGCAAGTCCCGCAAGCACCCCTGGCTTCTTGCTGCAGCCAGCATGCCGGGATCAGCAGCTCTGCTCTTGTGCTGGTGTGCACTGACTCTGCTGCACTCGATTGTTCTCCTGCTTCCCCCTCCCCAAAGGCAACCAGGAGCACTCGGAAGAGACAAGTTTGTGAGCCTTCTACTAGGGAAGAAATCTCTAATCAAGAGAGAGGCACGTGATATGCACATGCATAGCTAAGACTGGTGGAAAATAGCAAGGGAAGAGAAGGGAGAGCTGTAGAAAAAAAAAACCCAGCTACTCCAAATCCTCAACTTGAAAATCAGGGGGGCAATTTGCGCTGTATCTTGGAGCATTTCTGACAGCACCCCACAGACTGCACTCTGGCCCTTACATATATTGTTTTTAATTCAATGACCTTTTGCAGTGATGATTTGTAAGCAAAGGGAAAGGGAGGGGAGAATATGTGGAGGAAAGGGGGGGAAACCGCATTTACAAAAATGAATCTCACAGACATCTTGTGAATCATTAAGTGGGAGAGAGCCAAGAATATCCAAGCTAGAGTGAATAACAACATACGGTATTTTATGAAGCACCTTAGCAATGGGGACATAGATCAGAAGCACTGCCAGACTTCCAGTAAGTTTTCAATTTATCACTTCAAATCACAAGTAATTACTGAATAACATCTTTTTTTAAATGACTACACCCAGAAACTCACACTGTTTGGGGCAAGAGGGGAAGCAGAACTGAAATTCACATTACACACTACACAGATGAGACAGGGCCGAATAACGGGCACAGGCTGAGCTGGGTCTTGGACTGGGTGACAACAAATAAATGAAAGCAATCCTCTGAAGGTATGTGGGAGAAACAAGTGCTAGAGATGACAGAACCGCCTATGTGGTGATTACAGTCCATTAGCAGACTATACACTACATAGAGAGATTCTCAGCCTTTCTCCTTCCATCTGTATTTAAAATTTGTTTTTCCAGCACTTGAAGAGAGATGTGGTCCTTGAGCCTGAAGCTCCAGCAGGTGGCTGCCTGCCCTCCTCTCCCACTCCCCCCCAGCACCAGTTAGCTTTGCCCTGTTCCCTCGCCAGCTAATTTACATGACTTTTTTTTCTCTATTGCTGCCCTTGGCATTACATTCAGTGATTCAGTCAGCTGTTGTGTAAAGAAACTTTTGTCAGAATTGCTTAAAGGCAAATCCCCCCCACTGAACTTTTATCCCCAGCTTCTAGCTGATGAGTTAGTTATCACCTAAAAGACACCTTTGGCACAGCAGACCCCAGCTGAATATTTATCTGCTTGGATGGCATCCATGCTACCATCATGTCACGGAGATGGTTATGAGATAGGGTGAAATTTAAAAACTGCCACACTAGAAAAGATCGCTGACCCATCTAGCCAAACGTCTCTGGGAGTCGCCGCACAAGCAAAAAGCATATGGAATAAGGAAGCATTCATTTATCTATTTTATAATATGTTGCCTATCAGTCTCTGCCAATCTGTGGTTTAAGGACCTTAAGAGCCATGGTTGCATCCAGACTGCTGTTTCCACACTGACCTAATGACCTATATCTCCACAGGTTTATTCCGTTCCTTTCACATGCATTTACGCTTCTAGCCCCCTCATACATTCATGCAGTGATTTCCTCCTTATAGTGATGCACCCTCATTCACGTTTCTTTTAGATATGCTCCCCAGTATCTCAGTTCTCTGGATTTGCTGTTTAGGTAAAAACTGCAAATAATCATTCCTGCTTCACCTTCTTCACAGCAAGTGTGACTTCATAGACACATGGCAACATTCTCCCATCCAACTCATTCACTTAGAAAACTATCTTGTCCTCAAAGTACAGAATTCCATCCCCTGTCTCCAGTATCCTGGGAGGGAGAAAACTGGGAAAGCAGTGTGTTCTAGTTAGCTTCCCTATCACATTAAAAATGATAGTGTGGATAAAACCACCACATGCAGAGTGGGACTGAGTTTGAACAAACACAGGGTGTTAAAAAAAGCTCTTTAGAAGTTCATGAGACTCAGAAAGTCTGTATAAGAACTTCAGTTACCTAACGATCTTGGTACAAAACATTTAAATAAAGTTAATTTAGCAGATGACCACAAATTAGAGAGGTAGAACAGACTAGGCATTTTATTAATACAGAGAAAGATGATGTCCCCGCTGTTCCAGTTGTCAGCATCTATTAAAGTGCAGCTCTCCTGAGACTCAAGTTATATAAAGTACATGTGAAATTTAAAGCTGGTTGTACCACTTTAACCGTATTTTCACAGCTTTTATATTGTTGATGTCACATTGAACTCATAAATGTTGTTTTAAAAACGCCTTAGAATGGGGGCCTAGTATTTTCAAAAATAACAGTGTGAGCTACCTTTACTCACTCTGATTAATTCAGTGGTGCCAAGATTGCGGATTTGTCTTCATGTTAGCAGCCTTTAGGAAATGGCTGATGGAGTACATTCAGTCAGAAAGTACTACATACGTACGACTGAGCCCCACTTACAACTATAATCTGATTTAGAGATTTAAAACCATATACATTACTGCCACCTCTGTACACTCAATCTGGTAAAAACAGGTTGAAAGACCAGTTCAGATGTGAACCCTTGCTTTCAAACTCTGGTTGACTCTCCACCATCTGCTTCTCATAGCCAAGATTTGGGGAAGACTGTAAGCCCAATGGGGACAATGCATAGCACAAGAGTCCACAATCTTTTTCATCCAACTTTTCTGATCATAAGCGATATTTTTATAACTTTACCTAAATGAAGTGGCTGCAACATCCTTTAAGTGGCAATCAGCTTCAAGTGAAAAAGGAATAGCAACAGAGTCTCTGTGCATAAAATCTAAGTTCCTGAGCTAGCTTCTTCTCTGTAGTATCTAAATATTTCAAACACATACACAGAGACACATGACCTTGTCAGACTGAAAAATAAAAATAAAGAGACTTCTTAGGTTTGAAAAGAATTTTGACTGTTAGCTCTTCTCAGAGTTCAAGTTTTTTGAATACACATATTCACTGCAAATAATGGAGGAGGACCAGAAAGGCCCTGGGTGGGCCTCACGGTCCCTTTGGACTATCGGGGTCCTCACAAGAAAATCACAGTTAGGGAGGACTCACCACAACACTGCATATTCAAACAACTGGAGAGATATCTGGATTTATCCCTGGGTTTTCTTTTAAATTGAATCAGATACCAAACTTTCTGAGATTCAGCCATCATTACTGTACATGTTGATAATGCCATGGCAGGAGTCCAACACTGGCCAAGCGCTGACTCCTTCACCAGCCCAGTTGCTTCAGGCCTGCCCTGACACCTTTGCTGTCACTTCCAGACTGTCTGCTTGTTTTTTACTCTGATTTTAAAATTGAAAGAGGGTATAAAAATTGGATGAGTATTGCACATGTTCCAGCTCCTATAGACGTGGAGTGCCTCCTATTTGTATTTTGCTGAGTTCCAAAGCTCTGATCCTGAACCAAACTTAGAACTATTGTGTGTGACCTACTCACTGCTAACCTACGTGGTGTGTTGCATCCCTGAGAACAATACAAAGTGGAAGTACGTAATGACTCCTGTGATTTGGCTATGCTCACTTTCAGCAAGAGAAAACCACCAAGCAAGTTGTAGAGCAGTGATGAAACAAGTCTGGTGAATTTAATAAGGATACTTGTCACCACTGCCTTTTAGCATTTAAAGAGCAGTAAAAAAAAGAAAAAAGAAACAAACAAAAAAGATAAAGGCGCCTTAAACAATTACACACTCAGCAATACAGAGTAGTGCAGCTAAAAGCCCTGAGGAAGTTTCCAAGGAAGTGAGATACAAAGAAGTATGACACAGAAAGAAAAAAAAAAAAAAAGTGGAACAAAGAAGTGTCTGTGTACAGAGGGTGTTTTCTGACAAAACATCTTCACTAGAGCACAGAGAGGAAGTGAAAGGTTAAAAACTGAAGGAGACAGATTGCTTGGAAGAAATCAGAACGGAAGAGAAAATAGGAAGGAGGAACTTAGATACATAAAGGGAGATTTCCCCCACTAGGAAATGCACAAGGACACACTCAAGTGGCAGAACTGAAATGAATAACTGGTCTGTGGACCAACAGGGGCCAGGGCTACTTCCTTCTGCACTACCAAGAAGGAGGAAGTGGAAAGGGAGAAATTCTCAGTATTGCATAAGACCAAAGAGGCACAATCATTCCTTCCTCTCTCTTTCCCCAGCCACTGGCCAAATAGGTAGAAGCACAGCACAAACCATGTACTTCTACAAATATGTTCTACATAAAACTGTATCAGCTGCTAAGGTGGTGAGACAACTAACGACTTCACTGGGTCCAGAAGTTTGCTCTTTTTTTTGTATCTACTAATATCAACATACAATTTCTGGTTCAGTACCCAAGTTTTCATCTAGGACTTGTGCAATTTCACTCAGGTAGGCAGATCCATAAATGTGTTTCATGAGCTCTCTTTTATCATTACTATTGTTGTTATTAGTGCCCAGCGTGGCAGGATTTTGAGCTCTGGAGCCTGTAAGGAGGGAGGGTTTAAATATCACAGCACCTCTCTGCTGGCTTGAGTTGATGGAAATGTTCTTTAAAGCTCAGCATCAAAGCATTCACTTTATAAGCTGGAAGCTTTGGTTCCTTTGCCAGGAGCAACTTCTCCCCATAATTAATTAATATCATATTAATTGCACATGTTCCACTGGCCTGTTGAAGAGGCGTAGCAAGACCTGCACGCACATATCAACCTCTTCTGTGCTGGCCCAGAGCACAGAAGGGAGAAGGTCAAGGTGCTTCAGGTGCTCTCAGAGGAGACTGGACTACAATCAACATGCTAAGGGCTGTACAGCCTGCTTACAAAGAGAGCATACTGAGCTCTGTTGTGGCACCTCAACTAGTAATGCACCGCAGGGGCAAGGGGATCTTCCACCAGCTGCGGCCTTGTGCAATCTGTTAGGCTCCATGCCAGCCCCGAACACAGCCAGCAGGCCAAGAGGAGGGGCCCGTGGCAGCTGAGTGCCCTTGTGGGTAGAATTTGGCTGCAAGTCATAAGATTCTGCGAAATTGCTGGAAGGAGAGAGGAGTGGGAGGAGAAGAAGGAAGGTTGTTCAACCCAGCTTCTGCCATGCTGGGCCACAACTCTCAGCTAACTGCCAGTGGCAAGGGAGTCACACTCAGTCCAGGGGCTTCAACCATGGAGTGACCTGTGCTTCCTCAGGCAAATCCAGGAAGAACGATGAGGCAGAGAGCAGGGAGAAGAGAGGATCTGTCACTGGCACCAGAGCTGCCTGTGGAGATGCCACCCTTTAGCAGCCACACAAGACACTTCAGCCTGCGGGCAGACACGAGGATGAAAAACAAAGGTGAGGTTTGCCTGTTGATCAGGATGGTTTATGGTGTGGACTCATCCTCCATAAAACAATCACACTGGTGAACACACGCACATTTTCAAATACCATATGAATTATGGATACTGGCCCGAAATCTAACCAGTAAAGAAGTTTTCACTCCACTGCTTGCACCAGATTTACTCATCTCTATAAATTTATGTGTAGGTAAACAGTTACCCACTTTCTGAAGGTACTGTGTGTTTGGGATTGCAAAAAGAACTACTTAAAAGAGCTAAGAAAAACAGGACGAGTAAGGGAAAAATTTAGCTGGAGTCCAAAACTGAAGCCACAACATTAAAAATACATGAAAAAGAACCACTAAAAGGGGGTAGAAAATACAGAAAATTTGGAAGGTTTATACACTAGAAGTACAAATTGTCCCAACAAGCTGCTTTCAGAAAAAAAGGGAATTCGTCTATTAATTTCCTACAGCACATGCATAGTAAATGTTAAAATAAAGTAGTTAAAAAAAAATTTAGATACAGAGGATGGTTACTCTGACATGACAAAGCACTTTAGCAAACTATCTACAGGAAAGGAATCACTAAAATGCAGGCACATAGCAAAAACACTGAATTCTGCTTAAAACAGGTAATATTTTTTTCTCAAAACAGGAAGGCAAAATGCAATTTTTGCTTACCATATAACGAGTAAGGCTTTTTTCTTTTACAGCAGCATGAGAAAGACAAGTAGAAATAAACAGACACCTAAACTTTATATAACATAATTAGTTATATAAATACAGATTAAAATATTAATCTGTGGATCTGAAGTGCTAGTGGGTGCCAAACATAAGGCTCCAATCTCATACTGACCCTTTATTTCAGCAGTTTGAAAGAAAGGCTAAACAAGTCTCTCTACGATTTAAAAAATAAAAAGGTAGCTATTTATAGCTGCATTTATTGGAGTTCTTTCCTTATCAGGAAACATGTAGCTGGGAATTACTGTCTGCCTACATCGGAAATTCTTTCAGAGATGCAAAAACCCAAAAAGGAAATTTTCCTTCAAAAATACTCTTTCCTTTTTTTTCCCTGCTGATGGGTTTAGAAAAATAAGTCAATGCTTTGACCAGGTCCCTCTCCCTTTGGGAGTTCTGTTCTGCAAAGAAGAAGCTTTAAGATACCTGAGGGAAACATAAAATAATGCTGAGAACATAATCATTAAGCTAAGAAAGCAAGCCTTTTCTGCAGGATACTGTAACAGTGCAATTTCATTACCAGCATTACATTACTTTCTTCTGAAACATGCAAGTTCCTAGAACTTATACTCAACAGAAAGCATTAGCAACATTTATCACTCTGGCAAAAAGCTGGCTCTCATGGCGCTGACTACAACTGATTTGTTCAGACCAGGTTTATTTCACCTTCCCTGTATGCAGGATAGCCTCAGTCTCTCCTGACTGACATCTTGTCCCCCATCTCACTCTACCTACTTCCACCTCAGGGCATGCCCAGTGATGCGTAGTCCAAAACCCAACAAAACCTCTGCTCTTCTTTTCAACACATGAAGCCAAAAGTCCATTTTGGGGTATGATCCTCTCTGCATGTCACAGCACTGAGAGAGGACAAAGGCCACAAAGGAAATGTGTGTTTGCCCTTGGAAGACAGGCTCAGTTTCTTGCAGCACATAAAATAAAGGGCTGTAACTGTGAGACTTGCAAATACCTGCAGCTAAAAGGATCCACTCAGTAAACTTTCAAATAGGTAGATATGCCCTGCCTCCAAATCAACACCCATCACTTTGCCACGGAATGAGTCCCTTATCCTGTATCTCCACTGAACACCCCACATCATGCCTCTGAAGGCAGGAAGGATGTGTTGGTTAATTATTGAAGACATTCATTCCATTTTAACTTGTTGCAGCTAAATTTAACACTTTCGGTTTTTGCTCTGTATAATTGCTGTAAAGTTACCTGACCCGGCTGCCAATGCAGAATGGACACTTCTGTTTATTTTTTTTTAGCAGGATATAGAAATACAGAGATCAAAACCACACAGGTACATGCATTAAACAAAGCAGGCTGCTCATGGCTATTTCCAGAGCATGATTTTTACATATGAAGATCCATAAGCAAAGATTTGGAGCTCAGTAAGAATCCCAGTTATCCAACTGTAGAAAGCCCATGAGAATTGACTGTTCATTAACTCCAAACATCATCAATTGTATTCCTATTAAATATATAAACAACTCATTGTTATATACAAACAACATATACAAATAATATAAATATATAAACAACATATTGAGCAAAATTCACTGCTATATTAACAGCAGCCTGCTAGTCCTGCACTGGGCATGCCTTGTACAAAACGTTTACACTAGACGTGAACAGTGAACATACTCATTCATACGCATTCATCCCATAAAAGACAGACAAGATGTACAAGAATTCACAGAAGAGGAACTGTTGATGAATAAGTGCCTCTGCCTTTTCAAATGCAATAAGATCCAATGGGATTTTATATAAGAAGAAACTCCTAATTAAGGTGTTGGAGATTGGGCTGCCAAATCTAGATGAAACCACTTCACCAAAAATGTCTTCTCCAAACTTACAAATCATCACTGAGTCCTTCTGCTCCAGCAATAAAATGAGGAGCTATAAATCAGGCACAAAAGCCTATTTAATCTGGCCATGCTTTTATCAGGAGTACCATCACAGGGGCAAGTAGTGTAGAAGGAAATCCAAATCAATAAAAGGGATGTCAAATACTTGGTATTGGGGTGAGTGGGTGTGCACATGGCCACCACTACACTAATCCCCAGTATCTTAAAACTGCAGTAGGTTTCTCCTCGCACATCATAGGATCCTAGAATCCTTAGAGTTGGAAGGAAGCTTTAAGGTTCATTTAGTCCAACTCCCCTGCAATGAACAGGGACATGCAAAGCTAGATCAGGTTGTCCAGGGCCTGATGCAACCTCACCGTGAAAGTCTCCAGGAATGGGGCATCAACCATATCTCTGGGAAATCTGTACTGGTGCCTCACCACCCTCACTGTAAAAGATCTTTTCCTTATATCTAACCTAAGTCTGCCCACTATAAGCTTTGTTCTGTCACCACAGACCCTGCTAAAGAGTCTGTCCCCTTCTTTCCCGTAGTTCTCCTTTAGATAGTGAAAGGCTGCTATCAGGTTACTTTGCGACCTTCTCCAGGCTGAATGGCCCCAACTCTCTTCTCAGCCTGTCCTTGCAGCAGAGGTGTTTCATCCCTTGGATCATTTTTGTGTCCCTTCTCTGGACGTGCTCCAACAGGTCTCTGTCTCTCCTGTACTGAGGACTCCACATCTGGATGTAGTATTCCAGATCCTAGCTCACCACATCCTGGTAGTCCCTCTAAGGGTTGGACAGGTGTGCTTTCTTCCAATGTTCAGGGGCTCAGCTCTGGTTTTTACTAAAGGAGCGGATGCAGCACACATGCTATGTTGGTTCTGCAGGGTTTTCTATCACTTCTGTGTTTTGTTGCAAGGCACTCATCACACAACCATTTCTTATCGTAGAGTTCTTAGTCATGGCTTAACACAGCCTCTCTTCTGTGCTTTTTTTAACTGTATGGTTATTAACAATACTAGGCTCTTTACATTAACTTTATTTTTAAAAAATTAACATAGAATATTTGTAACAAAACACAAATGAAAAAAAAAAATTAGACACATTTGGGATGGAAAGAGAAAAGCAATCTAATTTTAGAGTCACTGATTCTGACAGCATCCCTTTAAGACAAAGCTAAAAATGCTTCAAATCCAGCAATGCCATAAATGTCCTTCTGCTTTTGCTTCTTATTCCTCCCCACATTTTCCAGGGGAATTCCACAAGGGACCAGCTTGAATCCCACATTAAAGTGATACTGTTCCCTTTCCCCACTGAACAGAGGTGAATCTGTGTTCTGAATACTTAAAACCCCTACATGAAGCCTTCCAGGAGTGTAAGAGATCGGCTGAGTACCACTGAGACCCTCACACCATGAGCTCTCCATGCCCCAAAGCACAGGTCTCAGATTCCCATCAGAGCTGCTTTAAAGGTTCCCACCAGGACAGGAAGGATTTCATTCATCCACACACTTCCACTGGGGTTGTCAGTGCAGGAAACTGCTGCAGTAACTCAGCTTGTGTATATATATACACACATGAAAATAAAATACGTGTGTATATATATATATATATATGCATATATAAATAAAAAAGTGCTTGGGTACAAAACACTCAAGAAGCAGAAATCAGTTCATGGCGCTGGCTCTTCAAAACATTTTTTATATTTGATCTGGTGCCTTGGCCACAGTAACTAGGCTGCAGTAGAGAGCAAATAGATTTAAGGTTCAGCTCAACAGCTGATTACATCAAGGAGACAGAGTGAAATGGACCCCGAGTCACCTTGATGTACACCTTGTGACAAGGGGCTCAGTTCCCTCCAGGAGATAAACAAAGAACATGTCAGAAAAGTGTAAATGAGGATTTCCATGGTGCAAAGACTACCATTTTCCCTGCTGGATCAGTAATAAGGTTTTAGTCCCCCAGTCCCACATATTCCACATAACATTCTTCTGTATAGAACAGCTGCATCTATACTGTGTCCAGACGTGGTTCAAGAGTCAATCTGAGACTGAGCTTCCAACCTATCCAAATGATTGCCTCAAAGCAGACTGGAAACTCACAGCAAGGAACACCCAGGAGGCAGGACATGCTTTGTACCACACTCAAGAAGTCACTAGCTGGCTATATTGATACATTCCTAAAATGATATATTTGCTAAGCTTTAGCATACGTCCTCTGTTTTAGAGGCAAGGACTGAAGCAAAAACACTGACTGAGCCCTTCCCCCCTCCCCCCTCCATATCAGCTGTTAGAAATGCAATGAGAATCTGTAGATGAGTTAAATTCAGATGAACCCTGATAGAACCTGAACATGTAGGGAAAGGTAAGTATAAATGACATCTCCCTTTTACATGCTTTTCATTATAACAACTAGATGTAATTCACAATCATAAATCATTACAAAATGTTTGGGCCCTGCTCTCAGTAGCTCACAGCGTAAATGTGAAAGAAAAGCCTACGGTGCAAGAGGATGCAACAGCAAGAAGATTGAGAACTGCAAACAATCAGGTGGTAGAGAATAGTGCAGAGTAGTGCTAATGTTCAGGCTTTTTTTCTTTTCTTTTTTTTGGAAGTGGATTTGGATTGCTTAGGAAACGACAAGCTACACACAGAGAGAATAAAATATAGCATAGAAAGGAGGTTAGAGGGAAAGACAAGCATGTGAAGGACAGTAAGAGGGAGGAATTAGGTTTAAGTGGCCATATTGTCAGAGAAGAGCAAAGAAGGATGAGGAAGAAGCCAATCATCTGAGAAAGTGACCAGTTCAGATCCTGTTAAAATCAGTGGGAATCTAAGTATTCATTTCAGCGGATCAGTCTCATAGTCATTAATTTGACTTTCTGGCCACCTCTCGCAGTCCCTTTGTCTTATGCAGCTTTTATTTTATTTTTCCTGTATGTGCGTCAGACAGTTTTGTTCCCCAAAGATCCCTCCAAAGTAAATATTTTTATTGCTTGCTACTCTAAATGTGGCTCAGGGTGAAGGGCTTTTTTTCCTGTCTCACTACATACTTTCAGTTCAGCGCACTGAATATTCTAGTAACTAAATAATAGTATGTCTAACGCTTCAAAGTGGCTTTTCCAGCTGCTAGCCAGAATTGTTGAATAATTAACAGGTACCAAAGGATTAATAAAAGGAGTAACATAATTAATAGACACTATGCAGAAAAAATGGATCCTTGGCAACCCTGACAATGTTGTTGTTTCCTCCCTCTTAATCGTTTCCTGTATTCCTTTACAAAAAAGAAAACTGGTGCCCTTAAAACACAAACGATGCATACAAGCAACAAGGTCTGGTCATGAGAAAGAAACTCACAACAAATTTACTTTGGTGTCTGATAAATGCCTTAAAGAACCTCCCAGCTGAAAGCTCTTCAACATTTTGACCTGTCCTTCTACTCATGCCCGGTCTTAAGGCTTACACAGAGGGCCTGCTTGTAGAATGTGGTACAGATCACAAAAATGGAGAACCAATACAGAGGCACTACATTGCTTTCCACTGAAGAATATAAAATACCAGTATAAAAAGCATGCAGAAAGATTCCTACAAAGCAGTCACTAAAATTAAGCCCTTAACACAATCATTGCAGAAAACTAAGCAAATTTCCCTTTAGTCCTCCTTAATGAAGGCAGTGGAACAGAGAGCAATTAAAAGGAACACAAATATGTTAAAAGAAGTGATCAGACTAGCACAATATGACCAGACCTATATGCAATGAAGTTTACCAAAATCATCTGTAGCCTAGAACATACCCCAGACTGGAAAACCAAAGACTAGAACCCAATTTTATATTTGAAACAAGGAATACTCAAAGAATTTTACAAACAGGTCCCCATCTTTCCTCACCTCCACTCATCCAAAAGTGAACGCAGTCAAGAAAACAACAGCACAAAATGATGCTGCTGGTATCTGGAGTGTGTCTTTTTACTCTGAATAGTAGTGCAGGCTGTTGGGGGTTCAGAGAAAAGTAAGAACAAGAAAAGTTAGTTGCTGCCAAGAATAATTGGTTTGTGTGTACAGAAAAGTATGTGCAACGTGCCTTGCTATGACAATGGGCTGCAGGCACATGAAGGATGCCAACAGCAAAGAAAAAAAAATGAGTAATTAGTTCAGAGGAAGAAATGAACTCTTGTTCATGCTTGTATCAATAGAGAACACTGTGAAATCTTTGCCCATGAGATAATGTCCATCTCCCTAAACAAATACATATGTGCTCCCAAGAGAAGATGCCCTTTAGAGATAGAAATCAGGCTGTGCAAACTGACAGATATGTGCACAGGGGAATGCTGCTTTACAGGCAAGGGCTCAGATTAGAGCATGCAACAAGTCCTTTTTCAGCAGTGATGTTTCTGTGTCTCTTCTTGAAGAAGTTTTATGTTCAGAGTGACTGAAAGAAAATCATGAAGCCTGTAAGCATGTAATTACAGTTGCTGTTATAGAAGGCAAAACACCTTATTTTCATTTTGTGTACTACAAAAAAGAGAAAAACGGTTTATTCACTGATTCAGCACATATTAATAGACATATCCGTATCGTACATGGAGTACCCTCTTTCCAGATGCCAGAGTTTTTTCACCACAAGCTATTGGCCAGAGCATAAAATGAATAACTAATGTCATCGAATCAGACAAAAAATGTTGTTTTTAATACAAAAGAAAAAGAAAGAAGTTTCTCTCCATGGTAATAGTGATTAAACTTCCTCAGAGATAAGGGGTATGCAAATAGCGTCATAGCTTCCATCTTTCACAGCATTCTTTATTATTATTTTATTAATATTTACAACTTTAAAATTGTGCACTCACTATTTTTTTCATTTTAGAGTAGGGAAACAAAATCAAGATAACCAAGGTCACAGAAGACACCAAGGGCAGAGCTTTGTAGGAGAACTGAAATTGCTTCTCTGGAATTAAACCACTCCATTGTCCATACACTATTTCTACCTGATGTTAGCGTAGTCTAGTAGAGATCAGGCATGCTGCAAAGCTACCATGCATATATACCAGGGACAAAGTGCAAACTGGAAATCATTGTACTTTCCGACTACATATCTCAAACACATTCTCTAGCATTGTACTGGTAGTTAATTTACAGCACGCCCAATACGTATTTTAGAGATAAAAAAGTAGATATTAGGTAAATGAGCACTTTCATATGCATGAGTCAAAAGTCACTTACAGAGAAGTATAATATCAGATAAAATTGTGCACTGTCAGAAAATCATTCTCACTATCCCAAAGCTTCACTGTTAAGACTGATTACACTGTAGTTCTATATTACAGGAGTACACTGGGCCGGTAAGAAACAGCTAATTAAAACAGGGAAGAATGTGTGAAAATGGGAAAAGTGTCTTCACATCAATCATGGGAAAGGTTGTTTCTCTACAGATTTCTATCTGTGTTGATCAGTGTAAAGAAAGAATAGTCTGTATGCTGGTAGCACTGAGGGATCTGCATAACATTCTTCTCAACTTTGCAGTTATTCTTTCTTCATAGCTAAGAATCACTTGCTCACCACACACTGAGGAATAATTTATTGCAAGGGAAATTGCTCTACTTATTCTCCAGATACTGTTGGGTATTAGCACCTTTAGAGTGCTCTTAAACATTAGAAACAATGAAATTTATAATATGGAAGGCATAAAATACTATCTGAATCCACCAAGTGTAATTCACGTTCCATCGAAAAGGTTTCTCTCTTTGCGAAGAGGAGAAACCTTTCTCCTGCTGCATTGCCACTGGAGCAAAATCAGTGCTTGGGCCAACTGCTGCTTTCAGTGGTACCTGTAGCACGGTTCTTGAACTTGCAAGTTGGCAAAATGGATAACATAGAGTCTAGGGCTGAAATTTGTCTTTGTTCTGTAACACCAGAATGTCATGGAACAGAGAGTAAATGGAGGTACGCTCAGCTACCAGTTCTGTGCATGGCTGGAAACATCATATCTTGCCGTTGCACTGGAGTGAGGGTTGAGGGAGCTTACGCTTTACCTCATCGAAAGAAACAAAACCAAGGCTGCAACCAAACAAGATCTCAGATTTAAAAAAACCCTCAGACTTTGTGGATATAGATCCAATCTTCACACAAAGTAGCACAGCCTGAAATAGAACTCAGACACTTGCCATTTTATAAATGTTCAGATTTGTGACCAAAGCCGTGTCTAAATATCTCTAAAAAGTAAGAAGGGTACATGCAGGAACTGCAAAATCTCATAGCCCTTGAACATCATGACTCAAGATCCAGAATGTACTAAGCTATTTCTATAGCTGGCATGATGAAGACTGCTTCTGGAATATGATCTTGAGGTCTGAAGTCTTCACCTTAAGAAGGATGTCTTAGGTGGGAAACAGTTCACAGGAGATGGTAGAAACACAACCTGTAATCCACAAACTGTACAGGAAGATAAAGAACCTCTCATCCTAACCAGTTTAGTCAAGAAAAGGTTAAAGAGTGACTTTATCAAAAAGCACCTATAATCAAGAGTAGTCTTTTGGTAATATTTAGCAGGAAAGGCAATAATGAGATCCAGTAGTTTGAAACCGAGCTCGACTAATTCAAACTATAAATAGGGCACTTAAAAAAAAAAAAAAAAGAACAGCAAATAAGGAGGATAATTATGCATTTTAAGCACTGACAGAACTTAGGAAGAAACCTTATATCCTCCCTATCCCTTGAGTCTTTACACAGTGGAATCTTTCTCTATAACATGCTATAGCTCAAGCAGTTACTGAACTTAAAACACAGAGGTTACTGAGTGAAATTCTGTAACTCGAGTAATTACCACAGATCATTCTAGAAATTCATAGTGGTCCCTTCTGACCTTGTTATAAATCTATACACTTTAAACAGTGGTTCTGAATGTGCGTGCTTGGGTCAATAATTATTGCATACTGAGCTAAAAATACTATATTGCTACAGACTAGTAAGGCTACTAGTAAGGCTATATAAACGTGCTTCACATCGTTTATGATCTGAGACACTGACTTTGTCAAAGAATATTCCACAGATGTTTAATTATTAATCTTCTGTGTTTTTTTTTAATACAGAAGGTCAGATTGGTGTGGAAATAATAATGGCACAAAAGCTTCCTTAAAAGTTTTTAAATGTGCAAATTGAAAAAACAAAAAACAAACAAACAAAAAAAAATCAAGGCAAAAGGCTCAATCACACCCAAAACATTGGGCAGAAAGTTTTGACTGAAAGGAAACCTTTTAAGCTTCACACTTTACCTGGCATGGTAAAGTGATAAGAAGGAAGCTGGTAGTAAACAGTGCCCCACCCTTCCAGCATCAAGGGTCTCTGCCTTTCTATGTTGTGCATCTGTTAAACCCAGTTAGGAAGGCAATAAAATTTGAAAGCCAGACATGATCCTCTGCGGAGAGGACAGACGGCAGTTCTCAAGCCAGAATTAAATTCCACTAAATAACACAACAAGGGGAAGAAAAAAAATCCCAGGGGCTGAAAGCCACAGTGCAGAGAACTGCTCCATGTTGGCTTTTTTTCTCTACATTTTGGACATAAGCTTCAAAATAAGTGCACCAGCAAAGTCCTCCCAAGGCAGGGGAAACAGGGCAGCATCCATAGGCAGAGGCAAGAAAGCCCAGGAGTCTGGCTACTCAGGCAGTAGCCAGAACCACAAAGCTGCAGTGCCAGCTTGCATTCCAGCCCATCAAAAGTACAACCTGGGTTATGCTGCAGCACAGGCAACAAAACCAGGACTGTGCAGAAAGACGTGTGGGCACTGAGCAATCTTGGAGCACTGCAACTCACTGCCCATCAAGGGTGTGAGCACAGGATTACTGAAGTGCTGGGAGAATAGTTTGCATCCAGAAAAGGAGCGTACTTGGATAACAGCTGAGGACAGGAATGAAAACCCTTTTTCCCCCTCTTTAAAACAAACAAACAAACAAACAAACCTGAAAGACCACCTCAGGAGACCATTCCTTTTCCAAAATCCCAAATACATTTGTCAGATGGCAACATACTAAGTTACATTTGCCATTGGCCCCTGCTGCTTCTTACTGCTCAAGTACCCCAGGAATGTGACACCTGATAAAAGTTTTCTTAAAATCTCTCAATTTACATCAGAACTGCTTCCTCCCTAAGAAGGAAAATTCCATTCTTTCTCATCCCCACCATATCTCACTAATTCACCTCTCCCTGGTCAACAGACCTTGGCCCTTCTTATTCCTCAAACATTAATTCAGCAAGGAAGTGCCTGGCTCTCACCTTGATCCCAGCTCCAGTTTTTGCTATAAAGGCGTCCTTCCTCCTTTGCACTATCCTTTCATGTACAAATTAGCCCTTTCCTCCTTGTTCATCACTGCCTCCGTCTGAGAGTAGCAGAGTGCCTGGGCTCCAGGACTACTTACTACTGAGACTCACAACAACTGGAAAAATACCCATTGAAAAGATGTACTCCACTTACCACAGTTAGTGAAACTGACTTTGTGCCACAGCATATCAGTGAGCAATTCCTAAAACACGGACACATACTAAGTGCTTCCTGACAAAATAAAACCTCCACATTTTTCCCTGTCAAGAGAGAGAAGCCAAACCCTTGATAGGAGGTGGTGGTGGGGAAAGAAAACGATGACCTGAGTCGTTTAAAAATAATATACTAAAAATCAAACCAGCAAGAGCTTCAAAGAAAATTCTAAAGCCGGGGTACTTCCCCACATATCTTCCACAACAAAAAAATAATAATAAAGAATCCTCCCCTCACCCTGCCCTGCACCCTCCTCAGTTCCAGGAAGTGACACTCACGCAGGTGTGCCGGCAGTCTGATCGTGTCTTCCTCCATCCTGATCGCTCGAGGCACTGGGACATGTAGTGGTGACGAGGAAGTGTAATTTGGTACTGGGCTGGCTGGAGGTGTGTACGAAATTCTCTCTTGCTGTTAAAAAGAAAGCAGGGGAGAGAAAGAGAGAAGACAACGTGAACTTCGGAACAGAGGTGTGAATCCAAGGCAGGGGTGGGGGAAAGGAGAAGAAAGAAGGAGGTATGCATGATGGGGGCCAGTGGCATCAGGCTGCAGCATCAAGCCTGCAACAGATCACAGCCGGAGGCCTGCCTGCTCCAAGCCTGAAACGCCATCAGCGACAAAGCAGCTCTGACGCTACAGTTTTAATTTTCAGGAGAACCAAGAAGTTTCCAAGGGTTTTCTCAGAAATTTGCTGAGGGAGGAAAAAGAAGTGACACAGAAGTGGGTAGCCTGAGTGGGTTTTCTGTTGGTGAAAATATGACAGCAATTTCATTATACGTGTAAGCATACTGCTGCCGAGAGTGCTGAGAACGCTTAATCTTATGCTAACAGAGATCTGAGCGTGTTTCTTAAGTATTTCACACTTTATAACTTTAGAGCATTTTAAAGACATTAGTTCTACTTTTGTTGCACAAAACCACTCTATCACTAAGAACCACTCTATTTACCAGTGAGTAATGCAGTAGTTTTGTATTCCTGCTTAAACTTGCTATTAGCACTTTCTTTGAAGTAGTTAAACTTGCAACCAACTAAGTAAAACAGCATACAGAAAGCAGCTAAGCAAGGACACTCCAGTGGAGTTAACGTTGTGTTAGGTTCATAATTGCCATCATTTAGTTTATCTCTGAAAATATCTGCCAAAATTTAAGACTTAAATTTCATCCAATCTAATGGGAAAACTCTTCTGTATTCTGAGCATGATCTTCACTCACAACACAAATTACACCCTTTGTAAATAAACACAGGCACAGTTCTGTAGAAACATGAAAAAATAAAGTCATAATCATATGCTTCTTAGAAGGCAATGTCTTAACACACGTTCCAGAATTGGGCTGCTGACATTCAACGATGGCAGTGCAAACAGTGTGGATAGACATCCACATACCTACAGAAGCAAAAGGAGCTATTTTTGCTTCTGAGTGTTTGCAGTACAGTATAGGTGTGAGTCCCTACCCTCAATCTCATCTCTGGCAAGTGGAAAAGACAAACCTAGTGTTAGAGTAACAGGAGGACATTATAAACCACAATATTATCACAGCTGTGGGACAGGGAATTGGACTGACACTGATAAAGGCACACCTACAATGTACCATTAGCAACCTCACTGCCAGCAAAGGAAAGGAGAGATTTGTACAACGTAAATAACAAATATACTAAAGCAGAAAACTCTCTCTGCCAATGAAAGGGGCCATAGAGCACCTAGAGAGTCTTTCCCTATCACTGCTTCAAACGAAGCCCAGATCAGCCTGGCATAAGGTGCTGCTATCACGTATCTACTGAGGAGCTCGCACAGAAGCACTAGTCTCTCTTAAGCATCTGGGTTTCTACCACTGTACTACAGACTTTCCGTGACCCAGAACGGTGACTTTATGCCTCGTGTTCCCTTGAAGTCCAACTCCTGCGTGGAGCATGTTCTGCAGCCTCGCAGAAAATGTGCTCCTTCCATGGCGCATGTGCTAGCAATGAGCCACAAACTTGCCACTTCCCAGCATTTCCTGCTGCAAGCCACAGCTCAGATAATCGAACAACACTGAGGCTCCTCATTTTGTTTATTGAACAAGATATTTATAAAAAGAAGAACACTTTTGAGACAGCCACACAAATGCCTGCCTCTGCAAACAAGTTCAAGGGGACATATGGGAGAGCTAAAGTCTTTTTTCCCCAGAATGTAAGGTGCAGACTGACATCAGGTCCCACTTCATGCTCAAAGAAATATGGAAGCATCACTGCAAAGATAAGCACTAAGTGGCTTCAAGGGGCCTTCTCACTAGCCAACAGCAGGAGGAAAGTCAAATCAGCAGATAAAATCAAACCCAGAATCCAGTGCATTTCTCTCAACTTTCAGGAGGTGCTGTACCAAGATAGAATGCATGCAGTACACACTGCCTTTCTCTCAGCAATGATTAATCTACTACAGACATATGGTAACCATATTTATACCAAGACAGCTGCATGGAGATTTAGTGCTACAATTCAATATATTGCAATAATTGTTTCCTAGTATTCGTAAGAGCAGGGCAGTAGGAAACACAAAGAAGTTGTGGAAATGCAAACTCACTCATTTTGTCCCAGTTATTTTTTCCACGCATTTTAGATGTCCACAGTAATGTGTGAATTGGAAATATTGGCAGAAAACATTTTACAAGGCACAAAGGAGAATTAGCTCTCCAGCTCTCATATGTGCCTTTGAAATGTCCTCCCTCATGAATTCTGCATTTTTTCCAGCACCTTTAACCCAAATATCAAAGCAATCTGCAGATATTGAGGAAGTCTTATTAGACACACAGGCAACCTGAACTACAGAAAGAGCAAAGCTCAAATGAGCTAAGTAATTTCAGAGTAGAGCTGTCTTGAAACAGGATGGCATGTGCCTCCCAAGGGCAAGAGACTTAACAAATGCATCCTGAAAGAGTGATCCTTGTAACCGTCCTGGCCAGATTTCCAAAAGGTGTGAAAGAGAAAAGTCACGGGGAGGTCAAGTCACAGGGCTTGTGGAAAAACTGAAGTTCATCCCTGTTTGCAGCAAGGTGCAAACGTCATTCCAGTTCTTCAGCTTACCATAGCTCCATGCTCCAATCACACACAGTACCCCACCTCCCCACGAGTGTGAATGCAGAAGGTCACAGTTACTTCTCCAGTCTTATAGAGGCTCTGCAGAATCACACTTCCTGGAGGTATCTGCTGTGTTCCTATCTCTAAAATAGGATTTGTTCGAGAATGATTTTTCATCTTCATAACTCTTGAACTTTTCTTATGTGATCCATCAAACAAATATGGTTGGTATCTCATACTTTTAAGGTTATGCAACCAGACAAACTGGTACTAGAAATTTTTCTGAACAAATTTTGTAATCGGTCAGTTAAACATTTCCCTTTGTGTTAGGGCCAAGAATAGACGAGACAGTTCAACAGCAGGGCTGTTCAAGCAGAAGCCTGGGAGGCAGGACAAGTAGCAGAACTGGGATGAACCTTATTGTGTGTACTCGAGTAAAAAGCCTTGATGCAGTCTGGTCTACTGGTAAAAGAGGTTAAGTTAATATACTTGTGATGTGGTCCTTTGAAACTATTAGTGATGAGTGTTAGGAAGGAACTTGGCATTACTGCATTCCAGATCCACTGCCTGCCATGGGACTCTAGAAGCATTCAAGCTCACAAGGGACCAAACGCTCAGCCCCAAAACAAGAAGTATCTATGAATAACTTCAAAATAGCAGTTTCCTAATGTTTTGCCAGTAGCAACAATGAGTTGGATAAAACAGTAGGCATATTGATTGTTGTCATAGTTTTTGAAAGGCTTTTTTCAGTTCACAGTGAGTCAAGAAAGTATCCCTTTCAGTATCTAAAAGCAGGGGCTATAAGAAAGAAGGGGACCGACTCTTTAGGAGGGTCTACTGCAACAGGATGTGAGGAAATGATTTCAAACTAAAACAGGGGAGACTTAGATTGGATGTAAGAAAACAGTTTTTATGAAAAGGGTAGTGAAGCACCGGCACGAGTTGGCCAGGGAGGTGGTAGATGCCCCATCCCAGAAGACGCGCAAGGTCCAGATGGACCAGGCTCTGAGCAACCTGATCTAGCTGTAGACCCTGTTAATGGCAGGGGAGTTGGACTAGATGACATTCAAAGGTCCCTTTCAACTCAAAGGATTCTATGATTCTAACAAAGTTTCACCATGAAAACTCAACTTGACTATGGATATTGAAGAAATGCATTAGATCAGCCTTCACAGAGATGCTCCCCAGAGTTTGCTGTAGTGCCTGGTCCTTCAACAGTGCCACCTAGACAGCCTCCCAGGTCTGCTGAAACTATGGCATGCTTTCAGCTGCCCCATCTAGTAGGGACAGATTAAACACATGCTTAAGAACCAAGACAAGAAACTGTTTTGTTCTTTTGTTTATAAAAAGACAAAATACTGAATATCTTGGGACTGAGAAAACCTTAGTCAAACTATCCTGTCTAAAAAATAAGGTAACTTGCAAGATATATTGATCATGATCACCTAGCAGGAGCGTACATAACGGCTGATCAGACTCCCAAAGCCATTACACATCAAACTCAGTTTGAAGAATTGAATCATAGAATCTTTTGAGTTGGAAGGGACCTTTAAAGATCATCCAGTCCAACTCCCACACGGTGAACAAGGACATCTACAGCTAGATCAGGTTGCTCAGAGCTCTGTCCAGAGTGACCTTGAATATCTCCAGGGACAAGGCTTTCACCACCTCTTTGGGCAACTTGTTCCAGTGCCTCACCACTCTTACTGTAAAAAAAACCTTCTTTATGCCCAATCTTAATCTCTCCTCTTTAACTCTGAAATCACTTCCCTTCGTCCAAACACAGCAGACCTTGCTAAAGAGTCTGATCCCCTCCTTCCCCTCTATAACATCTCTTTAAATGACATCCTTGGACATGTCAACCACACCACGCAGCTTAGTGTCATTCACAAACTTGCTGTGGGTGCACTCAATCCTAATGTCACTGATGAAGATGTTAAACAGCACTGGTCTCAGTACTGACCCCTGAGGGACACCACTCATCACTGATATCCATCAGGACATTGAGTCACTGACACCAAATACCCTACACTGGATATAAAATCCAGATGACTTCTCAGTATGTAGAAGTCTCTTCCTGTACTGTGTGCAGTGATGCTACATAGAGGAAGTTGACCAAGACTGAAAGATGACATGCCTTTGCCACCCAAGGTCCACGCGGCATCACCCAGGGTCCAGGCATTTCTCAATGCCCATCTTGTTGAATTTCTTGTTTATACTGGTTTCTCCAAATGGCCAAGGCTTCCCATGAATAGTACCACTAGATGTAGGCATGAATATTTGGGCTGCCTTAACTACTGAAGGCCAACAATTGGAAGTAAAAAGGCAGAAAATTTCCTGTAGTAGCCTCACAGTTTGTCTCTACTCAGAGGACAGAAACAGTGAGATTCTGCTTTGCAGGGAAGCTTCCAGGTACCTGGGTATCATCCTATTACCCCACTCCACTTCCTTACCTGTGGCACATATGATCAGAAAAGGCAGCACTAGCAGGTGCACAGAGGTTTTGATGCCCAACTTGATTCTGGGAATGCCTACAGTTCCCCTGCACTGGCTTAAAAAACATTGGAGTAGCTCATCCTTTACTTGTGCAAATCTAGGTTTGAAAAGTATGTCTGTAGCTCTCAGGACTATGGAAGGTGATGTTCTGCACACAAAACCATAGACCCTACATCACAGAGGACGTTGAGCCCTGCAGGGACAGACCACCAGGGCTTCCATCTCTTTCAGTGAGCACATCTAGAAAAGGAAAAAATGGAAAGACACGCCTAGGGAGCTGGATCTATGGAAAGCCTGAAAGTAGGGTCAGAGGAATTGGTTAGGCTGCTGTGGTTCCTCTCAGGCATATGTGCCTTGGATAAGGCAGAGGGAAAAAATGGCCTTGAAGGAGAGAGTTATTGGTGGGAAGGAAGTGTCTGCAGGAATGCCTCAGAGTGCCCTTGATGTCTGGGCACTCAAAAGGGCTATGCCAGCAAACCAGCCAAAGATTTGCACAAGGGCAGACAGCAAGAAAGCAGGCAAGTTAATCATTAGGGAAGCAAGTCAGGTGAAGAGGAAAGGGAAGGAAGATGTATGCAGTATTCATCAGTGTTTTGCATGCAAGATAAAAAAGTCCAAGAGAGCACCCACAGTTACAGGAACTGACACAGGAAAGAGGAAGGAAATCAGAGACCCTGAGGCACTGTATGGCTTCGGATACACAATTAAAACATTTGGGGATTTTGGTCAGCTCTGTAGCTTGCATACTCTAACTGCTGCCAGGGAAGAATGATCAAGTTCCAGAAAAAGAAAAGTAGAGCTCTGCAGTGCCAGGGTACAAATTAAACTCCCTACTTCCCTCCCCTCCCTCTGTTGCTGTCATCTCCTTAATTTCCATGGCAGACTTCTCCTCATTTTTGATCCCATTAATATAGCTATTCACGTCAAATCTATAGCAGCATAATCAGCACACTATCAGTAATTAGAGAAATTAAAACAAACACAGCTCACTGGAATGGACCTTATGCAAAGCAGCACTGGGAAAAAGATTAATATCTCATTTCCTGCACACAGAGAACAGAGATTGTCTTGGTGACCTTAGCGATTTCGTGAAGTTCAGTTCCTCCCTGCCTCCTCTCTTCAGCTTGCCTCCAATCAACTTCCCAGCACAAGGGGAGAAGACAGCTACCCCCTCACATCACAATCCTCACTCAGGCAAATTCCAAAGCAAATAAAAAACAGTGAGGTACAACAGTTCATCACAAAAGGAAAAGGGAAAGGAGATGGTGGAGAATCCCATGCCTCTCCTAAAATGATCACAGATACTGCTCTTATTAAATTAAAGTCTTACAGAAAGCTGTGAAACGGCAGCTTGTGGAAGTCAATCTTGTTGAAAATGCTATGATACGGCTCCATTATTGTCTGAGCACTGCAAAATAACTCAAGCTAGCAAATATAAATGAACCACAAACTAGCTGAGCCGCATACTCAAGAAGTACTTCTTCACTGAGGCTGCTGCTAATATGGTGGAATACAGGGCAGAAAGAGGCTACGGGAAGATAATATCAAGTAAAACTAACAGATAATATTCAGGCAAAGACTTCAGTAAGATTCATGAAAAATTACTCATTTCCACAAGCAAAAAAGACCGTTATCCACAGATAACCCAGACAGGCAGTGTAAAATGTATATGGGAGGCAAATCTTTGTTCAGAATTTGCATGTGGAATCATCAGACACCAAGACAAGAGCAAAGCCTTATCAAGTCAAAGCAGGAGACTTTTCCAGGCCCCACAGAGGCAATAAAGCTGGCAACTGGCCCTACGGCTCCAAGGCAAGAGTCAACCACAGATTCAATCGCCTGATGTTAGGAAGAAATTCTCTCCCCCATTCCACCTCTTCTCTACTCATGACTGCAGAATTTGCATTACGGGGTTTTTACCGCACATTCCTCCGAAGAACCTCTGTTCAGCCAAGGTATGGAGAGAGGTGTGATCCAAACAGCAAATCCTTTTGCACCTACGCCACAGTACTGTTAGCACCCACTTCTAGCACCAACCACCACAGAAGGCTTGAGAGTTTACAGCAGAGCTACAAAAAACACGCTAGGCTTTGAAGTAGTGTGGACAGTGAGTGGGAAGCAGGGAGGGCAATGCGTAGAGACTTTCCAAGCTGAGAGAGCTGCACAGCAGAGATTTTGATGCACTTCTTTTCCCATTCTCTTTCCTAAAGAAGAGAATGCTGGGGTGTCTCATCTGTAACATACAGAGGCTCTGCAACCCTGCCTGTGTGTGTGGGAATTCATGTCCTAAACACTCATCATGGGGTCATGCATTCAGCATAAAATTTCTGGAGGCCACAAAAACAGAGATGGAAAAATGAAGGGGAAACATGGTGTACAAGGAGCTCCCCTTCACATGTTATAGGAAAGGAGAATCCGTGAGCTGCTCTGTGGTCCATTCAGGCCGGCACAGAAATATGCATGACTCTACCTGGACACATCACTGAGCTATCAGTATATTGGAAAGCTGCAATGCCACTGTGTATTCAAATGTATTTCATGGATAAGAGCCACTACCAGTCATTCTACAAAATATGATTACTTTTAGTGAATCTACAGCTACTACCATCAGGATCATTCACAATGGGATATGAAGTACTTCCATAGTACAAAGCACATGTCAGAACCATCACATGGACAAGTTCAGGTCACTCACTGCCAAGGATTATCTGCAGGCCTATAAGTCAAGTTGTGGAAAAATCAGGGGAGGGTAATTCACATAGAAGTCACGTGGTTTTTTTTAATCATCAGTCGTTGATGGAAACAAATTCCATTACAACATTACAAAATACATATTTTTAAAATACCATAAATATAAGAAATGACCGTTCTCAATCCCACTGCAAGGCTAGTCTCCGCTCTCATCTGTACGTACAACATTCCTCAGTGGCTTTTTGAAAGCAGTGATTCTGGTCTGATTTACAGCAAGGGAAGTGAAGTGCAGATACGAGCCTCAATCTCTATCATTGCTAGCACAGTCAGTCCATTTTAATTTCTCTCCTTATCTGCATGAAATCAGTTTGAACTTGAGTGTGAACGGTGTGCGTACATTCCTGTTTGAAAACAACTTGCATCACAATCTGCCATAATTATCTTCTATCTGTTACCATTAGAAAATACAGGCACACCTAAATTTCAGCTACTATAACAAATTGAGAAAAAGTTGTTTATATTTGATCATGTAGGTGCCTGCCCTGGTTAAGTATAAAAACATCCTCTGCAAAGAGGTTATCGGCTTCTGGAGGCACTGGGAAGGAAACTCTGATGGCAGGTATGGGTGTTAACATGAGAAAACACCATCAGACCAGAGGACAGGTGCACTATGATTACCCACAAACTACAGCTTAACCCCGCAAAGGTAAAGCCTCTGCATCTTTCCTCACCAGTAAAATGAAACACAGCATACACAGCACTGCTACATTCCGTGTGGCAGCATTTCATTACACTTCGGACCCTCCATGAAAAAAGACACACCAAATACATGGAGATACCCAGGGGTACTGTGACAAGGTCCAGCCCTACACCTTACATTGCCTCTCCCGAAGGTCCAAACAGTGCAAAAGTAACTCAGTACAGACAGAGTGCATGCTGCTGTATCCTTGTGTTCAACACAACCTCTAAGTGGATAAAGGCAACTTTTCAGAGGGAATCTAGAGCAGCTCAGGACTAGGAGAGCTGTAGAAAAGGGCTGCTGGTGGTAAAAGAGGCAAGACTCACTAGGGTGGCTCAAGAAAACCGATCAGAATCCAGAGAGAAAGAAAGCCAGATAAAATACCTGTTCTCAATGATTTTCTGAATAAGCCAGTCCAGAAGGAAGAGGAGGTGGATGTTTGCCACTGTAAAACATCAGGTGGATTCAGATTATTTGATCCCCAGCAATACTGAATGCAGAGGGAGTTCCTAAAAAGGACCATACTTGAACTGACTTTGACTGCTGTACAGGAACTGGATGTGGAAGAAACAACAAATTACAACTCTCCCCTTACTATCTTTAAACTTCTCTAGCCACTTGCTTTAAAGTGAAAAACATGAGACCAGTGTGGCTAAACAGGAAAATTTGACACGAGTACATAAAAAACAGCTAGGAGGGTGTCTCGTAGAATATTGTATCCTGCACATTTGCAGGCTTTTCATTCTGCATTTTATCCTACACAAACATAAGTATACAGGCAGACACGTACCTACGTATCTACGTATGCAAGACAGACAAGTATTGTAAGAGTCTGAAGGTCTAGCTTATAAAGAGTAAAGGAACTACAGAGACAAAGAGAGACATGATAGATACGGCCCACAGCTGTATCTGGAAATAAAGGAAATAAATATGAATAGAAGGGAAGATATATCTGGAAGACTTTGTAGAAGGATGAGCTAACAAGAAGCTGTGATTAAAACATTAAAATGCAATGGGAGACCACTGAAGGAAGCTGAGTTACATCAAAAGAAATAAAACCTGCAGGTGGGTTAACCTGTACAAGAAACATCTTACTTTTAACAGCTACTCACCAATTTATTTAAGGAGCTATTTAACAGCTTTTTGAAGATCTCTCAGTCAGCAATCTGTGGTATCAGAATGCAAACTAGAAGAAACTGAACCTTCTGCTGATCCAGTGTATCAGTAACAAAACATTACTCAGAAAAAGGAAACAAATCACCTTGGAGGATAGCTGGAGGCACAGCAAAAGCTTTCCTTTCCTCTAAAACAAGGACCTTCCAGCACAGAACCATCAGCACTGGCAGAATTTTAAGGAGAGTTTTTAAATATGTTTGTAAAGAGACAGCTGGGCATGGCATAGCGTATCTGATTTAAAAGAAGATGCATTTGAAAAGCTGAAGCTTCCCAGCGAGCTGCCCTTTTAAGAAGAGGTAGGTGACAAGATGAGAGTGGGGACTGAATTTAACACACCGCCTGTATTCCAGGGACAATGACAGGGTCGAGTGATGGGTCTTTATTAAATGCTTTCTCCTCCATTAATGTTGCACACTCTAATGATTTGGCCATTAGCATTAACAAATCTGCAATGCCCTGCCTGGAGCTAATAAGTAATGAACTAAGCGAGTGAATATTCTGTTGTGTAAGGAGTGCTATTAGCAATCCTTTCCTAACTGCTGTGAAAACAAGAGATGCCTTCCAGGTACAACCTGTCCATGTGACAGGGTACATCACACACCACCCTTATATGCTGTGGAAATTCCACAGGCACTCCCAACACTCAGCAGGGGAACAAGGAGTGGATCACCCACTGCATGGTGCTGCCATACGGGGTTGGATGGCAGATGCTGCACCAGAAGGCACGTGACAAAACGTGCTCTGCACAGGAGGCTTGAATAAAAATGGTGAAAAGGACAGGAGGAGGAAAGTTCTGGTCCCAGAACCACTACTCACTCTCTAAAACAAGTTGTGGCTTTACCACAGCACTCTGACCCTTTGCTGTGCTGCGGAGGTAACAGGATGATGCTGAGCCCACAGGCATGTCAAGTGCTAGGATGGTTAAGTGCAAAAACCTCAACTTAGCTGTTTCACTGCCATAGCCTTTTCTGTTCATTAAGTTACCTAGCTTTTAATTTTTCCTTTCAACCTGTGCATATTTTTTGCTCTTTCTCAAATTATTATTCTGTTTCAGCTCATAATCCCAAAGCACTGGTTGTGACACTGCTCCTGGCAAAAGAAAAGTGCTAAAGTTTCTCTTTGGTTATCACTGGCTTGTTTTTGACAACTAAGCACTGCTGGTTCACACCTGAATGGACAGTGCAGCGAGAGTCCCATCACCACTACCCTGAGATTGCTTATGAGCTACAAATATTTCCTCATTACAGACATGACAGGCTTGGGAACTGAGCCAACTGAAATTGCATAAATCATAATCATTTTAAGAAAAAAAGAGTGAAGTGTTTGTTCTGGGCCCATTTGAGCTCGGTATAAAAGTTTATCTATGGCCTACAACACTATACTATCCACACATGCCTCATAAAACCATCACCATTTCCCTGCATTGAATAGAAGTGTTATTGCACTCACCTTCACAAGCGGAGGGACCAAAACATTTAGAGATTAGGCAATTAGCTCAGACAGCAGCACAGAGCAAAACAAAAACCTACTTTCATAGAAACATAGAATCACCAAGGTTGGAAAAGACCTTCAAGATCATCTAGTTCGACTATCCAGCTACCATCAATATTTCCCCACTAAACTATGTCCCTCAGTACAACATCTAAAAGCTTCAGATATCTTAAAAAAATAATAGTCTCTCCTAGGAACCCTACCAGGCTCTAAACCCACATGTTACAACTGAACAATTATACTGCAATAGCACCCAGAAGCAACATGAACCCCAGCACCGTTGCCCGAGGCACTGCAGAAACAGATCAGAGAACAGCCCCTGCCCTGCAGAGCTCAAAGCCAAAGCAGCCAAGACAGAAAAGCACTGGAGGAAAGAACCTTTTTGAATCCTGTTTTACAATCAGGAAATGGAAGGGCAGAAAGAACAGCAAGTTGTCTAGATCCCATTCCGACTCTACCTGCAGTGCCTTGTTTCTGGAGTTGAGAACAGGAGAAAGTATGAGGAAAAAGCTGACTTTGATGAAATCAACCAGCTGTGGCGTACAGGTATCATACAAAAGCTTTCAAACGTTCTCACTTCGCATTTTAATACTGAGTTTAAATAACCCTCAACCTCCGTAAGAACCCCTGATATCAAAGCATTGCTTGTAATCTTTTGACTCAAGCGCACAGCAGAGATTGTCCATGCCAGACGAGAGCTAGTGGACCTGTTCCAGAGACACATCCCTCCTGTGCCACAAGAACCAGGATAGAGGCACTGCAACCCTTCCCACAGTTACACAACCACACAGACCCAGTCAGCAAGGCAGGTTTCCTTACCCGACCGAGACACCACAGCAAAACCGCCCCAAAGAGCAGCACAGCCTTCTGCTGGCACAGGCAGAGCAAGAAGCAGGGGGCATCAATCACCCCATCTGATCAAGTAAGGCGTGTTTAACACCCAAGCTGAGCTGTGAGACTGTTAGAAGAGATGGGGGGAAAAAGAAAAAAAGAAAAAAAAAAATCAAAACACACTGCTTCTAAGAGTCGTGACAAAACCCTTCTGCTCCTACGAGTAAGGAGGTGACTGGGACAACTGCCCAAGAGCAAGCACATTCCCAGCTTTGAAGACACACATGTTTGTTCCAGCAAGCATCCCCCTAACCCTTTCCACTACACGCCCTTCCCCACAATCCTCCTCACACGTAGCAATGGTTGAGGTTTTCATTAGGGGAAAATTAATCAGATTTTTTTTTTTTTTTTTTTCAAGCTGGCAACAAAGCCGTGAGACTTTTCCTGGCATTTCTCCTGTTTATACAGGACCTGCCAAACCGGTTGTGTGATTTTTATACTGCTTTCTTTTCCACAAAGTCCTTCGAAAGGCAGAATAGCAGAAAGCAAATAAGGAAAAAAGTTTGGTTATACGGGTCCAAAGATCAAGCCTTGGTGATACAGCTGAAAATAAAAAATTAACTAGAATTGTCTGAAATGTATATTCACTATCCAAAGATCAGCACTGTTTATGTTTATTAAGACTATGTCGCAGCATGCCGTTGCTCTGCCTGGTGAGAGAGGCAGTCCTATTTCTAATGGTTTAATATCTAAATACATACGGTGCGAAGCAGATAAGATGGAAAATGAGGTACAGAGCAGTGAAACACATCGTTCAAAGTCACACAGAGACAGGGAAACGATGCAGGTCTTCTGACTATCCACCAGGCTCCCTGCGTATTGGACCATGTCACTTTCCCTAAAGTGTAAGTGTCTTAACTGCCAGCCATGCTTGGCCCAGTTCATGTGGGTATAGCTGCCTTACATCCGGCACCAAATAGTTTCTAAGCCTAGAAAATCCTGTTGCCTCATCCTCCTATAACACCCTACACAAACAATAACTCATCCATTTTAACTGCCCAACTACAAGTCCAGTGCCAGGGATCCGAACACCAGAAGGGGTAACAAATTTTACAGCAGACGTTTCCCCCAGTGCCCCCAGTCTAGCAAGGAATCACAACGTTCACCAGCACTTTCAATTATTACATAGGTATTTTTTAATATTTTTTTTCTGCATTACTTCAGTGCAGCAGCACACTGTGCCGCTACACTTTCCAAGCGGAACACTTAGTCATCAATTCAGAAGAAAATTTCTGTTTCGATATTAATTTTGCTATCCGCATTCAAAAACCCAATGCAAAATGACAGAACAACTTTGCAAGGTAAGCTTTCCATTCCAGACGCTCTGGTCTTGCTCTAATGTCAGAATTTCCCCGCAGGATGAAAACTCTATGGGCATGAGAAATCCATGCAGTGTACCAACACAGCAGTCACTACCTATGCACCCCGGGTGCCCACTGTTTGCTCAGGTGTTTCTAACTCCTGGGATGGCACAGAAAGCACAGCTCTCCCCTCTCACACACGGCTCTCGCCTACAAGGCCACCTAGCACATGAGGGAGCCTGCTTCTGATACGGCCCCGCTTGACATAGTCATATTCATTTTTACAGGGCTGTATAAAAAAGGATGAGATAAAACCTTGAGCAAATAAATGGGCAAAGTTCGTGCTTACAGCTGCTCCTCATGGGCCACTTCATACTGACACACCTGCTCTTCTGGCAAGTGGTTTTGCTCCCAGAGGCTGACTTCACAAGACTGCTGTGGCTGGGCTGGATGATGAATTGGGAGCTCTTAAACCAGCTTCAATGAGAACCATCAGCCCTCAGACCATGAGAGTCACCCACGACAGAATGCTGTCCACGCAGCAAGCTGCACTCATTGTACCACTAGCAACCACTCCACCTGCCTCCTGCCTGCCGACCCCCTTCTACTGTGATTAGGACTAAACTAAATACATTTGTGAGCTGTCACAGGAAAACACAACTTTATTTTCCCCCTCAAAATCTTCTCCTCTTCCCATCCCAGCTCAGACTGGAATGGCAGCAATAAAAACACAGCAATCCAAGCCTGTGACTGGAAACATTTAAAAGCAGAGTAGCACCATTTGTAAGGAAAGCTGCAACTATGCATTGGATTAGTTGGTGAAGCTGCTCTGAGTGCGCAGGCTCCCAGGCAAAGATCCATCTTTCAACACGTGCCTTCATGTGTGTCCATTCAGGTATGTTATACATACATATCATCACATACCCCCACTGCAACTTTAACCTATATGTCGAAATTCACAGTAATGATTAGAAACCTGTGCTGAAACTCATCTAAACCTGTGAGTCTGCAAAAATAACAGCGAGATCTTAATCTTTGATGCTGGATGAACTAATCTAAAAAAAAAAAAAAACCTGTGAGTAAGCATATACGTTCCCACTGACAAAGGGAGCAAAGGGTTTTGCTGAACACTGGAAATTGCAAAAATGGGAAATGGAGAGATACTGGTATCTTTAGCGAGCAGAACTACCTGCTCCTATTACTTGCAATAGCCGGCCGGTGACACAAGCTGTGATACATTGCAGCACAATGATAACCCTTGCCATAGCTAAGCCTTTAATTATGGAACAGCTGGGGAAAAGAAAAAAAACAACAACAACAACAAAAGAAAAAAAACCAACATGCATCAGGCCTGTGGGGAAAAGAAAACAGTGAGAACAGAGATGCATGCAGCAACCTCGGTGCAGCAGAAATTGTTGTTAGATGTACACAGAGCTCCTGATTTGTGAGAGAGTAATGAAGCCTGTTACTGAGAGAGAAGGATTTAAAGGCGCACTGAAGATTTTCCTTTATGGAAACACAAAGTCCTATGGGCACTAGCTGGACAGACTCCAGACAACTGCATATCCAAAAAAGCCAGCAAGTCCCAATGAACAGACACCAGAGCACGTGTGTTCCTATAAATACAATGATGCAGTCTTTTTATTCCTAAAAGAACTATATTTTATTCCACTCTTGCACCCTAAAAATTAGTTATATTAGTTGTTCTGCTAAAACAAAAGTAAACCACTGAGGGGGTCTGAGTGCCCCTTACCCCCTACCATCAGCAAGTACTAACTCAAGCAGACAAGCACAGTGTGAGAGCTCTTTACCCATTCCAGTGCAAAGCTCAGAGCTTCGCTGCACCACTGGGGGCTCAAGCCCAAACAAAAGTGACACCCATGTTAAACAGGGGCATTGGGTTAGCAACAAAGAGACCACATCAGCAGCTGCAGAGTTAATGCAAACAGGGCTGTTCTTTCTCAGCTACATCCGTAACTTGAGCTTCAACAACACAGAGGAGTTTCTCTTGAGTGCAAGGAGAAAGCAATGCTCAGGTGGAGAAGAGGATATGTATTTAAACCAGAGAGGGAGCAGAAAAAAAACTGGAGCTATGAGATGAACTCTCAGAGCAACGTGAACAAATCTTGAGTGGCCAGCCTCTCTCAAGACCGTTTTCCACAAAACAAACGCTGGTCACACCTTGCAATCTATATCATGAAAACAAAAAGCAGCATGCTCCCCAACTCCAAAAATTCCAGTGCAAATCAGACGATCTGTGTTCTGATATACTATGCATACACTTAAAACACCCTCCCCCCTCTTCCCCATACCCATGGCCTGATTACGAACCTCCTGACAGCCAGCTTGCACAGCGATGAGGCTAACTCCAGGTGCCGGCGCTCAGTTCCCTGGCTCAGATTTACAGGGACAATTTGTATCACAGCAGCCACCCCCGCTACTTGCTATCTACCTTTTTCCCTGTATCTTTTTCTACCCATCAACTTCAGAGACTGTGAACAAGATAACAAGAAACTTTGCTCCCTTCGCAGGCCAACACCAGATCTAGGCCAATAATAAGTTGCACCCAGAGAGCAGCCCAAAGCTAGCTTCTGAACGTATCCCTATAAGCATCGGTTTGCCCACTCTCACTGTTAGGTGCCACACTGGAGCAGATAGCAATAGACTAAATAAGCTGTGATGACCAAGCAGCAGGGCCTGACCGAGCTTTGCAAGCAGAAGGGGTACAGCCATGTAGAGCCTTTGGTCTGCCTGTGCTGTGCACTAGGGTTATGACTCCCTGCTGCACCCACACAGCCTTTGGCAAAAATGAGACTTCAGGCTTCCGAAAACTTCAGGTCTGCATAAACAGTCCGTACCTTGTTATTTTGTGTGATATGCAAGAGCTTTTGATGATGTTTGAACAACCAGTAGCTGTCACAGTTTTGTTCCATTTTTGCACCGTTTCAGCTAGGATTTGGTGGCTTTATTCAAAGATGCTTGCAGACCAAAAACAAAACCAAAAACAACCCGCCGCTGACAGGAGAGAATGCAAAGGAGTTACGCAGTTAAATTTTACCCATACTGATGCAACAAATCTCCTTCACTTCTGCAAATCCACCAAGTCTGGCTGAACTTTTGCCTCATTTTCTTCAACTTTCATGCAGAAAACAGGCTTCCAGACTCCTTGGGAATGGTTTTGTGCTGTTAGAAGTACTTGAACCATAGTTGAAGCAAACTTCAGCTCCTCTTAATCTCCGCGCTCAGGGGACGACCACTCACACCTCTCTGCAAGGCAGCATACTGCTGCCAACACGTCTGCTGTCACTTAGGGTAGGCTGAGATTGCAGGTGGGGGATTAGCAGCAGGGGCGGGCAGATCCTCAATAGGCAAAAGATGCTGTTCTCATGACAGAATCATTTTCAAGGAAAAGCCTTGAGAGAAATCTCCCTTTCTCAATTATGTCAAAACACGATTTTGTCAAGTCAAAATCTTGTCCAAAGTTTCTCATCAGCGGCCCTTTGGAGGAAATACTACAACACATATCCTTTTTAAACCATCGTCAGCTGCTTCTGTCAGACCACAAACACCCTATCACAGAGCCTTAACAAAGGCTCAGCACCAGGCAATTTCAGGAGACAACAGAACTGCAGCACAGGAGAACTGCCCGAGGAGAAGCCTGTGGCTACAGGACAGGTTACAGCTATCTCCTTTCAGCTGGAGCTGAAAGAGACCAAGCCCTGTCTCTCAGCACAGCCAGCCTGCTAATGCCCAGGCTCATTGCTTAATCCTATCTCAACATCCTGCACAGCGTCTTTCCTAGCAAAACATGAAATCAGCAGGAAACAGAGATGGCTTACAGACTACGTGCTGCTGAGTGCAAGCCTTCTCATTCACAACAACAGTTAAAAGAAGAAAGGGCCTGAAAGAAGGGACAGTTTGCCCCACCAGGCTAACGAGACCCTCTGCTTCCCGCTCTTCTCCTCATTTACGTACCCTACCCTTCTGGAAAGCAGGGTCACTTTCTCACTGGTTAGAAGAAGATGAAATCGGAGCTTGAACAGATGTTGCAGGGCTCGTGATAGTGAGTGATTTCCATTAACATACAGAGCACACTAATAATCGCTGAGGAGGCAGAGGAGCCCAATTTGCATGGCAGCCCTCCCAACCCCAGGCAGGAAATATGCCCAATCAAGTCAGAAGAACAGTGGTTGCAGGTCAGCAGAATAACACTGGGATTAGAAAGCACATCATGCCAATGAATTACCTGCTGATTAAAGCTGCTAGAGATAATTTCAATTACCTGCAGCTCTGAAAATCAGCCTATAGAAAGCCCAAAGCCCATCTTGTGTTGTAGCCACAGCATGACGGGCAGCCCCACAGCACTCCAATGCGTGAATCGAGTCCCTCCCCACAGCCTTGCCAGAACAAGCCCTTCCCCAACAACAAATAGAGCAACTCACACTGCCAAAAATTCCTTCCATCTGCTTTTCATATTTCTCTATAATGGAAAAATAGATCCTCTGCTATTTTTAAAACAGACTTGGTTTGCAGTCTTAACTTCTTTGCTTTTTAATTAACATACTTACCTCAATATATACATGCCACTAAGAAAACAGTCTGTAAATACAGGGAAAACCTGGCTCAAGAAATCACAAGTGACCCTAGGACCAACGGGTAGGCAAATCCCTCATCTACTCTCTATGCTGGAAATACTCAAGATACACAGTTGTGAAGACAGGAGGGGAAGAAGAGGGAGCTTCAGAAGTAAGAACCTCAATTTCCCCCAAAATTTCACTATTTAAAGAAAATGTCAACTTGTAAAAAAAAAAAAAAAAGAAAGAAAGAAAAAGAAAAAAGAAAAAAAATCCAATACACAAAACATACTACTAAAAATTATATATATATATAATTTCAATAGAATTGGATTAGGAAGCAACTACAGAGGCAAACGTGACTGCAAGAGCTGAGGTGGAGTGGAAAAGACATAATACAGCAGAAAGTAGTTGAGGCAGCACCCCTTCAGCCCAAATAAGTTCCAGCCAGAATATCACCTTTGACCAGGTCTTCAACCCGATTTGAGTCCGAATCAGTGACATGCTGATAAGCTTCCATATCTATTCTGTTTGGCAGGAGTTGAGGATACTCAACAGTTTCTAGGACAGATGTTCATAGCCAAGATATTAAGAGAGGAAGGAATACACAGAAGTGACTAATTTTCTGTTGTGGCTAACAGAATAAGTCCTTGTGTTTATGGGGAAAAATAAAAAAGAAATGTGTTTCTTCTGTAAAAGTTTACTATTATTATTATTATTATTATAAAGAAAAATACATAAAAATATAATTTCTTATTACATTTTTCAAGGGAAAAGCCACTTAATACAAAGTCCTGTCTCTGTGTAATTAGCAGGCCACATTGATGTGGTGAGGTGCGGCCTCACCTTCACTGGTGAGGCCGCACCTCGAGTACTGTGTCCAGTTTTGGGCCCCTCACTGTAAGAAAGACATTGAGGCCCTGGAGCGTGTCCAGAGGAGGGCAACAAAGCTAGTGAGGGGTCTGGAACACAGGCCTTATGAGCAGTGGCTGAAGGAGCTGGGATTGTTCAGTCTAGAGAAGAGGAGGCTCAGGGGAGACCTTATTGCTCTCTATAACTACCTGAAGGGAGGTTGTAGTGAGCTGGGGGTCAGCCTCTTCTCTCGTGTGACTAGTGATAGGACTAGAGGGAATGGCTTCAGGCTGCGCCAGGGAAGATCCAGGCTGGACGTTAGGAAATACTACTTCTCTGAAAGGGTGCTGAGGCACTGGAATGGGCTGCCCAGAGAGGTGGTGGAGTCACCGAGCCTGGTGGTGTTCAAAGAGCATTTGGATGTTGTGTTGAGAGACATGGTTTAGCGGGAACCATTGGTGAAGGGCGAATGGTTGGACTGGATGATCCTGTGGGTCTTTTCCAACCTTAGCGATCCTATGATTCTATGATTCTATGTAAGAATACACAGCACATCTAAAGTATTTAATTAAAAAAAAAAAAAAAAAACAAACAGGAAAACACTAACTTGTCTCATGCTTCAAATTCTGTATTCAGGCATGAGCTTATACATCACAGAGGAAGGGACTGAATAAGTCTTACTTAATCCCCTTCTTTTGTCCGTTACACTGCTGCTTTATTTCTGAAGTGGGTGCTTTATCATCATGTGGGTGAATTAGCAAAAACTGGATCATGAAGCGTCTGGAATTAATAGCATGTATGTGTGTAGTGTATTAGCCAGTACTCATGTTAATGTAGAAGTTAGAGATTCTAAAAGAACAGCTAAGATAGAAGACAATAACATAGCACTTTTGCAAATAAACCTAATATGCTTAGGCCTACAGGTCTCATTAGATCCACAGGATTCAGGCACCAACTATGGAAACTAAAATCTCAGCCTTGGGCTCTGCTCCAAGACCGTGCATAGGATCCATACACACGTTGCAATACGAGTTAACTTATTGGGTATTTTGCCTCTTCTGCCCTAATGCAAAAAGACAATGATAAGAAATTTTTCCCCTGGATTGTTTATCAACACCTCCATTAACAGAGCTCCCACTGAGATGTAAAAGCAGGTAGGCTTGCTCAGGGATCTCAAAAATAGCAAAGCTCCAATGCTTTCAGCCGCCTGGGTCACAGTCCAGCTTCCTTGCGCGTTCACTCCTAAACCAAAAGCAACACCTGTGTTTTTTTAACAAGCATGTGGCCACAATCCTGCAATCAGATCTGCATAGGTGGGTACCTGAACGTATAGAATCCCTCTGAAGTAGCAAGCACACAGGTCCACCTACGCAGATCTGATTGCAGGATCAGGAGCTTGGCTGGAGTCCATGGTAAGGGCTTGTCTACATTTGGGTTATGGGGGTTGGAGTTGTTTTGTTGTTGTTGTTTGGTGTTATTGCTTTTTTGTTTTTGTTTTTTAACTATGATAACTACAGTTCAGCAAACATCCAAAGCAGGAAGGTTGTTCTGATATAAAAAGGGATTCATATCGCTGCCTTTCACCTCTGTTTCACCTTGGTAGATACTTACAGAGAGCAACTGAGTAGCACTGTTGCAGACAAAGCTATGAAGCTGTTGCACCATTTTTATTTTGCAGTAGCTCCCCATGTGGAGACAATTCTGGAATCAACACAATATTATTATTTTTATTCCACAATAATTACACTGCTAGTAATGCTGGCAACCTATTCCATAATAACTAAATCACAGTAGGATAACCAGCTAAGAACTAAGACATTTAAGCATCCCACCACCACTGTACCCACCTAATATACCAAACCATAAGGAACATGGGATAGATCCAAATGCCTGTTGAAAACAGTAGGCTTCCCAAAGACTTCAGCAGGCTTTGGCTGAGGCACCGCATAAGGGAAATTGCTTAATTCTTGTGTATTTTTAAAAAGGAGTCTAAAAAAAATAATCACACAAAACTGAGCTGCAAGCCTGCAGGCATTCAGACACATGAGTAATCTCCCCCAAACCCAGTGGGACCCATGCACTCGTAGAACTGTGTTCTTGGTACATCAAGAGCAGCCAGAGTAAATTATTAACCCTTAAATTTCTTACTGAGAGACAGCCCAAGAAAAAGTCTAGAAGACTGTTCAACCATGATATTCATCTTGCCTTCACCTACCACCCTCTCTTACATTGAGCAATATGAATTTAGTAGTGTGCATTAAGTATACCAAGGGGACAAGCACTGCAATCAATTCCTTTCTAAACAGAGGGATAACTACTACTACATACAACGTTTGTTTCATGATGGATTTATTTCACGTCTGTTTAAGCATCAGTGAATTTTTTTTCAAGGCTAAAATCTTTCCATCTAAAAATTCTAACCAGATGTGGATTTCAGATTTCCAAATTTGGGAATGTTCAATCCAAGAGCTGTTGTTTCAGACTTCTAGCCACGATCATCAATGTAAACATAAAAGTTCTCAATTATTTTTACCCCCAAGCTATCAAGAGGCTCACCCTATATTTGGCCAAAACTAAGTGCAGGTCCGTAAAAATCTCAGTAGAGGCTTACAGGAGACAGGCCTAAGTCATGGGACCTTAGGTCATACAAGTTTTGCAAAATTCTACTAATTTGATTATGAAAGTTCAGCAAAATTATCTGAGGTAAATTTAATGTACCTCAGTATGGTAAAGACAAGTTTCAAAATTGATTATATGTGCCTTCCCTCCTCCATTTGCATCACAAATAGCAATAAGAGAGGAGAGTATATTCCTTACTCCAGCAGGGTTGATAATTGCTAATCTTAGTCTTCTGAGATGTTGCAAAGATGAGCAATCACTTCCTGCACCATCAGTTCCATCTGTCCCATGCATCTCCTTCCTTAGCAGAATAGAAATAAGAAAATATTCCTTCGAGTCATGGCTTTGGCATTCTACTAACTATTGAAGGGGGGAGGGGGAAATCACTACATTCATGCTAATTAACTCATTCTTAATCCGTCTGTCTGTGAAATGATGAGGTCAAGCTAACTTGATTCTTAACACTTCAGTAGTACCTTTACAGCAGCGACTAATTTCTGTTCTCCTTCCACTTAGCAGTCTTCTCTTTCATTCATCCTTAGACACCAGTTCAACCTCTTCAATCCTTTACAGAATTTGCTTTTCCTCTTTGGAAATTAAGTTACCTAATGTTTCAAAAGCCCCAGACAACAAACACAGACCACTTTGCCCTTACATGTTTAAGGACCACTGCGTACTGTACAGACAGCTAACAGTTAAAGCTTCTCAGTACAGTAAGGCAATAGAGTAGCATTGCCAGGAGAAACTGAGGAACAAAAGAGAAGCACACAGGGAACTCAAGGAATAATCTGTGAGAAAACAGTATATATAACACACTGTATGATGATGTATATAATGTAGATATGTAACACAGCAATATTAATAACACACACCATATGATGATGTATATAATGTAGATATATAACACAGCAATATTAATAACACACACAACAGCAAAACAATTTGATTCCAAATTTATTAGCAGAAATTTATTTCAGTGACAATTATTAATGAAAATTCCAATTGGTTTTAATTGGAACAGATTAAATCCCAGTGCTAAGATAATACTGCTCACAAAAATTTTGGATTTTACAGATGAAAAGAAACAAAGTACATATATTCCAGAGATGCGATATGAAGCTTATCATCTTGTAAACAATCTCTCTGAGCAAATCCCATGTAATGAAAGTTCTGAATCATATTTTTCCAAAATCAGCTGCAAAGACTTCAGTAATGATCAAAATGAACAGTGTCTCGCATGATGTATGAAAGGAATTCAGGCAGCAAATGAACTTGCAACACTCCTTCTAGACACTGTAAAGCCCATCATCCTGCAAACAGCTCCTGAGTTGAGATTCTGGAAAAGGCAGTTTTCTCAGCAACAAGAAATAGCTGTTCATATGAACACTAGGCTGGCTGTCAAAACCTTCAGTTCATTAGAGCAGCTTTTCCTGCTGATCTAAGTCTGTCCCTCAGCATAATCATGAAATATTTTCTGCCAGGAGGATTGTGAAGACCAAAGCTCTCTTTAAAGACAGGCAAGCAGATGTACAGAAAGAGTCACCGCTTGTTTGGTTTGAGGTTTGTTGTGTTTTTAGGTTGTGTTTTTCTAAACTGAGGTATGACATCGTTTAAATGCTCAAGGCATGACTAAGAGGGGTCATAGCATTGCTGTACTGAAGTGTCTGTTCAGTGACCCCATGCTACCTCTGAGTGGATGTTCTCAGTCCACCTGGAGGCTCAGGAACTCCTTTTCAAGTCAGCTCAATCCAACAGCCAACCACCAGGCCACAATTGCTCGTCTCCATCTCCCACAACTCAAATGGTAACACTTTCTTTCTGTTAAGGGCTCTTTGATTCACATCCTGGATCTTTACTGGTAAGGCAGGTTCTACAGGCCAGATGTTGACACCCTTTACACCAGCAAGTACAGCTTTGTATGGCCTGGCAGCTTGGGTGATGCTAATGGTCTGGCATAAGTGGAACTGGCCCTGCAGTCTGAGTTCAGTGAACAGTTCTGCTCATGACGCCCTGAAAAGAGAAGGAACTGCATGGCAGCTATTGCCATGCCTATTGTTAAACACATGATTAAATGTGATGCAGGTGCCCAGAGCACTGAACTACAACAAACCAGGTTGCTATTCCCATCTTGGAATGGCACACTCTAAATAAACTCTTCCCTTTTCATCACTGCTCCTCTTGGCCTCCATTTCCCAATTAGAAAAACAGGGGAAAAAAAACACAGATTTTCTTTCTAACGCCTTTAGAAATAGTACTGAGAACACAAAACCAAAGCTGTAGATACAAATTCCAGTTCTGTCCAGCAGACCACTTCCCTGGGAGCCCACACTGTTTCCTGTTCCATGGTGCCCAAGCAGAGGATGAGGCATTTTCCAAACAGTTCAGAGAAGACAGCCAGCAGACCTCTGTTATCCAGCTGTTACACAACTGCTTAAGGGGGAAGGAAGGCTGCCCCTTTCTGACCACGTCATATGCAAGGACAGCTTTGCTCATGCGGTACCCAGGCTTACAATGCTTCATGAAAAAGTAACAGGAGATCACTCAGCTGCTGGGCCATCCAGGAAAGGCTGGCAGTAAGGCAGGAAGGCCTGGAAATTCTAACGCAGGAAAATAAGCAGAGTCTGTTCTATTAGCATTTCAACATCCCGTGGGGAACAACCTTTGGCTGTCATTTACGGATGAGAAAGGGACAAGAAAACTCTGAGAAGGAAGCTCAAAACAGCGATGTAAACAAAGTCTTGAAGGTTCAGGCACTGGTTGCTCCTAACTGGAAAGCAAGTCGCCACTGTCCCATCAGCACACCAGGTGCCCAATATCTGGCACAGCTGGCTTAAGGCAAGGAATTTCACCCTGCTCAGGAAATACTTACAGGAGGCAGAGGAAGAAAGCAAGCACCGATGGACTAGCACCCAGCCTGACAAACCACAGATCTGCAGCAGAAAAACAGCTAGCTGGATACCCCACCTCTCCTCCCAGTTGCAGTATCTTCACAAGACGCGATCCAGGCTGTTCCTCACACTTCCTCTATAGATTAAAAGGGCTGTAGGTGCAGACCTACAGACACGTGCAGACCCAGCCACGCTGACAAAACTGCACTCCTGTTGGAAAAGTATGCTTTGCTAGTGGACAGAGGTGATCTTTACAGTGCTAAAGCTTTGCCACATGGCCACACTTATCTTCAGACCACTCTGTCAACATGCTCTGTCTGCTATTCTTGTCCGTGTAAAGCACTGATATAGCTTCAAAAAGATTTTCCTTCCTTTCTCTGGCTTGCACTCCCACACTTCAGGAAGCTGTTTGAGCTTCCCCACCTCTCATTTTCTAATCTGTGTGCGCACACTCACACACACACACGCACTCCCCGGCAGCTCTGCTTCAAACCACAGGTGGCCAAAAAAACACCACTACTGCAAGACTGTGGGAGTGAGGAGGAAAACAAAAAAAGTGGGCAGCATCCTTACGTGAGACGTAAGTGCTAAACAAGCCCAGTTCCAAACAGTGCAGAGCAAGATGCATTTGTACTCACCACAAAATGGCTACATGCGCAAGGAAAATGCTTCAGGGTTCCCCTGAGCAATGAAAGCTCTTCCAGGAACCTATCCCCCTGCCTTTTCTCAAGGCATTAAAGAACTAGGGATATCCCACAGGCAAAGAAGGATGCTCAAAGTGAGCTCCCTCCCCCAGCACTTCCACCACCTTTTTGGAAAGCTTGAGTGTAGCTCACATGGCTCCTAACTTCCAAAGGAATTCCCAGTTCCCCAGTAAAACGTATGGAAACAACCTCTGGTGGTAAGGGGAGACGACAGGAAGAAGTGACCTAAGAGGAGTTAGGGATTATTATTTACGGAGCTGCGAACATCCTTCCACACACACACCTTTCCATTTCTGCTGTACTGGACCCAAGTAATAATTGCACAATAACACCGCTTCAGCCATTCTAATTCAAGGATGGATCCAACCAAAATGATTCTCAGAAACACCAGGGGCAGCTCCAAAAATCTCTGTCCAGCTGCTCAAACAACCTGATGCAGATCTGCACAAGCAGCTGCTGCAGCTTGGAATGTGCCTGTTCTCAAACAAGGTGGCAAAAACTGGTTACTTCCAACCTAGAAGAGGGAGTAATCCCTACAAGCCCACAGCTAGGCTCCGTCTGCTAACAGAGCTGAGAGAAAGGCTACTAACAGTGAGGCAACAGTGCATCTTGGATGTACGCAGGTTGCTCCAAAAGTAATGCCTCCTATTTATTTCCATGTAAACTGTAACAGATACAAAGATCACAATAATACTATTTGATAGAGCAAATTCTCAGCTACAAAACATTACTTTTCAACATAGTCACCACCGTGAGCTACGCATTTTCACCAGCGATGAACAAGAACCTGCGTACCATGCTTGTGAAAATCTGCAAGGCCATCTGGAACACGGCTTGTCTTTCACTCTGCTGTCGCCCCTGCTGAAATGCACCACTCACCCCCTCACTGTGCTCACATCCACCTGGTCTCCATAGATGTCAAGCAAGCATCAATGAACGTCAATGCATACCATTTTTTTTCCACGTGGAAGAATTCAATGACAAACTGTTGCTTCATACATACTTCCATGTCAGACGCCATTTTGTCAGTCTGCCCCTCTGCTGCCATCTGTCACAGAGTAACAAAATGTAATGGAATACTGATGGGCAGGTTCAGCCTCAACTGCCGTATCACCAACATCTGCCTCTGATGTCGTTGGCCAACATCATAAAATACAAGGCATTACTTTCAGGGCAGCCCTTGTGTTTCAGAGAAACATGGAGGGTACCATAGTCATTCAGCAGGGCTTGCATGGAAGCTACCTTTCTAAATCAGGTATTTTTGTTTTTACAGTTTGTTTCCATCAAAAACAAACAAACAAAAAAACCCTCACTTTCAGACATTTAGGAATTGTCCTTGACAATTACAACGTTCCAAGAAACAAGGACTATCTGTAAATAGCCAAGTCTTTTAGCTGAGGTTTCTTTTCTTTTCTAAACTAAAAAAAAAAAAAAAAAAAAAAAAAAAAAAAAAATCAGCACTGGCCCTCGTAACTGCCTGGTACCAGCTCTCATTCTATCCGTGTTGAACTGGTCTGCAGTACTACTCGTCTACCATTGTGTTACCTATGAATGGAGCACAGTGTCTACAGAGAGGTGAGAAAAGGAAATCGTATCTCCAAGGTGTCACCAGAGACAAAACCAAGAAAGATGAGCACTACAAATATGCAAGAAAACAACAAATGGAGATTTCTTGCAATACACACAAAGAACTGATAATAGAGTAACAGCCAGATGCACAAGTGGAAGGTCAGGCTGAATGGTGCTTTGGGCAACCTTACCTAGTGGAAGATATCCCTGGCCAAGGCAGGGGGCTGGAAGAAGATTTTCTAAGATCCGCTCTAACCTATTCTATGATACTATGAATTAAAGATGGATGGATAGCAGCCAACCAATCTAATGAAGTAGCTGCTACACCAGTTTCATACTTGTTTGATAAATCTCCTGAATGCTTCACATTTCACAGGAGACAAGAATGAAGAGGGGAAAAAAAATGAACCCATTCAAAGTATGTGAGCCTAGTTTTCAAACTTGCATATAATACAGAGGCCTGGGAGGAAAATATGACTCCACATGATGTGCTGAGATGGGGCAGTTAGGCAGCCTTTCATCACAGCCAGCATCCATACCTTTCTCCTTTCTCCCCCATCAACAATATACATACATAAAGGAGAGCTGACTTATCCAGGCAAGGTCAGCCTTAAAACCTGCCAGGCCTCAAGTTGTAAAGTCTTGACCTGGTGCTGGGGAGAAGGCAGGTAAGCAGGCAGTGAGTCACATCTTGCAGCTGCAGGGAAGCAGCAGAGAGGCTGCTGTCCACTGCTCAAGTGCAATAACAATCAGCAAGTAGTATACCTCCCCAGCCATCTGCTATATGACAGACATCCAGCAGACTCAAGATACAGCATCTGCACAGCTGTAGGCAGTCACCCGTCTCTCTTGAGGCTAGACATGGAATGGGGACAGCTAGTTGGACTGGGGGTCACGAACAAAATAAATACTGAGGGTCTATCATCTGCCTGTCTGTCAGGTGTTATGGGGAGGATGCAAAACACTGGTTTAAAACATGCAATGCACTCCTCTCACAGCTTCCCTCTGGACTTCAATTTAATATATTAAAAAGAAACAGTAAAGCTATTTAGTTCTGCCATCATTTCCTATTTTTGTTGCTGTTGGTAAAGTCATCTGCAAAGATAATAAGAAACTGTCATTATTAGAAAATGTCTAATTTCTGAGGGAAAGGTGTTGCTTCAGTCAACTTCCTTGAGTCTAGAAAAACAAATTAAGAATGGAATGCTGAAATGCTGATTCATTCTGCTTTGTACGTGAATACCTCAAAATAAAAACAAAAGAAACTGACTTTCCTCTTCGCAAATGCTTAGGAATCTGACCAGACTTCCAAGTTTGCTTAACCAATGACATTTTTTTTTTCATCCCACATTTGAACTCTTGGAAAAGGAATTATTTTAAAAGCAGTAATATTACCTGTGTATCAAGTCCCTCAGCTAGCTATCAGCTGGAAGGTGCTATTTCACACTAAAATCTAGCCAAATCTCCAGTGTTGGGGAAATATAAGCTGACAGCTCAACAGTTCTATGTTGTAGAAATTTTAGTATTAATTTTCATTAAATTTTAAATTCATTATCCTAGACGTGGCTGAGGCCTACTTTCATGCGTGACCCAACACACCAGTGCCTTTGAGAGTCTTCTAATAAGAGTTCAAAACAGAAGGTTTAAAAAAAAAAAAAGTGAACTGCCCAAAAATCATATCCAGGCACTGCTAAATCATGTGTCCTACTGACTGTAATCCAGCAACATTAATTATACCGGCAGGGGTTACAGTAAGATCACTATTAATTATTCGTACTAGAGAGGCACAAACAGTTTCTACTCATGATCAGATTCCATTTTGCTAGGCATTACGCTTTATGGAGGGGCAATCACATTAAATGACTTCAAGGTCACAGAGCACACAGCAGCAGAGCAGAGACCGAACTAAAATCTTCTGTACTTCTGTATAATACCTTTAACCCAAACCTATCCTTCCTGTCCAGGATAATGCATACATATGCCAGGCTGGTAAATTTTTACAATCACATCACAAGGCCAGTATAGAAGATTTAAGAAAAATAAACTAAAACCTATGAGCTGGCCCAGTTTCCAATAGAAAAGATGTCACAAATACCCTTCATGCCAAAGCTAATACAAGGCACATATTGAGTTCACAGGAAAGCTGTGGTGAATGTGGCTCACAAAGAGCTAGCGTTTATGGGCTGAATGTATAATTTCCATGTTTGCATGTTTCAGGGACACAGTTTTAATAGATAATTGAAACTCTGAAATGACCTCTAGATTAGGCACATGGGAAGAACTTCCTCCCCTGACCCAGTGAAGCTTCACGCTTTGATGCACAGTTAAGCAGGTCCAGTGTGTCTGTCAGCCCTGGCAGTACAGAGCAGCATAAATTTGCAATTATAAAGTGGGAGGGGGGCAGTGTTTGCTGTTCTCAGTCTACCTCAGAAGACTCAACACACGCAAGCACCTTCCTGTATTAAGCAGTATTCTCCTACAATTAAGGCTAAAAGGCACAGTTAAGGTACGTTCAGAAATGCTAAACAAGCCACAGCACAGTTGGAAATACACAGCTGACAGGCAGTGGGGCCTGATGCCCATAGCAGAAGGTTCCTTGATACCTCCAGGCAACACCTCTAGCCTTCATACAAACTGCCCATGCTGCTTGAGATGCTTGGCCTCTGCTGGTAACAGAAAAGGAAAAATTGGTTTCTTAATGAAGAGCCACATTTTAACAGGCAAAAGCTAACACTGACCAGTTTTCCTGAAGCTACTCTGTTGAGTCTAAAGGGACAGTCCTTGTAATGAAAGCAGGTGGGAATCTTTAAAAGCTTTGGTTGTGATTTCAAGTGACACGCGTTGAGCCAAAGCCTTACCCAGAGTTTCATCAGCACATTAATCCCAGATCAACTGGCACCGCCACTAAAAACATGTGCCGTGCCCTGCCCTCCTGTACCGATCTCCATGTGCTAGCACAGGCCGTTTACCTTAATCCAGACCTACTGCCCTATCCAGCACATGGCTGCACAAACATCCGTGCCAGCACAAGGGAGGAGGAAGGGGAAGGGTGGGACAGATCCTGCACGGAGCTACCACCTTATCCTGAACAAACGTCCTCAAACTACTTCTGCAGCAAAATAACAATGGTGCACTGTTGTAATGCCTCTAAAGAATGGTTAGAGACCCGCATCAAAGCAATCAACTAAACATCAGCCTGAAGCTGGACGTGGCAACTATCCCTTCACAGACACTACCCAAGGAAGGAGGGAAGGTGTGACTCCACACCATAAAAGAATGCAGGAACTTGCAGGCCCAGTGAAAGATGAAGATCCAGGCCTCCTGATCTAGTCATAATTTTCTCTTGCCTCACTATATCTTCACTCTTCTTTGTAAGACGCTAAGATCCCCACTTCTAGTAGTGCCAAATCCCTCTGTGCTTCAAAAGGAAACAGTTCTACACAGAAGCCCTCACCAAACAGCTTACAGTATATGCAAACAAGGTAGCCTGCAATGTTCTACCTGCACTTATCAGACAAAGAGGGCAGAATTTCAGGAGAATAACCTTATTGTGAAAAGGGAGCTGACAGAACATGCAAGTAAGAGCCAAAACAGGAGGCTAGACACTAGTTGGCCATGAGAGAAACAGATGTCTCAGCACAAATGACTTATGCCTGGAAAAATACTTGGTTTCCAGGGCTTCTTAACAAGCCACGGCCAGCAGAATTAACAATGGATGGCAGCGAGACCTGAGTGCAAGAAATGGAGAGAAGGACGTTAATGACCTGGCCACGCGAGCGGCCTGCTACTTTTGCACGTTGAGATCTGAGCATTGCCCTTTCATTTAAGGCAAATGCTACGCAAGCCAGCAGCAATGGGAAGTCAGAAAGGCTACGATTACCCTTTCATCTAACAAGCTGTTAAGAAATCAAAGTTAAGGTACTTTCCATTAATGGTCTATGCCGCTCCTAGTTTACCACTCTTTGCCATATAGGTTATCAAACCCTAGCTTTTTTCCACCGGGAAGAAAAGATCAGATAGAGACTATCACCACTTTTTAAAACCAGGTGTACCATTTAACTCCTGTTTGAAGTAACTTGAAGAACAAAAGGACCTTGCAGTTAACAAAGGCTGTGTTTTCCCAGTTATTTTGCCACCACTGTTTTCAGAGCTGGGCTTCAGTGATGTGAAAGAAGAGGTAAAAAAACTTCAGCTACTTGAGAAAAATAACACAGTGTGAAGTCTGTACGTGAATGAACGTTTGGAAATACAACAAAGGAGAAGGCAGAGCACCAAAAAAAGGCTGACATCAGAAAATTTAGCTCTGCTTTACTCAGACTAAAAATACGGTGGCATTACAGGGTGCAGTTAACTACTCATTTCTTCACAGCCATTGTTTCAGCAGCCAGTTCTATGATGTCTCAACAAGATTGATACCCAAAGCATAAGTCTGAATAGGAAATCCAAATTTCAGAAAGTTGAGTGCAGTGCAAACAGATATCAGATGTCATAAATTAAAGATCATCTACAACACTCAGGCAAACAATATATTCCTTGACGAGAGGACTGCACAATTACTGTGCTCTCATACTGAACTGGGAAAGCTTACATGTGTGAGTCTGCGTGTGGCACATGGACATACTTCAATTCTGCATGAAATGATAAAATTATCTTCCTTGTGTTTAACACTGGACAACAAAATTCCCTCAGGTACCAGTGTCTTTTGAGAATATTCACAGGGCTTTTTTATTATACCCATGTTGGTAGCAAGTGTAACATTTCAGATGTTCAGGCTGTGTGGTCAAGGAGGAGCCCGTGGCAGGGGGACAGCAAGTTAGGTGGCACTTCAAGGCTGGCTTGTTTACATGTCAGCTGGAGGACAGCACTCAAGATGTGCTTGGCAGAGCACACACAGGTATTTGCAGGTTTTTTTTCTTTTAGCCAGCTCGCCTTTGTAGTTTTAATTGCTCACTAACTGCATTAGCGCAAGACAAGCATGATTTAGAAAATAGTTCACTTGTGCCGAAGGAAAACATTTTGTCTATACAGGGTCCCACGAGAAGGTCCTGTCTGCCAGCTTACTCATTTCTTAATCATTAGTGTAGAAAAAAGTCTGGGGACTTGGTAAATAACACTTCCTCCTCAATTTTCTCAGCTGTTAGGAACCTGAAAAGAAGAGTCGGGGAACGAAAAGCAAAAAGACCAAACTACCAAATTAAGATAGTCACTTCAAAGCAGGTTGCAGGCATGTTGATGGCATAAATTAGTGGAAGTGCTGGACCTGTCCCTGTACTGTATAACACCTGTTCATCAGCAATACAGTCATGCAGCTGCCTGTTTGTCATCCAAACAAACCCATCCTCATCTTGCAAGGAACTGTGTTCACTTGTCTCTTATCAACCATCAGAAGAGGTGTGGCTGGCACAGCACGTAGCATTTGGATTATCTAAGAATCTAATTATTTTTTCCACCCTCTATCAGCCAAATCTTGGGAAGAACCTAGAGAAGTAAAGCAGGTCAAAGCCCTTTATGCCAATAAATCGCATCACAGCTCAGGAGGAGAATCAAGGACAGGAAAACCCCCAAGAGTTTTCTGGAACAACATTCACTGAGAAGCACTTCATAATCTGAAGAACATTCGCCTCATGAATTTCAGATGGTCAGGCTGCCTCTGCTGAGGAAATAGCAAAACAATATCACGAAACAGAGCAGAAGGCCTGATTCACATGTGTGGTTTTCTCAACTACTACTTTTCCACCTGTCAGAGGTATCAGTGGAGAGCGCAGCATCTAAGTACGAGAAGCCTAAACAAAAACAGAAAAACAGAAGGTCTGGCCAGACCAAGGGTCTGTCTAGGCCAGCACCACATCTCCAGTAACAGCCAGTAAGAAATGCTCAGGGCAAGAACATAAGAAACAAACTCTCTCTTGCACGCTCCTCCAGCTATTCTTAAGTTTGGTGCTTTCTCAGCTAAGGACTGCATCTTATCTTTGCAATTCGTGGTCTCACGGAGATTCAATCTAATACAAACCAACTATTGAAAAGCATCTCCTTTTTGGCCCTGCACTGTAACTTCTGGCAGTAAATTTGATAACTTCACTGTACGGGGTGTGAAAAAAAACATTTCCTTCTGTTTAAAAATGCTGGATATTTCCATTTGATCCTCCTAGTTTGCAGGATTTCTCTAACAAAAAGTAACCGTTCCTGATTCAGCTACTCTCTGCCTCTTAAGACCTTTGTAGGAGAATGTTCATGATTTTCACATGACTCTGCAATGGGCCCCAACTACTTGGAGTTCCTGTCACAGCAAACTCCTTCCCTTTCCTTCTTAAATCCCTCGCTCCCAATCCCACCCTATTTCCCTTGCTCCTGTTTTCCTTCCTCCACTAACTTGAGAAAATTGCTACAGTCCCATAGCTAAGAGCAGGCAACTAGAAACATGGACACCAGATCCATGTTTGGTTCCAACAGCTACCTACCTATCCAGGTGTGGAGGGCCATCCCATGTGAAAGCTTGCACCTTGCGGCAATGCTGAGTAAATTTCTGTGTATTTAGCTTATGAAGACAGATGGGCTCAGAGCAGCATAAGCGGGGAGCTCTAATGGAAATCAAGACAGAAGCTTCAGCCTTGAAATACTTGCTTACATGGACTCTTTCATCACCATAGAACCCTTTGCCTCTTAGGCAGGAGCAGTAGGATTGCAAGGTACTCAGCTGGTACTCACCCCATTAGCACAAAGGGAGACCACTAGCGATGGGACTGACCAACCTAAGGACCACACAATGTGCCAAGAGACCAGTGAGAGGAGAGTCTCAGGCATGCAGCATGCAAAAGAGCCTGAGGAAACCAAGCAGGGAGAGCATGGTGTTATTTTACTGCAGCTTTAAGTGCCGAGGAACTATGTGAAGACACTCAGCTCCACACTAATGAAGAAGGGCAATCACAGCTCTCTCTTACTCAAAGGAAACGGGCTGCAGCAACAAACACATTAAAACACTGAGCTAATGGAGACTTTCAAGTACCTTAGAAAACATATGCCTATACTAGAGGATTAATGTTAAAATCTGTTCTTAAAAAGATTTTTTTTAGGGCTTTTTGTTTCCTTTGGAACATTGAACCTTGTTCTGCATCTACGATGTCTTCCCCTATTGTCTGTAAAGCCAAATATTGAGGCTGAACTGGAGAAATACCCCTCATGTCAGCTCATTTTCTACTGCTTCAGCCCTACACTGCTAATGAAGATGAGTCTTACCACTAACCAGTAAGTGAAAAATCACAACGGAGGATAACCTAAGGAGGCCAGACAAAGCTTCTGTCTGATGCTGTATTTCTAACCCACTTCATTTAAATGTCAAACTAAACAAGTGTACTGAGACCCAGTCATAGCTATAATAATAAAAAAAAAAATAAAGGTAAATATCAAGTACAAAACTCTACCAAAGCATGAATAAAAGTCATATCATTTGAACTAGTGGGACCCACTGTTGTACACCTAAGCCCAAACTGGCCAGAGTCAAGACCACCTTAGACAACAGGTGCAGAGAGTATTTTCTTCCATTACAAAGCTGGAAGATGCTCTGGAGCTGCAGAAATGGTAGGCTTGTTTTCTTCCACCAGTCAAAAAATAAACATGAGGGTGAGGAACTCAATGCATCACTAAATCAGCAAGACAAGCAATGAGTGCAATCACAAAAAAAAAAAAAATCATTTGCTTAAAAAGAAAATTTTAATCAATTTAAAAATATGTCAAAATGTACCGAATGCTTCCTTTTCAAGAACAAATATAAATTTATTTATTTAAGATCACTTTTAATTCTCAGGGTTTGGGGGACACTAAAGGTGGCTGCACATGTAACTACATTTCACTGCAAAGACAAATACAGTCTATCATAAATAGCATGTTAAAAAATAAAAATCAATCATCCATCAAATAGAGTAATTCATTATTTTCCAAAAATCAAAGGATTTAACTAAAAGCTAAGGAAATCCATGAGGCTATGTAATTACTGACGTAGATACTTATGAACACTGTATAAGTTAGCAGGAAGGAGAACTAGATTTAGGCTAAAGACCATGTTTAGCTGCACATCAGTGCTTTAATGGCTCTCCACAGATGTGAATCAGTCTTTCTTTAGGACAAAGAATGAAGTACACACGCAAAACTACAAAACTGATTTGTAAATCTATTCCTCTCCTTGCTGCTTTAAAAAATTCACAGCGCAAGACTGATGCAAGGTCTGTACAAAGGACAGCACTTCTTCATAAATGAGATGGTTCAGCAACTGCTTGCAGCATTTGGCCAGGCAGCAAAGCAGCAGCTCTTGTCCCCATCCCTGCAGCCTCCAGTAGGGACGCCATTTGTTGCATACGTGAAAAAAAATGTTAATTCTTAAGAACCACATTTCACAGGGGTGATAATGGGAACTGTGAGACCCTTGGAAAAGCACAGTTCAACCCACATTTGGATCCTAGAAGTAAACAATGTCCGTCCCTCAAAACCAGAAAACTCCTGTTTTTCAGCACTGGTCTGTAATTCCCCTTCCACGTATTCCCTGAAGGTTTTCCCCTTTTTCATTTGAATCCGAATAATTAGAGCAACAAAACCAATCTCTTGCTACTCCAAGCAATCCAGACTTCACATGACCCTCAAAGAGTCACAGACACTCTTCCTCGGCTCTCTTCACAAATAACAAGTGCTCTTGAAATCAAGACTGTTAGACGTTGAGTCAGAGACTTCAGAAACAATTTGGAGGAGACTAATAACTACTTGAGACCAGCCTCACAGTTTGCAGAATTTTACACTGGAGCATCTACATGCCTGTATAATATCAGAGCATGTCTGTCTTGCCTGGGATCTTGTCACTAAAGGATAAGAAGTCCATCTCAGGAAAGTCTTAATAGATAAGGCAATCTTCCCCATGGTAATTACAGAGTTTTTTTCCCCAGTAAAAGCTGTCAGGATTAGTATCTTCTATATATTCCTCTACCCACTTTTTAAAATCCATTTGTATTTACAGCCTCTGCAGCATCCTGCAGCGGTGAGTTCCATAATTTAACACAGATGGAAGAACTTGTTTCAAACTTGCTCACTGGTAATTTCATTGCCTGTGTAGTTGTGTACTATCAGGTAATTGCTCCCCATACACTACTACTGTGTGATTTTATAGATCTCTATTATATCGCCCTCAGCAGTCTCCTTTTCCAAACTGAGTCATTTGAAGAGTCACAGGCAATTTAGCTTCTCTTCCTATGGAAGGTTCCCCAGGCTTTTCATCAACTTCACTACACATTTCTGTTTATTTTCCAGTGCCACTACAAGCCCTCTTAATAATCAGTAAAATATGCTATAACCAGAACCAACACGCAGCATGAATTCAAAATGCAAAATACAGATCACTTCTGTTTTGCTCTCAGTTCCTTTCCTGCTACAGGTTTAATTGCCTGTTTGACCTCTAGCTGAAACCTGAGCTCATTTTCCCTTTCATTTCTCCACAGAATTGTTTCCTAAAATCAGATCCCAGGTACAAGGCCTACCAGCAGACAGACGAAGATCAATAGCACAGGACTGACTAGCTCAAGGAGACCTCACAGTTTCTGTTAAGCAGAAGAGCCATGAGAGCACCCTGCTCAAAACTGCCAGGGGGAAAAGATAATACCTGGAAATACCTCACTCTATCCTCTTTTCTGAGCCTGCGGAGTCCAGCTACTGCCCATCAGCATGATCAAGCTGGCTGTATATATTAATTCTCTCTCATAGTGCTTTGAGGTTTGTAAGAGAAGTTGTGATTTATCTCATCTGGAAGGTAACAAAAGCCAGCACGTGGTCAGCCAACGGTGGTTCTGATGACTTGGTGTGGGGTGGCTTGCTAAGGCACTATCTCCACTGTGTCTGAGCCCAGTGCTTACAGGGCAACAAACAATACACAACTCAGGCCACACGCCATGAAATATTCTACAGCTTATAACCTTCTTCCCCTGAAAGCTACTCTTACACTGTTCCCCAAATCGTCTTCCAGAGAGCCCATTCGCTGAATTCATTTGACAGTGCAACAACCACTCAGGCTGCCATCTGAGGGGAGCGTTTTATCTCTACCAGCACCCCGGTTCCTAGAACTTCCTAGTACCCTGGGACACAGCAGGATCCTTGTCCCTCTGTGAAAAAACCTCAGCCCTTCGCTTCCTCATCTCCACAGTCCCAGTAACTACACGTGCCCATGCCAGGCCATCCACTTTTAAACTGGAGAAAGCTGGTCCTCTAAAGCTGTGGAGAGGCTCCAGATCAGAGCCACCACAGCAGAGGCAGTGGCGCAGCTAAGGGCAGCTCACCACTGACTTTCTACTCTGCAGGCTTCAAGCTGCACCTCAGCAGGGCTCACTGGAAATCTCCCAGCCACTCCTTGCTGATGTGGCACCAAGGACCCATCCGCTGGGAAACAATTCTTCCAGTGGCTTCCACTGACCAGCAGGAGAGCAGAACTTGCCCCAGAGTTTCTGGCTCCTCAAATCTTACTGCATTGTAACGTCAGACCCTGGACAGGTTTGAGAAGATCTGGCTTGCATGTGTTTTTATACACAGGGTGGACTCAAAGAAAAGAACTTGCCATTCAAGGGGCAGTGTGCTGTGGCAATGTTCTGCAGTTCCACTCTACCAGAAAAAGAGACACCGGTCACAGGGTGCCATCCCAGCAAAGACATCAGATGAGTTCCTAGAAAGTGGGTAGGAGCTCCCCAACACTGCTGTTCTATTGGGTTTACTTCGTTCAACATTCAAGCACATCGGCAGAGTTTCACAGTGCACCATTAACGATGGAGGCTTATTTTACAGCAAGTCCTTTTAAGGGGAAAAGAAGGAGAACAAAAGGAAAATGTGGTTTGCAGATTCTGAATGCCTCACCCTAACTGGATAATTCTGTCTCTGAATCCTAGTAGTACTATCTCTGGCATTTTATTAAACATTTCATTTATCTGGTAGAACTCCAAGCTCCTGGATTTCCACGGGTTCCCATACAATTCAGAAAACATTCCCAGTTTCCAGTAATAGATGCTTTGGAGGAGCCCGCTGAATTCATAATGGAAAAAAATCACTTCATCCACACTTGGTTGAAACACAAACGTTACAAATAATCTTGCTTTCTACTACATCCCATCAGTTTTAAGGATGCTCTTTTGTTGGTTTCCTCCAGATTAAACTCCCCATTTCCAAAACAAATAATTTCCAAGCTTGATCAGACCCTACTTGGGCTAGCTGGGGAAAAAGATAATAATTCACACAACAAGAAATCACTTCTAGTTCCTATCTACAACAGCTTTTCATTTAATTACAGAATTAAAAAGTCTAAACTCTGCATTTAATATTAGCCAGCTGTTAATGGTTTAACATGCAAAATCCGCTTGTCACAAAGTATTTTTGTGGGGCTATTCTACCACTTAACTCTCTGTCACACCCAGCACTACTCTCGGCATTATACACATTTATAAAATGATTTACAATAGTATTAATTTCCATGTGCAAACATTCCACAGAACACCGACCAATATAAATAACGCTGTGATTGCCTGTCTCTCTCTCTTACCCACCTTGTCTCTCTCCAGACTGCCTCAGTGCTGACACTATTTGCAAACTATACAAGGACAACTCTGAAGCAAAGGAAACTGCATGCAGCTTAACAAGGGATAACCTTTGGAAAATCATTTAGATAAAGAATCATTTGTAGTTTTCCTTAATTGCTATACCCAGTTCACTTTGGAGCTCAGTAGTATTACAGTCAAGAAGCAGATCATCTGTCACTGAAAGGCCTAATTCCATTCAAAATGCATTATTTACTGCTGCTCCAAACATTCCATAAACTAACTTAACTTCAGCTAAGTTTTCCATTTTTATTTTCTACCCAATAGTGGCATTTTTGAAAGAAAAGAAGAACAACAACTATCACCTACTTTTGAGTTCCACGTGCTACTAAAGAAATACATGAGGCAAATAGCTGTCCTCTGCTCTTCAATAAAACACTGCCTAAAGATAAGTCGGCAACACCAGACACAATATTGGCTAAATTTGGCTTGCATTGTAGTCCTAAAAAGTAACCCAACAATAGAATTGATTGCCTCAACTCTGTTGTTAGACATACAAGAAGCTGTGGTAGCCTGTCTTTGCTCTTGCTCTCTCTGACTGCTTAGAATCATAGAATCACCAATGTTGGAAAAGACCTACAAGATCATCCAGTACAACTGTCCACCTATCACCAATAGTTCTCATTCTTTAAACCACATCCCTCAACACAATGTCAAAACGTTCCTTGAACACCTCCAGGGTCGGTGACTCCACCACCTCCCTGGGCAGCCCATTCCAGTGCCTGACCACCCTTTCAGAGAAGCAGTATTTCCTAACATCCAGCCTGAATCTCCTCTGGTGCAACTTGAGACCATTCCCTCTAGTCCTATCACGAGTTACATGACAGAAGAGGCCAATCCCCAGCTCACTACAACCTCCCTTCAGGTAGTTATAGAGAGCAATGAAGTCTCCCCTGAGCCTCCAGACTGATCAATCCCAGCTCCTTCAGCTGCTCCCCATAAGGCCTGTGCTCCAGACCCCTCACCAGCTTTGTTGCCCTTCTCTGAACATGCTCCAGGGCCTCAATGTCTTTCTTGTAGCAAAGGACCCAAAACTGGACACAGTACTTGAGGTGTGGCCTCACCAGGGCTGAGTACAGAGGGACAATTAGTTCCCTGCACCTGCTAGCAACACAAGCCACAATGCCACTGGCTTTCTTGGCCACCTGGGCACACTGCTAGCTCATACGCAGCCAAGAATCAACCGACACCCCCAGGTCTGTTTCCCCTACGCAGTCTTCCAGCCACTCTGCCCCAAGCCTGTAGTGTTGCCTCGGGTTGCTGTGGCCAAGCTGCAGGACCCGGAACTTGGTCTTGTTGAACTTCATCCCACTGGCTTCAGCCCAGCTATCCAGCCTATCCAGATCCCTCTGTAGGGCCTCGCTACCCTCAGGCAGATCAACACACCCTCCCAACTTCGTGTCATCTGCAAACTTACTGAGGGTGCACTCAATGCCCTCATCCAGGTCATCAATAAAGATACTGAGGAGGAGCCCCAGTACTGACCTCTGGGAAAGTTACAAGTCCCCCAACAAAGTGTCAACAGTCAAAACAGAACACCACTACTGCCACCTCAAACACCATGTGACCTGAAAACCCAGGAACAAATCAGACCACTCACTCTGCCACTCATTTCTGCAATAAACATCATTGTTTCCACGTTGCATTACAAATACTTAGCCTCACCACTACCCTGCAGAGGTAGGTTCATTATTATTTTATGCCTGTTTCACAGAAAGAGAAAGCAAAGGCCAAAGCGAACATTTTCAGAAGCACTTGCTGATGATTTGCTGTTGCTCTGGGGATACCCAGCTTATGGCACTGAATCACAAATATTCCAAAACAAACACATGCAAAAAAATGCAAACAGCTAATTTTTGGACTGCAGCTCAGAACTATACTGCTGGCCAAAAGCACAGGCTGCCCCAGCCTTCCTTTCTCACACAGTAAGCAGATTATGAGGAAACTTTTTGTCAGAAGACTTCATGATGCAAGCTGTCATTGGGAAGCGCTCAAGAACCCAGACGGCTTTCTAAAAGGAAGGTCTAACTGTACAAGACTTTACCTTCTACTTATCATCACTTCTATCAGCAGTGTGTTGCTGAACTGCCTCCCTCCAAAAAGCAATTTGAGATGCAAGGTGCAAAAATACATGTAAATTATCATTAAAGGATCCTCTGTTTAACTGGGGCATTTCAGACTGGGGCTGCTGTTTTAATGGGTTGCCTCCCAGGAAACTGACTTCTCCTATAATGACACAGTGAATAGTAACGACCGGTGTTTAATTGGGACAGTGTTAGTAAAATCTGGCTTCAAAGGGATTAAATAGGCTGGTGCAAAGGAGTTAAGTGATTAATCAGATGTTAAACACGTACGTACTTTTATACTCTGGCTTTCTCCTATGCAATCCTACACACTCTGAACTTAACGGGAGTTTTGTCACTGACACTAACACAAGAAGCTTCAGCTTCAAATTAGAGGCTCACCACCAGCCTTGCCAAGTGCACGCTTGAGCACTGGTGGGACCGGACGTTAAGCGTTGTATTTCTTTCTCCAAGAGAGGAGAAGTACATATACACATATCTGCCACAAAGCAAATACATACCAATACACAATCGCATATACCTACTTGACATGAGCAAAGATACTACTGGAAGTTTATATTGAGTATAAGTAGTTAAACATGTACCAAAATTTCATCAGCTCACAGTTCTCCTAAAACTCATTAGAGTGCTTCTCTGATAATGTAGATAGACTGTGCATCAAGCATCCCAAGCACAAGCAGAGCTTGAACCTTCACTCCCTTCGTCAGAGCTTTCCACGGCTCATCGCTCAACGGCTGGGGAATTTACAGCACGCAGCCTTGCCCCGTGTTGGGGCAGGGAATAAAAACACACACAAAAAAAAACCCCACAAAACGCATTCACCATTACCACCTCTGCCAGTTCACAAGCTCCTAATGCAACACCTCAGAGGAAAACTACTACTCAGAGCAACACAGCGGCTGTGCAGCCACTGTGATAGGCATGGAGCTTACTCCCATGCCCCAACCCACATGCTGCAGAATAATGGCACACAGACTCAGAGTCACACTACTGCTCAACAGCTCCTCCGAAATCTGGGTGCCCCTCACAATCAGCTTTCACTCCATCTTTCTGTAACACGTGCCCCAAAAGCCAACGGTACTAAGGACAACCAAACAGAAAGTTATCCAGAGTGGTTTGGTGAAGAAAATGTTATCGGTTGAAATCCACTTTTCTGTCCGAAAGACTTACTATCTTTGAAACTATTAAAACCAACACCAGGAGATAAGCCAAAAAAAATCCTCTGCGCCCCTTCTAACTGATTCCTGCCTTCCAATGGCCCCGTATTCACCAGCACTCGGGACAACGCCTGAAGCACTGTGCCTGCATGGCAGCTTCTGCCTAGGCAAAGAGAGCTGTGAGAGTCTGTGTGTGCACAAAACACGCTGAGCAGTACAAATAGGTCCAGACTGCAGTGCTTGGAACAGGTCACTTAAAATGGGCATTTCATACTCCATGTGAACCTGCCTAGTTAAGGGTAATGAAAAAACAGCGGTCAGTAATTTCAAGACTCCGGTACACGGCCTTGGCTCCCTCCTGCCGTGGATGTATCCCTCTCCGGATAACTCTGTAACACACCGCACCAAGGCGAGGAAACGAGAGGTTTTACCGTTCCCAAAACCAGCAGCGCTCTCGGTGCCCACCCGCTGCGAGCACAAGCCTCCTATTCCAAAGTGACCCACCTCCAAAACAAGGAAACGCAACCCACCCCACGCTACCCGTCTCTGACGTTCGGCCGCAGATCACACCCGACATTCCCGTGGAAGTTACCAACAAACGCGGCACAGCTCTATTTCACTTTCTGCGCGCAGCACTTTGCTCGGCCAACTGTACGCGCCCGCCTGCGTTAGCGCCGTGCCGCTCTGCAACACGCACGCACTGCCCCGTGACCCGACGTGTCCGCCCGATGTGCTGCGGGAAGCCCCGCCGGACCCCGACGTGTGGGACCCTATCGGCAAAACAGAGCCGGGCGCTTACACTCCGTGACCTCGCCACAGAGCCCGAAAGCCTCCTCGGCCCAAAGGTGCCAAGGGGCAAAAAGCGCGGTGCTGAGCGCTGGGCGCTGCGCCGGGTCCGTTCCTTTCTCCAGCGGACAGGGACGGGGAGAGCGGCAATAGGAGGGGGGCGCGGGGGGCGGGCGCTGCCCGCTGCGGGGCGGGAGGGCGCCGGGTGAGAGGGACGTTGGAGTCTGCCCGCACTGCCCGCGCGGTGCCAAAGGGACACGCAAAAAGAGGCGAACTAAAAATAAAATAAAGTAAAATAAATGAAAAGGGAAGGAAAAAAAAAAAAAAGAATTAACAACAACAACAAAAACCAAAGTCGCGTGTAATAAAGAACCAAGCCAAACAAACAGAAGGGGAAAGCCGTGCCGCGCCCGCGGGAGCCCCGAGCAGCGCATCCCCTCTCGGCAGGAAACTTTCTCCCAACTTTGCGGCGGGGGACGGCGCGCTCCCCGACCCGACGCACCGCCGCGGCCGTCCCCGCGCGAAGCAGCGCGCGGCACCCGCGGGGCCGGCGGCGGGCGCGGAGGGCAGGGGGGCTCGGCCACCGCCAGCAAAACAGCCAGACGCGTACAAGGCGGCAAAATACAGCAGAAATCAACTAAGACCGGCAAACAAAGCTAAGCGAAGCAGCGTGACACGGAGGCACGGCGGGCAGCGGGCGGGGCGGCTCGTTACCTTGATGCAGCACTGGGCAGCAGGCTCAGACATCTCTCAGGAGGAGCTCCGCGCAGCCCAGCGGGCGGCCGGGAACTTCTGGGGCTCTTCCCACCTCCCGCTCCCCGCCGGCCCCTCAGGAGGAAGTTGCGGCCGCCACCGCGGCCCGCGGAGCTGCCCGGGGTCCCCTCCCCGCCGCCGCGCTCCGGGGGGCGCTCGGAAGCTGCCGCCCCCCGCCGCGCGTGGCCGTGTGCGCGCGTGTGCGGGACCGCGCGTGTGTGAGCGCGCGTGTGCGCGGGGCAGAGGGGGGAGCGCGAGGCGGGGGGAGGGAGGGAGAGGGCGGGCGCTGCCGCCGCGGCCCCCGCTGCCCACCAGTGTTTTCCTTCCTGGAAGAGAAACCGAAAGGCGGCGCGGGCCCGGCCGGCCGTGCCCCGCCCATGGAGCCGGAGTTTCGGGGGCCCGAAAGTGACGTGAGTTCCCGGCAGCCGGCCCCGCCCCTTAAAGGTGCCGCTGCGGCGCGAAACGGCCGCGATCGGCCGCCGCCCGCGTGCGCCCTGGCGCTGAAGGAGAGCTGAGAGGAAGGGGTCCGGGCGGGCGCGGCCCGGCTGGGGCCGGCGTGCTGCGTTCGGCACCGATCCGCCGGGGGGAGGCGGCGCGGGAGGGCCGTTGAGACGCGCCAGCGTGGGCGGAGAACCCAGCGAACGGGTGGAAGGCGCTGAGGGAGGCGGTGAGCGGAGCGGCGACGACAACAATGGCCTTTGTTCCGCAGGCGGGGCGGCCCCTTTAAGAGCGCAGACCTGGAAGTGGCACGGGAAGTCCGGGCAGGGCGCAGCGGTGGCTCTGCGCGGCCTTACAGTAGGCGGCGGAGGCGACAAGGAGCCCCGAGTAGGAGTGCGGCAGTGGGGGGGTGGCGGTGTTCGCAGCACCACACACACACACACACTATGGAGAAGGGAGCTCCGCGCTTCGCAAAGCGTGGCACGGCGCCCAGCGGTCAGCACCGCGCCTTCTCCCAGCCTGGCGTGCTGGGGACGCGGTGTCTGCCAACGCGTGTGGTGCGGCCGCGGTGTGGAAGCGCCGGGCTCTGTTCTGCCGATAGGGTCCCACACGTCGGGGTCCGGCGGGGCTTCCCGCAGCACATCGGGCGGACACGTCGGGTCACGGGGCAGTGCGTGCGTGTTGCAGAGCGGCACGGCGCTAACGCAGGCGGGCGCGTACAGTTGGCCGAGCAAAGTGCTGCGCGCAGAAAGTGAAATAGAGCTGTGCCGCGTTTGTTGGTAACTTCCACGGGAATGTCGGGTGTGATCTGCGGCCGAACGTCAGAGACGGGTAGCGTGGGGTGGGTTGCGTTTCCTTGTTTTGGAGGTGGGTCACTTTGGAATAGGAGGCTTGTGCTCGCAGCGGGTGGGCACCGAGAGCGCTGCTGGTTTTGGGAACGGTAAAACCTCTCGTTTCCTCGCCTTGGTGCAGTGTGTTACAGAGTTGTCTGGAGAGGGATACATCCACGGCAGGAGGGAGCCAAGGCCGTGTACCGGAGTCTTGAAATTACTGACTGCTGACTTTTCATTACCCTTAAAATAGACCCTTTACATTACATACAGTGTGTGGGGGGCCGCGCATGAGGTCATACCCCCCCCCAACCCCCCTTGTTCCTGCTGTTTGCATGGATATCTCCTGCTCTTCAGTCCCAGCCTTCATCACAAGATGTGGTGAGAAAGGCACCTGCTCTCCCAGGACGGGAGGCTGCTAGGATCTGCCGGTAGGCATCCTGGGGCAGGCTGCCACAGGCCATTTTGCAAACCAGGACCAAATAACTCCCTGTGCTCTCTTGCAGCTTGTTACAGCTTCGTTTTAAGCAGTCCGGGAAACTAAAGAAGAAAGAGGAAGGGAAAATAATATTCCCTCTCAGCTTAGCAGCTGATGACTTTTTAATATAGGGCCAACTCAATAACAAAGAAAGCTTATCTACTCTGCTCCGCTCTACAGGACTGCGCTGCTGGAGAAGAGTCATTGCATCTTGATTGCTTTTATGGTGCAGCTCTCTCTGCTATTATTCTCTCTGCTTCATCATTGTATGACATTTTCCCTTTCTTCCTGCATGATTACCTCTGGCTTTCCCCAAGTGCTGAGTCATTATTCTGTACCTCACAGCAAAGGAGCTTTGTGATTCCTTATGTTAAATGTAGAAATAAGAGATGGAAAGAACCTGTTAGGTCATCCACTCCACATCCCCACTGGTAGAGTATTTACAGCACACAATCGATCCATCCATGTTAGTTTTAAGTTACTTAGGTAATGGGGCTTCCACCTCTTCCTTTTGGAGTCTGTTTCGTGGACTAACAGCTCCCATGGTTGGGAAAATATTTGGTCCATATCTTCATTTGTCCAGTTTCACCCAATTACTCCTGGTTATAACTGTGTATTTTACTACCCTTTTTTTTTTTTTTTTTTTTTTTTTTTCTCTTTTATGGCTCTCTGTGCTTTTCACCCAGGTATCAGTTCTTTTCCTAGCCATTGACATTTGTTCTTTTTATCTCCTTGTTTTATCAGTTCCTGCAGCCACTTTGTCACTGTCATTGGTCTTTAATTCTCACCCATCTCCCCGTCTGCTTTTAGAAACAGGTAACTTCCCCAGTCTTTTGTGAATGTAGCCAATGCTCCATAATGGTTTAGTCTGTCTGCAAGTTGCCTCACCAGCTTCAAAATGTGTCATCTGTCACCACCATGAATCAGTGTTATGGACCCTCTTACTCTTCAATGTTTCCTCTTGCAATATAATTGTAATCTCATATTCTCCATGACAGCTATGGTGAAGCTGTGTGTCCTGGGTCTAATTTTTTTCTACCCGTGGTTTTGATATTCGCACGTCCACTCCTTCTGGGTTCTCTGGTATCTATGCAAATCTTCATCCATTTTGGTTCCTCTCATTAGTTGCAATCTCCTGAGACCTCAGACTACATGGTCCTGGCCACTGTGCTGTACAGGAGACAGGAAATGCTACCACGTCTCCTGGTGAGCAGCATGGTCTGTGGCTGCACACAGTTGCTCTGGAGATGTGAGGAGAAAGCTTCTCCAGCTGTCAGCTTCCCTTTAGATCTGTTCTGTATGGACTTTGTCCAGAGCAGAATGGAAGTGCATTAGCTAATATTAAACCTGGAATGGGCTCCCAGCTAGTTTCTTTCCCTCTCACCAAGAGTCTACTGCTCAGCTTATCTACAGGGAGGATCCTGTTGTTCAAAGCAAGATTTATGATCTCACAGAGCCACCTTTCATAGATGCGCATGCCAGAAATCCCCAAACTTTTTGCTCAAATAGGTGGTAGCAATACTAATTCAGGCAAAAAGTAATCCTATTCTAGCCTGTAAAGTGACACCAAGTTCCTGCCTTTATTAGCGCTGTCATGGGAGAGGGAGACTGTGGTGTTGGAAGGCAAGAGCAGGATGAGAAAACTGTGAACTGAAGAATGATCTTTTTGCTTGTAGTGGCCTGAAAATCTGGCATTGGGTGCTCATACTTTCTAGTCTAGAGTTTGTCCCTGAAAACAGAGCAAGCCCCTGCTTGTAGTAGGTGACTCCCTATTTAAAGGCGCTGAGGCTCACTCCCCTCTGCTTGCCTGACATGGCCATCTGGAGAGGCCTCCTTCTTCCCAGGAGCCAAGATCTGAGACATTGCCAAGAGAGTGCCACAGCTTGTCAAGAGCATGGAACTACTATTTGCTACTGCTCTTTCATGTGGGCATGAATGACAATGGAAACTGGAACATAGGCAGAATCAAAAAGACTATAAAGCCCTGGGAGCACAAGTGAAGAACACTAGTGCCCAAGTTAAATTCTCTTCAGTTTTACCAGTTGGAGGAAAGAGGGCAACCAAAAATAGAGTTATAATGCTTGTCAACTCCTGGATATGTGGTTGGCACATGAAGTTTTTGTTTCTTATGACAGTGGGACTTTCTATGAAGATTATAACCTTTTAGGGAAAGGGTGAGATCCACCTGCCTAGAAGAGGCAGGACCACCTTTGGCAGCAGGCTGGTTAACATAGTAAGGTGAGCTTTAAACTGAATGACTTTGGGAGTGCGATCAAAAATGCAATTCTCATGGCACACTCACAACTGGAGAATGAGCCAAGCCAATCAGAACTGTGATAAATGTTCCTTAGCTACCTCCCATGACATGAGCCTGAAGAACAGTCACTTCAACAGTGTGTATAGCTATGGGGAATACTCCTGCATTCCTCTAGGGATACCTGCATTCTCAGCTCCCTTTTCTTCTCTGAAGTGACTATGTACCAATGTGCACAGTGTGGCAAATAAGTAGGAAAAAGTAGAGAGCAGTTGCAGGACCTTGATTTCATTGTGATCACAGAGACACGGTAGGACAGCTTGCATGACTGCAATGCTATCCTAGATGGCTGTGTACTTTTTAAGAAAGACAAGGCCAGTAAGACAAGATAGTGGAACTGCTCTTTGTGTGAGAGAACAACTGGAAGGTATTGAGCTCTGCCAGGAGATGAATGATGAACCACTGGAAAGCTTATGGGTGAGGATTAAGGGGCAGGCTAATATGACACTGCTGTGGATGTTTAGTTCAGACCACCTGATCAAGAGGAGGAAGTTGGTGAGGCCTTCTGCAGACAGATGAAAGTAGCAATTTGCAATCCTGGGCTTCAGGAGAGCCAACTATGACCTCTTCAAGGACCTATGTGGAGGTATGCCATGGGTTAGAGCACTGGAAGGTAAGGGAGCCCAAGAGAGTTGGTTGACGTTCTAGCACCAGTTCTTCCAAGCTGAAGATCAGTGCATCCCTAAGAATTAGAAATCAAGCAAAGGTGGCAGGGACACATATGGATGAGCAAGGAGCTCATGGAAAAATTCCAGTGGAAGAAGATAGTCTATGGAATGTGGAAAGGGGGTCTGGTCAGTTGGAAGGAGTGTAGGAACATTGTCAGGGCATGCAGGATTGCAATGAGGAAGGCTAAAGCCCACTTGGTATTAAATCTGGTGAGGGAGATCAAGGACAAAAAGAAAGACTTCTTTAAGTATGTCAGTAGCAAAAGGAAGACTAGGGAAAATGTGGGTCCCCTGCTGAATGAGACAGATGCCGCACTAACAGAGGACACTGAACAGGCAGTTACTGAATGCTTTTTTTGCTGCAGTCTTTACTGCTAATGCTGCCCCTCAGAAATCCCAGACCATGGAGGTAATAGAGAGTCTGGGGAAAGGAAAACTTCCCCTGTTTGTGGAGGTTCTGGTCAGAAATCATCTAGGCAGACTCAACACACACAAATCTATGGGCCCTGATAGAATGCACCCATGAGTGCTGCGGGAGCTGGAGAAGTGATTGGCAAACCACTCTCTATCATCTTTGAAAGGTCATGGAGAATGAGAGAGGTGCCTGAGGACTGGAGGAAAGCCGGTGTAACTGCAGTCTTCAAAAAGGGCAAGAAAGAGGAGCTGGGAAACTACAGGCCAGTCAGACTCACCTCCATCCCTGGGAAGGTGATGGAACAGGTTGTTCTGAATGTCATTTCCAAACAACTGGAAGAAAAGAAGGTTATCAGGAGTAGTCAACATGGATTCTCCAAGGGGAAATCATGCTTGACCAATCTGGTCGTCTGTGATGTCATGACCAGCTGGGTAGATCAGGGGAGAGCAGTGGATGTTGTCTACTTTGGCTTCAGCAAGGCTTTTGACAATCTTTCATAACATCCTTGTAGGTAAGATTAGAAAGTGTGGGATAGACAAATGGACTGTGAGATGGATTGAAAATTCTCTGACTGGCAGAGCTCAGTGGGTTGTGGTCAGTGGCATGTGAAGTCTAGTTTGAGGCCTGTGGCTAGCAATGTTATCCAGGAATTGATACTGGATCCAAACTTGTTTAACATTTTAGTCAATGACCTGGGTGAAGGGATAGAGTTGCACTCAGCAAGTTTGCTGATGATATGAAGCTGAGAGGAGTAATTGACATACCAGAAGGCCGTGCTGCCATTCAGCGAGACCTGGACAGGCTAGAGAATTAGGCGGAGAGAAACCTAATGAGGTTCCACAAGGCAAGTGTAGAGTCCTACATCTAAGGAGGAATAACCACACTCATCTGGTACGGTTTAGGGGCTGATCTGCTGGAAGGGAGCTCTGCAGTGAAGGACCTGGGTGTCCTGGTGGACAACAGGTTGACCATAAGCCAGCAATATGCCCTTGTGGCTAAGAATGACAATGATATCCTGGAGTGCCTAAAATAGAACATGGCCAGCAGGTCAAGGGAGGTGACCATCCCCTTCTACTCTGCCTTGATGAGGCTACATCTGGAGTACTGTCTCCAATTCTGGGTTCCTTAGTTCAAGAAAAATGAGAAATTTCTAGAGAGAGTCCATCAGAGGCCCACAAAGATTATTAGGGGCCTGGAACATCTCCTGTATGAGGAACAGCTGAGAGACCTGGGACTGGTTCAACCTGGAGAAGACTGTGGGGGGATCTTACCAACATTTACAAATATCTAATGGGAGGGAGTCAAGTGGATGAGGTCAGGCTCTTTTCAGTGCTGTACAGTGACAGGCCAAGAGGCAATGGACACAAGCCAGAACATAAAAGTTCCATACACGCGAGGAAAAACTTAACTTTGAGGGTGACTGAGCACTGAACAAGCCGCCCTGAGAAGTTGTGGAGTCTCCTCTGGAGATATTCAAAACCTGCCTGGGTGCTTTCCTCTGTAACTTGCTCTAGGGAGCCAGCTTTAGCAAGAGTGTTGGAATAGATGATCTCCAGAGGTCCCTTCTGACCCCTATGGCGCTGTGATTCTTTGAAAAGGAGGCTAACTAACCTTTCAATGAGACTTTTAATTTTCAGTGTGCAGCGATGTGTCTGCACGCCAGCTGCCACCAGTTCTCCCTCTGTCACCAGCTCTCTTTCTGCTGTCACTTATTCAACTGCTGGGCTAATTTTCTCAGATCTCCCTGAAGGATGGAACCTGTTTATCAAAGGAATTTACACATTTCAGAAGCTACATCCAGGGTTTTTATTTGTCCCTTTGTGTACTGTTTTTCCAGTTTCAGCAGTGTAGAGCAGTAGTTCAGACACATGCAACAATCACGGATTTCACCTCAGTTCTGAATAAAGTTTGTGTTCATGCTTTTTATATCTATGGAGGCAGTCACTAGTTCTAAGTGCCCATAGTTATCATTAGCTCATTCTACTGTTTCTCTGCTGATAGCTTTTCTTTGCTTTTATCTTTGCCCAGCAAAACTTAACTCATTCATTTATTTAGTTCTTGCTTCTTTCTTCTTTTTGTGATACTAGTTTCATTTTCACCTTCTAAAGTTCAAGCAGACACAAATAGTCACTTGATGTTTTTTTTTCTCCTTTAAATTTCCTGGATGGAAAGAGGTGTACTGTTCCTCCAGTACACACTTTGCTAAGGCACATCACATTTGGGTCTCCTTTTGTCCCTTACCTCTGAAGATCCTGACACTATAGCTCAGTCTACTGACATTACTGTGTAATCTCAACAGAGATTCAGGCACAGCATCAAGTTCTTAAGGAACAAAACACAGTTGGAGATGGTAGTAAATTCCAAGAATGTGAAAGCAATTGAGACGAACATCAATGTTAGAATGCAGGGGAGGTTTTGATCTGGAGGAAAAAACAGGAAATCCATGCAAGTTGGTACACAGATGTGCTCTGATAGGGATCCCCCATTGCACGTTTAGCACTAAGATTCTTTTGTCCTTAGCAAACTGATTTCTGAAACTGAAGTGTGTTTTAATGACCCTGGTATGCATCAGTCACATCACTTTTCGTCATTTGCAGTAAGATTAGCTTTCAGTTCATAATCCCAGGGAAATCCTTTTCCCAAGGTTCACTCAGGCTAATGTTTCCTGTAGTAGAAGTCTCATGCTTGGCTTTTCAGGAATACATAAATACATATATACATAGGACATTTTGAATTAATGCCACCTATTTATCTCCATGGAAACTGCAACAGATACAAAACACAATAATGCTATTCGACAGAACTAGTTCTAAGCTACAAAACACCATTTTTCAACAGTCACCACCATTAGCTGATTTGTGTGGATGAGCTCATCAAGATGTTCCTCATTTTGCAGTGTGACAGGCAGCTGTGCATGGATGTCTAGAACATCACTTGTCTTTTCACATCACTGTCATCACTGCTGAGATGCACCACTCACCCCCTTACTGTGCTCACATCCACTGTTTGGTCTCTATAAATGCTCAGCAAGCATTGATGAAGATCAGTGGGTGCCATTTTTTCTGATTGGAGGAATCCAGTGACACACCTTTGCTTCATACACCACTCCCATGTCAGACACCATTTTGTCAAACTGCCCCTCTGCTGCCATCTGTCACACAGCGACAAAATATAATGGAATACTGTCAGGAAGGTTTAACCTCTACTGCCATCTCACCAACATCTTCCTCTGGTGTCATGGACTGACATAATAAAAGAGGAGGCAATACTTTTAGAGCAGCCCTCATGTATGTAATTTGTATAGAAATATATTTTTATGTATTTTAGTAGAAATATAAAATACATTTTCTTACTTACATACATTAACTATATTATGTGTTTTGTGAGAGCTGCTCTGAAAGTAATGCCTCCTATTTTATGATGTCCCATGACATCAGAGGCAGATATTGGTGAGACGGCAGTAGAGGTTTAACTTCCCCAACAATGTTTGGTTACATTTTGTTGCCAAGTGACAGATGGCAGCAGAGAGACAGTCTGACAAAATGATGTCTGACATGAAAACATGTATGAAGCAAAGGTGTGTCATCAAATTCCTTCGTATGGAAAAAATTGCACCCAGTGACATTCATCAATACTTGCTGTACATTTATGAAGGCCAAACAGTGGATGTGAGCACAGTGAGGTGGTGAGTGATGCATTTCAGCAGCAGCAGCAGTGACAGTGGATCTCCTCTGCTGGTGTAGATTGTTATGAGTACAGCACAGAATCACAGAATCATCAAATCCTCAGAGTTGGAAGGGACCCTTAAAGGTCATCTTGTCCAACTCCTCTGCAATGAACAGGGACATCCGCAGCTAGATCAGGGCCTGATCCAGCTTTGCCTTGAAAGTCTCCAGGGACAGGGGAGAGTCTGTCCTTTCCTGTAGCTCCCCCCTTTAGGTTTTGGAAGGCCACTATCAGGTCACTTCCAAGCCTTCTCTTCTCCAGGCTGAACAGCCCCAGCCCTTTCAGTCGGTCCTTATAGGAGAGGTGTTTCATCCCTTGGATCATTTTTGTGGCCCTCCTCTGGACGTGCTCCAACACGTCTATGTCTCCCCTGTACTGAGGACTCCACATCTGGATGCAGTGCTCCAGGTGAGGCTTCACCTGCACAGAGTAGAGGGGCAGGATCACCTCCCTCAGCCTGCTGGCTGTTTTTTTTTAGATGCAGCCCAGAATACAATTGGCTTTCTGGGCTGCAAGAACACACTGCTGACTCATGTCCAGCTTCCCATCCACCAGTACCCCCAGGTCCTTTTTGGCAGGGTTGCACTCAATCCTTTTATCTCCTAGCTTGTATTGATAGCAGGGGCTGCCACAACCCAGGTGCAAGACCTTGCACTTGGATTTGTTGAACCCCATGAAGTTCTCCTGGGCCCACTGCTCAAGCGTGTCTAGATCCCTCAGGAAGGCATCTTGTCCCTCTGATGAGACAACTGCACCACCACATATTGGTGCCATCCGCAAACTTGCTGAGGGTACACTCGACCCCACTGATATTAAATAGTATCGGTCCCAGAACTGACCCATGGGGGACATCTCTCATCAGTGATCTCCATCCAGACATTGAGCCATTGACCACCGCTCTCTGAACTTGATCCTGCAGCCTTCATCCTTTGAACAGTCCTTCATCCATTGAACAGTCTACCCATGTTATCCATATCTTTCCAATTTGGAGAGAAGGGTGTGGTGGAGTACCATGTCAAAGGCCTTGCTGAAGTCCATATACATTACAGAATCTCAGAGGTTGGAACGGACCTCAAGAGATCATCGAGTCCAACTCCTCTGCTGAAGCAGGTACCTTACAATAGGTCACACAGGTAGGCATCCAGCCACGTCTTGAGTATCACCCTAGAATGGGACTCCACAACCTCTCTGGGCGGTCTGTTCCAGTGCTGTCAACCTTACCACAAGGTTCTTCCACATGTTAGTTTGGAACTCTATGTTCAAGTTTTAGGCCATTACTCCTTGTCCTATCACTACATACCATCAAGAAGAGCCTGACCTCCATTTGCATCCCACCTCCCTTTAGATATTTATAAACATTTATCCAGTATCCTCTCAGTCTTCTTTTACCCAGGGTGAACAGATCCAGGTTACTCAGCCTTTCCTCATAGGGGAGATGCTCCAGACACTTAACCATCTTTGTGGCCATCCGTGGGACTCTTTCAAGGAGATACCTGTCTTTTCTGAACTGAGGAGCCCAGAACCAGACACGGTAGTCTAAATGTGGCTTCACCACAACAAAGTAGAGGGGGAGAATCACCTCCCTTGACCTGCTGGCCATGCTCTTTTTAATGCATTCCAGGATATCATTGGCCTTCTTGGACACAAGGGCACACTACTGGCTCCTGATCAACCTGTTGTCCACCAGGGCCCCCAGATCCTTCTCTGCAGAGCTCCTCTCCAGCAGGTCATCCCCTAACAAGTACTGATGCATACAAACAACATCAGTGGCTCTTGCGTCGTCCACTGATGCAGTTACACCATCATAAAAGGCCACTGGGTTGGTCAAGCAGGATTTGCCCCTGGTGAAGCCATGCTGGTTCTTCCGTATCACCTGCCTGTCTTCCCTGCACCTTAGCATATCTTCCAGGAGGATCTGCTCCATGATCTTTTCTGACATAGAGGTGAAACTGACAGGTTTTTTACCCTCCTTAAAAATGGACATGATATTGCCTTTCTTTCCAGTAATGAGGGACTTCCCAATTGCCATGACTTTTCAAATATCATTGAGAGTGGCTTTGCGACTACATCAGCTAATTTCCTCTTGTTCATCGCTTGTGAAAAATGCATAGCTAATGGTGATGACTGTGTTGAAGAAGAGTGTTTTGTACCTGAGAATTTGCTCTATTAAATAGTGCAGCTGTGCTCTTTGCATCAGTTGTAGTTTCCATTGATATAATTTGGAGGCATTACTTTCAAAGCAACCTTCATAGTTGTGGCCCTAGACAATTCCTCTTCACTCAGTGCGGCCCAGGCATGCCAAAAAGTTGGACACCCATTCTCTAATCTGTGTCATCATCACGTGTTGTCACATACTGGATTATTTTGAATCATCTGGTATATTGCTCCTGCAAATAAGAGAAACACCTTTCTACTGCTGCGAAAGAAAATATTCTGGTAGGTAAGAACGGGAAGAGTTACTGAGGATTGTACTGATTTAACTCCATTTCACTGTTCATAGGAGTGCAGCTTCTTCTGAGGGACAAATTTATGCTTCTGTTTGGAAAGCAGATGTCATTGTACAAGTCACAGCTTCAATACATGTTGACAGTGCTACTGTTGGAATGTACTTGGATGCTGCATCAACAAGTGGTCATGACAAAGCTCCTGAGAGCTCCATTGACACCAACCCAGCAATAGCTAACCCTATCAGATTGGGTTAAAATGCATGGGCCCAGGAGAGCCCGTGTGCTGGCTGGGAGCTGGAGAAGGGACAGTAGCTTCTGAGCCACAGTCAGGCTCCTGAACCTGCCTGTCACTGTGGCATCAGGACAATAAGGGGAAATGGCTGAGAGGAACCAGAGCAAGACTGTGGGGGAAAATCAATAGCAGGGAGCTGCGGAGGAGCTGGGGTAGGTGAAACCTCTCCATTTGACCTACTTTAGCAGGTGTAGTTGTTTAGATGGAATTTAAATCTCTGAAGATATGTGGGGAACTTCCTGACATCACCCAAGATGGGCAGGGGCCAGGGCAGGGCTACACATGTCAAGTATGTGCTTAACCATAACCAGGTCCAAACCCTTCAGTGCCAGCAGAGATTTCCACGTGCGCTGGCTCATTCTTGAGCAGGCAGAGCTCCATAGGGGACGCAGAATCACTGGTGAATGAGGTAAAGCACAAAGGTATACCAAAAATAGGATATTTGGAACACAGTTCTGCAGCGTGCTAGGTCTTCAGCTACCAATTTCAGATATAGGCTGTACCTGCTTTGTCCTTATGTTGTCCAGAACCGTGTAACATCTGTCAATACTGTTAACCTCAGGAATTTAAAATAATTAGTTGTTAGTTATTTATAATTAGTTACTTGTCTCTCACTCCAACATTGCAGGATTTTGAGGGAAAAGATTGGGAAAAAAGAAATAAATTCAAATGTATCTGCATATTCTGATCTTGCTTCTGGGTTTTGTTTTGTAAACTACTATTTGCAAATTTATCCCCCAAATTTTGAATGCTATTAGACTTCTTTTCTCTTTCATTATAGTCTTTTTTCCATCTGTCTTTCACTTCCTCTTTCCCTTCCTCCCTCTCTCCTTACCCAGTTCTTTCGTCCCTCCCTGACTCCTTGCCTGCCTGTCTGCCCATTTCGTATGTAATTACATGATTCAGACCAGGAGAATTAAGGAACAGGAAAACATATGATGAAACTGAAGGTAAAAGTAGAAAAGCCATCAAACTATGTGCTGTTACTGCAAAACATTCTAAACAAAAGTAAACAAGAAATAGAAGCTGAAGGGGCAGAGTTCAACATTTCTGTCACGTCATGCCAAAGTGATTTACATTTTATAGATACCATGGCTGGTTTATCCTTCTCCTCTTCACTTACCTCAGCTGCAGAGGTGAAGCAAACTTTTCTCAAAGCCTAATCCTCTCTATTGGTAATATTTTCAGAGGCTGGTTCCTCTTCCCCCTCCCTTTTTCTGCATCATTTTCTCCACAGGGTGACAGGATTACAGCTGTCGTGCCCATTCTGAGTTGTGGTGTGCACTCTGTCATCCATGTCATTCTAACTCTATATCTTGCTGGCAGTAAAAGAGTGACACAAATTGTTTTCCTGCCAGATTAACGTTGTCTAGTAGATTTAATGCTCATAATCTAATGTGAGAGAGAACATTATATGGGCAACAGAAGTCAATCTGCTTGCAACGATTGTCCAGCATTGCTGAAAATAAATAAATGAATGCATGAATGAATAACACTGCAGTTCTAGCCCTGTGGAAGCAGAGCACCATTCTGCACTGTTCTGTACCTTCTGAGGCGATGGCCTATAGTGACAGTGCTGCCCAGCTGTATGACCGGTAGGATGACGTGGAAATGCAGCAAAGGAGAAGGAGAAGCGATAAATAAATGAATAAATAAATAAATAAATAAATAAGAAGGAAAGAAAGAAAAATGAAATAAGGGAGAAGGAAAAGGAAACAGGAAAAGCAAAAAAGGAAAAGGAAACCTGAGGTCGAGTGAGAGCAGTGTGTACTCAGCGAACTGCAGAATGAAACCTTGGCAAATGAAAAAAATCAGTGTGAGTACAGCTTGTTGCATAGAAGTGTGATTTATCTGCTTTTATTTTCAATAGTTCCAGTGGCATCATAATGTAAGATTTTATAACCTATTAAATCATGCCTGACGTTTATTGTTGTATTTTGGAGTGGATACATTATAGATAGGCAGGAGCTGCACAGCAGTTTCTTCTCAGAGGTCTTATTCCATCCTCGTGCCCTTTTATAACTTTAGCTCAGAAACTGCCCAATGTTAACTGAAGATAAAGATTTTGGCCAAGAATCAAAAAATAATCAACTTTTCAATTACCATTGAGTCGTTCGGATCGCCCTGATATGAGGTGGCCTTTATTTATGTAGTTGTCTTCTATTTCCAAATGCAGATCTGCATACAAAAGGGTTAACAGCAACAGTCTCTTTGGGCTCCGCAGTAACCTTCAGAGCAAACAGGTTGCCCTTTCACAGGAAAGAGGTGGTAATCAATCTAAGTTGCTCACCATTTTTTTTTTTTTGTCTGTGTGTAGGGAGTGACATAATTAATACCAGTAACTTGAGTTGACCCCAATATTATGTTGGGAGATGGCTGAGAAGAGGCATAGAGGTGGGTGGATATGGGTGCCAAGGTCATGTCCTTATCTGGCCCAACTCTCCGCACTTTTCTGTTGCCTATGGAGGGTCTCCGGGATGTCAGCCTGGACACTGTTCTTAGCAGCTTCCATCTCTGCAACTTTAGCATCTTTTCTGTATACCATTCACTTGAATGGAAGGAGGGCAGCCTACTGTCAGGGGAAGCAGCAGTACCAGCAGTGATGCAGGATGTGGCACTGAATGTTTGTCCTATCCTGGCTCTTGGTGCTGGAGGACCAGCTGCCTCCTCAACAGACCTCAGGGCATCCACGTGTGTGCATGGTAGGACAGAGGCCTAACTTGTTAGATGTGTTGCTCACGCACAACGTGCGCAACGTCAGGGATGGCAGCAGCAGCAGCACCTGCCTGCTTGTGGTCCACTGCCCCTTCCTACACTCATGTAGTCAGTCTCTCACTAGACAGGCCCATCTGTGTGGCAACATCCTGAAGAAAGCTGAGGCTAAGTTTCGAGTTGCACCGGTTGAGACAGGCTGAGAGAGCAACTGCAAGAAGAGAGAGGGTGGAATAGACAAGCTCTGCCAGCAGCAGAGGGAAAGGGAATAGTGAGACAGTGGATGAGGAAGGGAAAAGCAGTGGAGAGGAGATGAGGAGAAGAGTCTTAGCTCAGGAGGGGCTTCACCAGCCACTTCAGGAGGAGAGAGATGAAAAGATTAAGTGAAGGAATGGTAACCTTGATCAGAGGGACATTCAGCCTACCTGCCTGGTACCTAGGAGGGAGCTGCCAGCAGTCAAGGGATCTTTGCTATATCATATATCACTATGGTACAGGGACTTCTGTGACCAGAAGGAAGGCTGGCTTCATCTACACAGTGAAGATAGTTTCACATTCCAGGGCCTGAACTAAGTGCAGGTATCAGTGGTCACAGCTACCATTCAAAAAATAAAGATATATTTCAATGTTAGATAGCATCTTACAAGCAATAATTAAACTTTTACAACACCCATGTGAGGTAAGTGAATAATTATCACTCCTATTTTAAAGCTATGAAAGGAGAGAGGGTAAGTGGTTTGCCGAAGGCCACGCAATGAGTCAGTGGCAGTGCTTCCATTAGCAGGCATCAGCTCCTGCTTCCGAGGCCTGTCCATGAGCCACAGCAGCATTGCAGTCTCCCCATCGAGAGATGAAAGCAAGCTGATTTCTCAAGCACTTTGATGAGAGAAGGAAGGTTAGAAATAGCCCACGGCTGTTTCTGGAGAAAGAGTCAGGACAGAAGGAGAATTTCTAAAGAGGAGAGTGGAAAAGTGCCAGGCTCAGGAAAGGGAATGGTGATAAAGTAACTATTGATATGTGTGGTTATGAAGGGAATAAAGCTGGCAAACCAGAACCAAATGACAGGGAAGAAAAAATAGGTCAGTGGTGAAGATAGATTTGTCAGAGAGCTTTGTGGCATTTGAGAGGCCTAGGGGAGAGGTGGGAAGGGAATGAGAGGGGAAAGAGAGATGGGGAGAAATTCCAGTGAAACGCATACAGCAGCATTTAAAAACTGCTGCACTTGGAGGCAGGGAAATAAAAGCCACTGAGCATGAGGCCTTTCAGTGCCTGCCCAATTACAATCATGCTATTGAGTCTCACTCAGCAGCTGTGGATCCTGGAATGGTCTGCCAGGCTAGGTAAGTGTTGGCACCATCATCTCGCTTACAGGAGTACCAAGGCTCGGAGCAGTGTAGAAACTTACCTGTGGTTGTTCAGCAAGGCAAAAATTATTACAATAAGTAATGTGAAATAGAAAGACAGATAGGGACACACAGTTCTCAGTGGCATAGGAGAGAACAAGAAAAATGATGACTGATGTCAGCAGCCCAAATCTATTTTTCCTAGCTCTAGAATACATCATGCTGAGTAAAATGGCAGGTAGAGGCCAGGAGATACGGATCTTTTATATTTTAAACTACAAGCTAAGAAATACTGGCAGGCAGATACGTTAATATATGCACATGCATGCAAATGCACGTGGACACAACACAATTAGCCTGACACTGGATTTGGTATTGTACATGTCCTTAGATTAGTTATTTCTGCAGTTTCTCAACTTTCCTCCTTTTAGCAAAACTAAGATAATGACTCTTACCTACAAAACAGAGACTCACTTATAACCTAGAAGTATTTTGCAGTGCTAAGTGTGCTTAACTTGAAGCTGCAAATGAGCACCCATTTTGCTTTTTTGGTTGTCTTGTGCCACGGAACACAAGCCACATGTCTGACAGTTGGTGGCTGCCACACCAGAATGAGCATCACCTGAAAAAGTAAAACCTCAGAAAATAGCTGCCATCATTACTAGTAGACTCTGAAAGATTGTCAGAAAGAGTAGTGTTTTCAAGGCCTAAGAAAGTGAGGTGCTTGAGAACAAAAGTTCCTCTTCATTTCAAAAGCCACCCTTCCTAAACTCTGCTTCCTCCTTTCCCTGGCAAAAAATGAAGCTACAGCTACTTTTACCTTAGTTTGTGGAAGGCAGAGAAGCATCTTGCAGTTTAAAGTAAGAGGAGGAAACCAATTCAACAAATCTGTCGAGTGAGTCAGGAAAGAGCAGTGTATAAAATAAAGCTTATTTTTAGTAACACTCCTTTGGTTTTAAAAGTTATTCCAACTTCACCTCTTCCTTTTTTTCAGCTTCACAGGCAGATCAGAGCTCCTTCTGCCACCTCTCCTTCCACCTGGCGCAGAGGGCCATGGTACTTCAGCTGTGCAGTGCTACCACCCTCTGGCCACTTCAATTCCACAGTCCTCAATCTGCAGGAGTCTCTGAACTTAGTCATATGCCTCCTACATCTACTCTGTAAGATAAATTTCACCCTTCAGGGTACCTAGTGTGTGAGAGAGTGATTTGCACCTTCTGATGCAGCTCTATACAATGCTTGTTTTGACTGATTCATTTTGTAAAGGGATTTCATCTGGGTGAAGGAAGCAGTTAGACTTAGCCAAATACAGTCATCCACCACATACAGCACTGGGGTTTTTCTAAAAGGCCACCATCCATGTTAGATTGGTGACTGATTCCTGCTTGGAGGATATATTCGGTGGGATGAGACGTTCCTGGATCATTTTGGGATTTAAGTGCTGGAATGGCATTTCCTGTGGTACCTTGACCAAGAGATTTTATCTTTCAGCACCTCAGCCGCACAGCTGTAACACAGATATCATGCACTTTTTTTGCACATGGGTGTTGCCAGGATGAACATATTAATTATTTTGATCACATGGGTGTGAGCTTATAAAAATTCCAAGTTATGTAGCAGTCTGCCCAGATCACTCTATGCTGACGCTACCAACACACTGAGACTTCTGCAGAGATAGTTTTCAGTGGTGGGGAGCTTCTGTCCACCATAAACTGTGCTGAGGCCACTAGCTCATTTCCCAGAGCACAGCAAGAAGATATAGGGTGGGAACGATTGGAGGAGCAAAAAGTAATTTGGAACCAAAACCTAAAGTACTTGGAGTATAAGAGCTATTTCACATACAGCTACTACAATAGAAGAAAAGGCTTATTTTGCTGAAATTGTCCCAACTTTTCATATTTTATGTAAGAAACTGCACAATAATAATAAGCACAGAGATAAAAATAGGCTCAGAAGCAAAACTGTGGCTTCAAAGTTGAAACACCATGTTCTAGCATTATGCTTTTTTTGTGCCAAGCAAATCATATCTTTTTAAACCTTTATGGGACAAGAAAATGTGAAGAACATAGGTAATAAAGTACTTTCTTGCAGAATCTTGCCATCTGTGTAGCTCTTTAGGGGTGATGGAGGATCACTCTAGCCATATCCTATGTGAAGGAGCAATGAAAGCATTCATTGTTCTTTATAATTTCCTTGTTACAGCCTCTCCTTACAGGTGATAGGTTGGCACACTCTTTCCTAGAAGCACTGTGGATTAGGAGAGCTAAGACTGTGTAGAGCTCACTCTGAGACTTCACCCAGACTTCTCACCGGAACTCTAAAATCTGTTTGAAGATGCTATTATGTTTTTGACAGGAGCATAAAAGAGGGAGCCAAGAGGCAGCACGCTAGCATGAACCTTCACATGGTTTTGTAAAGAAGCTGGTTCAACAAGATGTCAGAAATGGACATTTTATCTGCCTTGACAAACCATTCAAGTGTATATGTAGATTTTTTTATTTTTATTTTTTGTCAGAGCAGTTCATGCTAGAAGTGGATTTTGGTTTTAATTTTATTGTTGTCATTGTCTTCTCCTTGATGCAGTAGTATAATGGTACAATCTCTTGTAAGGACACGATTGTTTCAGTGGAAATTTATCCATAGTACGTGGCCTACTTTTTGCCTGACAGTGGCTATATTGGCCTTACATACATAGAAAGTTGCAAGACAATGCTAAAAGGTTGAACTAGTGTCCCACTGAAAGAGTAGTTAAAGTCCCACAGTTGTTATGTGTAGGCAATCCCTGAGTGCCAGCAGTGCTCTTTCATTTCTCAGGTTCATAGTGGGAGGAGTGGTCATAGTTCAATTTTATCTCAGAACAGAGTCTCATTTTATAGCATTCAATGTCTATGGGAAAGGGACCTACTCTATGTTCTCTGCCTTGAATTCCTTATCAAAAATGAGTCTGATCAAAACAGTTTAGTCTGTAAATCTTAGTTTATTCTGTAAATATCTGAACTGAAGAGCCTACGATCTTTTTTCACTTTGGAAAAAGAAAAAATAAGAACAACCTGAAGAGTCTGGTAGCATCTCTACATTTATCAAAAATAAATAACCCTATCTTTTCTTCTCATCTTCTCTCATGTCCGTAACCAAGTGCTTATTTATATAAAAAACAAAAACAAACAAGGAAAAATGGAAAGAATCATAGAATCATAGAATTACTCAGGCTGGGAAGGACCTCAAAGATCATCAAGTCCAACCGCCGCCTAACCATAGTACCCTAACTCTAACAACCCTCCACTAAATCCTATCTCTGAGCACCACATCCAAACAGCTTTTAAACACATCCAGGGACGGTGACTCAACCACCTCCCTGGGGAGCCTATTCCAATGTTTAACCACTCTTTCTGTAAAGAAGTGTTTTCTAACGTCCAACCTAAACTTACCTTGGTGCAACTTGAGGCCATTTCCCCTCGTCTTGTCACCTGTCACCAGTGAGAAGTCGCACTCACTGTAAGCATCCTTCAGGTACTGGAAGAGAATAATAAGGTCTCCCCTCAGCCTCCTCTTCCCCAGACTAAACAGCCCCAGCTCCCTCAGCCTCTCCTCATAGGGCTGATTTTCCAAGCCCTTCACTAGCCTCGTTGCCCTTCTCTGGACCTGCTCCAGTACCTCCATGTCCTTCTTGTACTGAGGTGCCCAAAACTGAACACAGTACTCGAGATGAGGCCTCACCAATGCCGAGTACAGGGGCAGGATGACTTCCCTAGTCCTGCTCACCACACCATTCCTGATACAAGCCAGGATGCCACCGGCCCCCCTGGCCACCTGGGCACACTGCTGGCTCACATTCAGCTGACTGTCCAACAGTACGCCAAGGTCCCTTTCCATCAGGCAGCTTTCCAGCCACTCTGCCCCAAGCCTGTGGGGTTGCCTGGGGTTGTTGTGACCAAAATGCAGAACCCAACACTTGGCCCTATTGAAACTCATGCCGTTAACCTTGGCCCATCAATCCAGTCTATCCAGGTCCCTCTGTAGTGTCCTTCTCCCCTCTGGCAGATCAACACTCCCTCCCAGCTTGGTGTCGTCTGCAAACTTACTGAGGATGCACTCAATACCCTCATCCAGGTCATCAGTGAAGATATTAAACAGAAGCAGCCCCAGCACTGAGCCCTGGGGGATACCGCTCGTGACCGGCCACTAACTGGATTCAACTCCATTGACCACGACAATTTGGGCCTGGCCATCCATCCAGTGCTTCACCCAGCAGAGCGTACACCCATCCAGACCATGGGCAGCCAGCTTCTCCACAAGAATGTTATGGCGGACAGTGTGAAAGGCCTTACTGAAGTCCAGGTAGACCACATTGACAGCCTGACCCTCCTCCACTAAGCGGGTCACCTTGTCATAGAACGAAATCAGGTTTGTCAGACAGGATCTACCGTTTGCAAACCCATGCTGACTGGGCCTGATCCCCTGGTTGACCTTTACTTGGTCCATGATGGTTCCCAAGATTATTCGTTCCATGACCTTCCCTGGTACCGAGGTGAGACTGATAGGCCTGTAGCTACCAGGATCACCTTTCTGGCCCTTTTTGAAGATGGGCGTTACATTTGCCAGTTTTCAATCCACTGGGACATGCCCAGTTAGCCAGGACTACCAAAAAATAATGGAGAGTGGCTTGGCAACCACATCCGCCAACTCTCTCAGCACTCTAGGGTGCAGTCCATCCGGCCCCATGGACTTGTAAGCATCCAGCTTTTGCAGCAGGTCCAAAACTATGTCGTCATGGATCATGAAGGGCTTATTCTGTTCCCCATCCCTATCTACCAGCGCAGGGGGCTGTGTTCCCAGGGAGTAACAAGTCTTATTATTAAAGACTGAGGCAAAGAAAGCATTAAGTACCTCAGCCTTATCCCTATCCTTGGTGACCAGGTTGCCTTCGGCATCCAACAAGGGATGGAGATTCTCCCTAGACTTCCTCTTGCTGTTAATGTGTTTATAAAAGCATTTACTGTTTTCCTTCACTTTAGTGGCCAAGCTCAATTCTAGCTGTGCTTTGGCTTTTCTAATTTTCTCCCTGCACAGCTTCACTACATACCTGTAATCCTCATAAGTAGCTTGCCCACTCTTCCAGAGACCATAAACTTTCCTTTTGTTCTTGAGATCCAGCCAAAGGTCTCTGTTCAGCTAGCCCGGCCTCCTTGCCTGTCGGCTCATCTTCCGTGACATGGGGGTGGTCAGGTCCTGCACCTTTAAAACAGTTTCCTTAAAATATTCCCAGCCTTCCTGGGCTCCCATGCTCTCCAAAATTACCTCCCAAGGGACCCTCTCAACCATGGTCCTAAAGAGGTTGAAGTCCGCCCTCCGGAAGTCCAAGGTGGCAGTTCTGCTGAAAGAAAGAAAACAACTACATTTCTACTGTGTCTAATATTTTGCTATGGAAATGTGCTTCACAAAATTAAAAACAACTTTCAAATCTCTAGATCTTGACACATCAGAACTCATCTTTCCCTTTTTCATGTCCACCCACGAGAGAGGTACTGGCTACCTGCCTGAAGGAAGAGAAGGCCATGGCAAAATGACACACCTCGCATCTTGCCTTTCAGTAACCAAAATTCGCTTATCGCAGGCTGTAGAAAGGAGCAAATTTTAAAGGTATAGAAACTTCCTACAAAGAATGTGCTTTACCTTTCATTACTCTCTGGGCACCAACAGAAAATATGTGTCTTCAGTTGATGAAATTTGTGGTGAGCAAAGCTGTTGGCTTCACAACATGGTTTGAATTTGGAGATTCTGCATCTTAAGCCATTTTCTAGTGTTTGTCATATGACGCCCTAAATAATAAAAGAAATATTATTAACAAAACACAATGTAATCATCCAGTAAAGATTAAGTTCATATGTAAAACTTCTGATTAAATAAGTTGCAGCTTATTTTCCCAGCTGATTTGGACTCCTTTGAAGAGAGAGACGTTAAGTTACATTTATCATATTTGATGGAAATGCCAACACCTATTTGATATCAAGATAAAGGATTGGATTCTCTTACTCTACGGCTTGAAAGCTGTCATTAGCTGAGTGGATAAAACCACGTTTAAGGCCAACCAGCCTTCTGCTCCACAGATGGATGTCTCTTCCATCATAATCTACCCAAACATCAGAGGTGAGGTGAGGAAGGCATGTCCTAGACATCCCACCTTGATATAACTTCCCACAGATGAATCTTCCACCACAAAGAGAATCCTTTCTTAAGCTTCATTACAAGCTGGAAATCTTCCAGCAACTAACTTTTCAATAGAAATAACACTTTTTTTTTCCCCTCAGAATCTTACGTAGTTTCTGTGATGCCTTTGTCTTCAAAGATCCCAAATCACCAGGCTAGCCCCTGTTTATTAAACACTGAAATCTTCTATCTGCTCACTAGCCAGCATGTCTGACCAACACAGAATAGAGGAAAGAGTAAGGAAAATTGGTATATACTACAGTTTTAAAGCATCAAATCCATAATGAGAAAAGTGAGGAAATTCACGAATCCAGGCTCCCTCCCTGGAAACAGTTGTCACCACCACCAGCTGGTTCTATTTCAAATGCCTAATTTGATGTCAACTACCACATTGTTGTACTATTAAAAAAAAAAAAAAAAAAAAAGAAGATTGAAAGGTTGCTTCCTACTTTGTTAGAGACAGAACTCAAATAATCTGAAACTCTGGAGGTCAGTGCTGTGAGTGTTTGATGAGTGGCAAGACATTGTTCCAGAAATACTATTTTTATGGATATGCATGTGTGCTAAGTGAAAAAAGAGTTTCACTTCTATTGAAAAGAAAAATTGGAAGCTGGCTTTTGTGAGATATTTAACTCTTCTACCAATCAAAAAGATGAAGAGGAGTGTGTGGGTGTGAAAAGCCCTGAACTCAAGAATACTTATTGACTTAATTTAACTAAAAATATTTAGTTATCTAAATTGGAGGTGAAGAATTTGGGAATATTTTTTAAGAAAATAGGAATGTCAAAATGAGCATTAGTTGCACTTTTATGAAACAAATTTCAGCTTCTTCTAGAGGCTAAATGGCTGGCACTAAGACCAAGAGTTTTATTGGACTCCTAGGGTGAAATACCATTTATCCATACATCCAACTGCTACAACAAGCGAATCTCTTTGGCAATATGGCAACACAAAACTAGTTTGTTTCATAATTTAGCATTTTAAAACCGAGACTGTCTATAAATCCTCTGTTTATAGGTGGTTCAGTGATAGCAAATGGAAAAGAAGCTACCTCAAGCTGCTTATAAAAGAGTAGGTGACACAGATCTGTGAAGCCTCTCTCAAGGTGTACAAGAGATGATTTTTCTAAGCACTAGGACTAATATGAATTAAATTAATCTTTGGGAACAGGATGACTTACAAGTGAAAATGCCATAATCTTATGTCATTTGCTAGAGAAGGAAAATTGAAACAGCTGATCAGCTGATCTATTCAGGGCATTTTAATCTAATTTGCACAGGAGTGGGTCTAATTCAATGGGCCTCCTTTAATAAATTTAATGTTATTAATCAGTCATTTAAATCACAGTCCTTGCCTATTTATACTCCCCTCTGCCTCCCACATGTACATAATATTAGCTTTGCTGAGGCAAGGGCAAGAAGACTAATGGGAATAAATGAGCAGGCAAGAGTCACAGGCATAATGACCCAAGAGGTGATGGCCTCCCATAGCCACATTTTCCAATTTCTTGAGCCTGTGTTCAGTGAGGTCATCCTCCTGGCCACTTGATGGGACAGGAGCCGAGTCCCTCCACAGCGGGTCACTTGGGAAGGGAAGAGTTGTCAGGGGAGGTGTCTTATCCTGCCCCCCATGTGCAGCATAACTAATCTGCGCAACTTCCAGAGCCCACAGACCATGCATGGAAGGTCAGCAGGTCCGTGGCCACCAGCTCACAGCTGGGGAAAAAAAAAAGCAGGAAACCATCAGCCCTTAGACTCCAAAGGCTGAAGAGGGGCAGATAAAACAGGGTCATTAACTCTCACCTCACGAGACTTGGCAGGTCTCTGTCCTTGAACCAGGTTAGAGTTCTGCATTAATTGCTATTATTGCCACAGCAGTATCTTTGGTGTTTACCGAGGCCCTAATTGGATTACATCACAATGGATGCACACATGCCCTGATTCTATGGATAAGATGATTAAGAGATTGATCAGGCATGTGCATGTTTCATGTTCCTGCAGTGCTTCTGCTGAAACACGCCTATCTGTGGGAGGACATCATTGGCCTCTTTACATCTTGTGGAAAGCACAAACCTTTGATTTGAGCTCCAGGAGCTGAAGCAATGCTGGTGTAGAATGTGCAGTTATGTGGCATGATGAGGATAGACAAATCCATGTGTCTGACAAATCTGTTTTCTTTCTTAAATACTGTTTTCTTTCTTAAATACTGTTTTCTGGATGCAGTGGGTCACCGTGGGTGAAGTTCCCAGCTGGGCAACTGGCATCCAAATTGCGCTGGATGATTGATAAAAGAAATAGGAATGGCTCCTCAGCCCTTTCAAGAAGGTGAGTGATTTCAAATCAAAGCTGCCACTTCACCCTCCACTGGTAATAAATCAGTTCAATATGCCTGGATGTGCTGGTTAACTCTGGAGATGGTCAGATCATACAGCTGAAAACTGTCACATTCTTATCAGCAACGTGGTTCTGCAGTGCCATCCTTACTTTCCAGCATCTCTGAGAACACAAACCTTGGATTTGGTGCGTCACCAGGGGAATTTGCACATGAGAGTTCACCTTTCTGTAACAGCTGTTACAACAAAACATAGAAGAAAATAATGGAAAAGCAGCTGAGTACTTCCTGTGGAAAAAGAGAGTATGGGAACTTATTGCCTTGGAGAAATGGTTTGTATTGCCTATTAATTTACCACCCTCAGAACCCACATAAGCTATAATACAACCAGGTCACATGAATTGAAAGGTGAACGTGTTTATGTGGATCTGACAGGTGTTAATGGTGGCTTCCAACAGGAAAAGAAATGCAGGAGGAGAATTTGCCCATTAAACAAGTCCAACAGCATTACTGCTTTGTACCAGTATTACTTTCTGTATCCAGGTGTTGCGAAAGTAAACGTCCTGCTACCTTTATTTAGGAGAAGATCCTCACGAATGTGATAATCTTTTAAGGCCCAATTTTATCATGCACTGTGCTTCTATCTGGGTATCCAATGTAATGTTCATAATAAGATTAGCAGAGTGTAAATCTTTATGCAATTTAAATAAATGGTCTCTTGAGTATCTGGCATTAGGAATACATTGTTCTATATTCCCCTACAGGCACTGATGTTGTGTGCTGCAATTGAGATGTATTTGTCTGTACCATATTACAAAGCATTTGATTTAATTTTAAATGGAACTGTCCCATCTCTTCTTTGATTTGACTATCATGTAATTTGGTTAATTAAAATTCATTGGGTATTTCTTTCCATTTGCCACAAAAATGCTGAAGTGTGTAATATGGTATATCAAAAGTAGCTATGTGGAATGTCATTGGCACAGTGCACGGAACAGCCCAATACAGACACTATTGTTGTAACATCAAATTTATCCTATGAATCTCGTCTGTCCAGCTTATATATATAATTCCACATTCACTCAATCTGAATGGTTATTTCCCATATTAATATCCTTATTCGTTTGTTGTGATACCTGGATGTTTCCTAAACCTATTGACTCATTTAGTACTGATCAGCTTTTAATATGGCCAAACAGAATTAAACACAGGAAAACAAACAAACAAGCAAACAAAACCCATACCAAATTCAGATGCCCCATCCTTCCTCAAATTTGTTGTAATTCTGTTGTCTGCTTTACTGATGGACACCAAGAAAAAAAAAAACACCATTGCAATCAATAGAGCTGGGAGACCCAAACCAGTTGTTCACCTATCTGGGTAGATCAGTAACTGGAAGTTCATCTCATCTCACTGCAGATATCTGAAACAGGACAGAAGAACAGGCAAACTACATTTTTCTCTTCACTGACTCCAGAAAGAGGTTAAAAAATTAACCAGTGTCATGTAAATTCATGTTCCAAGCTGTCCTGTTTGTGTTGAGCAGTCCTTGTGTATTTGCCTTCACTCTGCATTACTGTGTGTGAGATGGACCTCTGTTCCAAGGCTGAAAATACAGCCAGCAGAGGTAAATCATCTGTCTGGTCACTCCTGAAGTGTCAACAGTTCTAGGATCATGACATCTGTTGTAATAAGGCCAGTGGCTCAGCACAGAAGGATTTATATCACTGTAAAACTGGAGTAAACTCTCCAGTCATCCACTCCAATGCATTTCACAGGATGTATAGATAATATACTTGATAATTCCTGCACCAAGATTCAACAGTTTGAGGCTCAAAAAGATTGACCTCAAAAGAAAACGCATATCCTTTCTTGGTTCAAAGCTCCTCCAGCATCACTTAACTCTTCCATATCCTCGGTGGTAGTTTCCTGTGGCTTGTTGCCCCACATCAGAAACCATAAGAGTATCATCCTGGTTCCCAGTAATATTCTGCTGGTAAATAAAAAGTTTTCTGTTTGCTTGTTTTTCAAGAATGTGCTGTTAATCTTTTAATTACTACAAGGGAACAATGTGCTGTTAATCTTTTAATTACTACAAGGGAACAAAAGCTGCAAAGGCATCTCATGTTACAGGACATAGTTTTTGCTAAAGCACTGCCATGATGAATTCAACAGTGTTAACTTTTCCTGTGATCAACCACAATAACACCTGATCAGTGATAAAGACTTTGCTCCTCATGCAGATGCTTATTTTAAAGCAGTCATCTCTACAGCACCACCAGCAAAATTTACTTCATGGTTGGCATTGCTTCACCAAACCACCATCTGTGACAAACCTGCCCTTCCCTGTCTCCTGCTCCCTGCTGAAAGTGCTCGTAATTCACTACTTCATAACTTACTGCCTGAGAAGGAGCCAGGCAAGGCAATGAAGCAAAGCCTGTGGCCAGGAGAGAGGGGAGGAGGAAGACAACTGCCTTACTGAAAGGCCAGGCCTACCTGGATGATTAGGCCTCCAGCATGCAGTCTGGCGAGAGATGGCACTTCCCTTCCTCCTCACGTGAGCAGGACAGGTAAGAGGCTTCACCATGTGGATCAGTACGGAGTTGGTCTGTCGCCAGGTGACCTGGTCTAGGGACATGCCACCCAGGATGTGGCCCAGGTGGCTGCTATCTGCCCCTCCCCAGCCCCATTCACCTGCCTTTCTCACACTTTAAAAACAAAACAAACAAAAAATGCTCTTACTTTCTTGTTAGGATGAGCGTTTCCATGCCTCTACCCACAGCTGTTATTTTAACTACTTTTAAAGGAATAACTGAGTTTCTTAGGTAATTTCTGGGCTCTGTAACCTGAGGCTTTAAGAAAAATAAAAAAGCCCATGGCAACTGATTGACAACAGATCCTCAGCTACTTTTACAACATCAGAGAAATATAACAAAAGCATTAGAGGAGCTTTTTGGTTTTCTGACTCTTCATCTAAACCCATAGCAAGTTCTCTGGAACCATGCTGCAAAGGCTGAGCCCTTGAAGCAAAGAAATTTCAATTCCCCTGCAAAAACCCAGGGGTTTGTAGGCTCCAGCTGAACAGCCAGGGCTGGTACAAGTGCCAGTGAAGGGAACAGTCTGGAAGGCAAACTTACAGGTACCTGTGCCCAAACACAATCAGATAGCCAGGACTGGGAATCTTATCTGCAGGTGGTTCCTCCTCAGCTGGAAAAGGCAGATGCTAAGGAGACTTTGCTAATTTCCCCTGCCTGGAAACTTGTAATGAGCTCAGAGCAGGAGAATAGCAAAAGGGCACATCTGTTAGTTTCTCCTAAGCTGGAGAGGGCTTAGAGCCAAGAAAGATGTCTAGGGGCTAATTTGCTGGCCTATCTAAAGCACAGGAGAAAGTCTGAGTCTAGGAGAAAGCTCCATGCATTCTGCCTGAGAGAAGGAAAGCTGGTGAGTGTCACGAGGAGTTTAGGGCCAGTACAGGTTATGAGACAGGATTTTTTTCATTTACGTTCAATTAAAACTCTAGTCATTCATGTTATACACATCCAGTGGATACAATCTGCTCTTTCTCAGCAAGGTTAATTAGCCAGTGCATTCAGGCTGTGTCTGGTACTCTTGGGTAATATATATATCGGTAAATGCAGTGTCCCTGAGGCTGCTCTTTGGTCCTGCTACAAATAACATGAGGCAGCTAATAACTACATGCCCATCCAAGTGATGAACAAATTGAAAGGAAAGTTGTGGGAAAGATAAGAAAACAAATGTGGATTCCAATTTCATGCCACTACTTCAATCTATCCTACACTACGTGGACTTGGTGACCTCCCTCATACCTGAAATCTTGTGCCTTTTGAGAGTGAGTGCTACTATAATCCCGGTGTTTTCTTCTTTCCTTTCAGAATTTTGTCCATTCTAACAGATGTTCCTGCACAAGTTTGCCATCACTCTAAAGCAAGTGTGTCATGGCTGACCAACTGTGTCACCCCTGGGATCCCCCAGCTGTATCACTTAGTACCATACCTGCTATGGAGAGCAAGGGAGCACAGGCATCTGGCACACTTCCTACATATCAGTCCCACCTGCAGCACCTTGTCACTGGGCCTGTTTGCATCAGACAGAGCTGCACAATGTGTAAAGTGCCTTTGTCAGCTAGTATGGTGGATTCTGGCTTATAATCACTATGGCTAAATAGAAAAAAAGCTTGACAAAATCCACACTGCATTTTTAATTGCTGTTGGAATCGTCAGAACTAACCCATCCTGTTCCTGTTTCTCTCTTCCTGTTTCTGATGCCCACACTCATCATGCTTGTGCTTGGCAGGGGTTCAGAGCTGCAACTGGAAGCATCCTGAGGCTTGTGAGATCTGAGTAACTGGTACTCTGTTGCAAGCCTAACAGCACAGATCTCTTGGAGAACCACACGATATGCTTGATTTTTAAACCTGTTGTTTTTAAACTAATATTTAGAAATCCAAAATAAGTTAGCTGTGCTTCCCTAAAGACAGAACTATTGCAGAATAATTGGGGTAGTTTCGAAGCAAATGTGAATCCTTAATCACTTGTGAATATTGCACAGCAGTAACAGGCTGTCTTAACAGGAACTTGTGTCCTCCATCCAACAAATGCTTGCAGATCACAGAAAACAATCAAGCCCAAAGTCTAGAAAAACCATCTCCAGCAAACAGCACGGGGATTTCATAATTAAGCATAAGTTGTGAATGCGTGTCAGTAGTCTCGGTTTGGAAAAGAACATTTCCGCAGTCAACGTAAAACAGTTTCATGACTGTGAAGAAAGAACTGAATGGGCATTTATTATTTACTCTCTTAGGAAGATCAGAAATTAGGTGATTAAAATGTTATTCACTGTTTTAAAGTGATGATAGTTTTGATCAAATTAATAAAATTCTCATTACTCACTATAACCACAGTGTCTTCTATACGCTGAGACAGCTACAACCCCGCTACTCTTTTCACAATTCATTCGCACTCTTCGTTTAATTTATGTTCTTATTTCTAAGAATACTGCAGAAAGTCTTTGGGGAAAACAGATTTCTTTTATTTTCCCCAAAAGCTGGAGCATGGAGTTATTCATTTGTTAGCTTTTGGGAAACAGAACAGCATAGACAAATGGCAGGAAATTCAGAATTCAAGTGCAGAGCAAGTATCCGATAAAATAAATAAATGAATAAAGCAAACAAACATGTTAAACCTATTCTCAACCTGAGCAGCTCATTTGACTGGTCTTCTAGTTGCTATATTGCAAAGCAAAAGTTGTGCATCTTGCTCGAGGAACACCACACAAATTAGAAGAAATGCCAACACTGGAAAATGCAGTAGTCTTAGATTGGTCTGCCATTTGGGAGGACTGGTTTTCTGATTACATGACACTCGTCATGTTTCTTTTTCTATACCTGTTTTGTGTGAACGTTACTAACTCGTCTGGGTAATGTTTTATCTGGAGCTTTACTGTCCCTGCTGAATTCCATTTGCTTCTGTTCCTGTAATGTACACAGTCTCAATTTGGAAGACTAAACACTCTAAAAACTTTGGAGTTATTGTTTTTGACTGCTCCACTACCAATTTCTGTATTCCATATAAGCTACCATTTAATTGACAAGTTAGATTATGAATTAACTTCCCTACCACCTGCCCTGCACGTTTTCTGCAGTTAGCTAAATGTACTTGTAGGAGGTCTGGCATTTATTTCTCTGAATGACAAAATGGAATAGGCAACACTAATCTCCTACAAGCAGACTTTCCTGCTCCATTTTCAATATTTTGATGAATTCCCCTGATTTTTTGGTGTACTTTAGTGTATATACACAAATTGGTTTTAAAAGTTTCTATTTTATCTATTTATCTATTATCTATTTTATTTATTTTTTCTATTTATCTATTTTATTTTTACTGAAAACTTACAATCATGTCTCCATGATTACCAGTTATACCTAATTTTTGTGATTGTGTGCACCAGACAGTTTGCTGATGACACCAAGCTAAGTGGTATAGTTGATAAAATAGAAGGGAGGGATGCCATCCAGAGGAACCTAGACAGACTCAAAAACTGGGCACATGAGAACCTAATGAGGCTTAACAAGGCCAAGTGCAACATCTTGCACTAGGGTTGAGGTATTCCCAGATACAGGTACAGACTGGGAGAAAAACTCGCAGCCAGCTGTGTGCTCTTGCAGCCTAGAAGGCCAACAGTGTCCTGGGCTGCATCAAAAGAGTAGTGGCCAGCAGGGAGAGGGAGGCGACTGTCCCCTGTACTCTGCCCTTGTGAGGCTCTATCTGGATTCCTGTGTCCAAGCCTGGGGCTCCCAGTACAGGAAGGACGAGGAGCTGTTGGAGTGGGTCCACAGGAGGGCCACAAAGATAATCAAAGAACTGGATCACCTCTCCTGCAAAGAAAGGTTGAGGGAGTTGGCCTTTTTCAGCTTGGAGAAGAGAAGGCTCTGGAGAGACCTCACTGTGGTCTTCCAGTACTTGAAGGGAGCTTACAAGCAGGGAGGGAACTGACTTTTTACACAGTCTGACAGTGATAGAACAGGGGGGAATGACTGTAAATCGAAAGAGGGGAGATGGTAAGAAGCGATTTGTTACTCAGAGGGTGGTGAGGTGCTGCAACAGGTTGCCCGGAGAGGTTGTGGACACCCCATCTCTGGAGGTATTCAAGGCCAGGTTGGATGGGATCTTGGCCGTCTGATCTAGTGGCTGAGAACCTTGCCCATGGCAGGGATGTTGGAACTAGATGATCTTTAAGGTTCCCTCCAACCTAAGCTATATGATTCTTTGATATGTTTGAAAGGCAAAGTGACTGTCAGGCAATACTGTGAAGCCATATGCCTCCTACATGTTTTGAGAAATCAAATATCACCATTTTGCTCTGTACAACATGTCACAATATCACTTCAATGCAGTTAAGATAATCCTTAATGACTTTTGCAGGCTCTAATTCATTTAGAGCAATACATAAAATTAATACCTGTCTATTAGCTAGTAAAGGGTTAGACAGCAATATATAACACTATATTCAGTGAAAAAAAAAACAGTATTTAATCTTAAAGCATTTCTTAGAATATATATTTAATTTTAAAACTTGTAATAGTGAGACTACTATGTTTCTTCCCTCTGGTGTTCCTTTAAAACCGCAAACTAGAACTTTTTGCTGAACTAACCTTTCTCCCAGTCAGCATACATGTGTATGAAATCCCAGCTATATTCCTACAAGCCACTTACAATGATGTTCTGGATGAGTCGTCAAACCGTAGAATCACCTAGGTTGGAAAAGACCTCTGAGATCACCCAGTTCAACCATCCACCTATCACCAATATTTCCCCACTAAACCGTGTCCCTTTGTGCAACACCTAAACATTTCATGAACATCTCCAGAGATGGCAACTCAACCACCTCCCTGGGCAGCCCATTCCAGTGCCTGACCACCGTTTCAGAGAAGAAATTTTTCCTAACATCCAACCTCAACATCGTCTGGTGCAAATTGATGCCATTCCCTCTTGTCCTATTGAGTCTTCTGCAGGAGAAGAGACCAACCCCCATCTCACCACAACCTCCCTCCAGGTAGTTGCAGAGAACAATAACGTCTCCCCTGAGCTTCCTCTTCTCCAGACTGAACAATCTCAGCTCCCTCAGCCTCTTTTCCTAAGACTTGTGCTCCAGACCCATCACCAGCTTAGTTGCCCTTCTCTGGACATGCAGCTCAAGGTCTTTCTTGTACTGAGGGGCCCAAAACTGAACACAGTACTTGAGGTGCAGCCTCATCAGGGCTGAGTACAGAAGAATGATCACTTTCCTGCTCCTGCTGGCAATGCTATTTCTACATGTAAGCCAGAATGCCATTGGCTGCTAGCTCATGTTTAACGGAGTGCCAACCAACACCTCCAGGCCCATTTCTTCCACACAATCTTCCAGCCACCCTGCCCCAATTCTGCAGCATTGCCTGGGGTTGTTGTGGCCAAACTGCAGGACCTGGCACTTGGTCTTGTTGAACTTCATCCCACTGGCCTCAGACCAGTGATCCAGCCTATCCATATCCCTCTGTAGGGCCGTCCTACCCTCAGGCAGATCAACATTTCTTCCCAACTTGGTGTTATCTGCAAAATTACTGAGGGTATACTAAACCTCCTTTTCCAGGTCATCAATAAAGACACTAAATAGGGAATGCCCCAATACCTTGAGAAACATCACACATGACCAGTTCTTGAGGACAACAGTCTGAGACAAGCAAGTCACTCTTCCAGGAGCTGGCTGGTGGGAAGACAAATACATTATGAGAGAAACCTTGTGATGATGTTTCTGCAGATCTGATTCAACTCCAGGCTAAACTTTGAATACAACATCAAGAAAAATGTTTTGCCTACCTTAGACATATCCTTTGCTGCTATAAATTGCTGTCAATTCAGAACAACAACAGAGCTATGTCAGCTCTACACAACTGCTGATGTACTCTTTTCTCTTTGAATTCCTTTATATAAAATGATGGTTTGTTTGCATTTAGAAGAACATTGCTTGCTTTCTTTGTCCTCAGGCACAGTATGTCTATGAAGACTGTAAGATGCTCAAGGGAAGGAATTCCTCTTACTCTGTGTTTATACAAGGTATGATACAACAGAGATCTGATCTTGCCTGGGGCCTCTAGTCTCTGTAATACTGGTTGTAATTTAATAATAATTAAAGTGTATTAGCTTCTGAAAAATGAGCAGTAACTCTTGTTTAGGTTGTTTGCTCAGTGAACTCTAAGAAATTTGGCTCAGAGCCTCCCTTTCTGCAGGGTTTGTGGCACAGCAGCAGTTTCTAGATAGCTACATTTCTGTCTGCTACTGCAAACTGGCAGAATGTACCCTTCCTAAGGATATCACATCATTTCTGGAATAACATACTTAATACCCAGCACACATGGCTGTATATGGTTTCAAAGTTCACTTTAGCAGTGGGGAACAAGCCACAGGCAAGTTAAATGCCTTACCCAAAATCACGTGATGATAGTCTGCCTAATGGAGGATGCATCCCAGCACTCTTCATCAAGTCATCAGGATTTTCTAGCATCATACACTAGGAACCAGTTTGGACATAAAATATTCAGTGTCCCTGCTCACCAGAGTGAATGAATTATTTACCCACATTTTGGAGCGCTCTCTCTCTTTATCTGTTTGAGCCTTGTGCCACACTGCACAGATGTTAATGCACAGCTTCCAGAACCACAGTTGCCGAAATTCACCACCCTGCAGCTGGTAAGCCAGTCGATGGAAAGTGTTCGGGTTCCATCTAGTGGCCACAAGCTTACCGGCAGCTGTGTCTAAAATGGGCTGCTCTTCCACGTCCATCTCACTGGAATAGTAGAGAAGGCATGAAAAAAAAAAAATTATATCGTCATCGCCACAGAACTAGTCCCTAATTTAGTTTATGACCGGTCCTGGACCCCTTGCCTTTCTGGCTCAGGTTTTCCACCAACCGATCGCTGCCTTAGCTTTACTCTTGTCTCAGGGCTCAAAACCTAGGAGCATCCACTGAGGAGAAAAGCTCCAGCTTGGTACCACAGCTGTATGGTACGCTGCCCCTGCAAGTGGAAGAAGAGATCAGGAAGAATGAAGTGAAATTCGTGTGCTTAACAGTGTCAGTATGAGTGTTAGCGGCCCTAATATTAACAATCCACCTTTCAAATCGCCCAAGGGCAAATTGTGCTTGACAGACTTGGTGGCCTTTTATAATGGAGTTACAGCATCAGTGTAACTGACTTCATCTACGTGGACTTGTGCAAAGCATTTGACACTGTTCCACAAGACATCCTGGCTGTAAATTGGAGAAAAATGGATTTGATGGATGGACCACTAGCTGGATAAGGAATTGGCTGGATGGTCGCACTCAAGAGAGCTCAATGTCCAGGTGGAGACTGGTGATGAGTGACATTCCTCAGGGATCAGTGCTGGGAGAGGTGTTATTTAACATCTTTGTAGGTGGCATGGACAGTGGGATTGACTGCACCCTCAGCAAGTTTGCAAATGACACCAACCTGAGTGGTGCAGTTGACGCACTAGAGGGAAGGGATGTTATCCAGAGGGACCTGGACAGGCTTGGACAGGTAGGCCCATGTCAACCTCATGAGGTTCAGAAAGGTCAAGTGCAAGATCTTGCACCTGAGTTGGAGCAATCCCAAGCAGAGAATGGCTTCAGAGCAGCCCTGAGGAGAAGGATTTGGGGGTGTTGACTGATATAAGACTCATCATGAGCCAGCCCAGAAGACCAACTGTATCCTGGGTTGCATCAGGAGAAGTGTGACCAGCAGGTCAAGGAAGGTGGTTCTGCCACTCTACTCTGCTCTCATGAGACCCCACCTGGAGTACTGTGTCCAGTTCTGGGCTCCCTAACACAACAAGGATGTCAAACTGTTGGAGTGGGTCCAGAGGGGGGCCACAGAGATGATCGGAGAGATGGAGCACTTCCCCTACAAGGACAGAGCTGGGGCTCTTTAGCCTGGAGAAGAGAAGGCTTCAGGGGGTCTTCATAGCAGACTTCCAGTACCTGAAGGAGGCCTACAGGGAAGCTAGGGGGAGACTCTTTATAAGGGCATGTAATGACAAGGCAAGGGGAAATGGCTTTAAACTGGAAAGGAGTAGATTTAGACTAGGTATTAGGAAGAAAATCTTTCCTGTGAGGGTGGTGAGACCCTGGAACAGGTTACCCAGAGAGGTTGTGGATGCCCCACTCTGGAGCTGTTCAAGGCCAGGCTGGATGGGGTTTTGAGTAAACTGGTCTAGAAGGAAGACAGGGGGGTTGGAACTAGAGGATCTAAAGGTCCCTTCCAACCCAAATCATTCTATGATTCTATTATTTCTGATTATTTTCTTCTTCATTCAATTTTCATCCTTTGTGACTGGAATTTTTGTGATTTTTTTTTTAAATAACCTCAACAGTTGTTTTGGGTTGGTACTTAGTTTCATTTTCATTCACTCCATTTTTCCTTCTCTTTAAATTCTTGTCATTTTTCTCTACTATTAGCTTACTCCACAGGCCCTAAATGACAATAATCTTTCATCTATGCAAAAGCACTGCAAGCAACTCCTGCAGATTTTTAGCTTCCCACTATCTCACAGCAAGGGGCATTGCTGAAAAAAGACTGAGATGCTCAGGAAACTCTTCTTGCTGCCATCTCTCTATTATTAAATCTTGTGAATTCAAGCTTATGCCTAAATACTACGTAATGTTTGTAGAGATTACCAATAGAGTGAATGATAAAACTGTAATAAAACAACAGCAGCAGAGCATGCTGGTCATGGTAATAAGCATCTTTAGATGATGGCTGGAAGGTTTTGGCCTGTGAAAAACTAGAGTGCGAGGAGGAATTTGTATTCTTGGGTAAAGTGGAAAAAAGGGACATGGCTAATAATACTGGAATACAAAGGTCAGTCTGTCAGTTCAGAAGTTAATAAACAGATAGACAGATATATAGATAGACATAGAGAGATAGACAGACAGAACAGATAGGAAGAGCAGGATACAAGGTCAGTTGAGACCGTAGAAGCCCAGAAAGAGGGTATCTGCTATAGGGCAGATCATAGAGAGCTACAAAGAGCCTGGAGGCATTTCAACACAGCAAAGTCCGTAAGCACTGTAATAGGTTCCCCAGGGAGGTTGTTGAGTTACCATCCCTGAATGTGTTTAAAAATCGTTTGGATGTCATGCTCAGGGACATGATTTAGTGGAGGATTGTTAGAGTTAGGGTAGTATGGTTAGGTTGTGGTTGGACTTGATGATATTCAAGGTCTTTTCCAACCTGAGCAATTCTACAGTTCTATGAAAGTCCAGATGTGGATGTAGATGTGATGTTGGAGGGGGCAATAGGCAGCACTAGAAGCATTAGACCTTCTCTCGAAACACAGAACATGACAGCACAAATGAAAACATGTCCTTTCACACCATCCTCTTCTCTATGCCCCTGTGGTGTCACTGAAGGGTCATAGTCTCTAGCAGACCAGCTGAGGTTTCAAGCTGAAATTTTTAATGGAGAGTGGAAGCTGTCATCATTTCTCCCCCTCTTTCTTTTAAAATGACAGAATAATTCAGGTTGGAGGGGACAGATGATCCAACCATCCAGCAACAGCAGATTCATCTTTGAGATTAGATGAATTTTGCTCAGGAACTTGCCTAGTCAGCCTCTGAATAATTCCAAGGATGGAGAGCCAACAGCCTCTCTGGGCATCTGTCCCAGAGTGTGACCATCCCCAATGGGTGAGGGTAGCTTTTTTCCTCATACCACATTGGAATCTCTCTTGTTAGTGTCTGTTGCCTCTTGTCTATTCCCTGTGCATCTTGAGAACCTGACTCCTGTGTAACCATCTCCCACCACAGTTCTGATAGTACAATACTTCACATTCTATTCTCCAGGCTGGACAGACTCAACTCTCAGGTTTTTCTTGCATGCCACATGGCAGAACCCCAGTTAACTTTTGGTGGTCTACCGTTATACTTGTGCCAGTATGTCAACATTCTTGTACTGAGGAGTTCAAAATTGGACACAGAAGTCCAAATGTGGTCTCCTACGTGCCAGGCAGGGGGGAAGGATATCTTCCTTGGGCCTGTATTAATGAATAAGCCCCAGCAACACAGTGTGACTCGCTGAACAAAGCCCCTCAGTTGAAAAGGCCCTGTGGAGATGTGCAAGGGCAAAGGGCACATGAAATTCAGAGAATGCAAAGTGTGACCAGCAGGTGGAGAGTGAATATCTGGCTCAACTCAACTAAGCTGAAACACTGACTAAACTAAAGCTGAAAATCTCCCCCCCCTCTTCTCATGCTACCTTCAACCATGACAATGCTACCTGAATTGGAAAAAAAAGTTTTTTTGTTTTAATTCTACTGGCAAAAATTCTCCCTTGGCTAACATAAGCTTAATGGGAGGATTTACAGCTGTAACTTTGATAGCAAGATTCTGTCAGGGATGCACCTGGCCCAGCCTTCACGAACAACCTGAAGAAGCTCACCTGTTAGAATAAAAACAGAGACTGCACACTGTTTGTACAGATTAAATACCAAAACTATCTGGAAGGTAGGTGCTCGAAATTGGTTATGCTAAAGAGGAACACAGCTATCATCCAGATTAAACTGTAAACTGTGAATTTCAAGGAACATTTTTAAACAAAGATATAGCATGAAAAAGAAACAGGAAAATTTGTAACAAGAGGAGAGATCTTGCTCTGGAAACATCAGCAGTCAAAAGCTGGTTAGGCACTGCCAGAAGTCAATCTGCTCGCATTTCAGCTCCTGCTTAGAACTGATGGAAGCTGAGGATCCTGCACCCAGTTAGCAGAGCCACAGCACAGGTACAGCCAGAAGGACCCACTCTTGGAGTGCATAAGTGAACCTGTGGGACATGGAGCTGCATCAAGGGAGGTTCAAGTTCAGTAGTAAGAAAAGGTTCTTCAGAGGGTGGTCAGGCACTGGAACGTGCTCCTCAGGACAGTGGTCACAGCCCCAAGCTGCCAGAGTTCAAAGAAAACACTCTCAGATATAGAGTTTGAATTCTGGATGATCCTGTGTGGAGAGAAGAGCTGGACTCGATGATCCTTGTGGGTCCCTTTCAACGAAGGATATTCTATGATTCTTCCTGGTGTGTGGATAGTGGGCTGTAGGAGGTGGCATGAGTACTCATGAGGCTGGAGCAACTTAGGTACAAGCAGGGGAACCCTTACTCCCAGAAAGATGATGGGAGAATTGCCTGATCTGTGAAGGGAGAGAGGTTTGCATAAACCTGTGTGCCCCTGTGTGTGTTTCTGTGTGCAAACAGATCATCTTTAAATTAATAGAAGTGTTTAGAAATGAGTAGGTAGTTACTGAAATTTCATGAGTGCCTAGTATTGTGGATTATCTGTTGCATCACTAATATTGCTCCTGAATATACAGTTCACTGATTGCCAATTAAATGTGCAATTAGTAAATTTATAAACCCCTTTGATTCTGATTTTGATTTAAATAATTTGAACTGAGCACTTCTTCCCTGAGAGACCCCCCACAGCACAGATTAGCCCAAGTGCACTGACCTCCTAGCAGTGATCTCAGCCTTCTCTGATAGAAAGCATCCAGTGCAGCAGTCAGGCTATCAGTGTTACAGTGTGATTAATAAATGTGGCTATAAACGTTGCTGCTGAGTCTCTGTGGTTTGTCTGCCTTCATCTAAAAGAAGAAAGTGAAAATCCCAAAACAACAACAACAGAATCTAAATACAGTGAAACAATGTTGGTAGAGGCTGGATAGATGAGGAGGGAACTTCATCTAACAGCTTATTTCAGCCAGACACAAATCAAAATATTTCATTTGCCTACCTTCACCTAATTTGAAGCTTCAATCAGCTGTCTCGGGCTCCTTGTGCAGTCTCCAGACTTTCCACTGAAACACAGTTTAAGAAGGATAACATATGAAAGAAAGATGTCTCCTTCAACGACTGCTTGTTTGTAGAATTGATGTTGGTAGTTCTGCTCATAACAGACTCTGACTCTGAAAGAGGAAGGGAGGAAGAGAAGGAGAAAGGAAGAAAGGAGAGGCTGACGAACGAAAAGATTGGCTGTGGTATGAAATGCACAAAATAAATGCAGCTATTCAAATTCTCTCCCACCATGAAGCCAACACAAACAGTGACTGGAAACAGTTCAAAAGCAAGTCAGATATTTTTGAACAATCTACCCCATGAACAGTAGGCTTAAATTTGCACAGTCTTTGCAGACACAGAGATTTACGGTGACTCTGGATTCTGTAGAGACCGGATGAACAGTCCTCAAGGCAAAGGGGTAGGGTAAGCATAACTCCCCATCCACTGGGGTGGCTGGGATGATGTAGTACCAGGCCTGGCTGGCCTTCAAAAGAGGTTTCTAATCCAGAACTTCCTGCTAGTACAACCAGGGGGTGGTTGAAAACTATCTTGAGTCTGTTTCTAGTGGTTAACGACTCTGCTTACATTCTCAAAAAGTGTATGCTTTACAGGACACTATGCTTACTTCTGCGGAAAGCTGAGTTTGCTGAAGAGAGTCAATCTTTTTTATTAACAACAAAAGGAACGAAAACAAAAAAAAAATATCAATTATGAGTGCCATAGCACCTGATCAACCTTGTATTTCAGGGCCATATCGTTAATTCTCCTCTTTTGGTGGATTTTTCATCTGGACCTCATTTTGCATGTGGTATTGCTCCCTTTTATTATCTCACAGAGGATACAGTGAACAGCCACAGTTGACGTGATGGCTCCTAGCTCTACAAGCCTAGCACAGGCACAGAAGCATAGTAGTGACAGGGCTGTGTCACACACAGGAGATGTCCCAGGGCATGGGAGAGATAGGGTAGGAAGCTTTTTAGAGAATAAAATGGAGTGGGTTGGATGGATTGAATCCAGTCTAGGAAGTGTCAAAAGGATAAGTTTGATGTCAGGGATCCCCAGGCATAATGGACGAATATCCCCAGACGACTCAATGGTGATCCACTAGTCTAGGCATGTCTAACCCACAGCCCGCAGACTAGATGTGACCCACTCCCTGCCTTGTGCTATAAAGGTGGCTGCTCCTCCCAGCAGACTGGCCTCAGGCACACACACACATTACTCAGCAATAACCACATCATCAGTACTCCATTAACGCTGTGTTAACTGAACCCAGAGTGTGGGGAGGGCAGTGCTGTGCAGTGCTGACTCAAGCGATGGCAAATAACTGTATGCATTGTGATACACTGGCTAAACATAGGGCTCTGAACAGTGAAGAATATGCAGATGTGCTTTCACTTTTGATAAAGGAATTTGAAAATAGATTTCAAGACTGCAAATAAAATCATTAATTCACGTTTACAACACCATTTTCAGTTAGCAAAAAAAAAAACATTACCTGCAAATTTTCAAATGGAATGTACAGAGTTGCCATCAGATATTCAACTAAAAAATCTGACTGTGTCTCTTTACCAAACTTTCATAGAATCAGAGAATCATAGAATGGTTAGGATTGGAAGAGACCTTAAAATCACCTAGTTCCAAACCCCTGCTATATGCAGGAACACTTCCCACTAGACCAGGTTGCTCAAAGCCCCATCCAGACTGGCCTTGAACGTCTTCAAGGTGATGGTATCCACAACCTCTTTGGGCAACGTGTTCCAGGGTCTCACCATCCTCAGTTCTTACCTTTGCTTTCTGCAACTTGAGTGGTGCAGCTAGAGCCCTTGCCGGTGAAGACTTTCATAATCCCTGTCTTACCTGAGAGAAATAACCCTCACTTCACAGACACTCCTTACTCATGTCATCGTTTTTTGGCAGTATATAGACTTGTGATCTTGAGACCTCAAACAATCACAGCCACTGCCAGTGAACCAGACTGATGCTTTAGTTTCACACACACACACACACACACACACAGAAAGGATCAGATTTCCCACTAGTTTTATGTTTTTGTTCCTCTTATTTTTTTTTTAATGTTTTAAGGAAAAATATTTAAAACATAAGTGTTTTGTTACTTATATATGAACTATATTGTATATTTTCCAAGGACCGCTCTAAAAGTAATGCCTCCTGTTTCACTGTGTTGGCCCACAATGTCCAAGGTGGATGTTGGTGGTACGGCAGTGGAGGCTGAACCTTGCCACGAATATTTCATTCCATTGTGTTGCTACGTGACAGATGGCAGCAGAGGGGTAGTCTGACAAAATGGCATCTGATATAGAAGTGTATATGAAGCAAAGGTGTGTCACTGAATTCTCCCATAAGGAAAAAATTGCACTAACTGACATTCATTGAAGCTTGCTGAATGTTTATGGAGACGAACAGTGGATGTGAGCCCACTGAGGCCATGGGTGGTGTGTTCTATCAGTGGCAACAGTGAGTCACCTCTGTTGGTGCATATTCTTACTAGTGTAACATGCAAGTTCTTGTTCATTGCTGGTGAAAAATGCATAGCTAATGGTGATGACTATGTTGAAAAACAGTGTTTTGTAGCTGGGAATTTGCTCTACCAAATTGTGTTATTGTGCTCTTTGTATCTGTTTGTTTTCATGGAAATAAATGGGAGGCATTATTTTCGGAGCAACGTATGTATATGTGGCCCAAGACAATTAATATTTACTCAGTGCAGCCCCAAAAAGCCAAATGGTTGGACACTCATGCAGTGGTCCAAACACTGGGATTTATTTTAAGTACTGACTACAAGGACTGGCTTACAAAAGCTGCAAACAACAAAGAATTCCACCCTCATTCATTGTTGAGAGGTGTTAGCAATAGCCGAACTTTGCCTGCTCACACTCACACAAACCACCACACTACAACACAAAGTAGGTTGCAACGGGCTTGAAGCTTGGTCATTTCACAAACTATAGCAAGAACAGGGATCTGGGATTTCTAGAAAGATATTCAGGAAAATCCAGTCAACGTTAGGCAAGAACTCTGGATGACCATAAGCAATGAAGAGTGCCAAAGGAGTGAAAGTAGCTTTGGAGTAAGCTTACATCAAAGCCACGCTATCTGAACATATGTAAATTGAGAGGCAGCTTTACTTCTCCTCTTTGTTCATAATTTTCCTTCTCCTCCAGAAGCAGCCACCTTGATACCTGCAATGCAATGCAGTAGCTGGAGCCCCCTCACTAGCAGTTTCTGCATCCCATTTGATTGCTAACACTTAGGTGCTGAGATGCTGCAAAGGCCAACTGCTCTGCACAGGGAGGGAGCCAGGCACTGAACATAGTCCTCAAAGACTCGGTCAGGGCATGGCCAATCTGACAACAGCAGCCAGGCTCAACTGAGAGTCCAGAGTGCAGGGTGGGTCTGTAGTGACAAGAAAGGTCAAAGTCAAGCAGGGAAATCAGTCTGTGGATCTGGGCCAGGGCCTGGCTTGTGGTCAGGCGCAGACGTGGCTGCAATGCAGCTGCAGCCTAGCTCCAGCAAGGGTAGAAGTTACAACTGCCAGTTTAAACACAGTTCCCAGGAGAAGTAGGGACAGCACCCACAGAAATGTGGTTGGTTCCGACTGCTCAGAGAGCAGTCAGCTGCTTATCAGTGTTGGCCCAGAGTCCAGGTAGCCCAGCTTCCCAGCACGGGAGTGAACGTGATCAGGACTCTTAACAAATACTTTAAATCTTACAGTCACAGACTCATGAAGAGCACTGTTTAACAGATGGCATGATTAAATCGCCTAATCTAGGAAGGGGGGAAGATGATCTTGCTTATAATCAGGTCTTTTTTTCACTGGTGGCTACGCAAACACTTATGGCTTAGAGAGGTTAAGCTGAATGTTCTGCAGAGGCCAAAGGTTGACAGTGAAAGCTGATAAGCTATGAAGTTGGGTGCTGAACTGAGAGAAAAGTATATAATGTTTAATATAAAATACTTACATGGTCCCCCCTAATGCAGCAGTAAGAGCAGTCAGCCCTCCCAAGCTTGTACCTATAGGTCCTGGAGATGTTTTAACATCAGGTGTTCCTCAAAGGAACAATCAGGGTATGTTTTCCAAGATATCTAAACATTTGATCTTCATAGAGTCATAGAATGGCTTAGGTTGGAGGGAACCTTGAAGATCATCTAGTTCTTACATCCCTGCCATGGGCAAGGTTCTCAGACACTAGATCAGACTGCCCAGGATCCCATCCAACCTGGCCTTGAATACCTCCAGAAATGGGGTGTCCACAACCTCTCCAGGCAACCTGTTGCAGCACCTCACCACCCTCTGAGTAACAAATCGCTTCTTACCATCTCTCCTCTTTCGATTTACAGTCATTCCCCCCTGTTCTATCACTGTCAGACTGTGTAAAAAGTCAGTTCCCTCCCTGCTTGTAAGCTCCCTTCAAGTACTGGAAGAACACAGTGAGGTCTCTCCAGAGCCTTCTCTTCTCCAAGCTGAAGAAGGCCAACTCCCTCAACCTTTCTTTGCAGGAGAGGTGATCCAGTTCTTTGATTATCTTTGTGGCCCTCCTGTGGACCCACTCCAACAGCTCCTCGTCCTTCCTGTACTGGGGGCCCCAGGCTTGGACACAGGATTCCAGATAGAGCCTCACAAGGGCAGAGTACAGGGGGACAGTCGCCTCCCTCTCCCTGCTGGCCACTACTCTTTTGATGCAGCCCAGGATACTGTTGGCCTTCTAGGCTGCAAGAGCACACAGCTGGTTCATGTCCCACTTTTCATCCACCAGAACCCCCAAGTCCTTCTCTGTAGGGCTGCTCTCAATGAGTTTTTCTCCCAGTCTGTATACGTATCTGGGAATACCTCGACCCTAGTGCAAGACGTTGCACTTGGCCTTGTTAAGCCTCATTAGGTTCTCACGTGCCCAGTTTTTGAGTCTGTCCAGGTTCCTCTGGATGGCATCCCTCCCTTCTTTGACAACACTGTTCATCTAGTGATGTAATACTTAAGTGCAGTGCTCCTACACTACTATATTCCCACAGAAAAATATCTACAAGTGTATTGAGAATGAACTACCCACTGGATTTGGTATACCAATATATGTGTATAAAATACACTTAGAGAAAGAATCTCCTTTCCCTTGGGGAAAGCCCCAACATACATTCAATTGCTTGTATCTGGTCTGATAGAGTGTTCAGACCCTGCTAAGGGTTTGGGTTTGCATGAAACCTTTCACAATGACCAGAAATTGTGCTAAGCTTATTACCCTTCTTTTTGGCACTGTTGTCGTTACAGAAATACTTAGTGCTGCTCTTCACCTCCTTTACTAGTTCCATCTCCATGTGAGCCTTGACATCCACGACTGCATTTCTACATGCTTATATTACTCCCATTCACTCATGATCCTGCCAAGCAGGAACCTGAACAGACCAAAATCTGCTCTTCTGAAGTCCATGGCTGCAATTCTGCTATTTGTCTTGCCCACTCCTCTCAGGATCTTGAACTCTGGGGTCTTGTGTCTGGTGCAGAAGAGGCTGTTCTAGACATCTTAAACTGGTTCTTCCCAGAATATCAGCTTCAACAAAACACCCCCATTAGCCTGTTCATCAGTCACCTTCTGCAAGAAATTATCTGCAGTACATTCCAAAAATCGGTGGGACTAGTTGCACCCACACATATTGCCCTTCCAGCTGATGTTGTAGTGGTTACATTTCTCCTTTAGCACCCAGATCTTCAGTTGTGAGATTTTATCCAACTGCTTAAATAATTTTTCATCTGTCTCCTTTTCTTCTTTTCTTTCGTAGGTGTTCTACAGCAAAAACCTATTACAAAATCATCTTCGTGGGATGTCCTCTGAGTTTTACCTATAGTCTTTGCTAGTCTGGCACCTGTTCCTGGATGAATTTCCATATGCTCAAGTTCCAACTTTGCACAGAATACAACCACTCCTCCTCAGCTTCCTACTCTGTCTGTTACACAGGGCTTATATTCACCCGTTGCAGTGCTCTAAATCAGGAGAACTATCCCGCCAGTCTCAATGGGGTCAGAGCTCTGCAACTGTGAATGGATTTCAAATCCCTCCTGTTTGCTCCTCGTGCTGTGTGCATTTGTGTACAGGCACTAGAGCTGAGCCTCACATTGTGCTGATTCTACAGGGAAAGTGCGTGCTTCACCTGTCATGCTGCCCCCCCAGACATGCCCACCCTGCCCCCTGTGCCCTTATTTCTCTTATGGTTATGGTCACCTTAAGTCCTCCAGCTGCTGCTATATACTGATGCTTCTGGAGAAAATGGAAAATGTCACATAGCAGAATACATTAATCTGTGCAGCAGGCAATTGATTTCCCGACAGCTACAAGTGAGTTCATAAAGTGATACATTTATTTACAGAGAGTTATTAAGCATTTTCATTTATTTATTGCTATCCAAGCTTGCATAGTAAGAAAACCAGCAATTACCTAGAATGGCACAGCTATCACCTTTACTGTTTTAAGTGTATTTGGAAGAGAACTTCCATGTAAATCCCACAGGTACTAGTGGGATTAGGATTTCCCTTCCATTTTCTCTCCAGCTGCTGCCCAAGACTACTTCCTAATTTCTGTAGTCATTGATCCCTTTGCATAGATAAGGGAAGACAGCAGAGGAGCTATGATTAGAGGAGAAAAGAGACCGGGGGGTTCAGGGAAGATGCTTTTTCTAATGAATGAAATGAAATGCAGAGGCTTGCTAGAGGAGCTCACACACTGTAGAGTTTAACTGCACTGGATTGTCTCAGAGCAGTTATGGCAGCAGTGTCCTGGCAACGCTGGTCTTCGTTATCAATACAGACCATTTTTTTAACTCTTATTCTGCTGTTTCTTCTGGTGCCTTCACAAGCATGTTTCCATTCATGCCGCTTTCTTATCTATCTGCATATTTCTGAATAAAAGATGCATGCATGTACATCTTTAGCAGACTCACAGCCAGCCTTATGCACAGAGCTTCTTCTTCTTCGGCAGCGAAGGAAGTTCTCGGAAAAATAAAAACCTGTTAGGAATACATTCATGTTATGAAGTAGAAAGTCAAAGTGCCATTCTGGTTTTTAAGGAACATCATTTCCTCAGCAAAGATTTAAAAACCACAGCAATCCCTTTTCCCTTCTCAGTGGTGTTGCTTCCTATAAATGTTCTGTTTGAAGAAGTTGATGAGGAAATCAGGTACCCTGAGCGTTTGTATTTGCAAAGCATTATACCAAGAACCAGAATAAGTACAGTGAAGTTTCTCTCCTTGCTTTTACTCAGGACTGATCTCAAACCCCTCCTTAAGTGCATTTTAGAGTGATAGAATGTGCCTGACAAGGTTTGCAGCTTCTTTCAGCTTTCACTTTCCTTTCTTACTCCATGCTGTAAAACTGTTCCAGAAGAGTAACCAGAAAATACCTCTGCCCACATAGTTCACATTTATGAGTGCATTAATGTGCAAATGCACACTGGAATTGGCTGAAAATAAATAAATGTAAATGACTGAAAGATTTGCCTTATTCATGATTATTTTTTACTGTTTGATGTTGGCAATAGATTTCTGACTCACTGCCTAATTACCAGTTAGTATTTAAACTACATCAAGTATGAATCTGAGTTGTGTAATGTCTGACAACCTTTTGACTACTTAAAAATACACATATACACATCTGGGACATAAGCTAGCCCAGAACTACTCATTCATGTTTCTAAAGATAGTATTGATGCTGTTGTCTGACATATGGATTCATTACCTGGTGTACAACGAGCCAGTTCCCACACACTCAGGAGAGATATTACCTTTTATTCAGGCCTGGGTGCCGGTGTGAGTTTCCACAAATAAAGCACAATAATGCAAGTTTCTTCACTATATTTGTACATTATTGTACAATACAGTATATATATATATACGTATAATACAGTATTCCACCTATCTAATTCAGAAGAAACATCGACTACGTACATATTCATATAGTAAAGCAATGATACACCATCCTCTCTGGGCTTCTTTCACAGCTGCCTGCCCTTGTGCAAGGTTGTTTGAGTGTCTTACGAGTCTCTCAGTGGTCATTTCATGAATGTTCCTCTTACTCTTTTTATCCTTATGTGGTCACCTAAGAACAAGCTGAACAGTTCTTCTCTTGCCAGTTTTCCAAGGAGAGCAATTGTCCTCGATTAATCGGATTACATCAATGGCTAAGACATTCTGTGTTAGTATAAGAAGTACTTGATCAAAGGATTCTACATTCAGGTTCATTAAGCACAGACAATACTCCCTTCTTTCCAAGGGAAAATTATTGTTTCCATTACCTGTATCCTCCCCTTAGAATGTTTCAATATATCTACCTGGTGTCAGTATCATACACTCCCCTCCCTCTACCCTTCCTTTTCTATTGTTTTATTTAAATTACTTAATTTGTTCAAATATCGGAACAAGAGGGTGAGCATGGGAAAACATCCTCGATGAAAGATCCTTCCACAACTTCCCATTCAGCAAAGAAATCGTAAGACCACAGGTTGTTGAATTCAAGAAATCAATCTGTAGAAACTTAAGAGCAAAGTTTTGTTACTGTTAAGTCAGTTGTTCTTTATTAAGTGGCGCCAGGAAGCACTGGGGATATTTCCAACATAAGCACTTCAAAGATTATATGATTCAGTCCATTGTATTTCTGCAGATAGTATGTATTCATCAATTACACGTGAGACAATTAACATACACACACCTGTCTCAGATAGTGACTTATGAGGCTTCCAGTCTTCTATACCACTGTCTGTTCTACCATCTAGTGTCCTTTTAGCATAATGACGGTCCAATCGACAGTCTTTTACTTCATCCAATGGTCTTCTTCACTTGTCCTCTAGATGAACTTTCTTCATTGATGCATGCTCAGTGGGAGAATGCCTATTGTAATTCATAGGTACCAAAAATTGTAACATTTCCTCACTCAGCACTCAGCCATTATTTCTGGATATCTGCTCATTTTTGGATAGAGGTAAGTTTGGCAGCCTGTCTTTCAGTAACGTATACTGGTGTGTGAGAAGACAAGGAGGATAGAGGAGAGTATCTTCACGTCCACCTGTTGAATTTCAACCTAATCCCAGAATGAGATAATTTGGCCTTGTGTGGAGGCGTTGGCTTTCATTATCATGTTTCTTCTGCTGACAGTCTCCTGTCAAAACAGAATAGCCTTACAACAAGCTACATCCATAACTATTCTAAAAGCTATTACCATCTTGCAAGCAAGAACTAATCATACAATACAACAACACCTATATTTCTAAAAACACACTGCTAAAATATATGGTGTATCTACTTCTTCAAATCAGCTATTTCTAAAAACACATTACAACATGTATTGTGGCCTACCTCTTCAAATCACTGTACCATCTCGGTCATGTTCTTTGAGCTGATTCTCTTTCTGCAACCTGAATAGGAAATGCTCACACAGTAACAGTGTGTACCAGGCAATGCAGGCTGGCACTCACTTTTCTTTCAGGGTAACTTCCTGATCTAGAGGGAGTAGGTGTTGCTTACTCTTCTTTTGGTTTGCATTGCCGAAGAGACTGAAGATTGAAGCTGACCTCACATGGCTTTAGCACTCAGCCCTTTCTGATTCACTGCTTGCAGCACTTCGCCTGTGCCACGCAGAACGACAGCACCACAGAACGGCTTGGGTTGGAAGGGACCTCAAAGATGACCAGGTTCTATCCCCTCGCCACAGGCAGAGCTGCCAAACACTAGCTCAAACAGTAAGTCAGGCTGCCCCGGGCCCCATCTAGCCTGCCCTTGAACGCTTCCAGGGATGGGGCAGCCATCCACAACCCCTCTGGGCAGCCCACGCTAGCGCCTCACTACCCTCCCTGTGAAAAACTCCTCCCTGGCATCTAATCTAAATCTCCCCTCCTTTAGTTTAAAAACCCTTCTCCTTCCCCAGCCCTACCTCAGCATTAGCAGGAATTGTTTCTCAGCTTCACACCCTCTGCTGGGACACAACCGTGGCCGCTGGTATTAATAAGTAGCTAACTGCCAACCTGGGGGAAGAGAAGCAGCCGCACTGCTACGTGGGATTATGAGAGCCCGCGAAGATTTTTTTTCCCGCTGACAAACAGAAACACGAAAGCACTCAGGAGGCGGCTCCGCGCCCCTCGACCGCTCCGCCCCGCGCCTTCAGTTTCGATTCCGGCCGCGTCTAGTCCCGTCCCGTCCCGCCCCGCCCCGCCGCTCTGAGGCAGGCTGAGGCTGAGGAGCGGCAATGGGCGATCCGGTGGTGTGCAGCTTCCTCACCAAGACCCTCTGCGCCGAGGGCGGGAGGCTGGGGCTCGCGGAACTCCAGCAGCACGTCGGCCTCTCGGCGCAGCAGCTGCAGGAGACGCTGCAGGCGGCGGGTCCCGAGCGCTTCCTGCTGCTGACGGGCGCCGGGGGAGCGCCGGAGGTGCTGGCCCTGACGGCTGTGCGGATCTGTATGCGCAAGCAGTGCGAGGGCTGCGAGCGCCTGCACCTCTGCAAGCTGCACCTCATGGGCAGGTGCAGTCTGCGCCACAGGTGAGCCGGCGGCGGGCGGCAGGGCGGTGGCGGTGCCTCCCGCGGGCCTCTCCCCGCCATCGCGGGAATAACTCAGAAATGTTTCTTTCCGAAGGAAAAAGCCAAGCGTTTGCGTGCCATCTGTTGTTAATCTCGATAGTTAGGAGCGCTTGATGTTGACAGAAAGTCACTGTGCCTCTCGCAGACACATCTGTAGGGGCCAGTACCTACTTTCCATTGGCATTGCTCTCTGTGTTCTGTCTTACTGAAGGAAGGATTGGCCGCACGGCCTTTATGGGAACATTTTTTTTCCAGGCTAACTGAAGGTGGCTCCAATTACAAAAAGAAATTAAAGTCAGGGGAAAAAAAAAACACAGATGCAGAAATGAAAATCAGATGCGTTTTGACAAAGAATCTGCAGCAAACAGCGATCTCCTGCAGACTTTCCTACCACGCCCCTGTGACCAGCATCTCACTGTGCTGCCTGGTGCTGCGCCAGGCCTCTTCTTGTTCTGCCCCCACCGAGTAGTTCCTCAGATCTGAAGAAGCTGGAGGGGAAGGACCTTGTGTGTCTCCAAATGGTACAAGTAAAATAACAGATTCCAGGCTGGATGTGGCTCTGGGTGGCCTGGTCTAGTGGTTGGTGACCCTGCCTGTGGTGGCGGGGCTGAAACTAGATGATCATGATGATCTTTTTCAACCCAGGCCGTTCTATGATTCTATGATAAAATTATCTTCTCCTGCTTTGCTGACTCAGTAAGATACGGTTACATAGGATTTGTGGCTAGAAATAAGTATGTTGGCTTACCACTGGGTGAACTAAAAAGTGTAGTGATTTCCTTTGTAATGCTGGAACGATGAGCTGTTCTGCCCTCTCAGTAGTGCTGTGCATGTAACATTGCTTTTGTGTATCAATAGCAGATAAACAGAAGAAAATGACTTTCAGGGTGTATTTATGGAAAGAAGGGAGATCGGTTAAAACGAGGGAACAAAAAGAGTGGACCACATGGATCAAAACAAGATAGTTTTTAATTGATAGGAAAGAATCGAGGCTTGCTTCTAGATCTTGCATCCTCTTTTGTTGGGGAGAAATTCGTCTATACTGGAGTCTTCCTGTTCAGAGGTATCAGGAGTTTTAGTCAAACCTTTTCTTTAACTCATATCTGTCTAGTAGCTTTTCACTCGTTCTTTTTTTCTAAATGTATTACTTAACACAGTTGATTATTCATCACTGTATTTGTAGACTATTTCAACCTTTGACTTAGAAATATACATGCAGGTGACATAGATCACAGCGTGACCATTGGTGGAGTCTGACGCTAACTGTGAGGGAAAGCTGTGGGTGGCTCTCGCCTTGGGGTAATCTGCAGTTCCACTACCTTCATAGCCATTAATCAAGTGGCTGCAGAATCCAGTATCCTTAGAAAACCACTTCTCCAGACCAAAAATAGTATATTTCTGCCCTTCATACCTTGTATTTTTATTTATTTTCTTACAAAGCAGTGCATATGACACGTGGGAGCAGCGGTGAAACATCTGCATAAAAGTCTGTTGCAGATGGATGGCTTCAAACACAGCATGAAGTAAAATGGTATCAGACATTTCAGTAGTTAACTAGGGGCTAACAGGATAAACAGAGCAGACATGCGAGTCTGACAGAGTAACAGGTACTTTTACTAAGTATACCTAGTGGTAATGCTATATCAAATCATGCTTTTGAAGAGTGAGAAGTTAGGAAACTACTTTACCACGTTTTTGTATATAGAGACCATGTTTCTCCTCCTATCAATGACACTGAAATATATTTTCAAAGAGATGCAAAGAAATTATAATCTCCCTCTCTTTGTAATTCCTACTCACTTAACAGGTCTGTCATGGGTTAGCAAGTGGCACCAACATTTTTACTAGTGCTGTTTAATCATCTTTGTCCAAAATTTGGAGTTCATTAACTTCTGTGGATCCTGTTTTTAATTTTTTTTTTTAACTTTCCAGACAGCAAAGATATTGTGTTGTGTTCAGCTTCATTATCTCTTTGTTTGGGGCTCTCAAACTGCTGCAGCATTCTTCACGTACCACCTCTAGGACAGCAACCTCTTGCATGCATAAAATTGAGGCCATTGCTACTTCCACTGTTGTTGATATATATCCTCTAAAATGGGCATTCTCTCCAGCTGTTCAGGTTGTATGATTTGGCCTGCCACATACAGAAGTGATTTTGAGTCTGTGCTTTCTGATAATTGGTCTAGCTACATTTATGTTTAAAATTGGTATAATAACACAACTGTATTTCACAGTGATTATGCTGCTTATTTCATAATCCAGCTAATTTAGTGACAGAGACAATTTACTTGTTCACAGAGACTTTTGCCAAAGTGCCTTTCTCTCCGTGTTTTTTCTGAAGTTCCACGTTATCTGAGGCTCTTTAAATCAACTTGACTGAAGGAGTAAACTGTTGCTTAGGAGTTGCTGTCCATTTTCTTGCAGAGTTTGCAAATACTCTCATGACATCACCAGTGCTGAGAACAAAAAAGTTCTGAAGACTCATGAGTTGTCTGGCCTAAGTGAGAATGAGCTGCGAATCCTGCTTCTCCAAAATGACCCTTTCCTCCTTCCTGATGTGAGTTGTACTGATTTCTTAAGCTTTTGTTTATATAGAATGGGAAAGGGCAAGAAAGAAGACAGGGAACTAATATTAATTTCAAGCTTTTAAGTTAATCAGAAATATTAAGGTTAGCTTGAATTAACTATGAATGGGAATGGCTGTGTGTGAAACCATCAGAAGAAATAATATAGTGTAAGACTTGTAAATATACTTGCCATATACTGATAACTATAAATGTGAAAAAAAGAAAAAAAAAAAAAAGACAACCCCCAAAACCATGACAGAAATAATAATATTAAATATCAAGGAGCACATTGTCTGCTTAAAAACCAGAAGGCCTACACTTAGGTAAGGACATGTCATGTGTTGTCAGCAGACAAGAGCAGGAAGTTGACAGCAAAGTTCCAGCCTCTTCTGAGTGTTATTCTTGTTCCTGTTAGCCCAGCAGCACAGCCAGTGAGTTGCTCAAAACAAGCAAACAAAAAATGTAAGCAACCTCACCAGAGATCTACAGATGGTGAGTAAGGAAGATGGAGGTCAAAGTTCACAATCATCATACATGCTTAGACAGTATAAAAGGTCTTACAAAAAACAGTCAACAAAGCAAATTGTTGGCTCTTAGCCAAGAGATAATAGAGGCTGGGAAGTAAGTGCCCCTTTCTGTGTCCAACCTACATATTTTGATGCTCACAGGCATGAGAAAAATTCATGAGAAAATGACCAACTGACAGTAGTCAGTTTTGTGTAAAATCCACCCCTTCCAAAGTGCACTGAGGCTTTTGTACATAAATTTCCTACAGAGCTTTATTTGGTTTTTATGCAATTAATTGATTTTTGTTAAGTTTGACTGAACAATCCAATCTCCTTGGTGATAGTGCCATCAAGGTACTGTTTCAAAGCCAAGTGTATCTTATTTTGCGTACAGCTGTTACTGGTTAACAAAAGAGCAGAGTACTGCCTGTTGCTGTAGTTTTTTGGAAGTTATAGTCTCCACAGATCTTTAGCCTAACAGTTCTATTATTTTCTTTCTTTCTGCTGTGACAGTAATGGACTTCAAGAGAATAGAGCATTTTTTGTAGTGTTTTAAACTATGTTTTGCTGGCACATTTTAGGAGCGTAGTGGTGATGAGCGAGGAGTAATAATCTTCATCTATCTCAGCTGCATCTAAAACCTATGTGTCTCTTGTTTAGTTACTCCCAGGTAGTAATAAATGAGCAAATAGTACCAGTCAATGATAGCTACTACTACTCATAAACTATCTGCTCAGATCTCAATGCTTGTGAACATCATTAATTGGCCCTTCCAGCAGAGCACTGTAACTTCTGTTATGGAGTGAAATAGTGCAGGCAGTAGAAAATGCTGTTGCAGGCCATTTATAAACCCAAGAGCTGGGGTGAGGGTGTAAAAGCCTACTTTGCTGTTCTTGTTTAGAAATTCTAACTGGGTCTGTGCGTGCTGATAAACAAAAATCCTCAAGTAAAAGGAATATTTTTTTCTTCTGTGGTCTGAACTAGGATGTAGTCCAGAATCAGGATTTTCTTATATTTTCCTTCACCCTCTCTCAGTCTCTTCTTTTTCTGGCAAATGCAGGGGGTAGTTTGCTTTCCTGCTGCAGCTGAATAGCGCATTCCCTATGTAGTTAGGACAATACTTTCTTCTGGTTTTAGAGTTCATTGTGATGGTTATAAGAAGAACAGATCTTATGTGTCCCTTCTGGTGCTGTGGGAACCAACTAAAGTACAGCATCAGACAAAGCAGAATCCCAATCCACACTGAGGTTCAACACTCTTGCCGTTCTTTACATCTTCATAGTGTTTTTCCAAAATACTAGGCCACTAGGTTGGTCAGGCAGGACTTTTTCATGGTGAAATCATTCTACTTGTCTTGTGTCACCTCCCTGTCTTCCATGTGCCTTAGCACAGCTTCCAGGAGGATCTGTGCAGGGGAGGATCACAGAACAGAGGTGAGGCTGACAGGTCAGTAGTTCCCTGGGTCATCCCTTCTACCCTTCTTAAAATATTTGTGACATTGCCTTTTTTCCAGTCATCAGGGACTTCCCCTGACTGCCACCATACACCAAGGTTCCCTGAACAGGCATTATGCTGTTATCCGTCTCCATGGAGCATGCTCTTAGAAACTCTATGTACAAGTTGTATCGTTAAAGGCAGTCAACTGCCATGGCTTGCACTCCTGCTGAATGGCTGCTGCTTAACAGTAACAGATGAGCCTCTACAGCCAATGCCCGCAGGTAAATGTTGCATAGGTTTGTATGAAGTCACTGTCTCCTCTTTACAGTGTCTTCCACTGTGGGCCACTGCAGTGATGGATACGTAAGCTAAAAACAGATTCAGAATTTGTTTTCCCTGTACAAGAGAGAGATGGAGGTACTGGAAGAAGTTCAGCGAAGAATTATGAAACTGGGGAAGGGACTTGAGCATCTCTCCTGTGAGCAGAGGCCGAGAAAGCTAGACCTGATCAGCCTGGAGAAGAGTTGACCCAGGGCAATCTCATCATTGCTTACAAACACCTGAAGGGAAGATGCACATAGAATGGAAACAGACTCTTTTCAGGCGTCCATTGCCAGGAGCAGAGGCAGTGAACACAAACTGGAGCACAAGAGGCTGTCTCTGAACACCAGAACGCATTTCTGTGCTGTAGAGTCTCCTTGGGGATCTTCAAAAGCTGTCTACACATGAGTGTAAGGATCCTCCTCTGGTAGCTCTGCTTGAGCAGAGGTTGGGCCAGATGGACCTCGAGGTCCTTTCAACCTCATCCACATTGTGATTCTGTGAACATCCTATGCAATTTTATCCTTATTATAGACCTTACAGCAATTAAATGAAACTTGAAAACATTTAACAGATATTCATCAATATAGGACTTCATTACCAGAATGAAACAACATGGGAGTTGAAGAGTCCCTTCTGCGCTGCCAGATGTGTGCTTTGACTGGGGAAGACAGCTGTAGCCAGAGCAGAGGCCTGTTTCATTTGTAAATTAAATATGTTAAGCAAGATCAATTAGTATTTGTCTGTAGCAAACCTGGACATAAGAACAGCATAGCCAGCAACAGCATACAAGCATTTTTAATATTGTGTAGTGTGTTGACCTTGACCGTGTGTCCTGCCAGCCACTCTCTTGTTCTGCTCAAGAAGATGAGAAAAATAACATGAAAAAGCTTAAAAGCTCGTAGATCAAGATAAATGTAGAGAGATCTCTTACCTGTTACTGTCATGGGCATGTCAAACTTACCTTGGGGAGTATTAATCTAACGTGTTGCTAGTTGATGCTGATGAAGATGAAACTAAAACAGCATGCTCCCTATCCTTTCACCCAGACCCAACTCCTTTGTTTCCGGTCTCCCTGTCTCTTTGAATCTCTGTCCCAAGCAGTGCATGAGGATGAGGGTTGTGGGGTTAGGCCATAACAGTCCTCTGCCACTCCTGCCTCTTCACGCTTTCCCCTGACTCAGTGTGATCTCTTCAGGATGCAGGGGAATCTCTGCTCTGGCCTGCTGTGGCTCCTCCTTCTCTTGACATTGTTGTCTCTGGGATCATTTCTCACAGTGTTGCATTCTGCCACTTCTTAAATACGTTTTCCCAGAATTGTCACTAGCTTGGCTTCAGCTGTGTCCTGTGGTTGGTCCATTGAAACCATCTGTGTCTGGCATTGGGCAGCCCCTAGCTTCTTCCCAGAGAGGTCTCTTCTGTGGCCCCCCTTGCTGCCAGCACCTCCACACCTACAGCCAATATGTATTGTAGCACCCCAGTAATGTTTTGTGATGCAGCTAAGCTTAAATATATAAATCTCTAATCTTAGAGTGTACTTATCCTTTTTTAGAAGTGCAGTCTTTACAGAATGGCAGTTTTAGCTCAGTGAAATACCACCTTGTTTGACCCTGTATACATATTTGTATGGCGAAGCTTGGTCTTTGTTCTTTATTTATTTGTTTTTAAATGGAGTAACTCAACTGGTAAGCTATTACGTAACTGTCCTGCTCAGGAATGCCAAAAATTAGTGCTTTTTGGATTGGCTCTTCAGTTTTTTTTCCTTGGGCGAAACTGTGCACAAATTCACTCTCATGGCTGCTCTTCTCTGCAAGAAACGTGGTCAGATTACTGTAGTCACAGAGAATGTGTATGTTTTAGTCACAGTTTTTCTGCCATGGAGGCTGTGCTTGTGGAGAACAAATAAAAAAAAATGGATTATAATACATTTTTCTGTCTTATATTGTATCTATCCTGCTTGCTTCTAGGCCTGCCAATTTTACAACAACAGGGTTAATACCTGCAGCCAGCGAGACGACTGCAACAAGCTTCATATTTGCCGATACTTTCTCCATGGTGGATGTAAATTTTTTCCATGCAAGAAGTCCCATAATTTTTTGGATTCCTGTGCACTGAGATTGTTGAAAAATGGAGGCATTGATGAGAAGATGGCTTCAAACATCCAGAAAGTATATGATCATAAACATGTGGAGCTCCACAAGAGGGAAAAACGTAAGTTGTAAGAAAAAGTAGGTTTAAGTTGAATTTTGAGTTTGACAGAGGTAGAAGCCTGTGTTGTTGTTTTTTTTTCCCCTTAAATCACAGCTAATGGTCCTTCCTACAAACCAAGGCAAACTTCAGAGGAAGACCGAACAAATAAAAGTAGCAAAGAACAGAAGCCATCTTTTGAAACACCTGAGGTCTCCACAGTGCATGCACCACCTTCAGAAGGTAACTAAATAAGTACCAACTTCTTCCACATGGAATCAGCTTTCCTATTTTTCCCTCTTGCAACAGATGCATTTTTTTTTTTCCTTTTGCTGTTGATCTGCCTTCAGGAATGGAGTCTTGGCTAAGTCACGTGGGAGGGAGAGCTGCATTCCTATTGCATGCAACATTGCTACTGGGTGGCTGTTTATAATTATGACTATCTGGGATTTGTAACTGTTACTGCTGATCTGTCAGCAGTGGAGTGCCCTGTAAAATGATGTGCGATGGGCATAATCATCAACACACAAATTGAGGTATTGCATGCTAACTGATGTTCTGGTCCAGCAGTGCTATTCAGTCAGCCTTCTCATGCAGATCGCAGCAGCAACAAAACTCATCAGAGCGAACGTGAGTTTCTAACAGGCACCAGAAGTAAAGTTGAAGGTATGGTTTCTGACCCTCCATCTTTAAATCAGTGGTTCTAATTAGAATTTGATTTCATATACAGTCCTACTGTTCCTCTGGAGATGGGAAAGGAGCTTACTCTACCATATGTTGAAAGTCAGAGTATCAGCCTTCAAGGGAATATTGAGATTTCTGCCCAAGCACTGAGCAGCATAGTATGTGTGTGCTATATGGGGAGCAGTCTGAGACTGATCTCTGATACTGTTCTGGACTCATTGCTTCCTTCCTAGGAAGGACATATTACTGTAGGTGTGTGAAAAATTTTCCTTACCTTCTGTTCCCAGAGAATGGATATAGCTTTGTCAGTTAAGTTGATATACATTCTGGAATGTGAATAGGAATGCTTAAATCTCTTACCCTTCTGGACAGAAGATCGTTGGCTTCAAAGTCCTAACTCTTACTACTGAGATAAGCACTTTCAGGATATGTCTAACTTGGCTACTACAGTCAACTTCTTGTTAATGGTGGGATGAAATGGTAAATGCAATACCTTTCTTTTGGAGTTGTATTTTCAGAAGGGTGAAAGGACTGATGTGTTTCTTGTTGTAGGTAAAAAAGATGATTCCTCTGTGAACTCTTCAAAGGACAATAAAGATAAGTCTGATGAGATATGCTTGTTCAATGTCTGGAAGTACTGCAAACATAATGGTAAGCCTTACATGAAGTATCTTTGGAGCGCATTACCTGCAGAGGTGCTGCCCACTCAGAGTAGTGGTGGCATGTGGAGTGTCAGCATCTCAGGATTGGCAGTGGTGATTGTGTCTTCTCATTTGTTTGCTTTGTAAGTCACTAACAAATCCCGTGAAAACTGCAAACATTATCAGAGTGAAGTCAGGTGGATACACATAAACCCTCTCTCCTCTCCTTTGTTCCTGTTGTATCCTGTGTACATCTGATAATAGGCACATTCCTTCTCCATTAAGTACTTTAAAAAGGGATGTTACAGAGTGTTAAGAAAACACAGTAGTTATACCAGCTAAGCTGAAGATGGTTCTCATCCATCCTCTGTCTGTGTCTGTGGCCAATAAAAAGGGTCAATGGAGAATATAAGCATTTGTACTCAAGAGACTGTCCCAGAACAGTCTCTTAACCCTCAAGTGACTTAGGTTTCCTTAGTTTTGAAGAGGTATCATTGAATTTTTTCTTGTAGTCAACTTGTCCAGTCAATTTCTGAAGTTCTACTCCCTTTCTACTCCCTTTGACCAAGACCACCTCGTCTTGGTCAAAATGTGTTCACTGTTCACTTAGAAAGTGGATAGTAAGTTGCCTGATAATTGTTTGGTCTCAGATACTTGTATGCATTTAGTATTTCTGTAGTGCGTTTGATTTCTTGTAAATGTGCAGTTCTCCCTTCAGAAGATCCTTTTCTCAATGAGATGAGTAAAATACTCTTTGCCGCTGTAGGGCTTTTATAATACCTTTTCTTCCCTATTGCTTGGAAGAGAGGCGGTACTTTAAAAATAAATTGTATATTTTGTGGGTATTTTGTGAACCATAATAATGAAATCTGGCCAACACAGACCAAGTGTAGTTTTGTCTAAAGGTTTTTAAGTTAATTTAAGCAAAATGCTCTCAAGAAAGGATATATTCATCCCTATCAACAGAAAAAATGAAAAAAGGAAGAAAGGCGTGAATTGCAGTTTCTTCTTCATAACTGTGATTAGTTTCTGTATGTTCTGGGGTCAGAAACATTAAGGGAAAAGAATGATGAATTTTTTTGGTTCTGTGCAGCAGCTACCCCAGTCTTGTGTCACATGTCTCAGGCTCTCTCTGCTTCTTTAGGATGAAACTTAGCTTTCAAGGTTATGAACTTTCGGACTTGCATAGTGTGACTGGTGCACCCAGGCTCAAAGCAACTCTACTGTGACTATCAAATAGCAAAACTCAAATAGCTTGGAGAGTTAGTGAGTTTGGCCATACCATGTTTGGCTCAAAAGTTGTGAATAAGAGGCTTGGTCCATGCTCAGATGTGGAGTATACAGCAGCTACTTTGACAGGGAGGTCTGGAGGGAAGGGAGGCATGTGCTCGTGCAGGGATGTTAAGAGCTAAAATGTGCAGACATAAATGCGTTGAAAGCATAGATGACTTAAGGAAAAATAGAAGTCTTCCTCGTTCTGTGTAAAGGTATGTGTAACACTGCTGCAGGTCTTGCATGCAAGGCAACTGAAGTTGTTGCATTTCCATTTTCTGAGAAGCAAAGCAGCAATTTACATGGGTTGATAGTGATAGGACAAGGGGGAATGGTATTAAACTAAGACAGGAGATTTAGTTTAGATATTAGGAGGAAGTTTTTCATTCAGAGGGTGGTGGAGGCTGGAACAGGTAAGGAGGCTGAGGATGCCCTGTCCCTGGAGGCATTCAAGACCAGGCTGGATGTGGCTCTGGACAGCCTCGTCTAGTGTTGGCAACCCTGCATATAGAGGGGGGTTGAAACTAGATGATCCTTGAGGTCTTTTTCAACCCAGGCTATTCTATGATTTTATGAATTCCAACAGTCCCTAGCAGTCTGGTAGGTAGGGCAGAGTGCTGCCTGTTCAGGGATGAATATAAAGTCTCTCTTGCAGGATGTTCTTGAGAGTATTGCAGCCCTTTATTCATTACTCATTAATTGAGGTGAACCTGAAGAAAACGCTCAGGCCTTTATCAATCCATTTTGTTTATCAGTCCATCATCTCTAAGGAGCTGTGAGAATGGAATGGGAAGCAACTGTATTGGAGTGCTAATGTTTGTGTGACCTGTAGACTTGACTTTTTACAGCTGAGAAACATGATAATGTGACGCATAAGCACAAACTTGCTGTCTGTGACACTGCTTTCCTAGCTGCCAAGGCAGTGTCTCAGCAAAGGGAAGTACAGCTGGACAGTATGAGTGCTTACGTTGCTTTCCTAGATGAGACCAGAGAAACACAAAACCTCTATTGTTCCAACACATTTCTAGTTACAGTGATCTGTCTTTAATGCTCATACCAAAGAGTGTAAAAAAAAAAAAGTGTTCTTTTTTTCTCATCTTGTCTTGCTCTCTGTGATTGCAGAGCTCTTAACTATGTCTGATCTTGTTACAGAGAAATGCACATCAGTTCATTACCATTTGCCATATAGATGGCAAGTATATAATGGGATCACCTGGAATGACCTTTCCATGATGGAAGAAATTGAAAAAGCCTATTGTGACCCAAAAAACAGCAGGTATACTGATGGCAGACTGCTTCCTTAAAGTGCTGTGTTTGAGCCTCTGATAGAAAACTCCTGATTTCTTCTAAGAGATCTCTGACTTCCATAACTTCTAATTTGTGAGCTTCTCATAATCTGTGAGGATGTACAAAATACTATTTTAATTTATTCTAAATGATTTATAGTTAGGTCTCTTAACGGCAGTTTGGAGCTAATCTTTCTCTATGGCTGTTCTTCTCCTAAAACAGCTAGTATCTAGAACGTGCCTAGAAAACTTTTATGAAAGACCCCTTATGCAAGCAGCCTTTTTTTCTTTTTTTCTTTTTTTCTTCTCCTTTCTTTTCTTCTCCTTTCTTTTCTTCTCCTTTCTTTTCTTCTCCTTTCTTTTCTTCTCCTTTCTTTTCTTCTCCTTTCTTTTCTTCTCCTTTCTTTTCTTCTCCTTTCTTTTCTTCTCCTTTCTTTTCTTCTCCTTTCTTTTCTTCTCCTTTCTTTTCTTCTCCTTTCTTTTCTTCTCCTTTCTTTTCTTCTCCTTTCTTTTCTTCTCCTTTCTTTTCTTCTCCTTTCTTTTCTTCTCCTTTCTTTTCTTCTCCTTTCTTTTCTTCTCCTTTCTTTTCTTCTCCTTTCTTTTCTTCTCCTTTCTTTTCTTCTCCTTTCTTTTCTTCTCCTTTCTTTTCTTCTCCTTTCTTTTCTTCTCCTTTCTTTTCTTCTCCTTTCTTTTCTTCTCCTTTCTTTTCTTCTCCTTTCTTTTCTTCTCCTTTCTTTTCTTCTCCTTTCTTTTCTTCTCCTTTCTTTTCTTCTCCTTTCTTTTCTTCTCCTTTCTTTTCTTCTCCTTTCTTTTCTTCTCCTTTCTTTTCTTCTCCTTTCTTTTCTTCTCCTTTCTTTTCTTCTCCTTTCTTTTCTTCTCCTTTCTTTTCTTCTCCTTTCTTTTCTTCTCCTTTCTTTTCTTCTCCTTTCTTTTCTTCTCCTTTCTTTTCTTCTCCTTTCTTTTCTTCTCCTTTCTTTTCTTCTCCTTTCTTTTCTTCTCCTTTCTTTTCTTCTCCTTTCTTTTCTTCTCCTTTCTTTTCTTCTCCTTTCTTTTCTTCTCCTTTCTTTTCTTCTCCTTTCTTTTCTTCTCCTTTCTTTTCTTCTCCTTTCTTTTCTTCTCCTTTCTTTTCTTCTCCTTTCTTTTCTTCTCCTTTCTTTTCTTCTCCTTTCTTTTCTTCTCCTTTCTTTTCTTCTCCTTTCTTTTCTTCTCCTTTCTTTTCTTCTCCTTTCTTTTCTTCTCCTTTCTTTTCTTCTCCTTTCTTTTCTTCTCCTTTCTTTTCTTCTCCTTTCTTTTCTTCTCCTTTCTTTTCTTCTCCTTTCTTTTCTTCTCCTTTCTTTTCTTCTCCTTTCTTTTCTTCTCCTTTCTTTTCTTCTCCTTTCTTTTCTTCTCCTTTCTTTTCTTCTCCTTTCTTTTCTTCTCCTTTCTTTTCTTCTCCTTTCTTTTCTTCTCCTTTCTTTTCTTCTCCTTTCTTTTCTTCTCCTTTCTTTTCTTCTCCTTTCTTTTCTTCTCCTTTCTTTTCTTCTCCTTTCTTTTCTTCTCCTTTCTTTTCTTCTCCTTTCTTTTCTTCTCCTTTCTTTTCTTCTCCTTTCTTTTCTTCTCCTTTCTTTTCTTCTCCTTTCTTTTCTTCTCCTTTCTTTTCTTCTTTTTTATTTGGAGGAAATGTATGCTAGGGTCATTCATTTTCCCTTTTACTCCTTTCTGAAAGCCATATTGTAAGTCGACTGGATTGGTAGGGGACCGCAGGCTTGGCCTTGACATTGTTATTTTGGCTTTTTCCTCTTAAGGCAGCAGATATTTTGGTTTGCTGCTGTATAGTGCAAATCACGAGTAACATTTCCCAGATGAGGCTGCTATCAAAGCCTTTCTGCCTGAGGAGAAAGAGTTAATTTTTCAAGCCCTTGAGAAATAAAAATCCATGTAGTTCCAGGAATGGAGATGATATACAGAGATCACAGCTGTGATTGTGTCCTCTGTTACCACAGACAAAAGAACAGAGGAGATAAATTGCCATGTGTATTTATTTACTGTACAAATATCCTTTGCTGTGCTATGCCAGTAGCATGTCTGTAAAGTCAGTCATTGGCTTGTGCTAGAGAAGATAGTCAGTCCCTCATGGGCCATAGTTTGCTTCTGAACATTGGAAGCAATTTTCTGAGCTTCCATGTGTACTGTGGAAAATATTCCTGTTTCAGGCCTCATTAAGTTTATACAGTCAGATTATTCTGAAGAAAATTGCACCTATTTAAATTGAGGATTAGAGGATAAAATCTATACTGGTAACTATAATAAACCTCTGAATTTGTTCTTACAGTGCAGCAGATAAGGGTATTAATTTCCAGACAATGACCCTCTCCTCTTCTTTGATTCGGCGCCTCTCTACGCCATCGTCTGTTGTAAACCCCACATTTGTACTGACTACAAAGTGGATTTGGTATTGGAAGAATGACCACGGCCAGTGGACTGAATATGGAACACAGGTGAGTCCACATCCTGTACATGTTCTTCATCGTGTGTTATGAATCACTCCTGAAGAAATGTGTGGAGCCTCTTCTCTTGCCTTGACTCAAACAAGGTTAATTAAGTAAATACTTGTGCTTTAATTATAGCGTCAAATAAGGCATTGAAGCTAGAGCTTTTCATAACAGATGTGATAAAATTAAGTCTGGGGCATAGGGGAGGGAACGTGCCATTTATCCTTGCAGTGAGGTTCAATACAAGGAATTCTATCTCCTTGTACCTGGATGCTAGAACTGCTTTTCTGACAAAGACCTTCTTGGTGAATGCAAGAAAACTAAATTCTTTCATTTCACCTTGAGTTGATTAGGTTGCTTTTGATGATGCATGCTGGCTGATGTCATCAGATAGACTTACTTTTGGAGTTGTACACAGCTTCTACACATTATGCTTGAGATACATTGCTTTTTAAATTACTCAGGATGTAGCCTTGCCTATCTTCTAAGCATTGCCCTGATTCCTTGGAGAGGCAAGGATTGCTGTCTCAGAGGAAATATCACCTTTTCCCTTGGGTAGACAAATCATCTTTATTGGGAGAGTGATCTATGTGAAAAATAGCCACCCAGTGCTATGGGGACAGGCAGTGTCTTTAGGGGTCCTGGGCAGAGTGAGGGTGCTAAGTTGTAGTTATAATTAAAGCTTTATTATTTCACACAATTTTGTGATTAATGTATAACCAGATCTTCTGATTAGCGTAGCACAGTATTTTATAATCAGCATCTCTGATAATTATTTAGTGTTTATTCTAATCACCTTGACCTTCTGCAGGTCAGGTCAAATCTTAACATTTGGCATGCAATATAACAAAATCATAAACTTAGGATACATGTAAAGGAATAGAGGTTGTTCCCTGAGTCCTTGGAGGATTCATACGGTGCAGAGGTGTCCCAGGCCAATGAAGGATCACAGGATTTGCTATCCAGCAGCAGCTCCAGACCTCTAGCTGCTTGGTTTTATAAACAGTGCATATGTGCTGTTGTGCTTCCCTGTGCTGTTGCTTGAGTCACTGCATCCTGTTTGGCTGGGTGCCTGGGACCTTCAAGGCTGGTAGGGAGGGAAATGTTCGTCTGGTGCCCAGGACCTTCAAGTCCAGAAGGGAGGAAAGAACTAAGCCTGGCACCCAAAATGTTCAAGGCCAGTGCGTAGGGGGAAGACAACTGATACGTGAGGAGCTCGCTTATAGATAATGGCTGTTTACTTTACAAAAATGACCTTGATTATGCTAACCATATTAATAAGAGTCAGAAGGAGGGGGTACAAGTCGTAGAAATGCAGGAAAACAAGTAAGGCATCTCTTCTTCTTCCTAAGCAGCTGTGCAGATGGTTTTCTTGGCAGAACACAAAAGTGATCCAGGGAATGAGAAAATGGGAATGGCAGAGGAATCATAGAGTAGCCTGGGTTGAAAAAGACCTCAAAGATCATCTAGTTTCAACCCCCCTGCTATGTGCAGGGTTGCCAACCACCAGACCAGGCTGCCCAAAGCCACTGGCCTTGAATGCCTCCAGGGATGGGGCATCCACAACCTCCTTGGGCAACCTGTTCCAGTGTGTCACCACCCTCTGGGTGAAAAAATTCCTCCTAATATCCAGCTTAAAGATATGAAGATTATGTCTATGGTGTTTCTGGTGAAGCTAGATCATTATTGTTATTATTTTTTCAATTTATTGTTATTATTATTTCAATAATAAGAATTGCAGCTTAAATGGAACATTTTACATTCGCATGTACATTAAGTAACTATACTCGTAATGGAAATTTAAATGGGGTACATGCATGTCTAGTATTATCTATTTTCACGTATGGTAATGCATTTGGTAATCACACTAGACCATAGTTTTGACTGGACCACTCTTCATCCTTCACTTTTCTTCCTCTTTCCCTTTACCCGAACTAGTTATCTAGGGTCCAGTTTTGTCTGTGTTTACTCATTACTCTTCTTTCTCTCTCTCTCTCTCTTTTTTTTTTTTTTTTTTTTTTTTTTCCCCTGAAGGGAGAACAGGGTATTGTGAATTCACCATCTTCTGACATACTTGAGAATTTGTATTTGGCAGATCCAGATACCACTATACAATTCCAAGCTGGCTTGTATTATTACCAACTCAATTTTAAAGGTACTCACTTTAAATGTTCTTATTTACAGATAAACTGCTTTACAAAGATTAACTTGCAAGCTATCCCAGCTTTTCAAAGCTATGACTTACTTTACTAGTGTTATCAGATTCACTTCGTGGAAGTGAGGTAATGATGGGCCTGAAGATATTCCTTGCAAAAGTGCCCTTCCCACTTACTCATTGATGATGTCCAGACTCGCATTGTAGCAGAAATTTAAATGATGAAAGTCTTCAAAGAATTCATGGTAAATCTAAAGTAAAGTAAGGTAATTCCCTTAAAAATAAGGTGTCTTTCTGTGCTGCTGGAGCAGCTTTTGAAGAGCATGAATTACACAAGGGAGCAGCAAGCAAGATAGGCACAGATTAAATAACAGTTTCAGACAAGAATAAGAATAAGAAGTACAAAGGCTTTGTACAACTGTTCTTCAGGAGATATAAGTGACAATAAATATGCCTTTTTTGTTAATGATTGTCGTTAATTAATGCTCCCATCTGCTGAACTTACTACATTTTTTCCCTTTCTCTTTTCCTCTGTAGAAATGATCCAGATAAACACCTCTTCTAAAACAAAAAGAAAGGTCTGCAGGCGACCGAAGTTTGTGTCTTATGAAGAAGTGCAAAAGATAAAGGAAAGGTAAATTATGCTCTTCAGTTGTTTCATTTGTGATTTTTAGAAGTAATTATAAGGCAAAATAGCTGGATGTGTTGGTAAAAAAGTTCATCTGTTACTAGGAGAAAACATGTCCACTTGATTATATCATGAACAGTCTTCTTGGTGCTTCACCTAATTTCTGAGATACATCCATATCTTCAATTAGAAAATGAATGAGGACTGTGACAATTGAATGTCAGCATACATAGCCCAGCATACGAAATGAAGCAGTTTCCCAATGTCTTTGTGGTTTATTTTGTTTATTTTTAAAAGTATTAGTTGGCTAAAGGGGATACTGCCAATTTGAATATTCATAGCAGGACTAGAATTAGTAACACCTCCTTCTTTTTTTTTTTTTTTTTTTTTTTCCCTCCATTTGCAAGAGGTCAGAGGGATTCTATTCCAAGTCAAGCCTGTCCCCCTCACTGGGATCAATCTGCACTGCCTGACTTTGGATACAAGGTATCTTCCTTTTTATTTATTTATTTTTTTAAATTCTGATAGAAATCATGATTAAAAGGAGGAACAGAAAAAAACTAAAATAAAGAGACTAAAAAATAGGGTAAATTCTAAAAAAGGATAATAATGGTATCTTGGGTGATTGTGCTAAGGATCTGAACGCTCTTCTAAGAGGTCCAGAGAAAGGTGACAAATTCTCATGAACTTCATCTGTTTTGTTCTGTTTTGCAAAAAGAAAACTAACCAAATTCAAGACAGCAATGTACTAATGACTTTCCTTGGTAACTTGATGGACCAGTTAAGCAAGGGGCTTCTATGAAGTGTGTAGAACTTCTTCACCAGAAGCTGGGCTGAGATCAAACTCCTTCTGTGTAGGCAGAAAAAAATCCAACATTAATACTGTTGTGATTGTTGCTGGGTAAAGTTTTGACTGGGAACTTAAGGAAATCTCTGTGTGCTGTTTCAAGTCACCTAGTACTATCACAGACAAGACAAATTTGAGAAGAGTACAGACTCAAGTAAAACCAAGAGGAAAGAGTGGCAGCCAGTGATATCTAGAAACATACACAGTGATCTCATAAAGAATAAAGAAAAAAAGAAAGAAAGAATGAGAACAAAACCACAACATCAAATCTGCCAGCCTGAAGTCTGTGTACACATTTGGTGCAGCAAGACCAAAAATGCTTAGTTTTTCTGTATTAGTCATTGTAATGATATTTAGAGGTTGTCCCTTAGGAAGAACAACACAGAGCAATCCTACAGCATGCTAGAAAAATGCTTTTCAGTGTTACGTTTGTTCTTTTATACAGTGGTTTTGACCCTGATTAAGGAACAGTACATGAGCTTTAGCATGAGGACTTTCACTTGTTGCCTCTTAAAACAATCCTGAGTGATGCTGATCAAGCTGTATTGGCACAGGCATGCTGACAATGAAAGGCAGGACAAAAGTAACATATTTCCAGACTGAGCATTCGTTCTAGCTATTTTCAATTGACTGAGAGATTCGTTGTTATTCTTACTCCTTGTACTTGATTTTCCTAGTGTTGTTGCATTGGTGTGGCATGAGAACCAGAAATACTGTTTCTTTGCTTCCTCGGGCTGGCTTCTGTTACTGAGTTTTGTCCTGGATGTTTCTTTTTACCCTGGCTACCTTTTTCTGGCTGCCTTGGATTATGCTTTACTCCATGTAGTACTATTTTCTAGCAACGTGGATATAGCAAATTAGTCTAAATAGAATTCTGCTGAAAAATCAATAGGTAAAATTGAAGTCAGTTGCTCTATACATAACCCTTCTTCAAATAGTTGTTTTTTTCACAATTAGTAGAAAAACAAAAACCAAACCTTATTTTTCCAGACTCTGAAAATTTCAGGTGTCTAGCACCTGCTGATTTTACTAGTAAGAGTTTGTGTGGGAACCAGGCAGACAGACCTTCTGAAGATTGGACCTGCAATACCTTGAGCTCTGTCACAATTAATGAAGGAAACAGCTAACTGCTTATTAGTAGCTTATCCGAGTAATGTAAGCTTGAACGTTTCAAAAGAATGATCAGAAGATAGGCAGCTCAGTTCCTTTTATGTCTCTGAGTTGTGTGTACTTACTGCTTCCCTTATTTACTCTGAAATGTTTGGTGTGAACTTTAGTCGAGTCCATTCATTTAGGTATTTCTGGAGTCACTGAGGTGAATGTGAGAGGCTTGGGAACGTGACATGCAGATCCATGGTACCTCTGGTGGTACTGGTGGGGATGTGTGGGGGAAAAAAAAGTCATCTTGCTTCCTAGAGCTCATTTTGCTCCCTGAGTTGGAATCTAAGAAAACTGTCTCTTACCTTGTAAACTGAGCGCCTTTCATACAAAAGGAAAAGTTAACTCTGTATCTAAAAAAAGCCCACCGTACTCTTTGGTATTAAAAATAAAAACCTGAGCTAGATTAAGTTATTTCTGTGGGAACCTAAGCATGTTTTTTTGCAGTAGGTAATATTGGGACTGGATGGGATTCTGCATGCATGTGGTGAGCATCCTAACATCTGACAATTACGACTTGATGAATTCCCCTCTCTTCAGACACTGACATTTAATCCCAGCTAACTTCCCTGCACTGATCAATCATAAGAACAAACACCTATGAGATAGGGAGGAAGTTTTCCTTCTTTAAAGAGAGCAGCTCTGTGTTGTTAACATTGCTTATTTTTTTTGAGTGCTGAGGTGTCTAAATCTGTAAATCATGTGGAGTCATAGTTCTGTAGAAAGTAGTGTAAATGAAAAGCTTACTAGACATTAGTAACAAACACCAATTGGAAAATTGGCACGAGTCTCCTTCTGTCTTTGTTTTACAGATAGAGTGGAGTTAGCAGTTGGTAAACTTCTAAAGGCATTAAAAAAAAAAAAAGAAAGAATGGGTATTATCTTGGAACTTTTTGTTGGGTTTTAAATTCTGTCTTTAATATGGAACTGAGAAATGTGTGTGATGAAGGCAATATGCTTTTGTGTCAAGAGGATTAGTATTCATATAGCTGCTGAATCCTGACAAGACTGAAGATTGCTGTGCTTTAACAAGGTTGGGAGATGATGTGTCATAAGAAATCTGTCCGTATACTTTTTAAACATTAGTTTTACTTGGGTAGGTGTAACTAATTGAAGTTGTTTTGCTTCCAAAGCCTAAGTTAACCAGATATCAAGGTTTGATGTCCTTTTGTACTGAACTTGTGCAGTCATATGCTAATAATAAATTATTGTCAGGGCAGTGATTCTTTCTCTGCTTAAGAAATTCCACTCGTTGACTGTGGATTTGCAAATGCTTTTCCTCTCTAAATTTTCCTCCTTAAGTCTAAAGATGAAAAGAGCTTAAGAAGTTCTGCTATTGTGAAACATTAACTTGCAGTAGCAAGGTGGTGTTATTCTTCATTGGCATCTTTTTAAGGAAATGAAGACAATCTCTGTGGAGATTCCATGCAAAATAGAACTGGCTTTGTTGCTTGTAGGCAAACTATTTTACTATTGTAAAATAATTGAAGTACCCGTCTTAAGCTACCAGCCTCGTACCACGTCGCTGACCCTCTCTTTTACCCAGGATGTTCACAGTTTTCCAGCAAAAGATGTTATGTAGCAAAAGCACATTTCGTGGTCTACATAAACAATTCGTATGTATTCATATCAGATGTAGTGCTAAAATGTATTGACGTTATTTTCATCTTGCAGGCGGTGGAGAACTGTTGTGTTAAAAAGCATGCAGATAATAAGTACTGTCTTGTCCAAATTATTTTGTGTTGCATTGTAAACAGGATTTGCAAAATATTCTTGTATGGAGAGACGTGCAACGTGTCATTCAACTTTGTAAAAACTTTTTAATAAATTCAGAAAAGTAATTCTTCCTTGTGCGGCTGACTTTATTCTTAATCCTTGCAATCCTTTCCTGTGATAAGCCTCTTCTTTAGTAAGTACTTAGTGCTCAAACCGGACATGATGTCTAGGAAAACATTGCTTTATATATATGCAGCTGTGAAATATAAGTCCTATTTTATCTCCTCTCCAAACTGAGCCTTCTAAAATGTGCATCTTTTGACTGAAAGATAAAGTTGATCTCACGTTACCTCCTAGGATGACCTCAGCTTTCCATCTTAAAATACGTCGTCTTATAGGTGACTTTCAGTTGACTTAAGCAGCAATAATGAGAAGTGTTACTGCATGACATCAGTCTGCCAGCATTAGGCATTTTCAGTCTACACAATATAAGTACCAATTCTAGAAGATGGAAGACAAAATTGGAAAATTAACTGAGATGAATTTAAGTGTCTATTTACTGTAACATTCCTATTAGAATCTTAATTGCTCTCTTATGCTTAGAAATGTAGTTCTTTTTTAAATCGTTCTTAAACCTATATTTAAATGTTTTCGACTTTTATCTTTGAAAAGTTACGGAGTTACAATGTTCAGAAACTGTATGTGTGTAACAAGTAATAATGTTATCAAATATCTTTTGTTCTTAATTTTATTATCAGTCTAAGTTTTCGTTTTGAGATTACTCTTTCATTGGGATTTATGGTTACAAGTGTCAACTCCTACTTGGAGGTGATAAATATTTAATTGACCTCCTCGCTTTCAGTGTCATTTCTGAAGAGAGGTGAGGTGTTCTTGCAGAGCAGGAGTGACATACTGATATACACATTAATTGTTTGTCCTCATTATTTGCAACAGTTTAAAGCATTAAATCAGCCTCCAAAAGCGTAGTTTGAGGGCCATTCTGAATATATAGAATATACAGAAAGGCTTCTGTGTGGAATATGAGCTAACTGAAGCCTCACGTCTTCTGCTTTGGTTTATATTTTATAGGAAGTGGAGATCAGTACTATATCCTCTGAATACCAAGAAATAAAGAAGCAGTTTGAGCAGACTATGAAAAGCTGTAACATCATTAAAATACTCAGGATTCAGAATCCATCCCTCTGGAAAGTATTTCAGTGGTTAGTATTTGTTTTGTCATCCTTAAAGGCAAGGAGTTTCTAAGAACTGATGTTGTAAATCTACGTGCCACCTGTGCTTTAATATGACTAGTATTTCCTTCTTAGAGGCAGTTTCAAGAGTGAAATGAAGTGGCTAAGTCCTATTGGTTTAAGACTGTCCAGGGGGACAGATGCTCCAGGGGGAGCTGTCTTCTGCATGACTCCTTGGAATGTGAAGGAGACAGAAAGATGTGAAGTGACACAGTTAGGATGAGGATATCCAAAGTGGAGTGGAATAGTGTATTGTCAGAACCGTAATTGCCTGCTGCAAGTGCATTCCGTTACAACTGTTTATCCATTGCAGTATATGAAGTACTTGTTCAAAATACCTGTTGGTCCCAAGAGGCAATGGGAACCAACTGGAGCACAGGAGGTTTCCTCTGAACATCAGGAAGCACTTCTATGCTGTGTGGGTGACAGCACTGGTTGTCCAGAGGTTGTGGAGTCTCCTCCTTGGGGATCTTCAGAAGCTGCCTGAATATGGGTCTGAGAACCCTGCTCTGGGTGGCTCTGCTTGGGCAGGGGTGGGACCAGGTGGCCTACACAGGGTCCTGCCAACCCCAATGAGTCTGTATGATTCAGTGTGAGAAAGAAAGTGGGCAAAGGTAGGGGTGTGCTTGAGCCCCTTTGTTCCAGTCAGATTTTTTAAGGTATATTCAAGAGTTTGAGTAAATCTGCTCGAGTATTCACTGAGAATGAATCCTTACGCTTTAAGTTAATGATCTCTGTCTTGCAGAACACCTTTCTGTTTTTTGACACATGCATCAGTGATGTCAAACTCTTAGTACTTATGCCAAGATACATACCAACAGATTAGAGCTGGCAGCAGGGACAATGACCACATTCAAGTGAATGTTCAAGCAGACTGAGCTGTTGCATAGAACAATTGTCTAGTTTATTAAAAAAAGCACAGATACTTACTAGTATTCAATAATTTCATACTTTGACCTGTGAAGTGACTCAATTCAGGAAGTTATCAGCTCATAGTTTGATAAAACTTTTCATCTAGCAGAACTTAGGCACTTCACTGTGTACTTTTTGCCCTACTCCAATGAGATGTTTATGCTAATCAGACAGAGTTTAACGTAGCTGCAAAGCTGTCAGTAAACAAATTTCAGTCCATTGCTCTATTCTCCCCTCTACCTGGCTGTAAACTTTTTAGCTGATAACTTCCTGAAGAATATTACTATGTTGTCTACTTCAGTGGGTTCCGAAAACCTGTGGAGAGTCGCGATGCTGTGCAACAGTAATGGGAGATAATAGTTAAGTCTCCCATTGTGATTCCTCTTCTGGTACTGATCATAGCTCACTGGTACTGGCTCTAAATTATTAAGTTCTTCAGTGGTGAGAGAAGGGTCGGTTTATCTCCTTCTGTTTCATCTCCTCAGCTGAACTGATTTCTCTGAGAGGGCAGGAGCTCCCTCAGGTGGCAGAGGATTACACCAGAAGAGATGATAACAGGCAATGTTAGGTGTGTGCAGAATGCCCATTTCAGCACAGCCCCGCCCTCTTGTAGAATGTCTGACCTCACATATGGCAGTTTCTGTTTACCAGGGGAGCACAGAACAAGCTACATCTAGGTTTTAGTCACTACTGGAGCGTGGAGTCTTGGAGGTTAGCATGACCTCCACTCTGCAGAGAATCCAGGAGTGTGTGGGAACAGACAGGAGACACTAGAGTATAACTAGTGGGAGCCTGTGGAGGAACAAAAGCTTTGAGATGTGTAGTAGTGTTGGTGCTTACTTAATTCTGGCTTTCATCTATTTTTATCCAGATCTTATGGGCAGAGGTATCAGTAGATTGTGGTTGTATGTCTCCCAAGCTGAGAGTAGAGAAAGTAGGCTGAAAATCTCATCTGGCTGGTATTTACATGTACATCCTGCACATTTATTTATTTGTTTGTTTGTTTGTTTCTCCCTTTCTCCCTTTTCTTCCTTGGTTCATTCTGCTACTGCCTTTTTTCTGTTAGGCAAAAGGAGCAGATGAAGAGGCAGAGCGGAGGGAAGGAAGTAAAGGAAAGGCTTCTGTTCCATGGAACCATGGGATGCCTCCTGGAAGACATCTGCAGTCACAACTTTGACTGGAGAGTTTGTGGAAGCAATGGAAATCTCTATGGGAAGGGTATGTAAGAGGTGACTCTAAGTATCAAACCTTAGACTCCCCTGCCACATGGGCGATGGAAGTTTTAAAATTTTAAAACCCTTTCCCAGGGTGCTGAGGGAATTAACTTAGGGATTTGAAAAAGCCCTTGTTGCCGTAGGTGAGATCTTCTAAAGGTCATGATTTGAACTTGACAGAGAAAGGGCAGTTAGTCATGGCAGGGGACTAGAAGGTGTGCATTCTATCAGTATGGTTGTGGAAAGTCTTCACGTTTTCTTGTCTCTCCCTCTCATAATAACACACAAAGACTTATATTGTTTTTATTTTGTGTGTTTTTTTAAAAAAATATTATTCCTATAATGACAAATTCCAAATAGAAATTCTATGGTGAAGCTGTTTCACTTGTAAAAATAAATGAATTATTTTATGATATTACATAGGCTGAGTAAGAGGAGACCTGAAAGTTGGATTAAATGCCTCCTGAAAAATGAGGAGATGCTCAATTTTCACTGTCATTTTTTAGACACCCCTTTTAACCATGTGTTCTTTGTTGTTTTCTAGGAAGTTACTTTGCTAGTGATGCTTCCTATTCTCATGGGTACTGTCAGTCTGCAGGAAAATCAACCGTCATGTTCATGGCTCGTGTATTGGTTGGAGACTATGCTCAAGGCAAGGAGCACTATGTTCGTCCTCCAGCAAAGCTTGTTGGTGGGTTTCAGTTTTATGACAGTTGTGTGGATGACGTGGCAAATCCTTCAATTTTTGTTATCTTTGAAAAAAATCAAATTTACCCGGAGTATCTAATAGAGTATAAAGATGTGCAAAAAAAATGCATTGTATGTTAGAGTGATCAGAGTTGTTTCTGTCCCTTATGGTATCTTCTGCACTGCAGATGTTTTCATGCTTCTTTTTAATATGATACTTTGAGATGTTAATTCAAAGAATTTCTGTATTGAAGAGGGTTGGCAAAACAAATGCTACATTTGTTGAAACTAACTGACTTACCTTCTCCTTTTTCTCTTCCAAATGAAGCATAGATATTTGGATAGCTGTAGTAGAAAACTCAGAACCGTGGGACAGGAAATTGAATATTAGAACTTCTGGGGGTAGATAAGTGTAAACACATTTTCTTGGAAATAGCATTTCTCTTTACAAACAGGTTTGGTTAAGAGAAAAATAAACAGTACGGTAGTTTTTAAGCAAACTCACATTATTAATGGTTCTCAAGTTTCTTATGGTGTTCTGCAATGCTGAAGGCTTTGTGGAGAACTGATGATCCTTTTCAGTGCAGAGTACAACTGTACTTGATCCTCTTGTCTATCACAAATCTAAACGTGTCAGTGTATGTAAGAATGACTTGACTACTTTTCATTATGCTGTTTGTTAATGCCAGTACTAGTTTCATGACTGAATGATTGGTTGAATTTTGTGTCCTAAGTTCTCATGTGGAGAAGTTTCATCTGTACAACAGCAGCTGCAGTTTGGATCCAGAAGCTGTTGTATCAAATTATTTTTGCAGAATTGTGGTCACTTTCTCAGTGACCTATTCAGAAATACAGACGAAGTGAAACTGTGAAAGTCAAAGGCTATTAAGCTAAACTACAATGTAGTGGTTGGGCTGCAGCTAACACAGCTGTACACAGATAAAGGCTACGTCACAATGAGATAGGCTTTTAACTGAATGTGGCCATTAATTTTTCTTCATGTGAACGCTTACTTAGCAAATGCTATACTATAAGAGAAACATCTTAAGAAATGTTGATGTTTTCTGTCCTATTTGTGTACGTTAATTTTCATTTTTCCCAAAATAAGAAAGGCCAGTGGTAGAACTGCTATCCTGAGGTATTTCGTGTATGTTTTGTTGCCCACAGCATGTTTGCATGTGGACTCATTGACAAGTATAGTTCTTCTTAATCACTACACTGAGCTAGTGATCAGGGTAGTCCTGGATACTGCTTTTCCAGGTCTGTTTTTTGATAAACTTGCTTTGTCTTGGTCAGCAAAGTACAACCCTACAAATGATGGTTAAGCCCTATTTTATGGAGTTACACACGTTTTCGTGTTCCAAAAGAAAAATGTCATATAGTTTCTATTGAATTTTACTGATGAGTTTGTAAGTAAATCTGTAGAAAGATGTCTTATTCAGGCAGTCCAGCTGTTGAGAGGGAAATGTGGTGAGGCCAAAATAATTGTCACTTTCTCATAAGCTTTACAATAACATGAATAGCCTCCCAGTTATTTGCATCTTGAACAGGAGCCTGCCAACCACATGTGGTACTCAAATTTTGAAAGTTACCAAGAGGATGGGGAAATAATTAAAACTAGGATATCTTACTGTGTAGAAAGGACTGTTTTGGACCTAAATAGAAAACAAGTCAGTAACATACTAAAAGGGAAGTATGACCTCTTCTCAAAATCTCTCACTTTCATTTTGACTGAACTATATTTTGCCACGTTTGCAAATAAAATGTTTTCAGTCGCTCTTCATCTTATTTGTGTGCAATTTGTCTCCATATGTAAACAGATGACAAAATTAAACAGACCTAGTGAACTAGCCACTGGATGTAATTTTTCATTTTAGTATAGATGTCAGATAAGTATGAAAAATGCATAGGTCACTCCAAAAGTAATACCTCCTATTTGTTTCCATAGAAACTACGACAGATGCAAAGAGCACAGTATTTGATAGAGCAAATTGTCAGCTACGAAACACTATTTTTCAGTATAGTCACCGGTATTATCTATGCATTTTCACCAGCAATGAGCAAGAGCCTGCATGCCATGCTTGTAAAATCTGCACCACCAGAGGTGACCCACTATCTCCACTGCTAAAACACACCACCCACACCCACACTGTGCTCACATCCACTGTTTGGTCTCCATAAATGCTCAGCAAATGTCAGTGAACGTCAGTGAGTGCAATATTTTTCTGCATGGAGGAATTCAGTGACACACCTTTGCTTCATACCCACTTCCATCTCGGACACCATTTTGTCAGACTGCCCTTCTGCTGCCATCTGTCACATGGCAACAACATGTAAAAGAATATTGGTGGGAAGGTTCAGCCTCTACTGCCATACACCAACATCCACCTCTAATGTTGTGGGCCAACATAACAAAAGAGGAGACATTACTTTTGGATCATGCCTCATAATATACAGTCTGATTCTTTGACAGCATACAAATGAATGTTGAGCCGAGATGTGGTCCTTCATATGAAGTACTATGGTAGTTTGGTTAGATTCCATGTAGTAAGCAACTGCTTTAAGGTCCTAGTAAAACCTAGAATGGCTATGTCACAGCAGAACTGTTTTTAAAATGCAGGAAGAGTATTCAGGTATCCTTATTCTAAAGGATAAGGATATCCTTACCTAAAGGTAAGGATACTCCTTACCTAAAGGAGTAACTTCTAAATAATTGAACTAATTGCTGCAACACATAGGGATGCACTTCCATCCCTCTGCCCCCTGGCAAAGTCAGCCCAAATCACTAATCTAGAAGCAGAAGGGAAGAAGCTACATTTTCACACTGTTGAGATTGCATTTCCAAAAGTGCTGCAGGAAATGCACTAGGTGGGGGCCAAAACTGGTGCTTGGGACATCAGTTACTATTGTGTGAGAGAAGTCAGACTGTACGTGGGATATAACGGAAGTAGGACCAGTGCAATGAGAAGATGTTACAAAAAGAAGAAAGGTCTAAGCTTGCAGAAGAACTCCACAAAAAAAGGGGATCTCCAACAAGAGATCTTTTCTCTGTGGTAGACAGTCCTTAAATGAGATCTATGAGTTTGAATTGCCTTCACCTGTGCTCCCAGGGCTGACCAGGTCTTTTCTCCAGGTGCTCAATCAGTGGTTCAGGCCACGACTCAGCAGTTCCCATACACTTCACCCCTTCATGGTGTGAACCACTGGTTGAGCCAACTGGAGGGTGAGCCTTCCCTGATCCCAGAGATCCAACGCACCACAATGCTTATACAATTGCCCATCACGATGTAGGTTGACACAGTATAAGATGATTGATGATCAGCTCATGGCTGAAGTTCATGTCCTCTCATGGGCCAGTGCTCAACGATGTTACTGGAGTCATGCAGTTGTTTGGTGCAGGTCCATCTTATGTCCCACATAGGTCCTCACCAGGTGTTCTTGATCTCACGGTGACACTGCAGCACTTTGATGACATTTTGCTCCTTCCAGTGATCCTGCAGACTCCAAAGACTCACAGGAAGTAGTACAGATTTTTCAGAGGTACCAAGAGCAGGAGGTCTGCCCTCCAGGGCAAGATACAGGCAGTATTCCTGTCCTGGGTAAACATTTCAGCTTGCGCTGGGACATGTCCTGGCCATCTATACCACACTCTGGCCAGATACCTGTGACTGCATAACTATATCAGGCACCAAAGAGGGGGTCCTGATCTGCCACAGGGGCATGATGACGGTCCCCTTAGCAATGAAGACCGGAGTGTTGACCACAATGTCCATAGGCCATGAACCAATTACTGGAGGGAGTACCGAGCCTCCCACCTCCAATAATCTGACCCCCAGGGTGCAAGTTGGCCACACCACTTCGGTCCTACTTGGGACCCTACCAGGGCCATTCTATTCCATGGGTACCAGGTTCTAGATTCTCAGGGGCAGGGAGCACAAGGTTATTTTCATTGCCAATTTGGGGTCTTACCTGATTGTCAGTGCCTGCAATTTGGATCCTAAGAGAGGAGGCCCAAGTCATTTGAAGCATCTTGAGGTCACTGGGTCTGCCATCCCTAGGTCTTTCGTTCAGGTCCTGCAGGGTTTCATGCAATTTCTTCTTCCCCCCCTGCAGGGACTGAGAATCTATCTTCAGAGCAGCCTTAAGGATGCCATTATAACATTAAATGAGGCCCGCTCCTGTTGGATTATATAGCAGATGAAATTGCCATTCACTGTTGTTCTCTTCCATCCAGTGTTATACCATTGCACTCATGAAGCGTGTACCCTGGTCACTCTCAATGACATGCAGAGTCCTATGTGCTGCCATTAATTTGGTTAAAGCCTTAATGCTATCAGCCTGGTTTGCTTTTGGTACCGGATAGGCCTGCATCAGTCTACTTGCCATGTTGATGCAAGTTAATGCGTATCTGGCCCCCCTCAGATCACAGGAGAGGGTCTATATAGTCAACTTGCCACCTTCAGAGAGCGTTATGTCCTCCGGCAAGGTGGTCAGTAGTCTCTGGCAAGGGTTTTGTCTCCTACTCAAGCAAGCATTGCAATCATGACATGCCTGGATATCTGACATTGTTATGGGCAGCCCCCATGCTTTGGCTGCTGCCCACATCATCTTCTGTCCAGCATGTCACAGATTCTGGTGTAGTCAGGGGGCAGTGTTCTCTGAAGGAGGGTTCTCAATCCACCATATGCAAGCCAGTGTGTTGGCCTCATCATTTCCTGGTGACTGCAGGGTGTGATGTCCAGAAACATGGTATACACAAATGCTTCTGTGTTTAGAATCACAGAAACATAGAATCGCTAAGGTTGGAAAAGACCCATAGGATCATCCAGTCCAACCATTCACCCTTCACCAATGGTTCTCGCTAAGCCATGTCCCTCAACACAACATCCAAACACTCATTGAACACCACCAGGCTCGGTGACTCCAACACATCTCTGGGCAGCCCTTTCCAGTGCCTGACCAATCTTTCAGAGAAGCAGTATTTCCTAATGTCCAGCCTGAATCTTCCCTGGTGCAGCTTGAAGCCATTCCCTCTAGTCCTATCACAAGTCACACGAGAGAAGAGACCGACCCCCAGCACACTACAACCTCCCTTCGGGTAGTTACAGAGAGCAATAAGGTCTCCCCTGAGCCTCCTCTTCTCTAGACTGAACAATCCCAACTCCTTCAGCCGCTCCTCATAAGGCCTGTGCTCCAGACCCCTCACCAGCTTTGTTGCCCTCCTCTGGACATGCTCCAGGGCCTCGATGTCTTTCTCACAGTGAGGGGCCCAAAACTGGACACAGTACTCGAGGTGCAGACTCACCAGTGCTGAGTACAGGGGGATAATTACTTCCCTGTTCCTGCTGGCCACACTGTTTCTGATGCAAGCCAGGATGCCATTGGCCTTCTTGGCCACCTGGGCACACTGCTGGCTCATGTTCAGTCTAGCATCAATCAACACCCCCAGGTCCATTTCCTCTACACAATCTTCCAGCCACTCTGCCCCAAGCCTGTAGCGTTGCCTGGGGTTACTGTGGCCAAAGTGCAGGACCTGGCATTTGGTCTTGTTGAATCTCATCCCATTGGCTTCAGCCCAGCTATCCAGCCTATCCAAATCCCTCTGTAGGGCCTCGCTACCCTCAGGCAGATTGACACTTCCAGTCAGCTTGGTGTCATCTGCAAACTTACTGAGGGTGCACTCAATACCCTCATCCAGGTCATCAATAAAGATATTAAACAGGACAGGCCCCAGCACCGACCCCTGGGGAACACCACTCGTGACCGGTCGCCAGCTGGATTTAACTCCATTCACCACCACTCTCTGGGCCCGGCCCTCCAGCCAGTTCCTTACCCAACCAAGGGTGTATCTGTCCAAGCCACGGACTGCCAGCTTCTGCAGGAGAATACTGTGGGAGACAGTGTCAAAGGCTTTGCTGAAATCTAGGTAGTCCACATCAACAGCCTTTCCCTCATCCACCAGACGGGTCACTAGATGATAGAAGGAGATCAGGTTGGTCAAGCAGGACCTGCCCTTCGTGAACCCATGCTGGCTAGGCCTGATCCCCCGGTTGTCCCGCACATGCCGCGTGATCTCCCTCAAGACAATCTGCTCCATAATCTTCCCCAGCACTGAGGTCAGGCTAACAGGCCTGTAGTTCCCCAGATCCTCCCTGCAGCCCTTCTCGTAGATAGGAGTCACACTGACAAGCCTCCAGTCTTCTGGGACCTCACCCGTCAACAAAGAGCACTGATAGATGATGGAAAGTGGCTCGGCTATCTCCTCCGCCAGTTCCCTCAGCACTCTCGGGTGAATCTCATCCGGTCCCATGGACTTGTGGCAGTCCAGTTGGAGTAGCAGGTCTCTGACTGTTTCCTCCTGAATTGTTTGGGGTTTAGTCTGCTCCCCAGCCAAGGCTGCCAGGTCAGAGAGTGGAGAAACCTGAGGATAACTGGTCTGTCTTTTAAAGACAGATGTAAAGAAGGCATTCAGAATGTCTGCCTTTTCCTTATCCTCATTGGTGACATTCCCAGCCTCATCCAGTAGAGAATGGAGATTCTCCCTGGTCCTCCTCTTACTGTTGATATACTTGTAAAAGAGTTTCTTGTTCCCTTTTACCCCAGCAGCCAGGTTGAGTTCAAGCTGGGCTTTTGCCTTTCTGATTTTCTCCCTGCACATCTTAACAACTTCTTTGTATTCTTTCCGGGTTGCCCATCCCTTCTTCCACAGGAGGTAGATTCTCTTTTTCTCCTGGAGCCTCAAGAATCGTTCCCTATTCATTCATGCCAGTCTTCTTCCGCGCCGGCTCATTTTGTGGCTCAGGGGGACAGCCTGCTCCTGTGCCTTTAAGACCTCCTTCTTGAAGAGCAACCAGCCATCTTGTACCCCTTTACTCTCTCATAGAGAGCCACGCCACCGCCCCTCCTTCCTTGCCTATCCTTCCTGAAGAGTTTGTAGCCATCCATTGCAGCACTCCAGTCATGGGAGTGGTCCCACCATGTTTCTGTAATGGCAACTAGGTCATAGCTTGCCTGCTGCACAAGGGCTTCTAACTCTTCTTGTTTGTTGCCCATGCTGCGTGCATTGGTATAGACACACTTTACTGGGCCTCTCGCCTCACCCCTAATCCCATTATCGCTCCCCTAGGCTCATTTCTAGCAGGCCTGGTTTTATCCCCTTCCCCCCTCATGTCTAGTTTAACTCTACAGGTCCTGCCAGCTCCTGGGCAAGGATCCGTTTCCCTCTTTGAGACAGGTGATATCCATCTGCAGACCTCAGGCCAGGTGCCGAGTAGACCGCCCCATGATCAAAGAACCCGAGATTCTTGTGTTTGCACCAGCCTCTCAGCCATGTGTTTATGCAATGGGTTTTCCTGGTCACTGCATTATCTTTCCCTGCCACTGTAGGAATACCTGCAAATACTACTTGTATGCCTGCATTATCAACTAACCTCCCCAGCTCCCTAAAATCATTTTTTATAGCCCTCAGGCTTCTGTCAGCAACCTCATCGCTGCCAGCCTGAACTATCAATAATGGATAGTAATCAGAGGGGTGGATCAGACCAGGAAGTTTCCTGGAAATATCCCTGACCCGGGCCCCAGGGAGGCAGCACACCTCCCTGCAGGTAGGGTCAGGCCGACATATCGGGCCCTCTGTTCCGCTCAGAAGGGAGTCACCTACAACTATCACCCTCCTTTCTTTTTTGGAGGAGGCAGTCTTTAAGCGTGGAGCTGACCTCCCCATCTTAGTCACACTTGGAGGCAGTCTTCCCACCTTATCCTCACTCACCTTGCCCTCCGGTTTCAGGGCATCAAACCTATTATGTAGAGACACTTGTAGGTCGGGGTGGGGGTCGCCTGCATTTCCAAGCTGGGACCTGCTGCCATTCCTCCTCTCCTCTCGAATCAGCTCTCTGTGCTCGACTGCAGCAAAGGAGGGTCCACTACAGTTTGGGGGGCAGAATCTCTGCATCTTTCTCTCAGAGAGTCACTCCACCAGTCAATCTCCCGCTCGCACTCTCTGATAGTTCTTAATCTCTCCACCTCCTCCCTGAGCTCTACCACCAGGCTGAGCAGCTCATTTACCTGCTCGCACCTCACACAGGTGGCATCCTTCCCATCCTCCCTTGGCAGCAGCAGGCTCTGGCACTCCCTGCAGCCAGAGACCTGCATGGCCACATTTCTGGGCAGGCCCTCTGTCTGGGTCGCCACAGTCTTCCTGGTGCAAGCCCGCTGCCTGGTAGAGACCATGTTCAAACTGCAGGTCTCAGGGACTGTCCGTAGGAGAGCTGGTCTCCTAAGCAAAGACAAAAGGAACAAAAGAAACACTCACGTATCCTGCCACAAGACCCACCTCCCACACCTGCTGCTGCAGTATGGGCAGTGTGGGCTGTGCTCACACACTGACTCCCTTCCTGTTAACGGTGGAGGGTAATACCCTTTTCTCACCAAGTGCGTTAAGTGGGAGGAAGCTAGCTCCCGAAGATGCTTCTAGTCGCACCACATTCCGTATGTCTAACCACATCTCCTTGCCCCAGATCGGTCAGGCATGAATGGTCCAGTCTTGGGTGTCCCCCTGCGATCCAAAGAGTGAGATCCAAAGATCCAAAGTGTGATCCAAATACACATCCCAACCATCTGTGCAGATGTTTGGTGTACTGTCACCGGTTTCCATGGTGATAACCATTCACACAGCTCGCACCTCTGCTCATTGGCTACTTTGACCATCCCCTTCTTCAAACCATATGGTGTCAGCACCACTGCTCTCCACTTGTTCAGGTTACCTTTGCTGGACCCGTCCATATAACAGGCATCTTCAGGAATGAGATATTTCCCTTCCTGGGTAGGACTCTTTTCTGATGGAGTGACCTTCTCTTCTGGCACATCACTATGGTACATCACTGGGCCAAGGATCTTCTGAAGTTCTTCCTGTCACGCTCCAATTATTGGAGGAGATTATTCGATAGTTTAGTGGCAGGCAACCCTGCACACAGAAGGGGGGTCGAAACTAGATGATCACTATGGTCCTTTTCAACCCAGGCCATTCTATGATCCTACAATATAAGTATAAATATGAATATAAATATATATGTATATATGTATGTATATATGTGTATATACATATACACCCAGAGGAAGATGAAGGCAGCAAATAAAGCCAATCTAGTCCAATTGATTTATCACAAGTACTAAGCAACTAAGGGATGTGGGGAAGATGGGGAGGTTGGCAATAGTAAAGAGAGAAATTCTAGCAAACGGTTTACGGAGTGGGGATAGTCACCACCAGGGATCCAACATCTCATTGGGCCACAGGGAGGCAGCAGGTTGGTCAGCAAGTGTCTCACTGACCTGCCTGGCTGTAGTTCAGTGGAGAGGGTATCCCCTCTTCCTCAGAATTCTTCAGGTTTTTATCCTCTCCGTAGCATGGCAGCAGCCATGGTGTGCCACTAGATTATGACAATATGATGGCGAATGCATGTACGCCTGTGGCAGGACCTGAAAGGTCCACTGCCTGCCTCCCCATGGAAATGCAAACTGGTCCTGGGATTCTTCAGCAATTGGAATACTGAAGAATGCATTTGCCAAGTCTAGGACACAATGGTAGGTTTCTATCTCCCTACTCAACGTGTCCATTAGGGAGGCAATATTTGGTACGGCTGCATGAACAGGTGGCGTGAGCTTATTTAATTCTCCATAATCTACTGTCATTCTCCACGTGCCATCCGACTTCCACACTGGCCATATGGGGAAATTATATGGGCTATGCGCAGGTCTTATGATCCCAGCTTTTTCTAATTCCAGCACAGTCCTCAATATTTCATCTTGCGCCACCCTCCCCCCCCCCCCGCCCCCCCCCCTTCCCCAGAGTCTATACTGCTTCACATTAGTAATCTGGTGTGATTCACATGCTTCACATGGCCTCTCAACATCTCCTGCACTGCCCGGGCACTAATACACCTTTCTCAGAGTCTGAACTATCCTACACTTGGCTGAAGAGCCAGACCCCATAAAATGTCTATGCCAGTGGCAACTGAGCATGGACTCTGTTGCTACTGCAGGACAAAGACCTTTATTGTAGGAGCTCACAACCTTTTATACCCATGCAGCAACCCCTTGGTCACGTGTACTCGCCAGGGGCCTCATGCATGTTTACATCTGGTGCAAGTAGCTGCTGAGCTTGTTTACTCATCCCAAGGTCTTTTGTATATCAAAGCACTTTGTTTTCATATAGTCCCACATCTCCCCCTTCTTTATTAGTTTAAACAACAACCACTTGGTTGAATGTAAGGAATACATACCAGCAAGCATACAGAAACCAAATGGCACATTAATCCATACCACCTTTTGGACCCACGGTCCCAAACCTTGATACCACCCATCAAACCAACCCCATGAGTTTTCAACATGTAGCTTTTGCCCCACAAATCAAAACAATTTTTCTGAGGTTGTTGTCATATTGCCCTGATGCTGAGAGACTGCTTGAAGTGTAGTTGTACCAAGTGGATCCACAGAAGGTTGTTACAAATCTGAAGAAGCAGCAGTAGATGCTGATGCTACAGTCAAGAAGGGCTTTATGACTCTGGCTGGAACCCACCGCGGACCAGTGTCTGTGGAAACACAAGCATAACTTTTTCCCCAGTTTATTAGCAGAGCTTTCACATTTTGGTGGGAAATGGTATGCAATAGCTATGTACAACTGCAACACCTGTTATTTCCTGTGCCTCCTCATTTTCCACCTGTTTGTTCAGATTATCTTTCAATTTATCAATAAACTGGATGAAAGATTCACCTGGGCCCTGCTTTATGCTGGTAAACTAATGTTGGGGCTTACCCACATCGGGGATCTTTAGAAAGGCACCAAGGAGTTAAGTCTTTGGATTGGTCCAAAGCCACAGCATTCAATTGTGCCTGAGCCACTGTGGTGGCATAAGTACCTTCCCTGAGCAAGGCTTCCCTACCAATGACTTGTAATGGGTTTCCATTCAGTCTACCCAGATTCTCTCCAAAAGCTCATCCACATCATGAGTTGCATACTTGTCAAAATCAGTTTGTGCCAAGGTCTTGCAATCACGAAGACAAGAGCGCACTGGTCCAGGGTCTAAAGGGTCACTGTCCTCCTCATCATAGCCATTTGCAGCAGCTCCCACCACAGTAGGAGTGGTGGGCTCTATAGGCATGGTGGATTCCGCATGTTTTTTCAGCGACTCAAAAACCAATCTCCAGGGCCCCAAAAGGTCTTTGGCTACACAGTCAGAGTGTATAGCTGCGTCCCACAGCCTCACTCCCACTTTGTCCCACGTTTCTGTATCATAAATTGTAGTGTGATCTACTCATACATTACAAGAGACCCACACCAAAAGTTGCCTTAAACCAATACTTTCAATTTTAGCACGGTGCTTCTGCAAAATCATTACCATTATTTGGCAAACCGCCTTCTGCTCCTTTGTCACGCACATTCCCATAGTTCCCCATTGTTCAACTCCATCCATCAGAAGTGATTGTGGCTGTGAAGCTTGTTTCTGCTTCCTTTCAGCAGCCCCAGCTTCTGCTTCTTTTCCGCAGCCTTGAGTTCAATGGGACATGCCACCAGTCAGCTTGATAGCCAATTCTCTCCCGAGACTGTCCCCTCATACAGGGTCCGTGTTTGGGCGCCATTTGTGGCAATTGAGGCATGGACTTCATTGCTACTGCAGGACGAAGACCATTACTGCATGTGCTTACAACCTTTTGTACCCCTACAACAACCTCTTGGTCATGTGTATTCACCAGGCGCCTCATGTGTGTTTACATCTGGCACAAGTAGCTGCCGAGCTTGTTTACTCATCCCAAGGTCTTTTGCATATCAAAATGCTTTGTTTTCATATGGTCCACATATGCCCAAGATGTACTCTGAGACTGGGGCAATAGACATCTTATACTTCTGGGGTGGGAGACGCCCAACCCCCAACTTCAACCACATCTGGGTAACAGGAATGCTCTGTCCCTCGAACTCACCAACCATCACTCTATCCCCATTAAACTTAGTTGGATCTCCATAAATAATTGCTTTTCCTGTGCCTGTATCTACTAGAGCCATTACACGTTGTATGTTCTTCTGGGACCAGAAAGTCATCAAGTCAACGAGGCCCTAGTTATGGGGGGAATAACATCCCCTGTCATGCCATGGACTGTGCAGCTGCCAAATCTTTTTCCCTTTTTCCTCAGGCTCTTTTTGCCCAAGCCACCTGAGGAGGCTTTTTCCTTTTATTAGGGACTATAAAGTCCTCTAAATTCCAAGTTTTTGTTGGGACTTGTTCAATTATCCATACCTCTGCTCTTTTGGGGGTATTTTGAAATTTTTGATTGTCCCTTAGCTGCTCCCACAGTTGAAGCAAAACATGATTGGGTTGGCAGTCAATCTTGGCGAAGATCACCCTGGTCAGTATAAGATTGTTAAACACTTGTTTTTGGGATACCCGTAATGGGCCCGATCGAGGTGCCTGGGGAGTAGGTTTTCTGGTTCTAATAATTGGAAATACTTCAGCCCCTTCTATCATCCTAACACTGCACCTTGCTCTTAAGTGCTCCATCTCCCCCAGATCTACCACCAACTGGGTGGTCTGCTGAACAATGGCCTCTGAGGCCAAGGGATTCATTACAGACACTAACATGACATATTGGTGGGAGGGTGCCTGCTGTAAAATTAGGTCTCTCATTCTGGCCAAAAATTTTACTAAATCTGAGCTTTTGAAGGTTTCCTCACATATTGCCTCTTTCATCCCTAGCTCGTGAATAAATGTTTGGAGGTCCTCCATGGAGGACCATAAATCTGTACGTACCAGGACATCGGCCTTATTGGGTCAAGTGATACGGCATGCTGCCATAAACCAATCTATTAGTGAATGGTTTCTCATCATGATGTTGCACAGTGGCATACAGTCATTGCCTAAGCGCAGGGTGTGAGGCAATGGATGCAAGCTTGGAAATTTCTGGTCCATTGACCACAACAGTCTCTGCCCCCATGTCCCATAATTGAAGTAACCAGGCCAGTACGCTTTCCCTTGGCTTCTGTTGGAATCGTACCAAATCCACTAATTCAGATGCTGCATAGGGGCAAGCTGTTATATGGAGGTGGGTTTGGGCAGGGGCCATTGATCAGGGGGCACCCCTACCAGTATATCCTGTACCTCTTCTGTTTACTTTTTTTGTGTCACTATAGGTCAGATCTCAAAGGAATCCACCTCAAGTAGGGCTTCGAGATCAGATCTTGTAATTTTTTCCTTTGGATTACCCAGGTCCACTGATTCAGGGGCCTGAGTATTTTCCAATACAATATTCTGTATTTGTTTTAGAGGGAAAGTTAAACTTGATTTCTTCCCTGTCAATATACCAAGCTCTTGCTCAAGTTTCTCAATGCAATCACGCAGTAATTGGTTCTCCTTTTTTAAAGTACTGTGTGAAAGTTCTGCACGATTCAGTGCCATTAGTAATGGCCATGCAACAGTGGACGCAGACAGCTGTCATTCCTTTGTAATAAGAACGTCTTTATCCAATCCATAGAAATATTCTGCCATACAGGATAGGGATTGAAAAATACTTCCATTATCCCACAAGGGGCCCCATTTTTCAGCTATGGCCACTATTGCATAATATCCCAGAAATCCTGGGATATGCCTCAGCAGGGTTTTATCTATGGGGCCGATTTTCTCCCCCTTAACCCACTTAAAGACATTCAAAAGGAAAGCCATTTTAATATTTCGGTCTGCCTGGCTCACCAAATGTAACGACAACAGGACTAGCGCAATGAGAAGATGTTACAAAAGGAAGAACGCTCATCCACCTCCGAAGATATAGGCTCCCAGAAAAACTCCACAAACAAGTTCTGAACAAGCTTGATGCATCTTTTCCCATCTAGCCACATGTGCTGGGGTGCCAACCAGCTGGCGTTGGCCAGGTGTGATACCTGCGGTCAGCTGCTCAGCAGCCTCCTCCCTCCACTCTGCCTAAAACCTTCTGACCATTAGAGACAGAGAGTGTTGCGAGATGCCCTTGACCAGGAGTGGGCACAGCTTCCTAGCCTGCCCCAGGAACGTGCTGGGGTTTCACTTTGCTTCCTAGCACATTCAGACCTCTGCAAAGAAGATTCCATGTTGGCAACAACGTTGAAGAACCATGAACTGCGAATGTGCAGGACCTCTGACAACAGCTGCAGAGTGGGCTCTTCATCAACTAGGTGGCTGCAGGCTTGGGCCTGCAAGACTGCAGAGCAATTTCCTGGAAGACCTGAGGCCCGGGACCAAACCCATGCACTGCTGTCAAGTGCTGGCACATCATTTGAGACTGCACAGTGGCTGTACACAGGTAGGAGCAGTAACACCTCTATAGGTCTTGGGTCAGTTGTGATGCATGTGAAGAAATTAAAGAGTATACATCAGCTTAAAGATTCTATCAGTTAGAGAGGCTCCTGCAACTGACTGAGGTTTTTCTTTTGTATTTGAGATATGTATGTCTCTATGTTCTATACATATGTCCTTACTAGATAAACACAGGTAGAAAATTAAAAAAAAAAAAAAAAAGTACCCTCAGTTAATAACTTGGTCTTGATTAGGAATTAAAAACAACAACAAAAAAACCCTCAAAAGCAGTGTCCCTGTTAGAATAGTACATCTTAATACCACTGACTCTGTGATATCCTTTCTTCGCCAACAAAACCAATGAGCTCCAATACTGTCGGGCTTTGGCACTGCATGGCCTAGGCAAGGCCTTGACCAGATGATGGATGGCAGCCAAGTTTTCAGAGCAGTTTCCCACACCTACCACAAAACAAACACAGTCAGTTTTAAAACAACCTTAACTGGATCTTACAGTGGCAGACAAAGCTAGTGAGTTGGTACTAATTAAAATATAACAGGGAGGTTTTAGTACAGCTTAGCAGCACTAGCAGTCTGCACCAGCCAGGTCTTTAACTTCTTCTAACAGGTTCTAAAAGATACACCCACTGTGGGAAGGACTTTGTAAATCAGCTTTTGGTTTAGTTTTCTTAACGTTAAGAGAACAGCTATGAACAGTAACAGCTCTGACTGCAGTGAAGCCCTGTACATCACCAGCTTCCCAGATGACAAGAAACAGTTAAGACTCACAAAGCTGTAGCTCCAGGTAAGAGAGCTCATGGCACAGTCTGAGCTCAGGTAACAAATAAAGCAGCTCAGGAAGGAGCTGTAAAGTGGTGACTCTCACCTCTGTGACTGCTCTGCAGATCTTAAAAAATACTGCCAATGCAAAAAGGAGATGGTGGCAGGGGAGCTACTGCCCAGACTCACAAAGTTTGATGTGCAGTACAGAGGAGTACCAGAAGAAGAAACACAGAGGCTCCAAGAAGGTAGCCTGCTCACTTCAGAGTGGCAAAGATAAAACAAGAGCAAGGATGCAGCTGTGTTTGTGTATGCACAGTCTGTGCAAAAAAGTAGCACAGCAAATGCTTACATAATAGTTTATACCAGCTGCTTTTCAACTGCTCTACTGAGATTTCAAAAGGGGAGCTTCTAGGAGTCAGCATGCTCTTTGGTTAAGTTCTTCCTCTGCCTCTCCTATTGTTCTTGACTGAGCTATGTGTGTTCGTTGTTTATTTTCTATAGCAGTAACTGAAAATGGATCTTTTCAAATAAGAGTACAAAGGGGAAGGGTAAGGCAAAAAACCAGAAAAGCGCTCATTTATAGCAAAACATATACTACTACAGTACTAGTGAATGAAAAAGCCTCTCACATTCATGGAAAAAAAAGACAATGCATATTCTGTAGGTTTACAAACTCAAGTTGAGTAACGCATTTAGAAGCCTCATCCTTAGATGCAAAGAAGTCACACGCTTCTTGTTCAGCTGAGCTCATCTTTGAATTTATTGATGTAAAGCAGACAAAATTCTAAGTCATACCGTATCAGAAGCACTAAAAATGTCATCCTTAGATTTACGTAGCAACTCATCACGTAGGATACACATTTTGTAAGCAGGCGGCGGATTTCTCAGGCTTCTGCTACCTAGTAAGATTTCTTACATTCACTGAGTAAATATTTATTTGCCTGAAGTCACTGCTTGAAATACACAGATTAAAAATGAGTTGTGCCATGCCTGGGCACGTAAACTACTGACTTATTTGATAGGCTGGGAACTATGACTCTCCGCAGGATTCAAAAGGCTGCAAGCCTTTACATGGTTTCACAAATTGTCATCAATTTATAGCTAAATTATTTTTTCCTTAAATGAAGGAAAAAGGGTGGCAGCAAGGCACTTGCCCATTTCAAGCGTATGCACAGGAACTCCAGGGTAAGTGCAGGACCAGCTACACAAGTGCTTTGCATCAAAAGGATTACATGTGAGAGGAAACTGCTGTGGGACATGCGGATGAGACCGAGCTGGAAGAAGGTGCAGGCACATGTGTCCACGAGTGCTTGCAGATGCCACAGCTTACGTAGTTAAAGAGGGAAGCATTTCTCTTCTGAAACAAGAAGAGGAGTCCTTAGAATTGCTTTGAAATTCTATCTTCTTTCCATTAGGGATTTCTGGATTACTGCTCCAAGACAACACGTTACCTCTGCTACTCTGCAGAGGCAGAAATACAGAGGCACCAGAAACTCTCAGAGCTTCACAGTTCATATCATGCCTTATTTGCAGCATCAAAGCCTGACACATCATTTGTGGCAGGATAAAGCCTTGTGTTGGTTACTATTAGCCTTCTGTAAGAGCTTCCTTCCAGTCTTTATCTATATCTAGATACCAGTCTTTATCTATCACTGAGATACCCAGTGTCCCTATCAAGTGCATGAAAATTAGCTGGCTAATTTTCTTTGCTTTGCAAACATGGTATGTATGCTATTGAGATGGTAGTAAGGCCTGACTTCCCCAGAGCTAAGGAAAGCGCTAAGATTCTAGCCCCAACCACCACTCAGAGATTGCAGTTTTAGCTGAAATTCAGGCTTCAGTTTTTTAGTAAAAAATAACAAAGTTCAAAGCGAGTATCCACATTAAAACAGTCCAAACCAGCAGTCAGCTATTGTCCCCGTTGTCTAGTTTCATTCACCTAGTAATCCCAGGCAACTCTGAGGGAACATATTGAAAGGAAGAAAATCTGACATGTTGTAAGAGTGTTTAAAAATATGCACCTGGAAAAAGATTCTGAAGGGACACAGATCTGTAATGCCAGGGTAAGTCAAGCCTTAATGGACTGGGAGCTTGACACTGTATTGGCTCTAGCCCCATACTTTCCTATTCTTATGCTGAGAAGGTCCATTTGAAGTATCTAAAAAGTTTACTGATTATTTAACATATTAATGAAGTAAATCTGGGACAATGAATGACTGAAAGCCAGGCACTGCTACTATACTGAATATTAGCATGGTCAGAGGAAACTTCAAAGAAAATATATTAGAAAAGCAGTGTCCCAGGAAGATTCAGAGAACTGTGCATTACAAGCAGGTAATCTTCTCATTTCTTTGCGAAATCATCCAAGATTTAAAGCTGTTGCATTTCAAGTTGCATCTTCCAAGTAAGCTGTCATCGGATCTCTCGCTCCTAGGGATTCTCTAGCAGGGTTTACAGCATATTGATTGGTAAGCTTATTGCTAGCACTGAGGACAGACTTAAGCCACTGAATGAACAGCCGCTGCTCTCCTTATAAGTCGCTCCGTCATTGGTGAATTTGGTCTCATCACATCACGTTCTCTCAGGAGGCACCTGAAAAAGGAGAATAAGTAGAAGGAAAGTGGAAAGAAAGTCACTGAGTACATCATTTTCCCCAAAAAACTGCCAGCAGAAGCCCTGCAAGAGCAGTAGAACAATACCTAAAGACCTGCTCTTGAGGTAGAGATTTCCTTTACTGAAAACATTTGGCCTTGGCAGGGAGATCAGGCAGAAGAGTGTTCTTTCTAACACTGACAGAGATGGAAAATGAGCCCTCAGAGGGCACCAAATAATCATTCTGATATTTTATCTGCTATTCATGTTTCAAGAAGACTTCACGAGGCAAACAGGCAAGGCTTCATGTTGTCCTGAGGAGACAGGCATTCCTCTAAGCACACAGCAGGCTCCTTAATAAAGTTAAACAGAACTCTAAGCAGGCCAATGAGGAACATCTATGATTTCTACTAAACAAAACTCTTGTGATTTCTACTAAAGCAAGCGTGCAAATCAGAATCTGTTCATCCTATTTCCCAATAAAACAGGTGTTACCATTAGGATAAACTTGATGTCCAGCAGGTCACCAAAATGTAGGAGTCCATTAAGTACACAACCAACTGGCAAGATGCCACTGTTTAAGACAGAACCATCCAAAAATCAACTGCCCTTGAACAAATACAAATGAATCATCCATACTGTAATGTTGTGCTTCTGGAACAGACAGCTAATTGTACTTTTCATCTTAGTTAAATGTTACTACATTTAACATGAACGCCTGTGTGTAATATCAGCACAAATGTTGTTTGGAGGTACTTTGCTACATCCTGATTATAAAACAGGACTATCACCACAAAAAGAAAAAAATACCAAGAAAAATACTCACTTAGCGAGGTTTTGTTTGGCTTGGGATTTACAATTTAAAGCAGCATGAATCAATAGCTGGCTGAAAATATCTCTCTGCAAAAACAAGTTAGTAAAGATGTAAGTTAGTAAGTAACTTAGAAAGTATTGCTGGTTACAACATCTCGTTTACCAACAGCCCCCAAGCAAAGTTTTCCTGTTGATACACATGAATAGCTAACACTGCTGCTAAGTGTTTGCAAACAGGATTCAGTCACAAGCACAGTTCAGTTGTTCCCTTTTCGAAGAAACAAGTGCTCTTAATAACGAAAGCACCCATGGCAGGCTACTGAAAGTGGGCTGAGTCACATCTTCCATTGATGTCCTTTACCTGAGCATTGCTGCCACCTAGGTGGATTAGTTGGTAACGGATCGGGTACAGCAGATCTACAGCTTTGTCACAGTTTCCATTTTCAAACTCCACCAAAGCCTGGCATAATGGCAACCCCACACTAGGAGCCAGAGAAAGCTCGTGGTCTTCACCAGGATCCCTGTAGAATGAGAAAATGATTAACTCTCATAAACCAAATGAGAAATATGCATATTCAATGCCAGCCTGGCACTGCCTGATTTTTTTGACTCTACAAAGCCTGATATTTCAGGTACTGTACTTAGACAGTAACTTTTGGTGTGGTTATTTTACTTTCCTTTTTGTACTCATCAGTCAACCAGACTACCTTCTTCTGCACACGTTCACACATGTCACAAGCCCAAGCCTTTGCAATGTATCATCTTGACTGGGAAAAAAGCCAGAGAACACTGCACTAATTTTTATTCTAATCAAGGTGTGTGTGGAGGGAGAGGAATCTAGATTTGAGCAGAATTTTTAACCAGCAAGCTGCAAAGCAATACCAGCAATTACGGGCTTGAAAGCAGGATGAAATGGAACTACTGTGATGCTACAGCCAGAAAGCAGAGGAGGAAAGGTGGTAGGGTAACTCCAGGCAGAGAAGCTGGGCAAACAGGGATGTCATTTGACTCTAAGTTGTGAGTTTACTACCCTACAAAACCCACATGTCACTCTCTCCACATTTCAGCAGCCTTTCATTCACTTACAGCTGGAGTTGTTCAGCGTTTAAATATTCAAATCTATCAGTCACACTTAAGGGAGGGATTCAATTTAGAGCAGTTATATATAAATATTTAGTTAAGTACTCATCTGTTTTTCCTCCCCTCTGTCCACTGCAGAATCTGGTCAGGTGTTGTATCGCTTACAAATTCTAATCCATTAACTTTTGTGCTTAAAACTGTACCAGTCAAACCATTAGCTTGCTTTTAGGATCTACCAGCTACATTTACATCATACACAGATGAACCCCCTCAAGAAAAAATGAAGAAAAATCATGGTAATTTACAGTTAGACATTACAGAGCATATGAAGAACACCACACTGTTAAGTTGAAAAGCTTCAATGGACAATTTTTGCAAATAAGTGAACCCGCAAGCAAAATTCTCTAGAACTGTTTTAGCATTGCGTAGAAATCAATTTCCCACAGAGGGACTATGACAGTCTCACTACCAGCTAACGGTGAGTTCCTTTTAAAACAGAGCTTAAAGAACCAACACAGACAGCTGACATACACTGTACAATGTCCATATTGTTATACAGGTGAAAGCCTCTATCCGCTGCAGGTAACGTGACTTAGTATGTACCCACAGCAAGAAAATACAAAGCAATCATTCAGTAAGTGCCCGTGACAAACGTAAAAGATTCTTGCTTAACAAGAACAGAAGCCTCTCTAGACATTAACTCATAAAAATAATTACAGACGTGGCCTAAATGGACACTGGTCTATTTAAGCCAGGCCTGGCCAAGTGACACAGTACAGCAGAGAGGAATGCGTTGAACACTTCTGCAAGCCAGAGAAATCATCACTTAGATGCTCAGAGGCCAAAATATTTATTCAATACAGTACTTTAAATCATGTAACTTACTTGGCAAGTTCTTGAAGAGTCGTTAAAAGCTCATCAGTAGTTTTCTGATCTTTGGCTCCAAGTGAAGACATCAACACGTGTGCATCATTGAAAAGAAGAACGTGATCTTTGGTGTGCTTCTTTGCACGTTTGAGGACATCATCCCACCTGTCTCCAAGCTTCACACCTATGAGTAAAAGATTTTTTTTTAATAAAAATACCATGTGCAAAAACATCACTTAGTAGTATATATCAGCATCACATGTCAAGGAGAGCGCTGCTACTTAACTCAAGAAAACAGTCTCCGATGTGGCAACAGAGTAGTGCTTAGTTACAGCCTGCCTTCTCTGGGCAAAAGTTCACTGTCTGTCAGTAATTTATCACCGATATATGAGATTATATTACGGGAGGATCTGACCTCATTAAGCGATTGCTGCCATCTAATTTTAGATGATGTTCATAGCAAATCACCAACAGCAATCTATACGGAAAAATAAGATGAATTTCATAAATGAATCCAATGCAGCATTTTTCATGTTACAGTTTCAGTAGCATATTATGAAATGCCCTGTTCAGGAGCACAAATTCTAGCTTTAAAAAGTTAAAAAGAAATGCCATTGAGTTCCGGGAGTACACAAAAGCCAGAGGCCAATCAATATCCAAATATAAAGTATCTAATTTGAAATTTACTTGGAGAAAGCTCTGTAGCTTTTTAGAGGCCAACGTACTTCATTTTGCAGCCTCACATCTCCCGGGACAATATACGTTGAACTTTCAAAAAAATAAAGATGTGACCCATGTTAGCTCATGAAATACATGAGCTCAATGAAATACTGCACGGCATGGGTGTGGTAGGGGAAGCTCTTGGGAAGAATAAAGGTTATGCACACAATGTGGATTAACCCTGGCAGACAGCCAAGCACCACACAGCAGCTGCCCACCCACTTCCCCCACACTCACAACAGGGAGAAGAATCAGAAGGGCAGAAGTGAGAAAACTTGTGGAATCACATAAAGACAGATTAATAGGTAAAACTAAAGCAGGGCACGTGAACCAAGCCAAATAAGAACTTCATTCACTACTCCGCATTGGCAGGCAGTTGAGAAGTTCAGCCATTCCCAGGGAAGCAGGGTTTAATGATGTGCAACAGTTCCTTGGGAAGACAAACACTCTAACTCTGAAAACATCCCCTCTGCCTCACCCTCTCCCCAGCTTTTGTTGCTGAGTGACATCTCAGTATCAGCTGTATCTTGGCTGTGTCCTCTCCAAAATTCTTGTGCACACCCCGAACCTATTTGCTGAAATACCTGTGAGATATCAACACTTGCTCTGCTCACAGATTCACAATGCAGCACTGCAAGAGTTACTATGAAGAAAACTAATTCTATGCCAGTCAAAACAACCCAGCTTATCATTATGAATTTCACACTAGGGCTTTTCTCAAGAGCAGAACGTCAAGATTTCTTCTGTTACTCTGACCAAGCTTGCTCTGTAAGCATCCTTAAACAGCTGTGTGACATGCTAGGGTGCGTGTTGAAGGGGGAGGCAAAAAGAAAATTGCTTCCATTACTGTTCATAAAGAATTACAGTTGAATACCCTACCTTCCAGATGAAGCCGGTACAGCATTGAAGAGCTGTCTACTATACCCAGCATGCTTCTACCCGACAGGAGCCTGGGAGCAATCTGTAATCACAAGTGCTCATAAGCTGTGCTACCAGGAACTTACTCAGATAATCAAACTTCTGTGCACTGCACAGTACAAAATTACGTTTTCATTCACCCCAAAATACCTGTCTCACAACTGCACTGCTAATTGCATCGTTCCCGAATACAGCAATTTGTAATGACAAATGCTACCATATTGCTTCACTTGTGTTGTTTTACCTGTTACAAAGTTCAACTAGGTAAGCACAGAGGGTCACCAAGTTCCACCCCCCCCCATCTAGTGCCATAAATATTACTTCACTTTGCCAGAGTTAGTAGACAGGAATCTGCACAACTTTCTTAATGACAACATTACTTTTACAATCCTTACAAATATATGCTATCCTACCAAATTCAATATTATTTACTAAGACTGTGTTGAGATCTACACAGCATAGGACAGGAGCGTATTAACTAGAAATGGAAAGACCTGCTTCTGGTAATACCTGAAGTGCAAAATCAATTATCTGTAAGGGTACCTTGACTTTATAGGACAAAAGTTTTATGTCCTTTTAAAAAAGCTTTTTCTTCACCTCCTCCCCCTCCCCCCCAATCCACCCTCTCAAAACAACTGAGACCTAAACATCATGAATAAGAGAAACACAGGTTTTTGGGCATTCCACCTGGTGAGAAATGGCTTTCCTAACAACAGAGAGAAGTATCACGTATGCATAGCACACAGCGGTAGGTTTCAATTTCTTGCAGAAGGAAGAAAACACGTATCACTGAAGCATGTCCTTCAATAAATATAAAAGACCCCTACTCACATGATTGTCATAAATCGTCAAAGCAGCCTCATATTCCCCCTGTAAAAGCAAACAAGGACCGTGTGATTAATATTCTGGTAGAGTAAGCGAGAGTGATGAGTAGCAACCAAGGATATAAATACAATTAGGAGATGCCATAACACTACTTCACTGTCTCATGACTTAAGAAAAAGACGAAGGTAAAGCAGTTCTTGCTAGCTAAAATAACCAGTATATTTAGGTCTCATTCAATAATGACAATAAATACTGGAGAGTGTTACACATGAGGGAGAAAGATGAGGTTTCATCTCCCTTTCTAACCCTCCTTTCAGGATTCTTTGCAAAAACAACTGTTTCATAAAGTGTACGTACTTTCTTAAGCAAGCTGTAAAAAAAAAAAGCTGTATAGACAGAAGGTGGCAAAACAAACAACCTGCTAAACTACTGCTGAGAGCTATGTTGTCTATGTCATTACTACCAAACATAAGCAACTGACGCTCTGTCCTGACCAAAGTATGGCACCACTTCAACGAGATGGGGTTCAATTCATTAAGGGGACAAATGTGACAAGTGTTAAGAATTATGAGGTCCGAGGAAATTTTGCACTGCAACCTGATATGCTGGGCAAGTTGCAACCATTACAAAAGAGTTTCACTAAATTTTAAATTACTTTAATAACATTAATGATCAGCATACATAAACATAAATAACACTGATCAACGAAATTAGCTACCAAATTTAGAGATCAGTGTATTTTTTAGTCAGTGAATTTTGAGGTCAGCAACTTAGTACTGAATTTGAAGTGAATTTTCTCTACTATTTTTTTTCTAAAAATAGGGTATCCAAGTTAATACTTCCATCAAATAATTGTGCCAAGTGTCATCAGTGAAATTATTTCATCTTCAGAGATGGAAAAATGTCACACCAATCCTTCAACGTTCTGGCAAAGATAATGGATCTTTGTTCAATGTAATTATTTTGAGCATTTTTTAATGGTACTAGAGGACTATCTTGTAAAAATGTAATTGTGCTATTTTGTAACAGCATCTCTTGAAATACCTGGGAAAAAAAATCCCTATAAATGCTAGAATTGCCTTTTAACTAGCATAGGATGAATTATCTGTCTAGACCATAAATCATCAATATGAAAACATCTCATACCTTTTCTATGAAGCCTAAAGCCCAGTGCCAGTAATTATGGGTAATAAGCATATCACTGTCCTGCAAAAAAGTAAAAGGAGAGAAATGTTATGATATACATAATAACTTTTCATTTCAACGTATCTAGGCAGATTTCTGTTTTCCTCTTCAACGAGTGCTTCAAAAAGACAGGACAGACAAGAACTTCACATCAGATGGCCTACATTAAATCTCTCATTGTTACACTCACTCCTTGCAAATTCAGGGAAACACTACAAAAATCAAAGTTTTCCCCAAGACTCTTGCAGAGAAGAACTGCGCTTGGATACCTCAGAAAAATTCACTCTTTTGCAGCACTCCTTAAGGAAAAACCTACAAAAACTATCCATAACAAGAGTAAGATTTGCCTCATCTAAAATATAAGGGCCTTGATTGAAGTAATGTGGCTAGATAGTGCAGAGAAACGCCCACCTTAGGAGGTCCATTCATCCCACTCACCTAAATTCCCATTTCAGACTGAGTAATCACTTCTTATGTCTTACTACTGACTACAAAACAGATACCAAATACGTGGGCAATTCCTCAGATGAGATGAATATTCAGTGAATGGTAGAACCTTGCACCGTCCTTCCCAGCTGACACCAGAAGTTCAAATGCCCTTCCCTAGCCTATTCTTCAAGGCAATGTAATTGCTGTTCACTTTTGTGAGCACACTGAGAATAGACAAACAGGAATATAATTCCATTATCTTCAAGTGAAAAATCATAAAATACCAGAAAGCTTCTCTCTCTCTCTTCGCATTCTCTCTCAACATAGTAGTTAAATTTAATCTTCCCACAAGTGAAAGAAGCATCTTCATTATCATGCTGACAACTGCTTCTACTGCAGGAAGCACAAAGGTTCCCAGTGAATGTCAGAACTTTACTGAGCTACGGTAAGTCTGCTAGTAATCTTTGTTTAATATTACACCACAAAAATCAACAGCAGCAGCTCAAGTAGTTGAGTGTTTGGCAGAAGTCTGATCATACCACGTTTACTATCATATCACTATACCAAACGAGATATGAATAAGAATATGGGATTACCTCACTGAATAAAACAAAACCTCTCTTCTGCTTCTGACTTTGAGTTCTGAATGAGATTAAATTGCTAAGTGAGAAGTGGGCAACAAACGGAGCGCAAATACTCTGGTAGTACAGATACGTAATCCCAATCATTACAAAATTTTCAATTGATCAGGCCAAATACAAGCAACTTCATTAAAGGCCTTAGAGAGCTCTGCTTTCTTTCACATGACTATATTTTAACTGGCTTCATGATGGCTAAAATGAAAAATATTGCATAAGTGAATATATACATTTCATTATGACAATGTCAGCTGTTATAAGCTTTATCTATACTGGACAAGGCAAGAGGATATATCAGACAATTCTACTTCTGTTTTATTCTAAATTTTGTTTTATTTGGATAAAGGGTATAAATGACAGAGACATGGAACTATTTTAGAAATCCATTTCAAAAATGGTTTTGAAGGTGCCACCCAAACTGTCATTTTAACTACTTTTCTAACTAACTTAAGTAAAGTTTTAACTACTGTGTCAAAGGATGAGATGCCTTCTCAAGACATGACACACATTAACCTCAACAGAGGGTTGTTTGCACATCTCAGCTTGATATCTCAACAGATGAACTTCAAAAATACCTGAAAAGTAAACCATCCATCTAGTCTCATTATCCAGCCTTATTCTTTGGGTGAGGTGAAATGATGACCTCAGATGACTGAAATAAACCCATGGGGGTTCCCTCAACATCAAACCACACAACCTTCTGCTCTGAACATTACCATGTTACCTGCTCTGCAGGTAATCGTTAGGAAAAAACATGCTGTGCACCACAAATAAAAATTAAGCTTTACTTGCAGCAAAGAACCACATGATTAATTAAGGTGTCCAATACAATGTTTTTCTATATAACAAACTTATCAGATACACAAAGCCACTTCAGAAGACTAGTAAAGAGACAGAAGCATAATTTCTCTTTTATGTTCTTATAGTTGCTGTAAGAAGCCTTTAACATCCACAAGCAAAGAAAACCGACCAAACTACAAAAAACAACAACGTTATTACATGAGCTTTCTAAACTGTGTGCTTTTGATGTGTTATTTCACAGCTCATCTTCGGTTCACATGAAGAATTTAGACAAGTTCTTCAACAAATGTCTGATGCTCAGACTAAGCAAAAGCCTTAGGAAAATATCATTGCCCACTCTGCTGCCCTAAACATGTGCATATCAATTAATCATAAAAGTCACAGTACATTTTTATCTGATGCTACATCTGCCAGCAGTGGCCATGGCTTTATGTCACACAAAACATCCAGCCAGTTCAATCTGCTTAGAAAAAAAACTATGGTATGTGCATATACAAATTACACTCCTGTTGAAAAGCAGTGCGTTGTTTTATTTAAACAATACTCCTAGCTAACATAAGGCACTGTGAGAGGACGGTCCGCAGGAATCTTTCCCGACTCGTGTGTAATTTGGCATCTATATCATCTCAGTAATGATGCTTGACGTGGTCCAGAGTACGTGCCCTTCATAATAGACATTTTTCTGCTTCTTGCTTCAAAATTGGCATGGATAACAGCACCTCAAGTGAAGTTTTCTACTCATTTCTGAAACTCGCATTGCTTGTAACACGTACACAGACAGAAAGGAATTAGATGAAGAAGAATTGCAGGACTTGGTTGGAGCAGGCAAAGACGACCTCAAAAGATATCTTTCAGAGATGCTGTGACAAAGCTTACCTTCCAGTTATCTTCTGTTTCCTTCATGAATGCTAACCCTTTCTCCACCTCTGCTTTCATTTCATTTACGTGAGCTATAGTATGAACAGACCATGCATCGGTCCGATTTATATCCAAAGCCTACGAGTGAAAAAAGGAAAAAACGATGAATCTCTCAACTGGAAAGTAAGCATTTATTACTGGGGACAGGGACACAAGAGACTAATTTTATTTGCGGCATGTTAGGTACAACCCTATTCTGCTCCAACCAGCTACACCTGGAAGACTGATTTGGACAGGAAGGAAGAAAAAGTTCTCTGGATGATTTCCTGAATTCTACCACACAGAGGTGAAGATGTGCAAAACAGCTTTAGAATGCAGGATTCAACAAAGCTTATCCAACAACATTTTATTTCACAGACATACATCAGGACCGGCCATGAAAGAGTTGCGTGCACAGGCACAATACAGTCTTGCAAGCAATTGCTTTTTTCTTTAAGACCACAGCCAGCTCTGAATACTGAGCAAATAACTCCTTCTTCCTCCAAATTCCACTGTATCTTAGCCATTTTGTAAGGTTAGTCAGTAGCAGTTTCATCTTTGTTGCCACCTACAGCAATCTGACGCAACAGAACCTTGCCAAGACTAGAGATTAACTGCATCTGAGACCCTTGGAGGACAGGGATAACCCTGAAGACTGTAGAAGATCAAACAACTAATATCTTTATCAAAAGGGTATACACAGGCTAATTTTGATCCCCAGGAACACTGTACACCCAACTGTTTATTAGTCCATGAGTATATGTCTGGAAAAGAAAACAGAGAGGGAACCCAAACAGAATGAACTGTCAAGAGCAGATTACAGTAAACCAATCTAACATTCTTTAGTAGACGTTAACAGCCAGTTACATGTGTGGGATGCAGCAAGAGGCATAGAGGATTCTAAGGGACAGTTATTAGTAGTTCCCTGTCAAAATGAGCGTTTGCAGTAGCTCTTTTCTACATCCACTAAAGACAGTGATGACGAATACTCAGTTTACAGCATTTGTGCAAAACATCACTCAGAGATAGGGAGCACATGACTAACCATTTTAAAAACCTTATACCGTCAAGAACAGGCAGTTTACCTCACGGGCAAGCTCCTCAGCACGATCAAAAAAGTTTGATTCCATGAGTCCAAAAGCATAGTAGCCCTTCACGTAGCTAAGCAAAATGGAAAGGAACACTTTACCCACTTAGAACAAGATTTCAGCAAGGATTGAAAAACATACTAGAAACAGCATTTAACTCATGACAGTCCTTGCAAAGTACTTCACAATACCAAACAACAGAAAGAGCTCATGGCCTAACTATCATAAATGTGTGTACTTAACAGAAGACCAACCCTTCCCCATGCCCAACAGATACACTAAAAACATGGAATCTACTGACTGCGTGGGCCAAAGCATCACGTGGAACTGGGAACACAGTTCTTTCAATGCTGAATTGTAGGTAACAGAGACAATATTTAGGCTCAATGTCTCCATTCCCGTAGTTAGGCTCAACCATTGTGATGCCATTTTTCAAAGTCAACATGTTTTGTAACACACTGAATTTCACCAACAAAGGAAACAGAAGGCAACCACAAATGACTTCAGATTTACAGTTCAAATGTGGTGAGTGGGTGTGTATCAAAACACACTCTAGTTTCTAGAAGGAGACTGCTCTGGCTCCTCAGGCCCACCAGGCTGTAGGTGAAAGACATCCACTCTCAGGCTGCTGCTGGTGGTAAACCACAGTGCTGTTACAGGACTGCAAGCTTGAATCCTTTGAGAATACAGAACAATGAGCTACTCCTCATCACAAAGGAGAGGCCCAGAGATGCCAGCACAGGAAACAGTGACAAGAGGCATACCACTTGTATTTTAAGAGCCGCTGACATTTACCCTTTTGGATAAGCTGGAATTAAGAGTTGCACAGAACAGTTGTACTGATGAAAAATTAGATGTTCAGGAGTAAGAAAGTGCTGTCACCAAAGTTATCTGAATATCTCAAAGGCAACACATAGGACTGCAGCCAGCTGCACTTTCTTCACTGCCCACTATACGCAAGCACCTTAACGCAATGTGGCAAAGATACCATCATTAATCAATAAAGGCCCAATACAGGGAAGCTTGACTGTTATATGCTCCAGGAAATGTACTCTATTAAGTGTACAACAGTCTGCACTTTGGTAGAACTGCACCAAAAAAAGCATACGGTTCTAGCTATTGAGGTACAGTGCATTTGTGTACAGATATAGAACACTCAGAAAATTATGCCTATATTGTCTACACTTCCGTTTCTAACAAATCCTATCAGTTAGGTGCGTTTCAACCTAAAACCAAAAAGCATGCACACATCAGATAAAGAGCAATTTTGAAAATGAAGCATGACCTACCTGCTCAGAGGAACTTCAGGTGTCCAGAAAGGAAAAACCCGAGCAATAGAATCTCGCATTTGTATCTGATATCCCAAGTAGAAATAAGTGTCATGGGAAAACCTGAGGGCTAGCAAGTCAGTCGGATGGTTCTGTAGAATCTGTTCCCATACATCACAAGCTTTTGGAAGCTGTCTATAAACAAACAAAAGTTTTGGTTGTTCAGAGAAGACATGCATATCTGCCCCTGCTGGTAGTTCTAAACTCCTGCTAGCCTGACAAAGAGAAGATTCAACACCAAAAGCCTTTTTCTTCCTGATGAAATTTTAGCTAAGTTTGCTTTTTCTTTAAGTAATAATGACGTGATTTAAACAAGGCACTTTCTGGGAAATCAGATAAAAAAAGTGTTCTAACAAAAGCTGCAAAAGACAAGGAAAAAGAGACACGCTTGAACCATAAAGATTTTCCCATGAGATTGAACTTGAGGTTTGTACAGAGATCTGCTGTTATCTGCTTGGGAGCTAGAAGGCTTTGCAGATGGATCTGGAGAGGCTGGATCAAAGGGCTTAGTCCAACTGCATGACATTCAACAACGCTAAGCCCCCAGTCCTGCAGTAGTATAGACTTGGGCATGAGTGGCTCACCAGAAAAGGAGCTGGGGGTGCTGACTGACAACCAGCTGAACGTGAGGCAGCAGTGTGCCCAGGTGGCCTGCAAGGCCAATGGCATCCAGGCCTGCATCAGAAACAGTGTGGTCAGCGACATGAAGGATTGGCCCCGTACTCAACAATAGTGAGGCTGCACCTTGACCAATATACCCCAGTTAGGGGGGTGCCAGTGGAACGGCTTGCCTAGGGAAGTGGTGGAGTCCCAGCCCCTCCATTCCCAGAAGAATTTAAGAAATGTGTGGACATGACACTAAAGAACCTGGTAATGTGACGGAACTTGGTAGTTCAGGTTGATCATCTTGAAGGTGTTTTACATGCTAAGCCAATCTATAATTTGATCACTCATCTAGAGTCATATGCACACAGACACCTTTGCTCCAGTGGGAACTGAACCCACACTAGCAGGGCTTCCGTAGCTTCCTCTTTACCTTTGCTATGAAATACGTGAGGTAAAGCCATGTTCACTGGTTTGACGAATAATAAAAGTGAACGATTACTTTTCTGGAGTGCATGTAAATTCATCGTACTGAATGGAACAGTAATGCTATGCAGAACTACTGATACTAGCATCTCTCACTTACTTTTGACATAGGGATCAGTGGAACAGGCTGCCCAGAGAGGCTGTGGAGTCTCCTTCTATGGAGATACTCAAGGCTCACCTGGACTCATCCGGGAGGTGGACTCAACAGTCTTTTGTGGTCCATTCCAACTCCCACAATTCTGTGAAAAGTACGTTTGAATAACTGCTAGTGTGGGTCGAGGACTGTATTATATTACACCAGAGCTTAGAGTAGTTATACATAAAGTATCCCATTTCTAAACACTTTACTCCACTGATGTAATTAGGACGAATTCAAAATAGGAAGTGCTTAAAGATATGACACAGAGGCCATACAGCACTTCCCTCCTAGGATTCTGATAGTGATACAATTCTGGAAGATACATTTGGGAACAATAACAAACACCTGATCCCAATATTTTTACTAGATGACTGGTTAGACTGCTAGGATACACCCCGACAAAGCACTGCCTCGACCTCTGATAGCTTAAGCTACTCACAGTACTTTTCATGGGAAGAAAGCAGAGAACAGAGAGCAAATAGAACACAGTGTAAGGCAGCAGCACAAAGCAAGAAGGGCCTGAATGACAACACCAGCCGCTGTCCCCTTCCCCACAGGGCCAGCCACTTACCCCCTGGCAAACATGTCCAATGCCAACACGTGAAGCTTCTCCCGCTCAGTCAGAGGCTGAGATCTTGACAGCGTTGTCATTGTTTTCAGTGCACTGCCCAGATCCTTGTTGAGCCGCACTGAGCTTCCAGCACCAATAAGCTCCAATCCATTAGCAATGACATGTCCCATTACTATGGAAATGAGCGGCACAGAAATACAGATGATTCATCTCTATACAAGCATGAAGAGCTTTGGGTTGGTTTGGTTGAAAATGGGTTTCATTTGTAGCCAAAGAAGACTGAAAAGACCCATAAGCTTCAAGTTCTCATTGCCCTTCATGACAGGCATTGGAAAAGACATTGGAAAAGAGGTGAAAAACACGGAAACATCATCACAGCCTGCTCTCCCCTCTAAAGAAGGTCTACAGAATTCTATACAACACACCAGTTTCCACTTGCCAAAATGAAGTACAGTGAACACAAAGACACAGGATAGAAGGGCTGCTGTGAAAGTAATACCTCCCATTTTATTACACTGGCCCACAACGTCAGAGGCAAATGCCAGGATAGCAGTAGAACTTTCCTGCCAATATTCTGTAACATTTTGTTGCTGTATGACAGATGGCAAAAGAGGGGCAGTCTGATAAAGTGGTGTCTGACATGGAGGTGTGTATGAAGCAAAGGTGTGCCACTGAATTCCTTCACACACAAACAATGGCAACTATTGATGTTATTGATGCTTGCTGAACACTTATAAGACCAAACGGCGGGAATCAGCACAGCAAGGTGGCAGGTGATATATTTCAGCAGAGCCAACAACAGGCCACCTCTACTAGTGTAGATTTTTTATGAGCGTGGCACGCGCGCTGTTGGTCATCTCTGGTGAAAATCCATAGCTGGTGGTCGTGACTATGTTGAAAAATTGTGTTTTGTAGAGGAGAAAAAGTTACGTCAAATAATGTTATTGTGCTCTTTGTAGCCATTGCAGTTTCCGTGGAAATAAACAGGAGGCACTACTTTTGGAGCGACTTACTTATCATCCAGCACATCCCATGCTAACAGTTAAAGGTTATACTTACCAAAATTTGGATCTGCAGCCTTTAACTTGGAAAGACACCCTTCAATACCTCCTAAGTTCTCATCGTTGCGCCATGTCGCATACTGCAAAACAGAGAGACACTGACAGCAACACTGGGCATCTTCTCATTCTCCCATAGAAAAACAGAATGGCTTGGGCTGGAAGGGACCTCCACGATCATCTCGTTCCAAACCCCCTGCCACTGGCAAGGTAGACAAGCAGTCAAACAGGCACTACATCAGGTAGCCCATGGCCCCAGGCAGGTGAAAGTTAAAGGAAGCAAGACAAAAGAGAAACTTTAAACTCAGTACACTGAGTTTGCTTAGGAAGAAAACTGAGATGTTTTCTTTAAGGTACTCTGACCACCAGCAGAACTAACAATCCTCATTTTTTATGCAGCATATGTCTCTTCGATGATTCTCCACTGTTAAGTGCAGTAAACAGCCCAGGTGAAGGTTTTGCCACAGCTGCAACATTCAGCAGAGCTCTCAGCTAACACGGTTTTCTGCTGACAGCTAGTGGCTGAACTCAGCCTGATCCTCAGGCTCTGTTTCCTCTGCCTGTTTGCAGAAAACACGTGACAGAAAACACCTCTGAGACCACAGCTTACCTCTTAGATTTGACTTTGCTGTGGGAAAGAACCAAACCACAGGCATACACGTAAGTACACACTAGCACAGTGACTGCTTGAGTGTTCTTTCCTCAAGAAATAAAACTAAATACATCTTTTTCTCCTCTTCCAGACAGCAAGAAATTCAAAAAAATCACCTACAGCAAAGACTACTTGGTGCACAAGATCCTCCAAAACACATTCCCTTATTTTTGTTTTATTTCATACCTGGCTTAGCACAGCATCAAATAGCTTACAGGCTTCGTTGCTAGCAGTGGACAGGCCAAGTCCAGAATCCTGCCAGGCCTGCACAAGAAACAAAGAAAGAACCTACTTAATGCCACGCACTGCTTTTCCAGACGCAGCCAACAAACTTCAAAAGCGACGATTCTCTGATGCTTTTCAACTGTGTTTTGTTGTTGTGTTGTTGTACTGTACAGACAACTTGAGCAGCCACAGAAACATTTTCTGCACTCGTAATTCCATATGACATCACATTATGACAATCAACTCCATTAGTTGTGGTTAGCAGCGGGGAGGAAGAACCAACACATTGTAAATGGTGAAACTTAATAGGCTACAGAGCTCAAAATGCAAGAATGATTCTTAACTCATTATGGTTCCCTTTTGACCAGTTCCTCTGCTGCAGGCACACTTCTTGTCACATGCTGAACTGAGGCCTTGGTTTTCTACACATGACAGCAGGGGTGTGTTTTCCCACACAGGATATCAACACAACCACAAGTTTGTCTCCACACAATCTGTCCCCCCCCGCAGCATATGTGAACTGCAGAGTCATGGTCTGAACAACTGATAGAGCACCTGGAGAAAAGACCCAGTCAGCTGTGGGAGCCAGGCTCCACCCTCTTGGACCTAATTTAAGAGCTGACTGCCACTCAGGAATGCTTTCTTACTGGAGGTCGCTACTTGGTAGGGTTGTTTTTTTTTTTTTTGTGACCCTAGAAGGATCTGGCGAGCATTCTGGTGAGAAGGAGACTGACGAGCATTCTTATTTTTCATAACAACCTTCTATCATGCTGGTTCTTACACCTTGGCTCCGAGCTACTTTATGAGGCCTTTTTGGCGATAAGACTCTAACTGACAACTGGGAATTATCTGGGAGGGCGAGTGGTGGGTGTCATCGGGTCATAACTTCTGATTATGGTTGTAAAGATAAGCAGAATTTGGAAGCGGGTCAGGGGCCCTGGTAGAAAGAGTTGGCCACTGCAAAAGCTGATAATGCCTGTGCATGGCAAACAAAGGCACCACACCCTACTGGTTTACCTGGAGGGCCAGGACTATCAAGCTAACAGAAAGAAAAGAAAAAAAAAAAAAAGAAAAAACTGAGAAGGGTGATAAAAGGTCGCGGCTCAACTAAGGACTTTGGAGCAGGATTCTCTGAGAAAAACAAACCTCTCAAGAAAGAACCCCCCAGGCCCTGCTTGCTGCCGAGCTTCCTGGCTTACTCCCATTCCCTGCGGTGACGGGATGAGCGAATCAACAGACAACCACAAGCTATGCTGGATGCAAGGTGGTAACTATCTCTCTCGCTTTCTACAAAGACTCCTTACTTCTGTTTCCTATCTCCTTTCTATCGCCTGTCTCCCTAAGTGACTAGGACTGGTCGGACAAACATTTGACACGTTGGGTCTTAATCTCACCGTCGGGTGTATATATAAGAAAGAACCTCCTCTCTCCAGTAATTAGCAGGAGACGCACTCTAAGGTGCATCCCTTGCCAACCTGTTCACATATTTAGTGCCTTCATGGTCAAAGCTCGTCGGAAGACTGGTAGCCATTTTTTAACAATATTCTAAAGCGTTCCCACTGAGATTTGATTAAAGGTTCGCATTCCAACCATTCAAGGGCTAGAGAGTTCACATTATGAGCCTGACAGTCTAGTCCACAATATAAAATCACTATTTATTTATTTTCTATAACACGCAAGTGTGAGTTCAAAAACAGCGAGAAACCCACCGAGAGAGCAGCCAGGTACGGGCTACAACTTCCAGGTTACCCGGCCTTCCCCCCCCCCCCCCCCGGGGGGAAGCAGGCAGGACTCAGCCCGCTGTTCCAGCCCCCAGGGCGAGCGAAACTCCACAAACAGCGCCTCTCGGGACGACCCCGGACGAGGCCACACGAAGGCAGGGCCGGCTCCCCACGCCCCTTTCCAGCCTCAGCCGCCGCAGCTCCCCCACCACGGGCTCGTGCCCCGGCCCCACGCCCCGGCAGAGGCCGAAGCCGAGGCCTGCTCGCCCTCGCCGCCCACTCGCCCGGCAGCTGCGGGACCCCCGGGGCACAGCGGGTGCAGCCGCGGACCGGCCCCTCGGCTCGGCTCCCTCGTTGCGCCGCTCCTTTCCGGCCCACCCGTACCTTGCAGTCCCTCAGCGGTGCCATGGCCGTCCCACAACCCCCGCTCAGCCTTCGCCCGAGCGACTCCGCGCTGGCCGAAAGCACGCAGCAGAAGGGGTCGGGCCAGGCCGCTCTCGGGGCGGTCTCGGGGGCGGGCGTGGGGCGGGGCCGGTCATCCTCTCAGCGCGGCGTCGCCGCCGGTCCACCCGCGACGCTGATCGTGGCGCGCTGCTGCCGCCTGTCGCGCTCCGTGTGCTCTGTGGCCCCTTTCGGCGGTGCGCGCCTCCCTCCCCCAGGGGCTGTTTCGAAAGCTGACGGGGTTTTTTTTGCAAGCTGTGCCATGGCGGAGGGGGCGGCAGGTACCGGTCTGCACGCGGAACGTTCTGGCTTCCGAGGCCACTCGCTGGCAGTTGGCACTACTCAACCGGCAGCCGCCGGCAGGGCACGCTGCAGGACGGGCGCTTTCCCTCGTCCTACTGTCCTGCCATGGCCACGCTCCTTTTTCTCCTCCAGCTGCTCACGTTTTCCCAGCAAGCCCTGCGAGCCTCCTCTCCGCGTATGCAGCCGCCCCCCCTGGTGGTCACCTGCCTCGGGGCTCACGGGCGCGGCTCCCAAGGGCGCAGCAGCGAGGGGTGGCTCTCCTGCCCGGCGAATGGCACCTTGAAACTGCGTTACCAGCCAGCCCCGGGAGCAAGAGTGGCGGCGGAGAGCAGCGGGAGGCAGCCTCCCTCCCCGCCGCACTGCCTCTGGTACCTGAATTCGGTTTGGGTGAAGAACAGCTCGCTCTGGTCAGGCCAAGTCACGCTCCAGACAGGCCTCTCCCCGGGAAGCGCTCTTTGGCCCGTGGCCTCCCATCTCGTTACAGTGCAGTGCTCATCTGCCTCGTGCGCTGCACCCGAGTGCCTGTACCGCAACTTGAGCCTCGAGATGTCAGCAGCAAAATGGGCCACCCAGAAGAGCGCACATGCGTACCGTGATCGCACGAGAAGCACGGCCTGTTTGTTCCATTGCTCTGCTTTCCCCTTGGATCCAGGGAAACACCGAGGATTCGTGGCAAAAGTGAACAGTGCCCTAAGTGGACTGACGCCGGCTCTCCCACGAGTCAGTGCTTCAACAGAACCAGCACTGCTTCACCAGGAAGCTGCCTGCAAATTAAACTCGGTTACAATTCAAAAGCCTCCTCTTCACACCTCTGTCATACATCAGAAAAAGGGTACAACGTTCTACCTGCGTGCCAGAGTGCTGGTGGACTGCAGCCTCCGCGTGTCCATAAAGCCTAAGTGGATATTCTATGCTGTTAAGGACATGAAAACTAATCCAGACTGGGATAGACCTTTAGATATATCATCACTGCACGGCGTACACACAGTACAGTTAACGGTTCCCAGCTGGACTCTGGATTATGGAATGTATCAGGTCTATTTCACTGCTTCAGTATATGTGCTCGGGACCAAAAGATCCTTCAGCAAGACAGACAGAATTTTTCTCGAGATAGAGAGAACTAATCTCGTGGCAAGTATTGCAGGAGGCGTCTTCCGCACAGTGAGCTTTTTTGATAATTGGACTCTTGATGGCTCTGTGTCCTATGACCCCGATTCAGCGGAACGACTAAAGGGAATCACGTTTACTTGGTACTGCACTAAAAAGCTGTCGGACTATGAAAGCATGAGGATCGGTGCGGGAAATAAATGTCATCCAGCCCAGAGGGATTTGAGGTGGCTGACGCCTTCAGGAGCTGTTCAAGTGGTAGCACCGGAATCCCTCCCAGGAAACGCTGTCTACCACTTTCGTTTAGTCATTCAGAAGGACCGAAGAAAGAGCTATGCCGACCAAAGCGTAAGCGTGCAGTCTGGCTTCTCGCCTCTTCTGGATGTGGCGTGCCTTGAGAACTGTGGCAGCACTGTAATTCCGACGGAGAGGTTTACGTTGTCAGGCAAATGCCTCAACTGTCGAACAAGCAGCCAGCCAGTGTACCACTGGTCGCTGTGGCTGGAAAATTCTACAGAAATTAGCTTTGACTGGTCTTCCAGAACCTCAACGGGCAGGTCCGGTGCTTACCTTTCTATACATGCTCTGACTTTTACCAGTACTGCAGATCAATCGTACATACTGCTACTAAAAGTGACTACCTGGGGCGGTAGGTCATCGCTCTACAGATATGCATTTAAAGTAAATTCTCCACCCAGGGCTGGCAAGTGTAGCATCAGCCCCCACCGGGGTACGGCTTTCCTGACCAAATTTGTTGTCCAGTGCAGTGGGTTTTCTGACAGCAACTTACCTCTGACATACAAAGTCATAGTGGCTTCCGACGTATCCAAAACTGCCAAAATTAACTCGGTGGAGGACAACACGTTTGGCACAATTCTGTACTTTGGCTATCAGCCTAGAATGCCTCCATCCCTCCTCCCAGTCGGTGTACCCTCTTGGAGGTATACGCTGACACTGTACGTTCAAGTGTGTGATTCTCTGGGGGCATTTACCCAACTGAGTCTGCATGTCAGAGCACAGAACCCAGTGAAAAGTCGACCACTGGCTGCTGTGTTCCATGATCTGCTTGCCTCCGTGAGTGGTTCAAGTGCGCCCATGACAGCTTATCTCCAGACCGGAGACTATTTTAATGCGGGTTATTTGGCTTACCTTGCAGCCTCTGTCCTAAACTACATTGAAGCTGCACCGACTCTCCAGATATCCAAGGCTCAGTTGAGGGAAAGCCTGGCTAAGACAGCCCTGAATATTTCGGTTGAGAGCACGATGGAAATTAACCAAGTAGTAGCCTCTCTTTTTCAAGTCACAGAGCAACCTGAGGAAGTGAACGTTCGATCGCAAGAGATTGCCATTACAAAACTGACGGAAGTAACTGGAGTGTTGAAAACACAGAGGAATGAGAGCCACTGGTCTGAACAGACAGAAATTCAGACGAGTGGAATACTAAGGTGCTTGTCCAACATCCTGAGAGCTGCTCTTCTGCGTCGCAGGAATGTCAATGTTGGTGCAGTCACCCAAGTCTTCTCCATCATGGAAAACTTAACTGAGATTGTTTTCCAAGGCAAAGTCCCTGGGGAGGAAGACACTGTCATGGAAACCAAAAACTGGAGAATCACTTTGATGAAGGATGAAAACTGGGACGTTGAAAATGCTTTCTCTCCCACCAAAGCCTGCAAAAATTGTTTCTATCCAACACTAAAAAATGGAAACTACTCAAGATTGTCCTACGATGCTGTCATTTCCACTGCCCTGTTTGAGTTTGATGAAAACCCTTTCCCTTGGTTGGCTTATACTTCAGAAATTGCAACAGCCATCTTGGGCTTCAAAATGGCAGAGACCAAGGCTAATGGGGATCTGCTAGGGATCCTGCCTGATGAAGCAAACATTCTTATCGCTAGGAAAGATACCGAATCATCGACATTTCAATTAGCAATGGGACCTGATAAAACACAGACCTACACAACTGGAGGATTTAGTCTTGAAGTGAACAGAGATACCAAGATCATATACATCCAGATCCTGACCAAATTAGAAGTGGCTTTCCAGGTGCTAGTGTTTTCAGGCACTAATGTCACTCAGAATTTTCCCATAGCCTCTTTTGATGCTTTTCACAACACTACAACGGTGGCAAGCAAAACCAAGACAGTCGATGAAGAGTGTAACGTCAAGACCCCTTGATAAACAAGACAACGACCCCTTTGATAAAGTCAGCTTTTTGGTCACTTTGTACACTGGCAGTCGCTGGGGAGCTGGAACCAGCGCAGATGTTTTTCTTCAGCTCATTGGCCAGAACGGCACCAGTGATATCCACTGCTCACGGCATCCAGAACTTCCTGCTTTCCGTCAAGGAAGCACTGACTGTTTTCTCTTAACTACGAAGGAAGACCTGGGAGACATCTGCGCCTTCAGGGTCTGGCACAGTAACAGAGGCCCATCGCCAAGCTGGTTCTTAAGCAGAGCCAAAGTTGAACATGTGTCCACTCAGAAGACCTGGTTCTTTATGTGCAGGAAGTGGCTTGCTCTTGACAAGGGAGATCGCTTACTAGAAAGGACATTTTGCGTCACCAACCCAAAAGCACCTCTGTCCAGAAAGGACTATTTCTTTATTGATCTGGCCAATGGTCTGAAAGAGGGCCATCTATGGCTCTCCGTTTTTGCTCAGGTTCTCACTGGCACTTACAGCAGGCTGCAAAGGTTATCTTCCTGTCTAACAATATTATTATTAAACCTGTTTGTGAACATTATGTTCTTTAATGCTGACAAGAATGAAGAATCTCCAGTGCACTTGAGGTACTTGAGATCAATTGCCATAGGCATTGAATGTGCTTTGATTACGATACCTGTGGAAATGATTATAATGGCCTTATTTAAGTATTCCCAGAAGAACCCGAAGAGAAGTCTACCCCTCCTTCCTGGAAATCTTAAAAACTGGAGAGGACGTTTGCAGAAATGGAAACCTTCAGAAACATCAGCACAGTCTGGCAGTATTAGTTCCCCGCAGAACATTCCTGGTGACAGCAATTCACAGGGCCTGACACATTACAGAAAGACAAGAAGCCAGGTAGCTCCTCAGAACAGCAGTAACTTCCCAATTTCAGAGGGAGGTGCAAGTACCACTGGAGCCAAGGAGCAAATAGAAAAGAACTCCCCTCCAAAGGTTAAGGCCTGGCAGAGAGGACTACCATCCAATTCCAATTTTAGCAATAACTACGCCAGAGAAGCAGGTAACTTGCAGGAAGGGCCAGGAGTGTCACCCTAACAGAGAGAAATGAAGAAGGAAAAAAGAAACTGAGAAGCAGGGGATAAAAGATCCTCACTCACCGAAGTACTTTGGAGAGGAACTCCCCAAGGAAAGAAAACACTCTAGTGGAGGAATTCCCTAAGAGAAATAAACCCTTTAGCACAAAACCGCGTGGACCCTGCTTGCTGCCAAGCTTCCTGTCTTTCTCCCATTCCCCACGGTGATTGAATGGGTTCCTGGCATCAGTGGAAAACTATGAGCTATGCTGGAAACCTGGAAATTCTCTTCCTTTCTACAGACTCCTTGCTTTTATTTTCACAATTGCACTAGATAGCCATTCTACTTAGCTTTTACAACTAGGGCAGCCTTTGCAGCCACCATCATTGTTTGATGTGTTGGACACTGCCTGCCGGCCTGCCCAGGCAGATCAACACAGGTAGGCAGCAGGAACAATCACAGACCCACAGTGAAAACTGAAGAACACATTTCTTTTCCATTCCTCTCTAACCAGAGCATTCCACAGGCAACACCCAGGCAGAGGCACACAAGCATAGGCATAGCCAACACTGAAATCCACTCATTCCAGAGAGTCATCAGCCTGCTGCTCACGCCTGTTTTTCAAGGGTTTGCACAGGTGACGTTTACCATTGTCCCCTGCTCTTCAGTGGGCTGTGATCTTTTCTGCCTCAAGACAGGGAGGTCCAGTGCATCCCACAGGGTACTTCAAGTATAAGAAACACCTGTATTGTCTGTACACAAATGTTCTACTTGTCTGAAGTACCAAGGATATCCTATCCTCACCAAGCTTCCGCTTTTAACCCATTCCTCCCAACATGGCCCTTATCTGCTCACTGCCTGGCACTACCACTTGCTGCTCCTCTTCTCATCAGAGCACACACTTGGGAGAAGAAAGATCCTGAGCACTGTGCACATGCAGTGACCTTTCTGACCTGGCGGCTCGTGACAGCGATGGGCAGTTGGCAATATCCAAGATCACTTACTTGATAGGACATTTTCCATCACCAACCCAAAAGCACCTCTATCCAGAAAGGACAAATTTTTGTTACTTTAGCAAATAGCATGGCAGGGGGCTGTCAGTGGTTCTACATTTTTGGTCACTTTCTCACTGGCCATTGCAGCAGCCTGCGAAGGTTATTGTGTTGGTTAGCAATATTATTACTAAAGCTGCTCTTTAACATCAGGTTCTTTAAAGCGGCCAAGAGTGAACAAGAACCAATACACCTGTCATTCCTGAGGTCAATACTAAAAGGAACTGCATGTCTTTTGGTCACCAGCACTCTGCAAGGTATTGATAATAGCCTTACTTAAGTACTCCCAGGATGAACTTTTACCTTGTAGCCTGAATAAAAAAGTCACAAACAGAAGAACACCCTTTCTATCTGGAAATCTTAAAAATAGGTGGGAATACTTTGGCAAGAGACCACTCACAACTTCTTGCTGGTGGTGCACCTGTCTCTCACGGGCATTAAGTGATAGCTGTAACTGCGGTATCATCATTTTTTGCTGTAATGTATGGCGTATCTTATGGCTATGAGACTTCACTGGAGTGCTTTTTAGGATTGGCAACCTCCTTTTTTATTATGAAAGAATTTTTCTTTTGAGTCCTAAACACGCTTTTCTTTTTTTCCTTCCAAAGCACTGCAAAAACATTGCATGGCTTACCTAGGAATTTTATTCTGAGGTTAAACTGGATAAGGAAACAATGAATGATGGTGAGATGAGAGAGAAGCACTTCAAACTTGTCCAGATCAGAGACACCAAGCAGTATAAGCCTTTAGAAGCTGAAAACACTGTATAAGATTAAAAGTGAAGGCAGTCACTTTCAAAATGGACATCCTCAGTCACCTTGTTGTTACAGCACTCATCTTCTATTTTGCCTGTTCCACTGAGAAAACCAACAGTTTTCACTGTAACCTGTTTATTGACAACAAGTTGTCTCTCACCCTCTCTACTAGGAATAAGCTAGAAGATGTTTGTATATGGGTGAATGATGTCTTCTTGATCCACAACAATGTTCAGTCAAGCTCTATCACTGACAGCTCACCTACTATCATTATTTGCATAGTTGCATTATTTGCAACTATGGGACAAAAGTACAAAAAAAAAAAAAAATTGTTTCCATCCTCACAGCTTTGCAAATAAGTTTATAATCAGTTAAAGGTTGGATTTGCTGCAAGAGAGCAACTTGCTTGGCGAAAAGACGTGGGCTACAATCACTGAATTAATTACATTCAACTACATTTTCCTGCTGTTTCCTATTTGGATCAGATTTTAAGGATTACTCTAGGCTCTTTGACATTTCTTGTAGTTTTGAACGCTCAAAAATGTTGTAGGGGGTTTTGTATGACTTGTGCCTGGTTCAAAGACCAACCTTGGCAGCCTTCTAAAGAATGAAGAAGAAACAAGTACTTGTTCTTGTATTACAAAGGATCAGAAAGGCACTGTGTTTTCTGATCTGGAGCATAGCTAAAACAGGCAACCCCAACCTTTGCCACAGTGTGCTCTATGGGCATCCTGAGAGGAGATGTCAGCAACATTTAAGGATTGAAAAATAAGTACTTTTGTCAACATCATATTGAATTTAAAAAATGTTATCACGGTACTATTATGTGATAAGGGAAAACAATCCAGGGCATAATAAATACAGTTTTCTTAGGACAATATTAGTCAGCTTTTCTTTCTGTCCACATCATTCAATTGTTTTTTCCCAAATAGCATCTATAGGAAAGTGTTCTCTATTTAATTGGACATATGATCCTTGGGGCTACGTTCAAGTTCTTTTATCCAAAAGTATTTCAGGCATGTATTTCCTTAGAAAAGGTAAGGAGCTTACTGTTAAAATGCACTGAGCTCACTACATGGTTATACAACATTCTCAGTATTACACATTCTGCTTATACAGATTATTGGAACATTATTCCTTTAAACTGAGTGATTGGAATATTAATTCATATCCCCTTCTTGAGCTGGTAGTGGTTAACTACTCACAGTGATACAGTTTGGGAAGGTAAACATAAATCTGAGAACACTTTATGCTCTTTTTTGTGGGAGGAAAGTGGAGAAGAGCAAGCAGGACACAGCCTAAGGCAGCTGTACACAGCAATAGCAAGGAGATCCTGAATGACAAAACCAGCTGCTGTCCCCTTTCCCATAGGGCCAGCCACTTATTCACTGGCAAACATGTCCTGCACCAACATGTGAAGTTTCTCTCGCATGGTCAGAGGCTGGGATCTTAACAGCATCATCATTGTTCTTGCCTCTGCACAAGCATGAAGAGGTTTGGATTGGTTTGGTTTAAGATGTGACTGACTTGTAGCCACAGGGGTCCAGGTAGTCTCATAAGTCTCAAGGTTTCTGTCCCTATCATGACAGGTATGTAAAAAGACTTGAGATGAAAAACACCAAAACAGAAACATCATCCTAGCACCTTCTCTACTCTCTAAAGAAGCTTTACAGAATTCTACAACCCAACGCTTTCCACTTGCCTAAATGGAGCATAGTGAACACAGAGAAGCAGCTAAAGGTTATACTCACAAAAATTTGGATCTGCTGCCTTTAACTTGGAATGGCATCCTTTGGTGCTTCCTAGACTTGCACCATTGCACAAATTTGCGTACTGCAAAAGAGAAAGTGCCAGTGACAGTGAGCGTAACATTTCTGAGTCCGCAACTTACCTGTTAGATTTGATTGTAATGAGGTAATCAACTCACTTGTTATGGGAAAGAACCACAGGGGTACACATACACACATGAAGACACTGACAGAGTGATTGCTGAAGTATTTTTTCCTCAAGAAACAAAACTAAACAGTTTTTTTCTCATCTTCCAGATGATAACCAGAAACTGTCTGAATGGCGGACCCAGAGGGTGGTGATCAATTGCACAAAGTCCATTAGGAGGTTTCTAAGTAGCAAAGTACCTCAGGGAGTCCAATTCTGTTTAATATTTTCACTAATTATCTGAATGATAGAGTGCATCCTCAGCACGTTTGTAGATGACACGAAACTGGGATGAGAGGCTGATTCACCACAGGGCTGCGTTGCCGTCCAGAGGGATGTGGATGAGGAAGCTGTCCAAAGGACCCTCATGAAACTCAACAAGTATTCAGTCCTGCCTGAGGGGAGGAACAACTCCATGTACCACTACATGCTGGAGGCCACCAAGCTGGAAAGCAGCTTGGCAAAAAAGGACTTCAGCGTCCTGGTGGACACCATGTTGAATGTGAGTCAGCAGCATGCCCTGACCACGAAATAGGCTAATAGTACCTTGAGCTGCATCAGGTAAACTGTCAGCAGCAGGCTGTAGGAGGTGATCCTTCCCTTCTACTCAGCCCTGTTGAGGCCACGCTTGGAGCACTGTGTCCAGTTCTGGGCTCTACAGTAAAAAAGGTATGGATGTCCGAGAACAAGTCCAACAGAGGCACATGAAGCTGTTGACACCTATGGATGTCTTACCTGTGCTTTCCTGCACTCTCATTTCAGGGCATACCTCACAACAGTTCTCACAAATGCCTCTTTGCAAATGAAATCTGTACATGGTTGTGTAGGTAATTTATACGTGATTGTGTAGGGAGATGAAGTTTGTAGAAAGACATAATGTCTTTTTCAAGACCAAAGATGTAGTTAAAAAACAATCTTTTGGTCACGACCTTTCTTCGGGTCTTAAATCAGAGTGATTCATCAGTGTCACAGAGTGGGCCATAGGGGGTTAGTAACGTAACTTACATTTTTCCTTCTAGCTTACTCTGACTTAGGAACTTGCCATGAATTGGGGATATTGCTGTTAACACAGAGCTATAGTAACCCTGGTTCTTAATAAATAAACAAACAAGCAAACAAATAAATACATAAATTCTTATATTCAATCAGTAGAGGACAGGTTTTAATTACATTAAAGATGCATGGGATCTCTGCACGTGGTTTATATCCATATACATTTTACTAACTACTCAACTAACCTGGAAAGTGAATTTAGACAAATCCAGTTTTACGTGTCAATTAGGAGAGGAGTTAGAGGCCTGAGGAGGACTTCAGCTCAGGCTGCTCTGTAGTGGTCTTACCTTCTTATACACTGGCCTCTTCCCAGAAGTTCTTGTTAAATCAGATGCAAATGGCCAACAAAAATAAGAAAAAAAAAAAAACACGAGGGAGAGAAATCAAGTTACAGTTAGCACAGAGTTTCAGTCAGTACGCCTGTATTTCTGTCACTACAGGTAGAGTAATTAACGGTGCAGGAACACGTACTGCTGTCACAGAGCAGTCTCTAGAGACACCTGGAGGTCATTCAGCACTTTCTGTAAGGTTTCCTGCATGTAATTCATTGAGGAATTGTGTGTTCTTGTCTGGGTTTGTTTCTGCTGGCCCTTGTGTTGGGCTCTGGGAGCCCCACAGGTGACGCTCTCTGACCAGCTCAGCCCTGAGCTCACAGAGACCACATCAGGCCACCACAGTGCCTTTGGGCTGGGAAGCCCAGCTCACAGCACTGACTCTGAAGAAGGGATGAGGCAGCCTCCTGAGACTGCAGTTCACAATTACTTAGTCAGTTGTTCTTTCCTTGTGGAAATCTGATGACTAGCAACGTTTATTTTAGCAGCTGCAACTAATTTCAGATGACTGTTTCTCTTTTCCAGAGCCCTGTGGGGATGAGAGGGACAGCTTTCACATCACAGAATCAGAATTGTAGGGGCTGGAAGGGATCTCTAGAGATCATCGAGTTCAATCCCCCTGCCAAAGCAGGCCCCCTACAACATGCTGCACAGGTAGGTGTCCTGGCGGGTCTTGAATATCTCCAGAGAAGGAGACTCCGCAGCCTCCCCGGGCAGCCTGTTCCAGTGCTCTGTCACCCTCACTGTGAAGAAGTTCCTTCACATATCAGTGCAAACTTCCTATGCTCCAGTTTATGGCTGTTTCCCCATGTCCTGACCCCACAGACAGCTGAGAAGAGGTTGGCCATGTCCCTTTGTCTCCCACACTTAAGCTATTTATAAACATTAATAAGATCCCCTCTCAGTCTTCTTTTCTCAAGGCTGAACAGATCCAGGTCGCTCAGCCTTTCCTCCTCAGGAAGATGTTCCAGGATCTTTATCATTTTTGTGGCCCTCTACTGGACTCCTTCCAGGAGATCCCTGAATTTTTGTACCAGGGAGCCTATAACTGGATAACGGTACTCCAGATGAGGCCTGAACAGGGCAAAGTAGAGGAGGAGGATCACCTCCCTTGACCTGCCAGTCACATTCCTTTAAAGCTCCAATACATCCTAGATAAAGGCTCCCCAGACCTCAGGGTGCCAAGGGACGCCCTGACAGGACCGGTGGAGAACCTTGTATGCTGTGGCCTGCTCAGGCTGCCAGCACCCTCAGCTATTAACGCCGCTTGCAGCATGAGTGGCACTTCACGGCTCTGGGATGCAGCCCTGGGAAGGATTCCAGGAGAAGCATATGGCCGTCCGAGGGCAGCGTGCTGCGATGCTTGTGGAGGTGTGCAGCAGAGGAGCCGTAAGGAGCCCGGAGGAAACCTTTGTGACCTGTGAAACCTGGGTGCTTCCAGTATAAGGTTGCACCTAAGCCAGGTGGATCCTTGGGATGGCAGCTTTGCACTGAGAGAACCACGGAGCTGTGGAGACAATCAGGCACCCAATTCCCCTTCAGAAATGGGGAGGAAAGGGGAAGCTTGCAAGAGATTTGAGACAGTTCCACAATTTCCTTCCACGTTTGCTCTGTGAACCCCCAGAAAGCATCAGCATGTCTCAGTAATGTAAGAAACGGCCTCTCTGCCCTAGGAGAGAGATTGGTCATCTCCAAGGCACTTGAGCAGGTAGGAGAGTCTGCAGGTACACTGCAGGATGCCATCAAAACAGTTGCGTCTTTGGTGTAACGGACTGAGTAACGTCTTGAGCTGTCTTCCATCTCTGTGCATCTGTGAATCAAAGAACTACATTTGTGCCCTGGGGACTACTATCCCCATGCTCACAGGTCTGTGCATTTGGGAGTTTTTTCCACCAGGATTTCCCCCCCGCTCTAATTTTACTAATATACCAACTTGGAGGGACCAGTAGATGTGTACCAGTGCAAGGACACCTCATGTTGATTTCTTTCTCTGAATGGGTGTGGAATGCAAGTTGTACTGATAGGAACCCCTTTTGGCAAACTAATTATAACTACGTGTGAGGGTATTACATTAACTATACCCTTACAATTGAAATAGTATTTTTTATATAGACAAAATTTAAGTCCTTTGTGCTTCAAGGTTCTATGTCATTTTTTTCCTCATGACTTTATTTTCCAAAAAACTGGAGAGCCTTGCTAGACAGAGTAGGTGTTACAACAAAAGCATTACTTTGTATGTTGCTTCAAGTAGAGTAAGGATGTACATCTCTACAAATAAGGCATGCTTGTACAATCAGGAACAGTGGACAGTTCTAATTGGCAGATCATGCAGTTATTAACCCAATTTGACATGGGAGTTTTCTGCCTGGGCTTGCTGAGTTGCTAAATTTTCTAGCTTGTACATTACCTTTGCACTGCCTGTTTTTCTTTTGCTGACACAGAGCTTTTACTGCCAAAAAACATCACCGAACCAAAAAAGCCATGAAGAGTATGAACCCTGTGATGGCTGGGGACTTATTTATTTATTTTATTATTCCCTTTAGGTGAGAATAAAGAGAGAGGGGGCCACTGAGTCTTTTGCAGTGTTACAGTTCTCAGTGTCTGCTGAAAAGAACACTTTTTACCTGTTCTGTTTTTTTTCTGTTTACCGACCAGCTAACACATGAGCCACGCTGTCTCCAAAAAGTCTCTTGTTATCTACATAACATAATAATTTTGCACTAAGTCTTCTTCTCCCACCAACTCATTTATTGTCATAATTTTCTTACCTCTAAGTAAATGTGTAGGGATTTGTGAGCTCAAGTGCTATGTGCACAACCCAGGCTATGAGATCTTGAAGCTGTCAAAGCAGGAAGAAAAACTGAGGCTTCAGTTAAGATAAGGGGGTAGCTAGCCTGGGAAGCTTCTGTGAAGATGCGTGGACTCATTCAGGCTGCCTTCCTTGATAAATGTCTTATTAACCCTGCTTACATGTATGTATGTCTAAAAAGGAGATGTGCATTTCAATCTGTAACAAACATCACAGCATGATTAAGTGCCATTTGTAGCTATATCCCGTACTTTTACGAACTCTTAAGACACAAACAAAAGACATATAGAATTTCTAAGTATACCCCATCAACACTGCTACTTGGTTAGCTCCACGCTGCAGCCCACAGGTTAGTGACAGTAAAGACAGAAATCCTAGCAGACGATAGAGCAGGGATAGTAACCACCAGGGACCCAGCAAGTCAGTCAACAATGTCTCATTGACCAGCATGGCTGCAGTTCAGCAGATGGGGTACACATTCTTCCTCAGAACTCTTTGGGTTTTAATCCTCTCCCTAGTGTCTTTTGGGTTGCCAGGGGCAGCACCGGGTTGCCAAGGTCACTTCTGTTTTGTTCACTGGGGGCACCAGTAGTTGCAACAGCATGTCCATAGTACATGCCCTTCCTGTCGGGTCGATCACTTGGCATTGATCACGCCATTGTCGCACAGTGGGCTGCTAGGTATAAACATTGACTGCATGGTGGTCCTCTCCTCCAAGATGACCCACGTAAATCAGCTTGAATGCCCAGAAGAAGCAACAGCTGAAAAGGTTTCTCCTCGTCTCCCAGCCACGTATGTTTCTCTTACCGCTGTGCTCATGGAAACCATTAATCCCAAAAGCTTGTCAAGCAGATTATGTCTCAGATGGGTGCCGCTAAACACGCTTTGAGCAAAGAATTGTTCCAGCTTCTTACAACCTGGAAAAAGATTCTGAAGGAACACAGATCTGAAATGCCAGGGTAAGTCAAGCCTTAATGGACTGGGAGCTTGACACTGGCTCTGGCCCCATACTTTCCTATTCTTACGCTGAGAAGGTCCACTTGAAGTATCTGAAAAGTTTACTGATTATTTAACATATTAATGAAGTAACAAACTGGGACAATGAATGACTGAAAGCCAGGCACTGCTACTGTACCTAATATTGGCATGGTCAGAGGGAACTTCAAAGAAAATATACTAGAAAAGCAGTGTCCCAGGAAGATTCAGAGAACTGTGCATTACAAGCAGGTAATCTTCTCATTTCTTTGTGGAATCATCCAAGATTTAAAGCTGTTGCATTTCAAGTTGCATCTTCCAAGTAAGCTGTCATCGGATCTCTTGCTCCTAGAGATTCTCTAGCTCCTAGGGATCCCTCTGCTCCCAGCACCCATACATAGATTGGTAAGCTTATTGCTAGCACTGAGGACAGACTTAAGCCACTGAATGAACAGCTGCTGCTCTCCTTATAAGTCGCTCCGTCATTGGTGAATTTGGTCTCATCACATCACGTTCTCTCAGGAGGCACCTGAAAAAGGAGAATAAGTAGAAGGAAAGTGGAAAGAAAGTCACTGAGTACATCATTTTCCCCCAAAAAACTGCCAGCAGTAGCCCTACAAGAGCAGTAAAACAACACCTAAAGACCTGCTCTTGAGGTAGAGATTTCCTTTACTGAAAACATTTGGCCTCGGCAGGGAGATCAGGCAGAAGAGTGTTCTTTCTAACACTGACAGAGATGGAAAATGAGCACTCGGAGGGCACCAAATAATCATTCTGATATTTTATCTGCTATTCATGTTTCAAGAAGACTTCACGAGGCAAACAGGCAAGGCTTCATGTTGTCCTGAGGAGACAGGCATTCCTCTAAGCACACAGCAGGCTCCTTAATAAAGTTAAACAGAACTCTAAGCAGGCCAATGAGGAACATCTATGGTTTCTACTAAACAAAACTCTTGTGATTTCTACTAAAGCAAGCGTGCAGATCAGAATCTGTTCATCCTATTTCCCAATAAAACAGGTGTTATCATTAGGATAAACTTGATGTCCAGCAGGTCACCAAAATGTAGGAGTTCATTAAGTACACAACCAACTGGCAAGATGCCACTGTTTAAGACAGAACCATCCAAAAATCAACTGCCCTTGAACAAATACAAATGAATCATCCATGCTGTAATGTTGTGCTTCTGGAACAGACAGCTGTTGAACTTTTCATCTTAGTTAAATGTTACTACATTTAACAAAGAATCATAGAATCACTCACGTTGGAAAAGACCTTAAAGATCATCAAGTCCAACCATGACCTAACCAAACTACCCCAACTCTAACTACCCTCTGCTAAATCATGTCCCTGAGCACCACATCCAGTTTCTAAACACATCCAGGTATGGTGACTCAACCACCTCCCAGGGGAGCCTTTTTCAGTGATTAACAACCCCTACTTTAAAGAAGTGTTTCCTGATATCCAACCTAAACTTACCCTGGTGCAACTTGAGGCCATTTCCCCTCATCCTGTCACCTGTCAGCAGTGAGAAGAGACCAACCTCACTCTCGCTGAAAGCACCTTTCAGATATTGGAAGAGAGCAATAAGGTCTCCCCTCAGCCTCCTTTTCCCCAACTAAACAGCCCCAGTTCCCTCAGCCCCTCCTCATAGGGCGTATCAACACAAATGTTGTTGTTTGGAGGTACTTTGCTACATCCTGATTATAAAATAGGACTATCACCACAAAAAGAAAAAAATAACAAGAAAAATACTCACTTAGCGAGGTTTTGTTTGGCTTGGGATTTACAATTTAAAGCAGCATGAATCAATAGCTGGCTGAAAATATCTCTCTGCAAAAACAAGTTAGTAAAGATGTAAGTTAGTAAGTAACTTAGAAAGTATTGCTGGTTACAACATCTCGTTTACCAACAGCCCCCAAGCAAAGTTTTCCTGTTGATACACATGAATAGCTAACACTGCTGCTAAGTGTTTGCAAACAGGATTCAGTCACAAGCACAGTTCAGTTGTTCCCTTTTCGAAGAAACAAGTGCTCTTAATAACGAAAGCACCCATGGAAGCTACTGAAAGTGGGCTGAGTCACATCTTGAGTCACATCTTCCATTGATGTCCTTTACCTGAGCATTGCTGCCTCCAAGGTGGATTAGTTGGTAACGGATCGGGTACAGCAGATCTACAGCTTTGTCACAGTTTCCATTTTCAAACTCCACCAAAGCCTGGCATAATGGCAACCCCACACTAGGAGCCAGAGAAAGCTCGTGGTCTTCGCCAGGATCCCTGTAGAATGAGAAAATGATTAACTCTCATAAACCAAACGAGAAATATGCATATTCAATGCCAGCCTGGCACTGCCTGATTTTTTTGACTCTACAAGGCCTGATATTTCAGGTACTGTACTTAGTAACTTTTGGTGTGGTTATTTTACTTTCCTTTTTGTACTCATCAGTCAACCAGACTACCTTCTTATGCACACGTTCACACATGTCACAAGCCCAAGCCTTTGCAATGTATCATCTTGACTGGGAAAAAAGCCAGAGAACTCTGCACTAATTTTTATTCTGATCAAGGTGTGTGTGGAGGGAGAGGAATCTAGATTTGAGCAGAATTTTTAAGCAGCAAGCTGCAAAGCAATACCAGCAATTACGGGCTTGAAAGCAGGATGAAATGGAACTTCTGTGATGCTACAGCCAGAAAGCAGAGGAGGAAAGGTGGTAGGGTAACTCCAGGCAGAGAAGCTGGGCAAACAGGGATGTCATTTGACTCTAAGTTGTGAGTTTACTACCCTACAAAACCCACATGTCAGCTTTGCGTTCCCTGATGCATTCTCTCCACATTTCAGCAGCCTTTCATTCACTTACAGCTGGAGTTGTTCAGTGTTTAAATATTCAAATCTATCTGTCACACTTAAGGGAGGGATTCAATTTAGAGCAGTTATATATAAATATTTAGTAAGTACTCATCTGTTTTTCCTCCCCTCTGTCCACTGCAGAATCTGGTCAGGTGTTCTATCGCTTACAACTTCTAATCCATTAACTTTTGTGCTTAAAACTGTACCAGTCAAACCATTAGCTTGCTTTTAGGATCTACCAGCTACATTTACATCATACACAGATGAACCCCCCCAAGAAAAAAATGAAGAAAAATCATGGTAATTTACAGTTAGACGTTACAGAGCATATGAAAAACACCACATTGTTATGTTGAAAAGCTTCACTGGACAATTTTGGCAAGTAAGTGAAAGCAAAAAACTTGAAAGCAAAATTCTCTAGAAGTATTTTCACCCTCAGTAAATTTGCAGATGACACCAAGTTGGCTGGAAGTGTTGATCCACCTGAGGGTAGTGAGGCCCTACAGAGAGATCTGGATAGGCTGGATAGCTGGCCTGAAGCCAACAGGTTGAGGTTCATTAAGACCAAATGCCGGGTCCTGCACTTTGGCCACAACAACCCCAGGCAACGCTACAGGCTTGGGGCAGAGTGGCTGGAAGACTGTGTAGAGGAAATAGACCTCAAAGTATTGATTGATGAACATGAGCTAGCTGTGTGCCCAGGTGGCCAAGAAGGCCAATGGCATCCTGGTTTGCATCAGAATCAGTGTTGCCAGTAGGAACAGGGAAGTAATTGTTCCCCTGTACTCAGCACTGGTGAGGCCGCACCTCAAGTACTGTGTCCAGTTTTGGGCCCCTCACTGTAAGGACACTGCGGCCCTGGAGCGTGTCCAGAGGAGGGCAACAAAGCTGGTGAGGGGTCTGGAGCACAGGCCTTATGAGGAGCGGCTGAAGAAGCTGGGATTGTTCAGTCTAGAGAAGAGGAGGCTCAGGGGAGACATTATAGCTCTCTATAACTACCTGAAAGGAAGTAGTAGTGAGCTGGGGGTTGGCCTCTTCTCTCATGTAACTAGTGATAGGACTAGAGGGAATGGCTTCAAGCTGCACCGGAGAAGGTTCAGGCTAGACGTTAGGAAATACTGCTTCTCTGAAAGGGTGATCAGGCACTGGAATGGGCTTCCCAGGGAGGTGGTGGAGTCACTGACCCTGGAGGCATTCAAGGAACGTTTGGACGTTCTTTTGAAGGACATGGTTGAGTGAGGAGTATTAGTGATGGGTGGATGGTGGGACTGGATGATCCTGTGGGTCTTTACCAACCTTGTTGATTCTACAATTCTACGTTTTTAGCACTGCTTAGAAACCAATTTCCCACAGAAGGACTATGACAGTCTCACTCCTTTTAAAACAGAGCTTAAAGAACCAACACAGACAGCTGACATACACTGTACAATGTCCATATTGTTATACAGGTGAAAGCCTTTATCCCCTGCACATAATGTAACTTAGTATGAACCCACAGCAAGAAAATACAAAGCAATCATTCAGTAAGTACCTGTGACAAACATAAGAGATTCTGGCTTAACAAGAACAGAAGCCTCTCTAGGCATTAAATCATAACAATAATTACAGACACGGCCTAAATGGACACTGGTCTATTTAAACCAGGCCTGGCCAAGTGACACAGTACAGCAGAGAGAAGTGTGTTGAACACTTCTGCAAGCCAGAGAAATCATCACTTAGATGCTCAGAGGCCAAAATATTTATTCAATACAGTACTTTAAATCATGTAACTTACTTGGCAAGTTCTTGAAGAGTTGTTAAAAGCTCATCAGTAGTTTTCTGATCTTTGGCTCCAAGTGAGGACATCAACACGTGTGCATCATTGAAAAGAAGAACGTGATCTTTGGTGTGCTTCTTTGCATGCTTGAGGACATTGTCCCACCTGTCTCCAAGCTTCACACCTATGAGTAAAAGACTTTTTTAATAAAAATACCACGTGCAAAAACATCACTTAGTAGTATATATCAGCATCACATGTCAAGGAGAGCACTGCTACTTAACTCAAGAAAACAGTCTCTGATGTGGCAAAGTTATATTATAGAGTAACGCTTAGTTACAGAGAGCCTAATCTGGGCAAAGGGTTCACTGACTGTCAGTAATTTATCACCAATATTTGAGATTGCATTATGTGAGGATCCATCTTCATTAAGCGATTGCCGCCATCTGCTTGGAGAGGATGTTCATTCCAAATCACCAGCAGCAATCAAATGATACAGAGTAATAAGATGAATTTCATAAATGAATCCAATGCAGCATTTTTCATGTTTCAGTTTCAGTAGCATATTATGAAAGAAACTCCTCCTTGCCCTGTTCAGGAACACAAATTCTAGCTTTAAAAAGTTAAGAAATGCCACTGAGTTATGGGAGTACACAAAAGCCAGAGGCCAATCAATATCCAAATATAAAGTATCTAATTTGAAATTTACTTGGAGAAAGCTCTGTAGCTTTTTAGAGGCCAACATACTTCATTTTGCAGCCTCACATTGCCAGGGACAATATACGTTGAACTTTCAAAAAAATAAAGATGTGACCCATGTTAGCTTGAGCTCAATGAAATACTGCACGGCATGGGTGTGGTAGGGGAAGCTCTTGGGAAGAATAAAGGTTATGCACACAATGTGGATTAACCCTGGCAGACAGCCAAGCACCACACAGCAGCTGCCCACCCACTTCCCCCACACTCACAACAGGGAGAAGAATCAGAAGGGCAGAAGTGAGAAAACTTGTGGAATCACATAAAGACAGATTAATAGGTAAAACTAAAGCAGGGCACGTGAGCCAAGCCAGATAAGAACTTCATTCACTACTCCGCATCGGCAGGCAGTTGAGATGTTCAGCCATTCCCAGGGAAGCAGGGTTTAATGATGTACAACAGTTCCTTGGGAAGACAAACACTCTAACTCTGAAAACGTCCCCCCTTCCTCATCCTCTCCCCAGCTTTTGTTGCTGAGTGACATTGCATGGTCAGCTGTATCCCCTGTATCTTGGCTGTGTCCTCTCCCAAATTCTTGTGCACACCCCAAGCCTATTTGCTGGCACAGCAACGTGAGAAACAGAAAAGGCCTTCACAACCACCACAAGCACTGTTCAGCAATGGCTGAAATACCTGTGAGATATCAACACTTGCTCTGCCCACAGATTCACAATGCAGCACTGCAAGAGTTACTATGAAAAAAACTAATTCTATGCCAGCCAAAAACACTTTAAACACTCCTCTGACATGCTAGGGTATGTGATGGAGGAGGAGGCAAAAATAACTGTTTCCATTACTGTTCATAAAGAATTACAGTTGGATACCCTACCTTCCAGATGAAGCCTGTACAGCATTGAAGAATTATCTACTAAATCCAGCATGCTTCCACTTGACAAGAGCCTGGGAGCAATCTGTAATCACAAGTGCTCATAAGCTGTGCTCATGACAATAATCTTGATTACTCAGATAATCAAACTTCTGTGTACAGTACAAAATTACATTTTCATTCATCCCAAAATACCTGTCTCACAACTGCACTGCTAATTGCATCATTCCCGAATACAGCAATTTGTAATGACAAATGCTACCATATTGCTTCACTTGTGTTGTTTTACCTGTTACGAAGTTCAACTAGGTAAGCACAGAGGGTCACCAAGTCCCCCCCCCCCCCCCCCCCCCAGTCTAGTGCCATAAATATTACTTCACTTTGCCAGAGTTAGTAGACAGGAATCTGCACAACAACTTCCTTAATGACAACATTACTTTTACGATTCTTACAAATATATGCTATCCTACCAAATTCAATATTATTTACTAAGACTGTGTTGAAATCTATACAGCATAGAACAGGAGCATATTAACTAGAAATGGGAAGACCTGCTTCTGCTAATACTTGAAGTGCAAAATCAATTATCTGTAAGGGTACCTTGACTTTATAGGACAAAAGTTTTACGCCCTTTTAACAAAGCTTTTTCTCCCCCCTCCAAAAAAAAAAAAAAATACAACTGAGACCTAAAAATCACGAATAAGAGAGACACAGGTTTTTGGGCATTCCACCTGGTGAGAAATGGCTTTCCTAACAACAGAGAGAAGTATCACGTATGCATAGCACACTGTGGGAGGTTTCAATTGCTTGCAGAAGGAAGAAAACACATATCATGATCTGAAGCATGCCCTTCAATAAATATAAAAGACCTCTACTCACATGATTGTCATAAATCGTCAAAGCAGCCTCATATTCCCCCTGTAAAAGCAAATAAGGACCGTGTGATTAATATTCTGGTAGAGTAAGCGAGAGTGATGAGTAGCAACCAAGGATATAAATACAATTAAGAGATGCCATAACACTACTTCACTGTCTCATGACTTAAGAAAAAGAGAGAAAAGACGAAGGTAAAGCAGGTCTTACTAGCTAAAATAACCAATATATTTAGGTCCCATTTAATAATGAGAACAAATACTGGAGTGTGTTACACATGAGGGAAAAAGATGAGGTTTTATCTCTCTTTCTAATCTTCCCTTCAGAATTCTCAACTACTGTTGAGAGCTATGCTTTCTATGTCATCGGTACCAGATGTAAGCAACTGACAGTGTGTTCCGACCAAAGTATGGCACCTTTTTAATGAGACAGGGTTCAATTCATTAAGGATGCAAACGTGACAAGCACTAAGCATTATGAAGTCTAAAGAAATTCTGCACTACAACGTGATATGCTGTTAACTATACTAGAGGACTATCTTATAAAATAACACCAACATATTTTTACAACAGCATCCCTTGAAATACCTGGAAAAACAAATCTCTATAAATACTAGGATTGCCTTTTATCTAGCATAGGATGAATTATCTGTCTAGACCATAAATCATCAGTATGAAAACATCTCATACCTTTTCTACATAGTATAAAGCCCAGTGCCAGTAATTATGGCAAGCAAGCATATCACTATCCTGAAAAAAGAAAAAGGAGAGAAATGTTATGATATACATAATAACTTTTCATTTCAACGTATCTAGGCAGATTTCTGTTTTCCTCTTCAACGAGTGCTTCAAAAAGGCAGGTCAGACAAGAACATCACATCAGATGGCCTACATTAAATCTCTCATTGTTACACTCGCTCCTTGCAAATTTAGGGAAACACTACAAAAATCAAAGTTTTCCCCAAGACTCTTGCCAGAGAAGAACTGCGCTTGGATGCCTCAGAAAAATTCACTCTTTTGCAGCACTCCTTAAGGAAAAAAAAAAAAAAAAATAGAAAAACTATCTACAAGAATAAGATTTGCCTCTCTAAAATATAAGGGTCTTGATTGAAGTAATGTGGCTAGACAGTGCAGAGAAACGCCCACCTTAGGAGGGCCATTCGTCCCACTCATCTAGATTCCCATTTCAGACTGAGTAATGGCTTCTTAAACTTACGTCCTTACTACTGACTGCAAAACAGATACCAAATACCAAAACCTTGGGTGAGATGAATATACACTGAATGGTACCAACCTCGCACCGTCCTTCCCAGCTGACACCAGAAGTTCAAATGCCCTTCCCTAGCCTATTCTTCAAGGCAATGTAATTGCTGTTCACTTTTGTGAGCACACTGAGAATAGACAAACAGGAATATAATTCCATTATCTTTAAGTGAAAAACCAAAATACCAGAAAGCTTCTCTTTTCATTCTCTCTCAACATAGTAGTTAAATTTAATCTTCTCACAAATGGAAAAAGCATCTTCAGTATCATGCTGACAACGGCTTCAATTGCAGGAAACACAAAGGTTCCCAGTGAATGTCAGAACTTTACTGAGGTATGATAATTCCTTTAGTAATCTTTCCTTGCTTAATATTACACTACAAAAATCAACAGCAGCAGCTCAAGTAGTTGAGTGTTTGGCATAAGTCTGAAAACTCGCATTGCTTGTAACACGTACACAGACAGAAAGGAATTAGATGAAGAAGAATTGCAGGAGTTGGTTGGAGCAGGCAAAGAAGACCTCAAAAGATATCTTTCAGAGATGCTGTGACAAAGCTTACCTTCCAGTTGTCTTCTGTTTCCTTCATGAATGCTAACCCTTTCTCCACCTCTGCTTTCATTTCATTTACGTGAGCTATAGTATGAACAGACCATGCATCAGTCCGATTTATATCCAAAGCCTATGAGTGAAAAAAGGAAAACGTCATGAATCTCTCAACTGGCAAATAAGCATTTATTACTGGGGACAGGGACACAAGAGACTAATTTTATTTGCTGCATGTTAGGTACAACCCTATTCTGCTCCAACCAGCTACACCTGGAAGACTGATTTGGACAGGAAGGAAGAAAAAGTTCTCTGGATGATTTCCTGAATTCTACCACACAGAGGTGAAGATGTGCAAAACAGCTTTAGAATGCAGGATTCAACAAAGCCTATCCAACAACATTTTATTTCAGACATACATCAGGACCGGCCATGAAAGAGTTGCGTGCACAGGCACAATACAGTCTTGCAAGCAATTGCTTTTTTCTTTAAGACTACAGCCAGCTCTGAATACTGAGCAAATAACTCCTTCTTCCTCCAAATTCCACTGTATCTTAGCCATTTTGTAAGGTTAGTCAGTAGCAGTTTCATCTTTGTTGCCACCTACAGCAATCTGACGCAACAGAACCTTGCCAAGACTAGAGATTAACTGCATCCGAGATCCCTAGAGGACAGAGACAACCCCGAAGACTGTAGAACAAACACAACTAATATCTTTATCAAATGGGTATACACAGGCTAATTTTGATCCCCAGGAACACTGTACACCCAACTGTTTACTAATCCATGAGTATATGTCTAGAAAAGAAAACAGAGAGGGAACCCAAACAGAATGAACTGTCAAGAGCAGATTACAGTAAACCAATCTAACATTCTTTAGTAGACGTTAACAGCCAGTTACACGTGTGGGATGCAGCAAGAGGCATAGAGGATTCTAAGGGACAGTTATTAGTAGTTCCCTGTCAAAATGAGCGTTTGCAGTAGCTCTTTTCTACATCCACTGAAGACAGTGATGACGAATACTCAGTTTACAGCATTTGTGCAAAACATCACTCAGAGATAGGGAGCACATGACTAACCATTTTAAAAACCTTATACCGTCAAGAACAGGCAGTTTACCTCACGGGCAAGCTCCTCAGCACGATCAAAAAAGTTTGTCTCCATGAGTCCAAAAGAGTAGAAGCCTTTCACGTAGCTAAGCAAAATGGAAAGGAACAACACTTTACCCACTTAGAACAAGATTTCAGCAAGGATTGAAAAACATACTAGAAACAGCATTTAACTCAAAACAGTCCTTGCAAAGTACTTCACAATTCCAAACAACAGACAGAGCTCATGGCCTAACTATCATAAATGTGTGTACTTAACAGAAGACCAACCCTTCCCCATGCCCAACAGATACACTAAAAACATGGAATCTACTGACTGCATGGGCCAAAGCATCACGTGGAACTGGGAACACAGTTCTTTCAATGCTGAATTGTAGGTAACGGAGACAATATTTAGGCTCAATGTCTCCATTCCCGTAGTTAGGCTCAACCACTGTGATGCCATTTTTCAAAGTCAACATGTTTTGTAACACACTGAATTTCACCAACAAAGGAAACAGAAGGCAACCACAAATGACTTCAGATTTACAGTTCGAATGTGGTGAGTGGGTGTGTATCAAAACACACTCTAGTTTCTAGAAGGAGACTGCTCTGGCTCCTCAGGCCCACCAGGCTGTAGGTGAAAGACATCCACTCTCAGGCTGCTGCTGGTGGTAAACCTCAGTGCTGTTGCAGGACTGCAAGCTTGAATCCTTTGAGAATACAGAACAATGAGCTACTCCTCATCAGAAAGGAGAGGCCCAGAGATGCCAGCACAGAAAACAGTGACAAGAGGCATACCACTTGTATTTTAAGAGCCGTTGACATTTACCCTTTTGGATAAGCTGGAATTAAGAGTTGCACAGAGCAGTTGTACTGATGAAAAATTAGATGTTCAGGAGTAAGAAAGTGCTGTCACCAAAGTTATCTGAATATCTCAAAGGCAACACATAGGACTGCAGCCAGCTGCACTTTCTTCACTGCCCACTATACGCAAGCACCTTAACGCAATGAGGCTTGTTAAAAACGGTTGAAGATATTGTAAAAGAAAAAGGTACCATCATTAAGCAATAAAGGCCCAATGTACAGGGAAGCATGCCTATTATATGCTCCTGTGAACATACCCAATGCGGCCACCTGAAGAAATATTTAACTGATATTGTATTTGCAGAATCGCAGAGTGCAAAACACCATAGGATCTTTTTCTGAAAATATCTGCTTAGGTATTGGTTTTAAACTCTGTAGGCAAAATAAGTTACTAAAACATGTGGAGTACATTGCATGTAAAGAATAAAGATTTGTGGGTGTGTTGTTTTTTTGTTTTGTTTTTTGTTTGTTTTAAATATATACTTATTTTTTGCCCAAGTATCAATTCATATGCAACTTCACATGCAGGTCAGTTTGAGGACACTCAATACTTGCCAGATTTTTACATGTCAAGGAAAGTTTGGTAAATGGGTGTTTCCTTTTACTTTACAATTAAGTAGACAACAATCTGCACCTCCGTAGCACTGTGCCAAAAAAATTTTCCTAAAACCCAGTCAAAACTGCTAAGTCCTACTTCTCCAACAAATCACATTAGCATACATAAGAACAAAGGATTTCACATTTTCCTTGTGATAACACTAATGGAAAAAAGACACTGCCTTCTGTGCCATGAGATTGGGGGGTGCCATAGTTTCATTACTATGTTAATATTCAGTCTGCACTTTCTACACTGTTTGTGGAAGACAAAAGCATACTGTCCTGGCTATTGAGGTACAGTGCATTTGTCCTCAGAAACATTCACAGAACACTCAGAAAATTATGCCTGCCTAAGGATGGTTTATTTGTCTCACTCTAAACATTAAGTGCGTGCATTGAAGTATAACGCCACATAGATTTTTACATAGTTTGTAGCTTACAAATAATTACACAGGTCTTAAAAATAAAGTAACTTTACCAATTATCTCAAGTTATTTTTATATTAACTCCCTACTTGACAATACATTCAGGTTATCATGAATTAACATGGGGAAACCAAGTCTTTCAGGGCTAAATAAAGAAAAAAAAGCTACATTCCTGTCAATCTTTGCTGCACCAGCTGTGACAGGATATCCCAAAACTCTGTTTCAGAGTTCCACTTAAATTCTGGAAGTTCTTCCCTACATGATGTGATCTACCAATAACAACACAGCCCGCAAATGAGAGAAGAAAATATTTATTTTTATATGGGCACACAAGAGCCCAAAGGCGTTTTGCCACTGCCTTCTGTGAGTACACAATTCTATCTTACGCTTTACATGACACGTGCCTTATTTGATAGCAAAAAAATCACTAAATGAGATACAGCTCACTTCTGAAAACTAAACTAAACAAAAAAAACTTCACTAACAGCGTCAGCAGGGATATAGGGGAGATGTTCGAGCTGTGGTCACCTAGAATTCACTTGACTTCATTTATAAGCCATTGATCTTGTCTACACTTCCGTTTCTAACAAATCCTATTAGTCAGGTGCGTTTCAACCTAAAACCAAAAAGCATGCACACATCAGATAAAGAGCAATTTTGAAAATGAAGCATGACCTACCTGCTCAGAGGAACTTCAGGTGTCCAGAAAGGAAAAACCTGAGCAACAGAATCTCGCATTTGTATCTGATATCCCAAGTAGAAATAAGTGTCATGGGAAAACCTGAGGGCTAGCAAGTCAGTCGGATGGCTCTGCAGAATCTGTTCCCATACATCACAAGCTTTTGGAAGCTGTCTATAAACAAACAAAAGTTTTGGTTGTTCAAAGAAGACATGCATACCTGCCCCTGCTGGTAGTTCTAAACTCCTACTAGTCTGACAAAGAGAAGATTCAACACCAAAAGCCTTTTTCTTCCTGATGAAATTTTAGCTCAGTTTGCTTTTTCTTTAAGAAACAATGACGTGATTTAAACAAGGCACTTTCTGGGAAGTCAGATAAAAAAAGTGTTCTAACAAAAGCTGCAAAAGACAAGGAAAAAGTGACACGCTTGAACCATAAAGATATTCCCATGAGATTGAACTTGAGGTTTGTACAAAGATCAGCTGTTATCTGCTTGGGAGCTAGAAGGCTTTGCAGATGGATCTGGAGAGACTGGATCAAAGGGCTAAGTCCAACTGCATGACATTCAACAACGCTAAGCCCCCAGTCCTGCAGTAGTATAGACTTGGGCATGAGTGGCTCAGCAGAAAAGGAGCTGGGGGTGCTGACTGACAACCAGCTGAACGTGAGGCAGCAGTGTGCCCAGGTGGCCTGCAAGGCCAATGGCATCCAGGCCTGCATCAGAAACAGTGTGGTCAGCGACATGAAGGAAAAGATTGGCCCCGTACTCAACAATAGTGAGGATGCACCTTGACCAATATGTACACTTTTGGGCCTCACACAGCAAAAATTTGCTAGAACACGTTCACAGAAGAGCAACTGAGTTGAAGGGACTGTAAAACAAGACATTTCAGGAGCAGCACAGGGAATGGGTTGTCAACCGTTTGGAGGAGGCTGAGGGGTCTACCTGAAAGGAGGTTACAGTTAGGGGGGTGCCAGTGGAACAGCTTGCCTAGGGAAGTGGTGGAGTCCCAGCCCCTCCATTCCCAGAAGAATTTAAGAAATGTGTGGACATGACACTAAAGAACCTGGTATAATGACGGAACTTGGTAGATCAGGTTGATCATCTTGAAGGTGTTTTACACGCTAAGCCATTCTATAATTTGATAACTCATCTAGAGTCATATGCACACAGACCCCTTTGCTCCAGTGGGAACTGAACCCACACTAGCAGGGCTTCCGTAGCTTCCTCTTTACCTTTGCTATGAAATACGTGACGTAAAGCCATGTTCACTTGTTTGACAAATAATAAAAGTGAATGATTACTTTTCTGGAGTGCACATAAATTCATTGTACTGAATGGAACAGTAATGCTATGCAGAACTACTGATACTAGCATCTGTCACTCTACTATCTTACACATGGAGCACTGGAACAGGTTGCCCAGAGAGGCAGAGTCTTCTTCTATGGAGATACTCAAGGCTCATCTGGATGCCTACCTGTGCAATCTGTTATAGGGAACCCGCCCTAGCAGGGGTTTGACTCAACAGTCTTTTGAAGTCCTTTCCAATCCCTGCAATTCTGTGAAAAGTACTTCCGAAGAATTGGTAGCGTGGGTCCTTGACTGTGTTACATTATACTAGACCTTAGAGTAGTTACACATAAATGTATCCCATTCCTGCCTAAGGCAGCAGTACACAGCAACAGCAAGAAGGGCCTGAATGACAACACCAGCCGCTGTCCCCTTCCCTACAGGGCCAGCCACTTACCCCCTGGCAAACATGTCCAATGCCAACACATGAAGCTTCTCCCGCTCAGTCAGAGGCTGAGATCTTGACAGCGTTGTCATTGTTTTCAGTGCACTGCCCAGATCCTTGTTGAGCCGCACTGAGCTTCCAGTGCCAATAAGCTCCAATCCATTAGCAATGACATGTCCCATTACTATGGAAATCAGCAAGTTACACAATGAGCAGTACAGAAATGCAGATAATTCATCTCTATATGAGCATGAAGAAGTTTGGGTTGGTTTGGTTGAAAATGGGTTTCATTTGTAGCCAAAGAACACTGAAAAGACCCATAAACTTCAAGTTCTCATTGCCCTTCATGACAGGCATTGGAAAAGACTCGAGGTGAAAAAAACGGAAACATCATTACAGCCTGCTCTCCCCTGTAAAGAAGGTCTACAGAATTCTATACAACACACCAGTTTCCACATGCCAAAATGAAGTACATAAAGACACAGAAGGGCTGCTCCGAAAGTAATACCTCCCATTTTATTACATTGGTCCACAACGTCAGAGGCAAATGCCGGGATAGCAGTAGAACTTTCCTGCCAATATTCTGTAACATTTTGTTGATGTATGACAGCAGAAGAGGGGCAGTCTGATAAAGTGGTGTCTGAGGCAGAGGTGTGTATGCAGCAAAGTTACGTCACTGAATTCCTTCACAGAGAAACAGTGGCAACTATTGACATTATTGATGCTTGCTGAACACTTATGAAGACCAAACAGCAGGTGCCAGCGTAGCGAGGTGGCAGTTGATACATTTCAGCAGAGCCAGCAACGGGCCACCTCTACTAGTGTAGATTTTTTATGAGCGTGGCACTCACGCTGTTGGTCATCTCTAGAGAAAAACCCATAGCTAGTTGTGGTGACTACAGAAGCCGAGAAAACCGACAGAGTAACTTGATATGCCAGTGAATCACAGAATCATAGAATCTCAAGGTTGGAAAGGACCTACAAGATCATCTAGCCCAACCATTCTCCTATCACCATTACTACCAAATGCTACCAAACCATAACTCGTAGCACCTCATCAAGACGCCTCTTGAACACCGCCAGTTAGAGCGACTCCACCACCTCCCTGGGCAGTCCATTCCAGTGCCTGACCACTCTTCGAGAGAAAAAGATTTTCCGTATGTCTAATCTAACTTTTCCTTATGTCTAACCTAAATCTCCCTTGGTGCAACTTGTGGCCATTTTCATGGGTCCTGTTTGTTGTGTGGGAGAAGAGGCCAAACCCCTCCTCATCACAACTTCTCTTCAGGAAGTTGCAGAGTGCAAATGAGTTACATCAAGCAGGTATTCCCTTTATTACAATGCTGGGTGCATATGGGACTGTTCCACCAACATGCACACTGAGAGAAGCAGTGACTACATATTTAAAAGGCATAACACATACATATTCACTATATTCCAAGGACATGCGCAGAAATTCCAAGAAATAATTAATGTCTCTGGTGGTCATGGGATGAAGGCTGATAGTCATTCTCACTGTAAATTTCCAAGTTATTAAGGGGGGGAGCCCAAACTAGTTCCCACTGGTACAGCATTGAGCTGAGGCATCTGTTACTGCTGCCTTATCTTCAACAACAGGACATCTATTCTAATCTTTTATCTTCACTTGACAATAAGTTTCACAGCCTCCACATTTCGTTCCTGAGCTTACATTTATGCAAGCCTCCTCTCTGTCAGTTAGTATCCGCTTAAGTTATGCAAGAGGCTGTTCTCACAAAATGGAAAAGCTGTTCACATGATTCACTATGTTGAAAAATTGTGTTTTGTAGAGGAGAAAAAGTTACGTCAAATAATGTTATTGTGCTCTTTGTAGCCATTGCAGTTTCCGTGGAAATAAACAGGAGGCACTACTTTTGGAGCGACTTACAGCACTTCCCATGCTAACAGTTAAAGGTTATACTTACCAAAATTTGGATCTGCAGCCTTTAACTTGGAAAGACACCCTTCAATACCTCCTAAGTTCTCATCGTTGCGCCATGTCGCATACTGCAAAACAGAGAGACACTGACAGCAACACTGGGCATCTTCTCATTCTCCCATAGAAAAACAGAATGGCTTGGGCTGGAAGGGACCTCCACGATCAGATCATCTCGTTCCAAACCCCCTGCCACTGGCAAGGTAGACAAGCAGTCAAACAGGCACTACATCAGGTAGCCCACGGCCCCAGGCAGGTTAAAGTTAAAGGAAGCAAGACAAAAGAGAAACTTTAAACACAGGACACTGAGTTTGCTTAGGAAGAAAACTGAGAAGATGTTTTCTTTAAGGTACTCTGACCACCAGCAGAACTAACAATCCTCATTTTTTATGCAGCATATGTCTCTTCGATGATTCTCCAGTGATAAGCGCAATAAGCAGCCCAGGTGAAGGTTTTGCCACAGCTGCAACATTCAGCAGAGCTCTCAGCTAACACGGTTTTCTGCTGACAGCTAGTGGCTGAACTCAGCCTGATCCTCAGGCTCTGTTTCCTCTGCCTGTTTGCAGAAAACACGTGACAGAAAACACCTCTGAGACCACAGCTTACCTCTTAGATTTGACTTTGCTGTGGGAAAGAACCAAACCACGGGCATACACCTAAGTACACACTAGCACAGTGACTGCTTGAGTGTTCTTTCCTCAAGAAATAAAACTAAATACATCTTTTTCTCCTCTTCCAGACAGCAAGAAATTCAAAAAAATCACCTACAGCAAAGACTACTTGGTGCACAAGATCCTCCAAAACACATTCCCTTATTTTTGTTTTATTTCATACCTGGCTTAGCACAGCATCAAATAGCTTACAGGCTTCGTTGCTAGCAGTGGACAGGCCAAGTCCAGCATCCTGCCAGGCCTGCACAAGAAACAAAGAAAGAACCTACTTATGCCACGCACTGCTTTTCCAGACGCAGCCAACAAACTTCAAAAGCAACGATTCTCTGATGCTTTTCAACTGTGTTTTGTTGTTGTGTTGTTGTACTGTACAGACAACTTGAGCAGCCACAGAAACATTTTCTGCACTCGTAATTACAGATGACCACATTATGACAATCAACTCCATTAGTTGTGGTTAGCAGTGGGGAGGAAGAACCAACACATTGTAAATGGTGAAACTTAACAGGCTACAGAGCTCAAAATGCAAGAATGATTCTTAACTCATTATGGTTCCCTTCTGACCAGATCCTCTGCTGCAGGCACACTTCTTGTGAAACTGTCACATGCTGAATGAAGGCCTTGGTTTTCTACACGTGACAAGAGGGCTGTGTTTTCCCACATATAATGGCAAGACAACCACAAGTCTGTCACTGCACTATCTGAGGTGCTTCCTTTCCCAACTTAATCACATATCGAGTACCTCCCTTGTCAAAGCTCATAGGTAGACTAGTAGCCATTTTTTAAACAATATTCTAAAGCTTTCCCACTGAGATTTAATTAAAGGCTCACATTCCAACCATTCAAGGGCTAGAGAGTTCACGTACAAGCCTGAAAGTCCACTCCATAAAACCACAATTTACTTACTTTATAACTTGCAAGCGTGAGTTCAAAAACAGCGAGAAGAAACCGCCGAGAGAGCAGCCAGGTCGGGGCTACAATTTCCAGGTTACCGGGCCTCCCCCCCCCCAGAGGGAAGCAGGCAGGACTCAGCCCGCTGTTCCAGCCCCCAGGGCGAGCGAAACTCCACAAACAGCGCCTCTCGGGACGACCCCGGACGAGGCCACACGAAGGCAGGGCCGGCTCCCCACGCCCCTTTCCAGCCTCAGCCGCCGCAGCTCCCCCACCACGGGCTCGTTCCCCGGCCCCACGCCCCGGCAGAGGCCGAAGCCGAGGCCTGCTCGCCCTCGCCGCCCACTCGCCCGGCAGCTGCGGGACCCCCGGGCGCAGCTGCGGGACCCCCGGGGCACAGCCGCTCGGCAACGTGCAGCCGCGGACCGGCCTCTCGGCTCGGCTCCCTCATTGCGTCGCTCCTTTCCGGCCCACCCGTACCTTGCAGTCCCTCAGCGGTGCCATGGCCGTCCCACAACCCCTGCTCAGCCTTCGCCCGAGCGACTCCGCGCTGGCCAAAAGCACGCAGCAGAAGGGGTCGGGCCAGGCCGCTCTCGGGGCGGTCTCGGGGGCGGGCGTGGGGCGGGGCCGGTCATCCTCTCAGCGCGGCGTCGCCGCCGGTCCACCCGCGACGCTGATCGCGGCGCGCTGCTGCCGCCTGTCGCGCTCCGTGTGCTCTGTGGCCCCTTTCGGCGGTGCGCGCCTCCCTCCCCCAGGGGCTGTTTCGAAAGCTGACGGGGTTTTTTTTTGCAAGCTGTGCCATGGCGGAGGGGGCGGCAGGTACCGGTCTGCGCGCGGAATGTTCTGGCTTCCGAGGCCACTCGCTGGCAGTTGGCACTACTCAACCGGCAGCCGCCGGCAGGGCACGCTGCAGGACGGGCGCTTTCCCTCGTCCTACTGCCCTGCCATGGCCACGCTCCTTTTTCTCCTCCAGCTGCTCACGTTTTCCCAGCAAGCCCTGCGAGCCTCCTCTCCGCGTATGCAGCCGCCCCCCCTGGTGGTCACCTGCCTCGGGGCTCACGGGCGCGGCTCCCAAGGGCGCAGCAGCGAGGGGTGGCTCTCCTGCCCGGCGAATGGCACCTTGAAACTGCGTTACCAGCCAGCCCCGGGAGCAAGAGTGGCGGCGGAGAGCAGCGGGAGGCAGCCTCCCTCCCCGCCGCACTGCCTCTGGTACCTGAATTCGGTTTGGGTGAAGAACAGCTCGCTCTGGTCAGGCCAAGTCACGCTCCAGACAGGCCTCTCCCCGGCAAGTGCTCTTTGGCCCGTGGCCTCCCATCTCGTTACAGTGCAGTGCTCATCTGCCTCGTGCGCTGCACCCGAGTGCCTGTACCGCAACTTGAGCCTCGAGATGTCAGCAGCAAAACGGGCCACCCAGAAGAGCGCACGTGCGTACCGTGATCGCACGAGAAGCACGGCCTGTTTGTTCCATTGCTCTGCTTTCCCCTTGGATCCAGGGAAACACCGAGGATTCGTGGCAAAAGTGAACAGTGCCCTAAGTGGACTGACGCCGGCTCTCCCACGAGTCAGTGCTTCAACAGAACCAGCACTGCTTCACCAGGAAGCTGCCTGCAAATTAAACTTGGTTACAATTCAAAAGCCTCCTCTTCACACCTCTGTCATACATCAGAAAAAGGGTACAACGTTCTACCTGCGTGCCAGAGTGCTGGTGGACTGCAGCCTCCGCGTGTCCATAAAGCCTAAGTGGATATTCTATGCTGTTAAGGACATGAAAACTAATCCAGACTGGGATAGACCTTTAGATATATCATCACTGCACGGCGTACACACAGTACAGTTAATGGTTCCCAGCTGGACTCTGGATTATGGAATGTATCAGGTCTATTTCACTGCTTCAGTATATGTGCTCGGGACCAAAAGATCCTTCAGCAAGACAGACAGAATTTTTCTCGAGATAGAGAGAACTAATCTCGTGGCAAGTATTGCAGGAGGCGTCTTCCGCACAGTGAGCTTTTTTGATAATTGGACTCTTGATGGCTCTGTGTCCTATGACCCCGATTCAGCGGAACGACTAAAGGGAATCACGTTTACTTGGTACTGCACTAAAAAGCTGTCGGACTATGAGAGCATGAGGATCGGTGCGGGAAATAAATGTCATCCAGCCCAGAGGGATTTGAGGTGGCTGACGCCTTCAGGAGCTGTTCAAGTGGTAGCACCGGAATCCCTCCCAGGAAATGCTGTCTACCACTTTCGTTTAGTCATTCAGAAGGACCGAAGAAAGAGCTATGCCGACCAAAGCGTAAGCGTGCAGTCTGGCTTCTCGCCTCTTCTGGATGTGGCGTGCCTTGAGAACTGTGGCAGCACCGTAATTCCGACGGAGAGGTTTACGTTGTCAGGCAAATGCCTCAACTGTCGAACAAGCAGCCAGCCAGTGTACCACTGGTCGCTCTGGCTGGAAAATTCTACAGAAATTAGCTTTGACTGGTCTTCCAGAACCTCAACAGGCAGGTCCGGTGCTTACCTTTCTATACATGCTCTGACTTTTACCAGTACTGCAGATCAATCGTACATACTGCTACTAAAAGTGACTACCTGGGGCGGTAGGTCATCGCTCTACAGATATGCATTTAAAGTAAATTCTCCACCCAGGGCTGGCAAGTGTAGCATCAGCCCCCACCGGGGTACGGCTTTCCTGACCAAATTTGTTGTCCAGTGCAGTGGGTTTTCTGACAGCAACTTACCTCTGACATACAAAGTCATAGTGGCTTCCGACGTATCCAAAACTGCCAAAATTAACTCGGTGGAGGACAACACGTTTGGCACAATTCTGTACTTTGGCTATCAGCCTAGAATGCCTCCATCCCTCCTCCCAGTCGGTGTACCCTCTCGGAGGTATACGCTGACACTGTACGTTCAAGTGTGTGATTCTCTGGGGGCATTTACCCAACTGAGTCTGCATGTCAGAGCACAGAACCCAGTGAAAAGTCGACCACTGGCTGTTGTGTTCCATGATCTGCTTGCCTCCGTGAGTGGTTCAAGTGCACCCATGACAGCTTATCTCCAGACCGGAGACTATTTTAATGCGGGTTATTTGGCTTACCTTGCAGCCTCTGTCCTAAACTACATTGAAGCTGCACCGACTCTCCAGATATCCAAGGCTCAGTTGAGGGAAAGCCTGGCTAAGACAGCCCTGAATATTTCGGTTGAGAGCACGATGGAAATTAACCAAGTAGTAGCCTCTCTTTTTCAAGTCACAGAGCAACCTGAGGAAGTGAACGTTCGATCACAAGAGATTGCCATTACAAAACTGACGGAAGTAACTGGAGTGTTGAAAACACAGAGGAATGAGAGCCACTGGTCTGAACAGACAGAAATTCAGACGAGTGGAATACTAAGGTGCTTGTCCAACATCCTGAGAGCTGCTCTTCTGCGTCGCAGGAATGTCAATGTTGGTGCAGTCACACAAGTCTTCTCCATCATGGAAAACTTAACTGAGATTGTTTTCCAAGGCAAAGTCCCTGGGGAGGAAGACACTGTCATGGAAACCAAAAACTGGAGAATCACTTTGATGAAGGATGAAAACTGGGACGTTGAAAATGCTTTCTCTCCCACCAAAGCCTGCAAAAATTGTTTCTATCCAACACTAAAAAATGGAAACTACTCAAGATTGTCCTACGATGCTGTCATTTCCACTGCCCTGTTTGAGTTTGATGAAAACCCTTTCCCTTGGTTGGCTTATACTTCAGAAATTGCAACAGCCATCTTGGGCTTCAAAATGGCAGAGACCAAGGCTAATGGGGATCTGCTAGGGATCCTGCCTGATGAAGCAAACATTCTTATCGCTAGGAAAGATACCGAATCATCGACATTTCAATTAGCAATGGGACCTGATAAAACACAGACCTACACAACTGGAGGATTTAGTCTTGAAGTGAACAGAGATACCAAGATCATATACATCCAGATCCTGACCAAATTAGAAGTAGCTTTCCAGGTGCTAGTGTTTTCAGGCACTAATGTCACTCAGAATTTTCCCATAGCCTCTTTTGATGCTTTTCACAACACGACAACGGTGGCAAGCAAAACCAAGACAGTCGATGAAGAGTGTAACATCAAGACCCCTTACATCATCTGTCTCCCAGAGTCAGTGCTGAAAGGTGCAGCTCAAGGAAGCGGTGCCCAGAGTCGGAACATTTCCATCGTCTTGCTGACACCCTACATCACAAGGTATCCAAACATGAGGCTGGTGAGCATACACACTTTTAGCGATCACTGCTTGTTTCTGGGGGGAGTTCAAAATCAGTGGAGGGAAGACATGTGCAGACTTGGTTCCCTGACCAACTGGCAACGCGTACACTGTGTGTGCAACATGAAGCGGAGTCACAGGAGTCGGTCGGTCCTCACTGCCACAAATACGTCCACATTTGACATCAAGTTCCTGGCGGCCAAAGTCATTGTCAGCCCCAACACAGTAGATCTTAAAAGAAACCTGATAGCAGACATCCCTAAGAACCCCGTGACTCTTCTAACGGTGCTCTTCATTTTCTCAGCCTACTTTCTTTTGTCCCTCTGGGCCATGCGAAAAGACAGGGCCGAGATGGTCAGCAAAGACAAAATTATAGTTCTGCCTGACAACGACCCCTTTGATAAAGTCAGCTTTTTGGTCACTTTGTACACTGGCAGTCGCTGGGGAGCTGGAACCAGCGCAGATGTTTTTCTTCAGCTCATTGGCCAGAACGGCACCAGTGATATCCACTGCTTACGGCATCCAGAACTTCCTGCTTTCCGTCAAGGAAGCACTGACTGTTTTCTCTTAACTGCAAAGGAAGACCTGGGAGACATCCGCGCCTTCAGGGTCTGGCACAATAACAGAGGCCCATCGCCAAGCTGGTTCTTAAGCAGAGCCAAAGTTGAACATGTGTCCACTCAGAAGACCTGGTTCTTTATGTGCAGGAAGTGGCTTGCTCTTGACAAGGGAGATCGCTTACTAGAAAGGACATTTTGCGTCACCAACCCAAAAGCACCTCTGTCCAGAAAGGACTATTTCTTTATTGATCTGGCCAATGGTCTGAAAGAGGGCCATCTATGGCTCTCCGTTTTTGCTCAGGTTCTCACTGGCACTTATAGCAGGCTGCAAAGGTTATCTTCCTGTCTAACAATATTATTATTAAACCTGTTTGTGAACATTATGTTCTTTAATGCTGACAAGAATGAAGAATCTCCAATGCACTTGAGGTACTTGAGATCAATTGCCATAGGCATTGAATGTGCTTTGATTACGATACCTGTGGAAATGATTATAATGGCCTTATTTAAGTATTCCCAGAAGAACCCGAAGAGAAGTCTACCCCTCCTTTCTGGAAATCTTAAAAACTGGAGAGGACGTTTGCAGAAATGGAAACCTTCAGAAACATCAGCACAGTCTGGCAGTATTAGTTCCCCACAGAACGTTCCTGGTGACAGCAATTCACAGGGCCTGACGCATTACAGAAAGATGAGAAGCCAGGTAGCTCCTCAGAACAGCAGTAACTTCCCAATTTCAGAGGGAGGTGCAAGTACCACTGGAGCCGAGGAGCAAATAGAAAAGAACTCCCCTCCAAAGGTTAAGGCCTGGCAGAGAGGACTACCGTCCAATTCCAATTTTAGCAATAACTACGCCAAAGAAGCAGGTAACTTGCAGGAAGAAAGCAAGCTACTCAGCGTTACCTCTGTGCCTTTTCGCAAGAGACCACCCATAGTTTTTTGTTGGTGGTGTATCTATCTCTCGTGGGTGTTAGTGATAGTTGTAAGTGGGGTGTCATCATTTTTCATTGTGCTGTATGGTTTGTCTTACGGCTACCAGACTTCACTGGAGTGGCTTTTAGCGTCAGCAACCTCCTTTATTCAAAATGTATTCTTTGTTTCAATCATAAAAATCATTTGTTACTCAGCTTTGAACTCAGTTCGTCCAAAATACTGTGAACACATTACATGGTTTACCCAGGACCTCTCTTCTGAGATTAAACTGGATAAGGAAGCAATGAATGAAGAAGAGATGCAAGAGAAGCACTTCAGACTTGCCCAGGTCAGAGACACCAAGCTGTATAAGCCTTTGGAAGATGGTGAAATTGCAAAGATGCTGGAAACGGCAAAAATTAAAGTCAAGGCATTCATTTTCATAAAAGATGTTATTGGTCACCTTGTTGTTTTAGTCCTTGTCTTATATTTTGCTTATTCTACTGAGAACACTAACAGTTTCCACTACAACCAATTTATTCGGAACCAGTTCTCTCCTAGACTCTCTGCTGTGGTTAAGCTAGAAGATATTTATATGTGGGTGAACGACACCTTCTTGCCTTTGATCCACAACGATGTTCAGCGAACTTTTCTTACTGACAGCTCATCCAAAATCATTGGTTTGCCTAGGATGAGGCAAGTGCGGGCTAAAGATACTGAGAAGAAGTGTTTCCACCCTCACAGCTTTGTAAATAAATTTGTGATCAGTAAAAGCCACTGCCTTCACAAATATGGCAGGGACATTGAAGAGAGTGGTGACTATGCTGGCACTTGGACAAAAGTTGCCAACTGTTCTCTTTCCAAGGATACCAGCAGTTGTCATGGGTTTACTTACGAACCAAACAGGACTCCTTGGACTTACTTCTCATATGGAGATTTGCACACCTATGGACCAGGAGGATACACGTTTTACTTTTTCCCTGAAGAAGGGAGACATAATTCAACAACAAGGCTGAATTTGCTGCAAGAGAGAGGCTGGCTTGATGAAAAGACATGGGCTGTGATCATGGAACTGACTACATTCAACTCTGACGGACATCTCTTTTGCAGTATCTCAGTCATATTTGAACTTTCTTATTTTGGGATCATAAAACCAACTTTGTCAGTACACTCTTATGCACTCCCCATTTTCTATCAGCAAACAAAAGGGCAGCAATTGTTTTTTCTAAGTGCTGTTGCCTTTCTGCTCATGTACACTGCAGATGGCCTTTACAGCTTGGTCCAAGGAAAAAAATGTACTAACAAGGTTTCCAGGACAATCAGTTTCATCTTAAAATCGGCATTCTTCCTTTTTGTTCCTTTACAGATTATAAAGTTCAAGATGGGAGCGGATATCGTTCACTTTTTCTTACTTTATCCAAACGATTTCATTCCTTTTCATGCAGTTTCTCATTTAGATCAGAATTTAAGGAATACTTTGGGCTTTTTGGCGTTTCTTGCAGTTTTGAAGACGCTAAAGTATTCTCAATTATTTTATGAGGTGCGTCTGGCTCAAAGATCGATCTTGGCAGCCCTTCCTGGAATCTCCTCTATGGCCTTTGTTGTGGTGGTGTACTTTTTTATATTTATGGCTTTTGGCTACCTCATGTTTGGCCAGCATGAATGGAATTACAATACTATGATTCGCTCAGCCCAGACCATATTCTCTTACTGCGTGTCTGCTTTCAGAGATACTGAATTTTCCTCCAGCAGGCTGCTGGGTGGTTTTTTCCTTGCCTCCTTCCTGCTGGTGATGACCTGTGTTTTGATTAACCTCTTCCAAGCTGTTATTATGTCTGCCTATGGAGATAGGAAACAACTTGTCTGTGAAGAACCATCTGATGAAGCAAGAGTGGCTGCTTTTGTACTGCAAAGGATGAAAAAGATGCTGTGTTTTCTCATCTGTAGAACGGCCAAAAGAGGTGACCCCAATCTTTGCCACATTGTGCACAACGGGCAGGCTGAGAGGAGACTTCAGTGACATTTGGGCCTGAAGAAGAACAGTAAACGGGGAAAAAATGGTTTATCTTGTAACAAAAGCAAAGCAAGATTTTATATTCCAGGCCACCTCTACCCTGTGACACTTACTTTTCAAATAAATGCTTGTAAATTATTTTCCGTTTCTTTTTTCATGGATTTTGTAAGATTTAAAGTTTTGTTACTGATTGTACTGAGATTTTCTCAGCTGAGATAAATTCTGCTGAGGATATTTTGCGCTCATTTCAGCCATACGTGTTGCCAGGGTGCAGTGTGCTGACCCAGCTGGGAAGGTAAGCCCCCAGCCAGTTGGTTGCTCGCTCCCACACAGAAGGATGGGCAGAGAATTGGATTAGCAAAGTAAGAAAAAAAAAATGTGGGTTGCAATCTGTGAAAGACGATTTCCAGAAGCTATCTCTTTTTTCTCCCTGGCTCAAAGCTCCCTTTGTGGGGCCTTTTTGGCGATAAGACTGTAACTGACTACTGGGATTTATCTAGGGGAGCGAGTGGTGGGAATCACCGTATCACACTACTTCTGCTTATGATTGTAAAGATAAGCAGAAGGGGGACAGGCAGCCTTTTTTGGGGGCTGTGGCTTGAATGAGCTGACCACTGCAAAAGGTGATAATGCTTGTGCACGGCAACCAAGGAGCCACTCCCTGCTGGCTTATCTGGAGGGCCAGGGCCAGGAGTGTCACCCTAACAGAGAAAAAAGAAGAAACTGAGAAGCAGGGGATAAAAGGTCTCCACTCACCCAAGTACTTTGGAGAGGAACTCCCCAAGAAAAGAAAACACTCTGGTGGAGGAATTACCTAAGAGAAAGAAACCCCTTAGGACAAAGCTTCCTGGGCCCTGCTTGCTGCCAGCTTCCTGGCTTTCTCCCATTCCCCACAGTGATTGGATGAGTTCCTGGCATCAGTGGAAAACTATGATCTACGCTGGAAACCTTGGTGGTGACTCTTTCATGAATATGGGATATTGCTGTTAACACAGAGCTATAGTAACACTGGTTAAAATAATAATAATATTATTTCTTATATCCAATCAGTAGAGGATAGGCTTTAATTACATTAAAGATGCATGGGATCTCTGCACGTGGTTTATATCCATATACATTTTACTAACTGTTCAAATAACCTGGAAAATGAATTTAGCCAAATCCAGTTTTACGTGTCAGTTAGGAAATGAGTTAGAGGCCTGAGGAAGACTTCAGCTCAGTCTGCTCTGTAGTGGACTTATCTTCTTGTACGCTGGCCTCTTCCCAGAAGTTCTTGTTAAATCAGATGCAAATGGCCAACAAAAGAAGAAGAAGGAAAAAAAAAAAAAAAAAAACATGAGGGAGAGAAATCAAGTTACAGTTAGCACAGAGTTTCAGTCAGTACGCCTGTATTTCTGTCACTACAGGTAGAATAATTAACGGTGCAGGAGCACGTACTGCTGTCACAGAGCAGTCTCTAGAGACACCTGGAGGTCATTCAGCACTTTCTGTAAGGTTTCCTGCATGTAACTCATTGAGGAATTGTGTGTTCTTGTCTGGGTTTGTTTCTGCTGGCCCTTGTGTTGGGCTCTGGGAGCCCCACAGGTGACGCTCTCTGACCAGCTCAGCCCTGAGCTCACAGAGACCACAACATCAGGCCACCACAGTGCCTTTGGGCTGGGAAGCCCAGCTCACAGCACTGACTCTGAAGAAGGGATGAGGCAGCCTCCTGAGACTGCAGATCGCAATTATTTAGTCAGTTGTTCTTTCCTTGTGAAAATCTGATGACCAGCAACGTTTATTTTAGCAGCTGCAACTAATTTCAGATGACTGTTTCTCTTTTCCAGAGCCCTGTGGGGATGAGAAGGACTGCTTTCACATCATAGAATCACAGAATAGTAGGGGCTGGAAGGGATCTCTAGAGATCGTCGAGTCCAACCCCCTGCCAAAGCAGGCCCCCTACAACATGCTGCACAGGTAGGTGTCCTGGCGGGTCTTGAATATCTCCAGAGAAGGAGACTCTACAGCCTCCCTGGACAGCCTGTTCCAGGGCCATATTTTCCTGGTTTCATTAACATCATTTATACCGAATCATGTGCAACAGAATAAAATACCATGCATTATTTACTACATTTATTATTGTCACCAGTAAAGGTTTCAAGGACTTCGGTTAATAAGGCGTTACCCCTTTAAGGAGGGCGGGGCGCGTCCCCTATTACGGCGTTTCCCAGTCGAGGCGGAAGCGGCGGGAAGACGAGTTCCGCCGGGCAGCGATGGCTAACCGTTCTCAATAGTAGCAAAGCGGCGTGGGGTGGCGGCAGCGCGCCTGGGGTCTGGAAAACGCTGCTCCTTTTCTCCCTGCCGGCCGGGATCTCTAGGCCGTGATCGGGGAGGACCTTGGGATCCCGTCCCGAGGAGCGGGCCTCGGGGCGCTGCGGCGGAGCGCGGACGGCAGCGGCAGGAGGGAGCCCCGCGCCCAGGTGGGAAAGAGGGGCGCTCGCAGGGGGGCGTGTGCCGCCGCAGTGTCCGCCCGCCGGGGAGAGGGGGTGCGGAGGGGCCGGCCCCGGAGAGCGGCCTGCTGCGTGGCACGGGGTGCGGTCACAGCTCCGTCCTGTTCTGCGGGGGGATCTTCGTGTAAACCCTCTTCTTGTTTGTTATAACGTAGCGGCCACGGGTTGCTTTTCCTCGCTTGAGGCTGCAGCTGTGGGATGCAGCCCTGGGAAGGATTCCAGGAGAAGCATGTGGCCGTCCGAGGGCAGCGTGCTGCGATGCTTGTGGAGGTGTGCAGCAGAGGAGCCGTAAGGAGCCCGGAGGAAACCTTTGTGACCTGTGAAACCTGGGTGCTTCCAGTATAAGGTTGCACCTAAGCCAGGTGGTTCTTTGGGATGGCAGCTTTGCACTGAGAGAACCACGGAGCTGTGGAGACAATCAGGCACCCAATTCCCCTTCAGAAATGGAAAGGAAAGGGGAAATTGGCAAGAGATTTGAGACAGTTCCACAATTTCCTTCCACGTTTGCTCTGTGAACCCCCAGAAAGCATCACCATATCTTGGTAGTGTAAGAAACGGCCTCTCTGCCCTAGGAGAGAGGTTGGTCATCTCCAAGGCACTTGAGCAGGTAGGAGAGTCTGCAGGTACACTGCAGGATGCCATCAAAACAGTTGTGTCTTTGGTGTAACGGACTGAATAATGTCTTGAGCTGTCTTCCATCTCTGTGCATCTGTGAATCAAAGAACTACATTTGTGCCCTGGTGACTACTATCCCCATGCTCACAGGTCTGTGCATTTTGGAGTTTTTTCCACCAGGATTTCCCCCTGCTTTAATTTTACCAATATACCAACTTGGAGGGACCAGTAGGTGTGTACCAGTGCAAGGACACCTCATGTTGATTTCTTTCTCTGAATGGGTGTGGAATGCAAGTTGTACTGATAGGAACCCCTTTTGGCAAACTAATTATAACTACGTGTGAGGGTGTTGCATTAACTATACCCTTACAATTGAAATAGTATATATCATATAGACAAAATTTAAGTCCTTTGTGCTCCAAGGTTCTATGCCATTTTTTTTCCTCATGACTTTATTTTCCAAATAACTGGAGAGCCTTGATAGACAGAGTAGGTGTTACAACAGAAGCATTACTTTGTATGTTGCTTCAAGTAGAGTAAGGATGTACATCTCTACAAATATGGCATGCTTGTACAATCAGGAACAGTGGAGGAGTCCCTGACAGTTCTAATTGGCAGATCATGCAGTTATTAACCCAACTTGACATGGGAGTTTTCTGCCTGGGCTTGCTGAGTTGCTAAATTTTCTAGCTTGTATATTACCTTTGCACTCCTTTTTTTTTTTTTTTTTTTTTTTTTTTTTTTCTGAAACAGAGCTTTTACTGCCAAAAAAGTCATCTGAAAATGCCATAAGGAGTACGAACCTTGTGATTGGCTGGGATTTTTATTTTTTAATTTATTATTACTTTTTTTTCCCTTTAGGCCAGGATAAACAGAGAGGGGGTGACTGGGTGTTTTGCAGCGTTGCTGTTCTCAGTGCCTGCTGAAAAGAACCCTTCTTACCTGTTCTGTTTTTTTTTCCATTTACTAACCAGCTGACACATGAGCCACACCGTGTCCAAAAAGTCTCTTTTTAACTATATAATATCATCATTTTGGACTAAGTCTTCTTCTCCCACCTGCTCATTTGTTGTCATCATTTCCTTACCACTAAGTAAAGTTATTTCTTATTAATCATATTTACATGTATCTGTATGTCTAAAAAGGAGATGTGCATTTAAATCTGTAACAAATGTCACAACATTTTAAAGTGCTATCTATAGCTATATCCAGTACTTTTACACACTCTGAAGACACAAACAAAGGGCATATAGAATTTCTAAGTATACTCCGTGAACACTGCTACTTGATTAGCTCCACCTTGCAGCCCATGTTCTCATCCTTGATCTCAGTGCGATCTTAGCCCCAGTTACTCTTGCTGAACAGATAGAGATCTGAAGGGTGAAATACCTTTGTCACATGTGTGGAAAAACCTGTCTCCTCCTTGTTTTATCTGTGATGTGTGGATGAGTAGATTTGTTCAGAAAACCTTCTTGGAAGGAAGAGCATAAGCACACGCTGTAGAGGGCAGACTGCAGAATACAGAACGTGGGCTATTTGTATTAACGGATGTCTCCCACTGTCTAAGAACAAGCAGTATTTCTGTGTCCTATGGAAAATTATGGAAGCAATTCTTGTAAGTGGGCCATGATAACTACCTGGTGAGAGTACTGGGTATTGAAAGAGATAAGTTCAGCCTTATTTCTTGCTTTTTTTTTTTTTTTTTTTTTTTTGGCAGAGTAATTCAGGTAATGGTTGAGGAGCAAAGTCTTTCAGAGAGTAAACAGATTAACCTGCACACGTGTTAAAAATCTACAATCTTAGTGCCTGGGTGATTTCACTTTATTTCATGTTACTACATGTACAGAAAACAGGAATTTACGATATGCATAAGTGAGGAAGACTTGCAGCTGCTAGTCTATGTCTTAGGAACTGATTTACACTGTAGACTGTAAATGAAATGGAAAAAAAAAAAAGCATACAAATAAACCACACCGACCCATTCTCCCCAAGAATTTGAGAGCTCTCAGCAAGTGCTCTGGAAAAGGAAACTCTCTAAGTGAGAGTGGGCTTCTATCCTTTATCAAAGATGCTAGGGATATCTCTCACTTCGGTGGCTCATGCTCACTGATCACAACAGCTGGGACAGTGAAATATGAGGAATGCGTCCTTCAGGGGAAATGGACGTGCCTACAAGAAGGTCTGTGAGGCTATATGCGTTAGAGTGTTAGGCATATAGTAGGTACAGCACTTTGTTCTGTTCTTGGGCTTTCTCAAAGCTGGTGATGTGTACCCCATACCACCACGCCTCATCGGTTTTGTGTTTTGTTTTTAGAGGTGTTGCTTAACTCCATTAACTGGATTATGCAGTCCTCACCTTGAGCTCAGCCCTAACAAACTGAGAGCATCAGTCACATTTATTGGAAAGAATTCTCTTCCTCAAGTTGCTTAATGCTTAATATTTTGCTGATCTCAGGGAAAAACAAGCACTGCCTCTCACAATAAGGACACTGTAACATGCAACCCACATAGCAGAGGGTATTTCTATCAGTACCAACTTTGCTTCCTCTAGGGAGATAAATCACTGAAGCTATATTTATTTCTTTCAGGATTATGTCAAGTTGCAGTGTCTTATTCTCTGACACACCTCCTCCCCTATTTCCACAAAATCTCGGTGTTCCTATTTTTATGCTGTTGAACAGTGTCATGCTAAGTTTAGGTTGTACTTAACCATGCTGATACTTTGATTGGTACGTGTGGTCCTCCATAACTTTTCTTAAAGGACAACTGAAGGGAATAGCTTACATATTCATAGAGCCTTACTATCTTCACCTTCAGCACCATGGTTATAAATCTAACAAAGCTGTAACAGGGAGCTGCAGTTTGATGGGAAGACAAAGTCAGTTCAGGACAGGGTGAAACATGGCTGTAGCACGCTTTATTGGGTCTATACCAGAAGGGAGATCTACTGAAATTAAACCTCAGATCTGTTTTGCCTTTTTTTGGCAAAGAATAGCTGTAATCCAGAACTGATGTTCTTTTTAGTGTGTTCACTTGGTTGGTCTCCTGTGTTAGCTGTTCTCCCCCAAGTCCCTGTAACTGCTGCGAGAAGAGCAACGAATTTGCCTTCTTTCAATTTGTGGGCCATTTTTTCCTATAGAATCATTGGGATGGACTGTGGTCACGATGTGATAAGCATTGTGCTCTGCCTAGAAAAGTCCACTGGAAGAGCAGAAGAGGAAGGAGTAATGAGGGAGATAGAGGAAAAAAAAAAAAACAACCCAAAAAACAGAAAAGATGATAGATTAATTTTGCGTGGGTGGAAAGGAAGATCCAATGATGCTGCTGCTCCCTGTGTTAGCACTGTTCTGTCACATGACAGAGATCCAACACTCGCTGTGCTTCTCCAGACAGACTGGGAATGGCCTCTACGGTGCATACTTGGGCAACTTGCTTTTGTTGTATGCAGAAATTCACTCTTCTTGCACGATCCGCATAGCTGGCCTTTTACAACTGAAGCCCTCCTAACAACTGAGCCGCTGAACCAGAAATCCCCAGCAGCTACGAATAAACACCACAGCCAGAGCTGTGCTGCTCCGACAGTCCCACTGGGGGGCAGTAGTATGTGCCTGTTAATCAGCACCCTATTGCAGCATTCTTGCGTGAAGCTGTTAAATTCTCACCTAATTTGAAATTCTTTACTAAGTGCTGTCTAATTCAGAGCTGGCTAGCTGCCATATTCAAGCAAAGAGTGGTTGGGCTAAGGTGTTGGTTTTCTTGTTTGTTTGTTTCTCAGCGTTGTTAAATCCCATATTAACAGGTGTCTTTTTGAGATTCATCTTGTGTTCCTAAAACCTTTTTACATTAGGAAAGTTTTTTGATTTTTTTTTTTTTTTTAATCTATATTATTCTGCTCTTTCATTTGGCACGCCCTATTCAAACATTTCCCTCCAGGTGCTCAGAAAACATGCTCACTTTCCCATCTGTGTCTGCCTCCAGGGCTGGCCGCTTGGGATAACCCCTGGCAGGGCTGTTTGTCCTGCTGCCATGGGGAGTCCCACTAGTTGTCATTAAAAAGCAGGACTCGGGGCCTGCTATGTGACCTGTACCTTGAGGGAAGCCTGTGTCCTGCTGTGATCTCAGTTCCTTCTGAGCAGAGAGAGCAATACCAGCACCCAAATGAAGAGAGAAGTCGCTGCAACAAGTCAAGTTTAATTCAGTCAAGTGATCGTTGTGAGAGGTAATAAAGGTAAAAGTTCCAAATGGCCACACTTGGCTAAATTGCATTTCTAGACTAATTCTTTGCTGTGAATCCAAGGTAAGTCAGCTCACAGAAAGAGCAGGGAGGCAGCCAGCAAGCGACCTAAGTGTGCCTTCAGGGCAGTAGCATAAAGGAACTGGAGAGAGAGAGAGCTGTTCACCTGGGGATTAATGAGCAGGAAGAAGGTTCTGCTATTACACCTACTAGCTGGGCAGTGAGGCAGTAGATTCTTTTTCTGAAAGAGGTGAGTACATTCCTGATGTTGAAGTGTGTTTAAATTTATACCACACCAAATACTGCAGAATAACTTGATGTTTACTAGGCTATGTATTCAGTGGCTCCTAGCCTTCCAATAGAGAACACTCCTTTCCATAGGGAATCAAGCTGTGAATATTTTAATAGGTCATCATCATGATCACTGGGTACAGCAGGAAAATCTTGGCAGCAGAAAGAAACGGGTTTAATTGGAGAGGATTAAAGGTGTGTCAGTGTTGGTTTTATCTGACGCTCTTTCAAATCAAAGTATGTCTATTTGTAAGCAGTTTATTTCTTGTATAGTTTCTTTAGTTTATTGGTGATTTAGAAATACATGAGTCTTGTGTAATATCAAGAGGGGCTTTAACCTGTACATTGTAAAGACTTGTGTTAACAAGGTTCCAAGCAGAGAAAATCAGATTACTTATCTGTGTCACTGCTTTGCCACTGACCCTGACAGTTTAGTGGTGATTTATTGTTTCTGGCATGCCTTCTAGACCTGTTAGCAGAACGCTCCAAGCAGAATTGCCCTGAAGTTTTTAGGAGTCCCTAGAGAACTGCACTAAAAGCCATTTCCTCCATCCATATCATGTATCAGCCACAGCATGGAGAAACACTTTTAGAGCAGCGCTATCTAACTTGCTCCTTTCTTTTACTGCAATTATTTCTTCAGCACGGCATTCAAGTCTATGCTTTGCCTTTTGCTGTGACACGTGGGCCAACCTCACATATGTCCTGCAGCGTTCTGGGCTTGACTTGGCAGGTTTCTGCTGAGCATGCTCGTTCAGCGTTTTGCTTCATAATCAAACGTGTTCTTTTCAGAAGAGCTATGCGTGTGCTTAAAGTAAGTATGTGTTAAAGTGCCTTGGGGCTTACAGCCAAGATGACAAACACAGAATTCAATTCTAAACAAGCTGTTCTTAAAGATTTCTTCATTACATCCCATCAAGGCATTTGGCATGTTGCTGGGACGTTGTGCTTAAAAAAATCCTGGAGAAAAGAGAAATACCCAATGTTAGTACTGCTGATGATTTGAGTCGCTTGAGGTCACAGATTTGCCTGTCATGGTGATAAAAGGATTAATCTCTTTGGCTTTTACTTCCTCAAGAGATCCTTCATCCTGTAGTTGGTATGCTGGAGAGGAACTAGTTCTCGCTCTTACTGTACATCTGCTTGGAGGAGAGGCAGATACTTTGTCATAGTTCTCATATTGGACATCTTGCTAAGACTGTATGTAGGACCAAAGCAATGAGCTTAGAGTCTGTCATTGTCTATCTATCCCAGAAATGCTTCTGTGCATTTGTTATCTGAGGTGCAAATAAGGTTCTTTAATTGCAGATGAGCTTTTTGGAAGTAGTAGAAGCTTTGCGTGAGAGTAGGATGTTTGGTGGTTTAGACTGAAGGTGTGAAGCACATGCATAAACTAAAAGTTTATTACACCTGTCATTAAATTTCTTCTTTTTTTTCTTTTTTTTCAGAAGGATGACAACCTTGCTTTGTTATATAACAGACTTTAATTACAAATGGAGCATTGGTCCTGTAATCTGTATGTGTGTGAACTGTCAGTTAGTAACCTTAACTTTCCTAAGTGCTACTGTGTAGACAGGCTCTTGGAACAAGTGCTATTTGCAATGAAGTGAAACTTGGTGCAGCTGATACTAGTGACGTATAAGCCTGGACTAAAATGGAAAGCATTGTGAGTTCACCTGTGCCTTGCAGGCAGGATCATATGCTTTTCAACTGGCCTAGCCAAAAATCTGTTTGTACGTAGATATCATTCCTTCCCCGTGGTAGTCACTGAACAGATACTGTTCTACATGCCAGAGGTTTATAAGAGAGCTGGTGTCCCTGTATCCAACACACTTCATCTCTGAAGCCTGGGCTGTTCTTTTGACTTGGAATAAGGACACATTCATTCCAAAGTCTGTGATCCCCACTGCCATAAATATCTTTCTTCTATGTTTTTTTTTTTTTTGTGTGTGTGTGTTTTGTTTTTGTTTTTTGTTTTGTTTTGGTGTTTTGCTTAATCTTAATGAAAGGATCACTGATTATGTTGTCTATTTTAATTCAAGTGACTTTCCATACCCTATGGGGTTAATTATTTCTCGTTAAAAAAAAAAAAAATGATGACCAAAAATTGCATACAGTGTTCTAGACTGCATTTCATTCAGACAGGTGAGTGTCTTGGTATTGCTACTGACTGCTGACAAAAAGGTAACCTTAGGTGTGTTTGGGGGCCTATATGTTAAACCTAAAATGTGAGATTCAAAAAGCAGACTTCTTATATGAGTTTGTGTATAGTTTGAAGACTCCTAATTTTAATATTCAGAGAGAAATATATACCACATACATGCTTTATATCTAACTGAAAAATCTGAAAGCACTTCAGTTAATTAAATTTCTTCCACATCCCTGTGGGCAAGGTAAAATACATAATATCCAAGGTTTACATCACTTCCCAAAAAAATGTAGTTGCCTAAGGTATTTAAGAGTCGGATTTATTTATTAGATCAGTACCCAGATCCATTTGTGTTACATTTGAAGAACTCGTACCACTGAAATGCCAGGAATGGCAGTGGGAATGGTGGTGAATGAAGGAATTAAAAGGTAAGGGTGATTATTCCCGAAGTTAAATTTCACAATTTAATGGAGCAGGAATTTATGGACTGTATGTCTGCCAGTGAGGCCTTGTAACATCTGGGGAACTTGAGGCTCCCTGTTCTTCTGGAATATTAGCTGTCAAGTAGTCACAGCTCTGCTTCACCTTGCCCTCAGTTCACCTTAGCAGCATGTGTCTCTAAGGATTCAGTTTCACCACACAGGGTGAGCAGAAATAGCAGCTTACTGTCACTGAAAAGAGAAAATACGTGTCCCTCATCTCAGCCCTCCCTTTCTGTCTCTATGGTTTTGCTTCTTACCATCTACTGCTGTTAACAGTTGTTGGATTCCTCTGCAAGCCAATGTAGCTCACAAAAGCAACAGGAAAAAAAGAGTAGCTCTTTTACTTTTGACTACATTAGTAGCTGGTTGTAAGTAACATGATGCAATAGGAGCAAAGCCATGTATTTGATGCCAGGTACTGGATACCCACTCTGTATGCATCAGGGTGTTTCTGACTCTGTGTAGTCCTATCCTGTAGACCGAATGCCCTTTCGTTGGACATTCGGGTTGGAGTGTATTAGATAAGCTTCTGGAACATCTTTCAGCTGAGTTTTATGTAGACCAAGTGTGGTAAGTGGGGACAGTTATGCAATTAATTCCCAAAGCATACCCCCGTCCTGGGCTGAAACAGAGATGTGGCCTTAGTGAATTGAATCAGCTCTGCAGGGGAATGGTGCAGATGGAAAGCTAAGAGAGGGGGGGATGACCGGCTGTCCTGGATGACAGCTCAGATACTGTCCAAATCTGAGTTCCTAGTGCCTACCTTCTGAACTACTTGATACCAGCTCTAGTTCACTTAAAAAAGCTGACAGGCTTACAGCTGAGAACTGCATGCCATGCAAAGTGGGAAGACTTTAATTAAAAGTTCAAGTTGTCCTGCCAGCTGAAAGTGTCCATTCAAGAAGATGGTGCAGATGAGCAAGGATTCCTGAACTGTAAACAAGTGATAACATTCATAGACTGGGGCGAGCTTTGGGCACGCATGTTGTCAGCTGTGCTTGATCTACACATAAAAATCAGTCCTGAAAGAATATTTGCTGCACTGTGCTTTTTGAAAACTGCAGCGTGTGACTCTCAAATAAAGTGATAGTGGTGTAGGATAAGCTCCCAAATGGAAATCCATGGCCAAAAGTTTAAACAAATAGTACTGTAAGCACCAGAGCTGATGGAGCACACCACGTTTTATTTTCTATCTTGTAGTTGATAGCTACATCATTGTAGTGGGTGACTGAAGCCTTTCAGAAAGATGGATAATAGTTTTCCTGTATGCAGGTTCTCTCATTTATAGAAATTCACAGCTATTCTGAGTAAAGATAAAACAGTCTTCCTTCCCTCTTCTGCCAGTTTTCTTTAAATGTATAGAACATAAACATTTTTGAGGGGACCTGCTCCTCTGTCCTGTGTGGTTTGAATGGGCCAACGCTCTCTCTACACAAGGTGTGATTACATTAGCCTTGTTTCCATAGGGAGCCACCAAAACTGAGGAGGTGAACCAGATGCAAGGAAAAAGACATAGTAAATCTTTGCAGCACCCACCTTTCTCCTACCTGCCTCATCAGTGAGGTCCCAAGCCTTTTCACAGACTCCATTTGTAGTTGGTGAGAAGAGATGAGCATTGCAGAACTGGACTGGAATTCTGAACAGCCGATGGAAGGTTGTGGCCTGAGAGGCACTTTGGGAGCATAGGACTCAGATTTTCCAGATCACAGTTGTGTGCTTTGCTACCTAAACTCTTTCATGTATCAGGTTCTAAATTAATAGGCAAGTTTTTATTTTAGACTCCTATCTAAGAAATCTGGAAATTTAACTGGGACATGGGAAAACAACTTGGTTTGGGAGAAAATGTTTTCTAGTTAGGATTTGCAGTAGCCAATTTTCCCTCTGAATTTAGTTTGCAATGCTGGATGTCTCATGTCTTTAGTCTTCTTGCAGGCATGGTCCTGTAACTGCATTTTGGAGCTCAAATATTTTTGCTTTTCTTGTTAATAGCTTAAAGATGGATTCTTCCAAAGAACCTGAGCCTACAGGAGAATTCAAGTGTCAGCTGTGTGGCTTAACAGCTCCATACACGTACTATGGGCAGAAGCCACCAAACACACACTCTATTGTGTAAGTATAGTCTTTCATGTTTTACAGACTTCATTTATGCTCAAGGCATTGGAAACCTTGTACTGCAGAACAGTGTGTGCTGATTTAACCCAGTAATATGCTATATTGACTCTGAACCTAAGATTTGGTACTTAGTGACTTTCTTTTTCCATAGGAAAGCAATTTTTTTAAGTGTCAGTCTTGATAGCGAAAACAAAAATCGTTCCAATCCTGCTTCAGTACTGTGGACAGACTTGTATTTTGCATATTTCTTAACTTAGTGGCCACCCTATAATTTACCTATACCATAATTTTCTTACTAGAATACTGTTGACTGTCAGCACAGCCTTTCTGGGAATAGCCTGTACCTCACAGCTGTGTCAGCTGGGCAACATGTAAACACAGCATGAATTTCATATCTATGGTAAATACACTTTTTAAGAGCTGTTTGACATGTGGAGTTTTGAACAGCGGTGCTTTTTTGTACTAGACAATTCTTGGGCATTAAAGTGTGTGGCAATTTAGTACGTATTTACTTTTTAGAAGACTTAAGCCTTTTCTATCTCTGCCAAGCAGGGATAGTTTGACCAGAAACAATGCAGTTAGTGCTTTGTTTGCAGACATCATATTCACCACAAAACAAAGCACTTAGCTTTAAATGTGTGAGCAGTTCTTTTGAGGCCATCCTAGTCAACGAATCCATCAGGCAAAGATATTCAGGAACAAACTGGAAATCAGGTATATACTCGGTGTCTCACCCTTCTAAGGCTGCTCGGTTTCTTATAAAGTGGAAGCAGCCGTTGATCACCACTGACTTCAGCTGAGATTAGATTTGTTATCCTTAGACAGCTGTATTTTTATCATTCCAAATCCCACAGTGCTACTAATTTTCTCTTTGTCAGCTCGGAAGAGGAATGGACTCCCTTTGATCAGGTACTTTTGTAAAGAGTCTGGATTAAAGCTGAATGTGAATCTTAACTCTAGGTTATCCAAGCTTGGATTTAACATCTAGACTTTAACTGAATTGTTGAGATTCAAACAGCAAAAGAATAATGATGTAGCGTAACACTTCTGTATGTGCATAAAAGAAATAGCTTTACATACTGTCTTTCTTGATTTATTTTCCTACCTACTCACTAGTCCTAAGTGCAGTGCTACAGGAACCATATGCCAAACATGAAGGCTGGTACAATGGCCTGGACTCTATGCTGATGATGACTACATCAAGCCTGAAAATCTTGCAAAGGAAGCTTTGCAAAGATAATCCAGTGTTTATATGCTAGAAGACTTGTTAAGGAGTTGATCTGCCATGTAAAGATGCCAGCTTCTTGCTAACAATGAAAGGGTGAAAGGCCCCTTTTTCTATGAGTGGAGGGAGAAAAGAATGCACCTACAGGTGCTCATGTACATGCGTGTGTTTATATGCAGGCAATTAAAGATGCTAGTATGAGTTAACAGTATCTTTTAAATACGTATTATACTCCATATTACTACAGAATTCAAGATTGATTTATATGCAGAAATAAGCCAGCCTTGCAGGGTGCGGACAGACACCAAACTGACTTCTGCTATGTTTTGCCTAGAGCTCCCAGGAAGAACAAGGCTTTATCTTTCCCAAGCAGGTTGCCAATTTATTAATAAATGCAAATTATTAATAAATGTTACCCTGAAGCAAACAGTACAGTCTCTGACACAAAGGAAGAATATATTGGATCATTGTAATGCTTTGTGCTAGCAGCTCCTGCTTTGTGCTAGCTGCTCCTAAGAACCATAGCTTTACAGCACAGACATAACTAAGAGCAGTAAAGGCTCTTTTTATTTTATACTCAGTGTATGCAGCTTTGGAAGAGAAATCCTACTTAAAGTTGTGCAATTGAGGTAATAACTTGAGAAAGTACTAAAACTGGCTGTGTGAAGGAGTGCCTGTCATGAAAACAGACCATAAGAAGTACTTGAAAGCAAAGCATTAAAAAAATACCCAATAGGACAATGTTGAGATTATCACCAATTGCCCTAATCTTGAAAGCTAGATAGTGAAGCATTATAGACAGAAAGCAGTCACAATGCTGGTTTTGAAGAAGAAGGGAGCTGCATAGCTGCTACATTGCCTCATGCAACACCAGGAGGGAAGGCTGCCACCCTTTCAGCCTCCCCGATTTCCCTGTTTGAGCTCTTCCCATATGGTGAGGCTTACCTTTAAAAGTGTGAAATTATTCTCTTATAGGATTTTGGAAGACAGTTATGTCATGAAGGACCCTTTCACCCCTGACAAGGAAAAATTCCTCATCCTTGGGTCTCTGTGCAGTTTGTGTAGAAGAACAGTGTGTGTTGGTGCAGTAAGTAACAAACAGAACAAACTTCTTCAATCATTTCTTTTTGTCCCAGTCCTGCTGACGTATTAGAGAAGGACCACGCATCAAAAACCCAAACATGTTATTTTTGAGGCTGGCTAATTGTATGTTCTTGTTGATTTCCCCGTGATAAAGCTAATAAATGGAAACAATCAGCAACTTTAAGTGTGCTATTTACTGAGGAGCACACTCCAGCCTCACAAACACAGTGCAGACTCTTCTAATTTCTCAGCACATGCAAATGCAGGGGACTTCACATACTACTTCAAGACCATAAGGTTACTCCTTATAGTATATTGTATTATAACAATGGTAGAATTTTTCCATAAAGAGGACACGAACATCCATGGATTATTAGGTTTGCATATGCAATGCAGGCTCACCATTGTATGTGCAAGAGCTCATGTAGAAATTAAACAGAGAGGAGAGTTGTGCAATGCTGTGATAGCTCTCTAAAGAAGAATGAATTTGAATAGCAGCCAGCACCAACTTGAAGCTATGAAATCTGAGTGCAGTCCAGAAAGGTGGTATAAAATTACAGTTGTCTTAATAACTTCTCCTCAGTGCTGGGCTGGTCCCTTTGTTTGCTGTGAGTTCAAAGCAAAAATGAAGACAAGTTGTTACACAGTTATCACTGTCTGGAGGCTGTACTACGCTTCTTTAAGGCAGTACAATGAATGAGAAAATTCAGGCTCTACTCCTTTCCCTCAGCACGCTAGTTTTGTGGCTGAAAGAGACTTGGAACTCATGCAGTGGTCAGGATGCATGGATGAGTCAACCCAGGAGGAAATGTCACCTGATCATTTAAATGGACTACAGCATGTATTTGTTCAACCAGATGCCACTGCCCTAAGAGCAGCCAAATCCTGGCCTTTCTTCCAAGGTGGTCATTCCTTATCTCGGAGCAATGTGCTTAAATCTGGAGTGCAGCTAATAGCATGTATCTGAGCACCTTAATCTTAAGTGTCAGCTTCAGCAGTTTTCAAATTCAACCTTTTCAGCCCTTTCTTTGTTTGCTTTTTCAAGGGGCTAGCTTCAGTGACACGATTCTTGCCAAAAGTAGCTAGTAATGTGAGTTTAAAAACAAAAAGCCAGCCAAACGAAGAGAAAAAAATAAAAGACATGCACTTTGTAAAGGTGTGGAATTTTTTTTCTCATGTTGTTTGGTGGCCAGATATATTTCTGGTAGGACAAAGCAACGCTGGTGGCATCCTCAGAGCAGGAAGTGAGATAATGTGGGCAGCTGAGGCAGTTCATATGCCAATGCCAGACTATTTCTGTGTTGGAACTGAGGAAATTCTCCTAAGTTAAAAATAAAGGTCAAATTATGCTCACAAAATTTAGAGGGTTGGAGAAACACAGTTGAAAGAAAATTGAGACTCTTGGACAAGTTTAAGTGTTATTCTGATTTGCAGGGAATTATTACTGAGCATGAATTTATTACACTGCTATAGGAGGAGTGCGAAATTAGCACTTTTCTCCTGATTATGTTTGTTTACCATTTTTGAAGTCTGTTCTGTCATGTCAATGAAAGAAAATCAAAAAAAAGATTAGTGTTTGCAACTGAGATTTGTTTTTCTTTCTGGAACTATCTGAGGATTCCTGTGGGAATCAGATGAAGCCCAAGTGCTGGACTCGAGTTTGTAGAGCCAAGTAGCTTAAGGCAGTTGTGTAGTTGTGTGCATGTACACAGTGTGAAGGTAAAGCTGACATGTGAGCAAGGTCCTCCTTGTGACAGTGAACATCCCTGTCTGGGCTGGTGGTTGCCTCACTCACACACAAACAGCCAAATTAATAGTGAGCATATAGGCAAGTGCAGATCACATAGTTAGGGGTAACGAGCTTGATTCTTGCCCTAGCAAGTCAGGTTTACCCCTCCTATGTAGAGGCACAGGATTAGTAACTCAGGCACACTTTGGGCAAACTGGAGCTCTTTTTGCTATTTGCATTCACAATTTAAGTATGTTGAATTTATGAAGAATTCAACAGATATTTTCAAGGCTGGCAATTAAACCTATCAGAAATATTGAGGTTCAGCCTCTCAGTGTCCTTCCATATAGTCTTCCTCTTCTGAATGCAGGCGTGTTTTTTTATTTTGAAAGATTTAGTAACAGTTTCAGTTAATCTAGAGCATGGCAGTATAGAAGACATTAGCTGTGAACTAGTAAAAGCTTCTTTTAAAGCTTTTTGCATTCCTGCCTATTTTAGCTGTTGTGTAAATACGTCAGGCATTTACTTTTTGTTATCTGAGTCTTCAGGTTTCCCCTAATGGTATCACTCAAAGGAAAACCTTAATCATAAATTATTGAAAATAAATTCCTTACCAAACTGGCCAGGCCAGATAGTGAATCATGCATACAACTGTGGTTTCCAAATCTATTTAGCAATGCTGCTTAGGTAACATTGAAAGAGATCTGCAGAAATGATAATTAATGCTTTAAACACCCACACCAAAGTAGGTAAATACATACTATTCCTCTTTCATGTAGGGAAGATTAGAGTGTAGGGAGTTAAAAACTTATCCAAGGCAATAGAGAGAGCCAAAGTTATGATAATATCTCTGTGGGTTGTTTCTGATTCCTGCTATTGCTTGACCCAAGTACATCAGCTGAGCCTTGTGCTGTTTCCATGATGTTATAACGTGGGAATCGAAAGTAAGAAAATCATATTTTCTTGATCATCATTTGCAAAGAGGTTGGAGCAATATGACGGAAAGCTTTCAGTGACAGGTTGCTAACATTTCTCTACTAACTCAAAATATAGTACCAGACTAACGTGTAGTAAAAATAAGACTTTTCTGACCCTAGGTTTGGCAAAGGGATTGGATTTAATTTGCTAGCTTTTGTATCTAAGAATCAGATTTTAGGCTTTTCTTGAGACACTCCATGCTAGCTGAAGGGTCTTTACAGCTGCTGTGCCAAGGAAAGTCATGATTTATGTTCTATATGATGTTCATAAGCTCACGTCTTCAGATAGTCTCTGAAGTCTCGCTATGTTAATTTTACAGTCAATTTGCATTGTACTCACCCTAATGAACCAGTCTTTAGCACGTTATTGATAAGTACACTTGGTACAACTGGAAGTAATTCTAATGATTGTCTTAAAATGTGCCAAAAAAAAAAAATAAAAAAAAAACAAAACCCCCAAACCACTGTAAAAAGTAGGATAATAAAAATATTTTTAAAAGTCTTTAGAAGGACTGAGTGCCTTTTTCCTGTTTCTCTTTCATTAAAGGGGAGAGGAAATGATGTAATGTGACCATGTTAGTCATTTAAAGCAGGTATTTCCTTTTATTGCAACACTTACTAAAAATAGGTTTGAAACACTTAAAAGAAGTGACTTTCAAAGAAAAAAATGAAGAAAGGGGGCAATTTGCATCTGTTATTGCTCAGAATTGCAGCAGAATCTGAGTAAACAGTGACCTTGGATGTGATTGTAGGTATTAAGTGATAAATGTAACACTACAACTGCTTTCCACTCAACTTTCAGTCATGCAAGGTCAGTCCTGAAGAAGGTTAGGCAGAACCTTTCCTTTACATAGGGTTTCCTTTATAAGCACGCTAAAAATAATGCTGCTGTCCATATTACTTTTTAACACGATCTACATGAGAAGAGAAATAAACTCTGTCAGTCAGCTTTGACAGCTCAGTTTTGCCTGAACCGAATGAAAATGCCCCCTCCTGACTTGTTTGTGGATGTCATAAAACATACTAAAGAGTTAAAGAATTGTCCACTTAAGGATGGAGCCTTGTCAGGACAGTGATCAAAGGACTTGGATATACGTAATAGATGTAATTCGTAGCAGGTAGGCTACATTATCTCATGACTGAGAGAGGAGTGTGAGGACTATAGGTGTGTGTACCTGGAATCCGGATGTGCGTGGGTCATAGGCATGATTTTGCATAAGCCCCATAGGTGGAAATCAGCAGAAGCTGGCAACTCATCTCAGCTAATAGAATGCAAGTTGAGCACCTGTATGTCTGTAAGGAGCTTGGTCTTAATGTCTGAGGTTCCCATCTGCAGAGTGGGGCAAAAGCCTCTTCTGCCTTTGCTACTGCTAAGCAGAATCTTTGGGTGCAGTGGCCATCCCTATGGAGCCATGAAGTTAACCTGAGGGCCTGGGGAGCTGTGTGCCATATTGTAATACAGGCAACAATAGCAGGGCCAACTTAAAGCCTAATCTTCCCTTTGTAACTGGCAGCTTAATGTATTAAGGATATTAAAGGACAAAAAACAATAGGCTGTGGAGACCATGCAGGGGCCTTTTCAGAGGGCAGGGCCTCACATGGCTTTGAATGTGCAAAAGCCTGACAACTGGTGCAAAAAAGGACAATAGATGAAGAGAATTTGTCACACAGAGGCAAGGTGACTGTGATTTTGATATAATCATGTGGTACCTACTGTTGAAGTGCAGACAGTGAGTGACAAGGGAAACAAAAGTGAGAACAGAAATGCAGAAGTATCCAAACCAAGTTCTTAGAGAAAGGCCAGCCGCAAACCATCGTGGCAAGAAGAAAACTTTGCTATTTAGGTAAAACCCTTGAAATCTACTGCACCCAGAAAGATGTCCTGATCCATCTGAATTGATGTCTTTATTCATGCTTAAATCCCCAAGAATAATCCATCAGTAACACTGCTCTAGCTTACTTATTAAATCCTGTTTGGAATTTAGTGATCTGCACGGCGGGAGAACCATGAACTTCAGTCTCACTGCAGGGCTAAAGAGTAACACTTCAATAAGCTTCTCCTCCAGTTGTCTGAACTCTGCACTGCAAATAGATTAAAATATCCCAGCAATTTTGCTTCTTCCCATTCAATAATTCTATTCATTCAGTGATTCTATTCTATATTCAATAATCCCATTCAATAATTCTAGCATCTGGTTAGAGCTAACTGTGTGGAAAATAAATACAGGGTCTGTAACACTCTTAACTAAATCAGATGTTAACTATGTCAGATCACAAAGCCATTCCATTTCAAGGGCAGGGAAAACATCTTTGCGCACAACAGATTTTAATACTTTGCCTTCAATAATTTGGCAAGGGATGTCCACTCAACCTTTAGTACGATGCATGTTTTTAGTTTTTAATCAGAGAGTACCGGAGGTTAATGGGTGAAATCTCAGTTAAAGGATGAAATCTCTGTTGAATTGTCTCAGCTGAATTAAATTCAGTTTTCTTTTCTGATTACTGGACATCTTTATGATATTCATGTAATATACTTTAAGTATTCTCCCGGGGCTACGCAAACATGCAAATTACAAAGACAATTAAGTTTTCTGGTAGTTGTAGAAAAGTATGCAACTAAAGTCTCAGAGCTTACTGTTCCTGGCCTATGTTCTTTGTGCTTGTGTTTGCCCTTTCACTGTTTCATGGAAATTGGCGAGAAGAGCTTTCTGAGACTTCACATCTCAAATGCCAGTTCAGTAAGCTGAAAGATCCTCCTGGCAGGGAGAAATCTTGGGAAGATAAATGAAGGCATAGCAATAGAGGAGAACTTTGCTGTTTAGGTGAAACCCACAGAATCTGTTACTCCCAGAAAGATGTTCTGATCTGTCTGATGTCTTCATTCGTGTTTAACTCTACAGGAATAATCCATCAGCAACAGCAGCTCAGCTTACCCACTACATCTTGTTTATAATTTAGTGATCACACCAGGAGATCCATGAATGGCTCTTGAAGGAAAAAGCCAATTGCAAGGAAATCAGTAACTGCTTTCTATAGTGTTGAGCTGATGAAGGTCAATTCTTTAAAATAAGTAACATAATTGTTTATTTGGTTAGTTTTTGTTACAGTCCAGTTTTTATTTTTCATTCAGTACCTCAAATCAGATGTTAGAATTACTGGACAGAGGAAACAAAATTGCTGGTGTATTTTAACCTAGAAGAATAATTTAATTCAGAATAAAGATTCTACATATAGGTGTGGTTTAATGAGACTGGAAACTAAGCAGTTCCATTTTGTGTGTACAGCTAATACTGTTTTCTTTACAGGAATGTAGTCTGTTCTACACCAAAAGGTTCTGCCTCCCCTGTGTGAATGAAAACCTACAGGCTTTTCCTTTGGAAATACAAGAAGATATGGATAAAAGGAAGCCCCAGTCAAAATGCTTGACTAGGAAAAAAAAGGATTCAAGAACATAAATACTGAAAGACCAAGAAAGAGAGACAGTTCTTTGGCTGAGCTTCCTCCTCTCTCCTTTTTAAGACTATTATGTTGCTCCTTTTAAAGTAGTGACCTTCATTAGCTCACTTCTACAGGAAACAGTGACGCATTTCCCCACAACTACTTTGGCTTCAACCATCACTGTGCAGCAATTGCAGCACCAAAAGAATGGCCTTGAGGTGCCGAAAAAGCAGAAAGAGTGGCAGGCAGGCCTTGTCAAATGTACGTAGCAAAAAACTAAATAGTGTTAAAGCATAGGAACTACATCCAAATTTCCCATTTGCTATTTTAATGTTTTGTGTTCTTGATGCTCCTCCACTGTTATGAAAAATCTGAGAGATATGTCTGACTTAATTCGCTGAATGTCCAAGGAAGTAAGTACCAACTGTTAACCTCCCATTGCTGGCTTAGTAAGATTACAGTGAGGAAGGAACTCAAAGCTTAATTTTTAAGTCCAAAATAAAACTAGTAGGACAAAATGTCATAGATAGATAGCCACAGAAATACCTAAATTGGAGATTCTGATGTCAATCCTATCACAGAAAGTATGTGCTTTTATGATAGCAACATTAATTTTTTTTTAAATAATAATTTTTAAAAGGATACAAATCTGCAGTCATTCTGCACTGTCTTCCAGTCCATCTCTGCACAGTGACAGAAGAGGTTACTTTGTCTAGTTTAATCTGAAAATAGGGAAATTCAGCTACTAAACTCTATTTTCTGAAGCGGGCAATTGAACTATCAGGATTTGAGAAACACAGTTTTAGTTAAAATATATATATATATATATATATATATATAATTGCTGGGAGAAAAAGCAATTTCTTTGTATGTTGGCTTCATGAATGTCTGTGTTGACTTTGTTGTAATTACAAGGAACATTCATATGTTAATATAATCAATCAGTCACACACCTCGAGGATGTGTCCAGAATGCTCCATAATCACCACACTCGTGTTATTTATTCAAGGTTTTTGGCCACTGGTTCAGAACCAGTATCAATGCCTCGGTTAATATCTCTCCTTTTCTCTACTCTTTCAGCTTTATAATTTGTTTTATACTTACACAGTCCTTTTAGAAGAATCAGCCACGTATCTGTTAAAAGAAATTAAGCTAATTTTAATGAGTTATTTTATGTTTTTTAAGACTTTCTAATGGCCTGGAATCTTTCATTGTGTTTTTATTGAACCTCGTGTATTGGTTTCCACTGTTGGAGACTGGAATTTCTTGCAGTTACTAGAGGAGCAATCATGGATCTGTTACAACGTTTTTCAAGCTCTAGTTGCTCTTGGGCATGAAATGCAGAGACCTCTTTAATTGCCTAAAAAAGATACTTGTTAGAACTCAACATTTCAGATTCCTTTCTGCAGTAATAAGAAGTTACTCTCAAATAAAGTAATGTACCGCTTGCTTAAAATTAGTGGTATTAAATTTCAGTTTCATGTTACACACAGTTCCCCCCCACCCCCTCCATACTTAGTATGAGATCCTATGGTATGTTTACACAGGCAAATGTCATTCTAAAACATTACCTAAGTTTTTATTTTCTTTATTACACAGTGTTTGCAACAGGCTGTATGTTAACTCTTAGCCTGAAAGTAGGTTTTAAAAGCTTGGTGAGTGCAGTTTGCATCTGAATGAAAGTGTGCCTTTGGGCTGTAAGATACTGGAGGCCTGGGAGGTGCACCCATACAGTGCTGGGAAGGACCTCTGCTCTCAGTGCTGTTTCTCCTCTTATTCAACCTACTCTGTGCCCTTCTGTCATCTGTGGTCTTTGTGCAAGGAAAGGAAAGCTGGCCTACGTGTGATTAGGGATCTCCTGTAATGACAAGGAGTTATTATCTGGGTCTGACAGTTACTACTTGCATATTCTGCATTCTAATATTTCCTACTGAACGTGGGCATTACGCTCTCTATCACAACGTGTTGGTATATATGTGCTTTTACAGACCGAATGCTGTCATCATACCTAAGCTTACCACGACTTAGCAGCCGTGGGTCCTTCCTTTCAGTATGCACAGAGCCTTTACAGTTGGGTTGTATCAGCTTCTCTGGGTACTTTCTGCTGCTGAAAACGAGGCCTTTGATCCTGCCGCATACAGATGATGAAAAAAAAAAATGTTTATTTGCTGTGATTTTCCTTCAGCACCGTTTTACCACTTCAATAAATCCCTGGGTTTGCAAAGGAAGGGATGCGTTTGTATGTTACACATGCATTCCTAACAGTTAATCTACAAGCATCCACACGTTCGAGATACTTCAAATATTATTCTGTCATTAAAAAACCCTTGTAATACTCACGTATTATATGGTAAGCATATGTAATACTTCTTTCTAAAAACAGACATTTGTTGCCCCCACCCCCCCCCCCCCTAATAAGTGCAGCCATTCCTACCAAAGCTCACTTTGTCCACTCTTGGTCACTGCTAGAAGTAGCATCCCTGATGTGAAGCCCTGCTCACCCCGGGTTCTGACTCTGCACACATTGCCAGGTGAGGACATAAGCTGTACAAGAGGTCAGAGCAGAACTATCTTAGTGTACTTAAAAGCTACTGATGCGTTTGGTCATTGGAAGGGATTCAGTTAAGACGTGGCAACTGCTTTGGATAAAGTGCAAGAGGCCACCAGCAGAGTGTAACAGCTCTGCCTGTCTCAAAACCACAACACTGACATGAATGATTGTCCTGGACGTAAAAGATCAGCACAAGCCTTTAGGTTCATTTTAAAAATACTTTATTTTTTTTTTTTAAACCATTAAGGCAAAAAACATATTGCAAATTAATTGTGTTTACATTCAATCTTGCAGGATAACTTTTTTTTTTTTCTTTTTAAAGCACAGAGGTTTCTACCAGTCTCTATACAAGCAGTGAATCCAACCATTTATTTTTTTTAAAGGAGAAGGAAACAAAAAAACAATGTAAAAAAGTTCCAAGTTTTTTCATTCTATCTCGGTAGGCCGGTAACATCTGAGAAGCCATCATCACGTTACACCACATGGGATTTTTACACTCACGCTTGTGTAAGTGACTTTGCCTTTCCTATAAGTCCCTGTGAGCCCAGGGCTGCCATTCTTTCCTGGAAATCCCACCTGCGTCCGATCTGACAGAAAGACCCTCAGGAACCTGGCAGCTCTGAGTGGGATTTCACTGGGAAACACATTCCATGGGAATCAGGTTTGACTACTCCCTTCGAGAAATGTCAGCTCTTTGCAATAAAACACACCCCAAAACTCCTCTAGAAATAATAATAATAAAACAAAAGGTGTCTGGAAACAATGATTTGTCTTTTTTTTTTTTTCTTCTTCTTTAATATCATTATCTTGATACAATTAAACACTTGTTAGCTCTACTGATTAGGATTTGGCAACGCTAACAAAAATGTGCTTTTTTCAGTCGTATCAGATAACAGACAATTTAAGACACCGCAAAGGGTTTTAACATCGTGGTGTAATTAAATCGTTACATTCCTAAGGAAAATCAGAGTGATTGTATAGTTGTGAAATATCAGGAGCAATATGAAATGCGGCTCATCTGAGAAGCTGACACCACAGATAGTGTCAAACAGCATCAGGGGTGTTCTCCTTAAAATCTGCACTATTCGAAGTTAGATTAGCTTTGTTGTTACTAAGGAAGCCGTAAATGTTCTGCTTCTGAAACCGGAGGAAAATATTTGTGGCCACTGAGAGGGAGCCACGGCCTCCCACTGCCAGCCGCCCGCGGGAGCTGTCCCTGCAGGGAGCGGGATGAGGGATTTCGTTGAAGAGGCCTCTTCCCGTCCTCTGTGTGACTGTCAGCCGACAGAACAGCACAGCTGCTGAGCGGATCTGGTGGCGAGCGCCTGCTCATCCCCAGCAGCTCCAAAGAGCACTGCGTCTCCGTGAAGGCAGTTCCTACACCGGGCAGCAAAACTTTCCTGTAGCACGCAGGTGTGCCTGAGGTAGCGAAGCCTGGATGTGGATGGCTCTATGTGTGGCAACTCGCACGTGAATCGCCCAGCAGTTTTGCTAATCTTAACGATTCCCATTACACATCACAGAAGAGATTTTGAATGTTTATGCTGTACTCCTACGCAGTAGGAGGAGAGTGTGCCAGTATTTTGGTTGGCTAATATTTATCACCACCGTTTTGTTTTTTTTTTCCTTTCAGGGGTGAAGAATGCCTTAAAACTTTTTGCATTGGTCGTGCTGCTTTTCTTGTTTTTTTTTTCTTTTTTTTCTTTTCCATAGTAGCAATTACTGCTCATGCATATCCAACCTGAGAAAACATACCAAAATACTTAAAATGGCTTTTAAGTACCTTATGTCTGCTCTTGCAGTCCAGTCCATTCTTAAGGCCCAGCCTGTATGGAGATTAATCTCTTTTGTGCCTGTAGCCTACCCCTGGGCAGAGGCAGCTCAGCTGAAATTGAGGTCCTTGCAGTAGAACTTGGGTTTTGAAACAAGGTTTCAGTGGAATCTGACAACACTGATGCAATCAGTCAAGAAGATTAAGGGGGGGAAAAGGCTTCAGAAGCTGAAGGAGTAACAAAGCTGTAAGCACACTGGGGAAAACAGAAGAGGAATGCCCTTGCCCTAGGATGGGTTTAGTTAACAATGCATTTATATGACATATTTACAGCGTAAAGTGACACATCTGATGGTACCTCTTAAAGTTCTCTTCCATCGCTGCCTAAGAAATTCAGAAAAGAAGCATCCGTAGGTTAGCTTTCATCCTAACCAAAGACTCACTTCAAGGCAGTCTATGTTCTATGCGAAAGTACAGCTTTAAATGCGGTGCCAGTTGTCAATGCCAAACGGTGACAAGCTGCAGAATTTGTGACAGGAATAAAAGCCCAGGCAGGAATAAATAAATGCTTGTCTTTGACTTAAGGCCCACCACCCTTACCCATAAAAGTAAATCTTTCCTCGCTGTACAAAAGGCTTCACAAGATAAAGTATGAAACAAGTATTTAAATTAAATAATTTACATATTTTTCTTAAAGCACCTCTGTAATATAATTTAGTGAAAGTTTATACCTTGCAATTATATTCTATATTTTACAAATCAAAACGTGAAGAAATGGCATTACATTAAATTAAAAAATTCCATAGTACATACGATCAATACTCTCAGATCAAACCCACATATAATTTAAATCTCTAGTGAGAGGATAGCAGAGCTCATTAACCCTAGATTAAAAAAATATATATGCAACTTATTATCAAGAAAGCACTTGAGATATAAGCAAGTACCAGATGCTGTACTAAACCTTACATTTTGACACTTACTAAGGGGTCAGGGTTTTCAGTGAAGGTCCATTATTTATAAGAACTTATCCTTAAGTAATAACCCAACAGCTGCAAATGCATTTGTTAAAGGCAGATGTGGATTTTCTACTAAGTAACGTGGTCGCTTTTAAGGAGAGACAGAGCTGAAATTGTTCCTCTTTAGACACAGTAGAAGCAGCTACAGTGCAATCTCCAATTTCTTTGTCTGATACGATGCGCGGGTTGTCCAGGCTTCCCATTAGAAATAAGGAGGAAATTTCAATTCACGAGTGTGTGACCCAGCTCCTGTGATGAATAAATCTCCAAAGCTTTAGCAGTTTGAATAAACAAACAAATGTTTGGATGCTTATTATAAGCTCTTTGATTTGCAAACTTGTGCTAGCTCTCTCATGAGAACGGACTTAGTGCAACTGCTGGTATTTCCTAAATCTGTGCAGGCCAGAAATAAAGCTAAAATATGCTCTTTGGCAACACTTCAGCTTTCTAGCAGCTGGCTAGAACCAAAGCACAAAGGCACATGGAAATGACAAAAGAAGAACACTTCTTTAAAAGCCAACAAAGATTCAATTTCTGTAAGTGGAGAACATTCCCATCTATTGACAGTCAATTTGTGTTTAAAATAAAAGTGGATTTCTGAAATTTATATAAGGTACAATGCAATGTTTGTTTGTTTTTTTAAGACAGCTGTGCACTATCAAACTGATAACAGAATACCCTTGAACAATATATTATAGTTTAAAAATGAGTACTCCTAATTATTTGAAACAAACCCTTATTTTTCTTTGCTTTTTCTTTTCCCTGCTCCTAAAGTACCTATGGCTTACCAATAAATCAAAAACAAAGAAACAGAAACACCCTCCAAAGTGAATGGGCGGTAGGTTTGTTGAAATCCTAAATTGTACCATTGCTCCTTAGGATCCCTATCCACCTGTTGCCTCTGGCTGTAAGCTCATTGTGGGTACCTGGTCCCTAACCAGGTGTCTTCAATGCTATGACATTAAAATAAGCTAGCGTAGATAAGAATCAGATCAAAACTATAAGTAACAAGCTAGTAAGCCTTTACTAAATCTTTATCCTGAAATCTGCTAACTTTATTTCTCTCCACAGATTGAACATTTTAAAATATTAAATGATCTCTACGATGTGCAGATGCTGAGAGCTCCTCAGTAAGATACCTAAAACTTGTCAGACTCCAGACTTCTTGAAAATGAACATAAATTGAGTAATTTTGACATCTAATTGGCAAATATCTACTTCAGTCATCCACACAGGTCTTAGATATAACTTCTTAGAAGCATAAGGTTTACATTAAGAACTTCCTTTTGCACACTTATGCAAGTGAACTGTCTGCTCTGTTTCATTCCTTGAAAATCGCACAGAACGGCGGAATCACAGGGGTTGGAAGGGACCTCTGGAGATCATCGAATCCAACCCCTCTGCTAAAGCAGGTTCACTACAGCAGGTTGCACAGAAAAACATCCAGGTGAGTCTTGAATATCTCCACAGAAGGAGTCTGTGGGTCCATGCACAGTGCAAACCTGGAGACAGTGGAGTTTATCCAGAATTTTCAGCTACGTTATCGTCTTGTTTATACTAATGTAACTCGCAGATGTAGACTCTCCATGCTTTTAATACTCTCCAAACATTTAAAGGCCTGCAATATAATTTAAAATAGAAATCGAATGCTGGTGTCCAAAGGGATTACTCAAAAAATGCCTGCGTTTTCTTTTGTTAGTTAAAAGAATGCACCTGAAATAGGAAAACAATGCAAATAACACACTTTCCTAATGCCTGTGATGGGATCCTGTTACAAAGAAGCTTCTAAAATAGCTATGATGCTGTTTAAAATTCTCTGTAATTTTGCCAAATGTAAGCATTTATTATGAAACTTTTCTGTTTCAGTTAAGTGTGTTAGCCATTTTTTGGAAACAATAACAGGGAAAATACATTTTCTCCACGGTGATTTTGTCTTCTTTCTGTTTGTTTGTTTTTGTTTTATTTATTCATTTGTTGTTTGTTTGTTTGTTCTGAGAACCTTAAGTACATGCAAATAATGGAAGAGAACTTTCAAATTGGCATTTTGCACATGACTGCGCTTTGGGAGAAAATGCGGCTTACACTTGTGCAGAAGATAAACTTGAGCCAGCTGGCTGTTGGAGTTTCCAACGTTAGGATTTCCACTGCCATCAGCTGCACGGTGCTGAGCACTGCGCACTTGCTGTGGATGGATGCAGTGCGCACAGATGGCTAGCATGCCATCGTGAGATTTTGGCAACCTCTTTGAGTAAGCAATATGGCTTATCAAATGTCTCACTGCTGACTGTCTTATGCCCGAAAGCCACCATTTCATAGAGAGACAAGGCCGACTTGAAGAATCAAGCAGCATCACTGATAAAATCTTGTTATCTCTGAGGGCATACTATGTACTGTTGCAAGACACAGCAGACAACCCATTTCTTATCCACTGTTTCCCGGTAAGACCAACAATCTTCTCTTACTGAAGTGTTTGAAGGAGCTGTAACATAATGCTTATTCAACCCAGCTGTAGGGAGAAGGTAACTGACAGGGAAGGCAAAAGAGGGACTTCTATGTGTATGTATCTAATTCTTCTATCTTGCCCTAGATAGTCACCAAATCTGAGGCTGGTGCTTTAGTATTTCACACTAAAACTTCTGCTAATGGCCATCATCTAGGTAAATACTAAATGGCTGTTAAACCAGTAATTTATTCAGTGCCTAGCCATGCCAGTGGGCCTGTGCAAAACAAACATAACTAAGTAAGCATCGATACATGATGTTCTCACTTCATCCATCTTAATTCATTCAGAGAATGTTTAAGATTCTAATGTTTCCAAACAAGCTAAAACAAAACAAGGAGAATGTGTCATCCCATGGCACTGAAAGCCTATCTATTGCAGAAATGTTAAGACTGGCTCCTGAAACCTTTGTTATGAAACAGTGAAATACAGGAGTAACAAACTGAAATTACCAGATTAAAAAATGTCAAGAAAAAGAACTAGCACGGTGCCTTGCATGTAACTAATACTTGCTTTCACATTTTGTGCATTAGTCTCAATGAGGGACCCTGCAAAATGCCATAGGCAAGCAGTTTCCTTGTAGCTTATTTTGCATCAAGAGTAAGTACTATTGTAAAACCCTCAGGTATATGATAAACTCAGTCTCAGTTGTGCTCTCTTTCATAACATTAGACAATTGACAAGCTCCATTTTCTTGTCACTTTATCTACTATGGTTCTAATGAGAAGGAGAAAATTTGGTAAAATAACTCAGCTTTTACTTCTGTAGGCAAGGTCTATGAAAGATTAGAAATACATCTGAGCGGAGAATTGAAGAAAAAAAAAAAGAAGAAGTTTACTCACAAGAAAAGTAAACAAGTTCAATGAACTCCATACTGCCAAAACACAGGACAAGAAGGAGGGTACCTTTCCTATGTAATCATTTCTTCAGAGTAAGCTATCACTGCACTACAATACTGTACAGCTGAACTTCTTTTTGTTGTTGTTGTTGTTGTTTTTTTCTGGACTAGGATCAGATTTTCCTGTCTGTCCAGAACTCTGGCTGATTCAAAGTTGTATTCTTAAGTCAAAACTGCATCTTGAGCTATTGCAAGTTTTCCAAGCTACATATAGTTAGACACATTTTTCCTCAGAGAGATTTTTGTATTTCCTTTCCAAACAACTGCTCTATGACTTAGCACTTTTACTCTTCCAGAAAAACCTGAATAGGTACTACCTGCTGTATTTTAGATAATGCTTAGGATTTTATTTCATTTCTTGAAAGTATTGTTTTTCAGTGTGCTAATCCTAGAGTATACCAATGCTATGCTATGTCAAGCTGTACTGTGCTCCATGGATTTCAAGCAATGGCACAAGAAAGGCCTTTCAGTTTTTTTATATGTGCATTATGCAGTAATATACAGTCATTCAATAAACCTAGACTGATTGCCTCTAACAAAAAGAAATTAGTTATTTCTCAGTCATTACCATTAGCCAAGAATGCATCATCTTTATGACGGTGCTTATAACTGGAGAGAATTTGCTGAATTTGTTACTGTAACTCTAAAATGACTAAGCCAAGAGGAAATACTTTTTTGTTTTTCATTTCTGTTTCTTAACATTCTGATTTATTATACAAATACATCTTCTTTACCGATCTTCGGATTTCCAAATAAAAGAACTGCTTTAAGGCGCTTCATGAACATTACGGTCAGTATTTTTCTGCAGAACTCATTCAAAAGAAGACAGAAGAACTCAAACCAAAAGACCTGTAGCACTCCAGTTACTTAGCTTCTGCATTTTTCACGCTCCGAACCGAGTGAACAGCTGATAGCTGTGCAAGTGATTTTGCTCCCATCTATTATTAATATTGCCGTTGTCTTTAAATATTGTGGAAAAATTACTAAAAATCCTTAATACATGTCCCTGTAGATTTCCTGCAGTAAAGGGTGTAAATGTGCATCAGATTCAGTCTTCTTGATTATCTGAACAAGTTGAGCATGCTCTGTGACAAGTTGCCGGAGGTCAGCCATTTTTTGGAGAAGTTTCGGGAAGAGGAAGATATCGTCAGGATGGTTGGTTTGCAAGTGCAGTTTCAGTACATGCACAATGCTCTCCTGCATTTTTTCAATGTGTCCTACATTTACAAGACCAGGACGATCTATTCTCAAAACAGAAGAATACATGTCAAAATTTTCGAAATATTCTTTATTGTAGGCTACTTTATAGATTCTATATTGCAGACTAGCGTAAATTTACATTATACACTCGAGGGCAATGACAATAACCTCATCAATAGGCTTTGGAACAGGCTTAAAGTAAGTCTTTAAAAAGAAATGTAGTCTTAGCCCTCAGGTCAAAGCGTTTTCAATGCCCACAGTTACTTGAGGAAAGAGGTCATAGTACTAAATACCACCTGTGCTACTAAAGGAAACAAACAAACAAACACGAAGCCCACCCCTTCCACTCACAAAACTAAAAGAAGCATTCAGCCTAGGAATCCAGTTCTATAATCTGCATGTCATGATAAAAGAGTTCAAACAGTAGGGACAGGGGTTAAAAAATACATGGTTATTTCTAGAGACTTCTTCAAGTTTGGGCACTCTAATCAAGATACAAAATATCTGGCTTTCACCCTTGGTTCCCATACATATTGCCATAGCATAAGTTATTGACAGGATGTAGAGAAGTACCTATTAAGGATGTTTCACACTTTCCGGCATAGAATCCCACTTGCAGCTACTTACAGTCCTATACTTTAACTCTCTGGATCAAACTTCTCTGTGAGAAGTATGTGGTCACAAGCTAAATTTGTTTCTTGCAAACTTCAGCTATTTCCAAGGAGAAGAAAAGAGAAGAACACCATTTTGCCTGCAAAGAACTCTCTCAACTTTTGAAAACTCATAATATCAATATGGTGTGCAAAGATTTGATGAGAACTTGCTGTCTAAACTAGCTCTTGAAGCATGTGAAAGTCTACAGACTTTCTCTTCTTGTAATTGTTAAGGATGCTGCCACAGGCAGTGAATTTCTTATGAGTTTGGCAGCGTATAAAAAAAGCAGACAACCATGCCATTGGAACTGTCTTAATCTTCTTATTCCCCTTTTTCAAAATACTTATGAATAGTTCTGAATTTAACCTTAAGTATGAATGTCCTTTCTGGAGGAAAGAATGGATAACATTTGCGTTCTTTCACTCACAAACAATGAGCATAAAAAAACAAAGCCACATTCCCAGGTACTATGAAATTATTTTTAGATTGCCATAAACTATTTTTTTGGAGTTAGCTAAGTTGGGTTTTGAAAATAAGTTGCAATATTAAAATCAGAAGATAGGACGTGCATCAACAGCACTGTGCATTTGTGCAGAACTCATTACATCATTACAATCAGCAAGTCAAAGGTGAGCAAAGCTATAGTCTACCTCTGTCTCCAATTTCATTACAAACTGCTTTTCTGCCCATTTTGTAAATGCAAATACTGCTTCCTTAAACATAAAAAAAATAATAACCCCCCAAACCTCAAACAAAAACACACCAACTCTCTTTACATTCCACTTTTAAAAATACAGAGTAATGAGACCCCTCTCTAATTTTAGAACTTATTGCCTTGAAGAATAAATATGTAGTGCTTACCTCCACAGCAAATGATGGCAGCGACAAAAAGTGATATGTCACTATCATCCAGTTCCAGTGCATTGAATTTCATTGCAAAATCAAATTTTGGCTCCATTATATCACAGAATGGCTTTCTCAGACTTTTCAGGAACTCTCGGGTTATAAAACCATTTCCATAGGCTACCAGCATCCCATCTTTGTTCATTACAGATGCTAACATGGCAAAGATGGCTTCATAAACTCCATATTTCAACAGTGTCACTTGATCATTCAAGTCAAGATTGGAGAAGCCAGGGATAGATTTGGCAAATTCGGTAAGTTCTGTGACAGTCTCTACAGAGGTACACTGGCAGCAGTGGAAGATTCGAACTTCGGCTTCCTTATTCTGAATTCCATTGGCAACCAATTTTGCCACCAGCGTCTTCTCTGCCATGCACAAGGTATCCATATCATGTATAACAAACGGCTACAGAGAAAACAGTATGAATTTATCAATAAAATAAAAGCTATTAATCATTGTTTTGCTAAAGAATTGAATTTTAATCTTCATAATAATCAGTTTTTAAACTATCAATAAACCTTGAGTTCTTTCACATTTCTGCATACAGAGAAAACACGTATTACAGAACTGTGAACTGCCGTGTTTACAAGCAAGTCTGATCTTCAAACAACAAGGCAAAAAGCAAAAGGTAAATAGATATGATATATCTTCAATCTACTTTTACAGAGAATCATAGGATCATAGAATCCTTAGAGTTAGAAGGTACCTCTGAAGGCCATCTAGTCCGACAAGTCACAAGAATGTGACCTGTTTATTACTCATATGTTCATCATCAGATTTTCATAACTGTCACAGCTGTTCTTCCATAAAAATTGTGCTCAACTTGCCAGCTACAGTAAGTCTAAATCATCTCTAAAACCAGAATCCCATTAGAATGTCAGACAACACTAAACTTCAGTCTTGATCACATTCTTTTCCATTAAAGACAAAACAACAACAACAAAAAAACCCTTCATTTAAAAAAATATATGCATTACAATCTGATGAGGTATTGCCAGGGTCTTAGAAACCAAATATAAAAATGATACCTCATCATCATGAAAAATGGTAGCTTATTCTGCAATGAGTTACAGTAACGTCAAGAACTAGGATCTCCTGAAATCGAATAATGCACAGTTCAGAAATAGGTAGATTATTAATTACCAACAACAAACCTCTCTCTCTTCTTTTTTTTTAAGTTAAAAGGAAATCAAAATATTTTTTCCTGGAAGAGATGATAAGGTTGAAAAAAACCCTCTCCTCTTTCCTGCATATTGGAGAATGAGGAAATAACCTGTTTCTACCACATTAGTTCTGGTTCCTCATTGATTTTTACTTGTGAATTCACTGATACACATGCAAGCCACTAGCTTCTGGTAATCAGACAACTCTAATCTGAGAGCAATTACATCAACTTCTTTGCATGACTACAAACACAAAAATTAAGACCTAGTGATCTAGGATCCCTACACTTCAAATTCATATTGCAAATTCTGGCATGAATGAACAAGCTTAAAAAGGACTTTATGGAGATATCTACTTGGTAAGGCATTAAAGCACGGTATTACTTCAGGCTTATGTCAGCTTGTGCCCTTCAAAACATTTACTCCCATGCTTAATTTTTAAGCATCTCATCAATCCAGTGTAAAAAACTGGCATTATTCATATGTTTTTCTTTTAATGTGCTTCTGTGCTTGGCTAGACTAGTCTATAATACACCAAATTCCATAATTTAGAAGACAGCTTGCTTACAATTTTCAGTACAACCATTTTTTTTTACCAAAATTAATTTACTGAAATTAATTGATTTTTATTTTACCACTGATTATATCTTCTATATCATATATAGAAGATACCTCTTCATTGTCGAACATTGACTTCCTCACCATATTCAATCACTTCTAGGAAAATTCTGCTCATTGTCAGAACAGCAGGGCTTTCAGTAAAATCTCGGATGTTGTGCAACTGCTAAGTAACTATTTCACAATGCCTACTAATTAGTAATGAACAAAATACTGTAAGTAAAAATTCATATAGAACATTCACTATTTTCTTCAAGACCTTGGATAAATTATCCTGAAAGAAAATTAAACTGTTTAGCATACATGTCCCCACAACCTTGCTTTTCCCTTTCAAAGTAACCATACAGTTATGACCAGGAAGGTTGCATGAGGAAGTGTGTAGAACTGTTAACAAAGAATTACAAATGTGAGTTCTCTCCCTTCCTACCATTGATACTGTTGGGATTATAACAACAGTAATTCAGAACTGCTGTATGTCCTAAAAGATAACAGTATTTAATCTGGTATCTGTGGCAGAAAAGCATTTGAAATTCCCTTCCCCTCCTCCCTCCCCCCCCCCCCCCCCCCCCAGTCCCCTTTCATAATAAGATAATAAATTTGAAACATTTTCCCCACCAATACTATGAGGTATTCACATTCAGATACCCATTTTGTTTTTTGATTAAGAACTGATTTTCTTTCCCTTACATATCTACTATAACTTAGAGGCTCCTAAAGCTATTATTCTCATAGTGCCTAAAAGTATTAAAAAGTATTTATATTTAGTGTAGGGATTCCCTTTTGTATATTTCATTTCTGTATTAGCATCTTACTCATTTTCTAAAAGATATGCTTAAGAATTTAACAAATTATTATATCACCTTACGTCCTTCTAGCTTGACTTTAAAGGTACATTAAAATTACTTACTGGATTGTTGTTAGTTTTCCCTGCAAGGATGACTCTGGCTTTAACCTTGTTCATATTGAAGTTTTTCAGGTAAGCATCATGGATTCTTTTGGCAAGTGATTTAAGATCTGCCATTTCTGAATCTTCTACATAATTTTCACCCGTTAGAATTTCTGCTTTCAACTTGGCCTTCTCAGACCTTGGCATTCGTCCAAAACGTATTGCTGATAGGAAGACAAAATTGTAAAAAGAAAAAGTTATAAAAAAACCTGTGCCTTTTCCCATTGCTGAATAGACAGCAAGATTTTCCATTCAGAAAAACCAAGGTAGGAGTAGCATACTTACTATGATAAACTCATGAGTGAAATAGTTCTTTCCAGCACAGATGATAACTGAGACCTGACTGATGAAACTCATCAAGTCAGTACACTAAACTGAAGGTAATTAGACATTTTAGAACACAAACTGGTATATGCAATGATGTAGAAAGGCACGCCTTTTTCCTTCTACACTACCTGAATAGTTATTCTCTCCTTATATGTCTTACAACCCCTAAAGTGAGACTCAAAGTCTACCACGGGAATTCTAAAAAAACTGAGTGAGGAAAGTCATGTCAGGAGCTTGGCAGAGAGCACATGTGCTGGCTGGAAAGCTGCCTGGGGAATTACTCTGCAGGGAGATGGGCCCAAATTCCAGTGCTGATTCTGGACCTGCTAGGGCTTCAGCTATTTATGCACTGGATGTTTGCTCAGTTCAACATATCTGTACTGTCTAGTGAGAACAGAATAGATCAGAGACCCATATTTATGCTCAAAGTTCGCTCAACAAAACTTCCTACTAGACCCAGATTAGCTCACCAAGATTGGAGAGGATGAGAGTAGAGTTTGAGTATCCAATCTAGTTGCTAGGACATTCTTTTGAGGGGCAGGAGATGTGAGTTTGAAACCTCAATAGACATGGAAGTGTCCTATTTCTTGGGCCACTGTTCCTGCCACTTAACAATAGAAAAAAAAAGCATATTTTGCATACTTCTTCAGTTTCATCTAAAACCTAAACAAACCCCATTTTACAAGGGGCCCTGCCCTCTGACAGTGGCAAAGTTTTGAAAAGTACAGCGGGTTACTTTTGCCTCATATCAGCAGCTAACCAGTGGGAGAACACAACCTCATTGCTTTGACTGAGCAACCCCAAGCTTTTCTCATGATATAAGGTGATTTGGGGCATGATCTGCAGTGTAGTTTTGGGCTTCAGTGGAAGGTCTGCTCTGAATCTGGCCATGAGTCTATCAGAAAAGTGGAAGAATCTCTCTCCTAAAGCAAAACTTATATTGTAAAGGTCACGGCTGTAAATCTAATTAAGGTTTGTTTCCTGAGAAGCATGGCCTGCAAGTTAGCAGTCTTTTCCTTCTCTTTTGGCATCCCATATGTTTGCCCCAGTAAAACTGCTGCTTCCTTCAGCTGGAGCACAGGTACCCACAGGGAAATCATTTTAATTGAGGACTAATCCCTGCTAGCCAACACAGCTCTCTACTCAGTTCCTGCTCCTGAGACGTTACTTTGTTAGCTGGCACATTCTTCCCAAGTCGCACAGAGACTGTACACCCACTCCCAGTGCATTTTAGTATCAGTCATGGTTCTTCACAAAGGAGCCAGACTTCCTCAGAACCAGAAAGTTAACATTCCCAGTGTCACTTCCTAGGGCTGTAGACTACACTGCCATAGACAGCTTCCTCAACCAGGTAGCCACCCCAGCTATCTTGATGGCATTGTTTCCTCAGAATGTTTGTCTTCCAACTCATAGCTTTTTACCTAGCCCAGCAACTTACTCTCAGATCACACCTGCTCCCATGTTCAGCCTTGACACAATCTGATTTACGTAGGGAAAGCAAACTGCTGTCATTTGAACACATAAAATATTCTTTCTTGTGGCTTGGCCTCTCCCTCCTTATCTTCTCTCCTCTTTACCAAAGTTGCTTAGCAAGCTACATACTGTACATAAAACTGCCTTGTGGGGTTGAAATTGGCCTGTAAGCCACAGGCTTACCAGCCCTATGTTAAGTCATTAACACAAACAATAACATAATTTTTAAACTGTATATCTAAATGGTCTAAATTTTTACCATTCCCTTTAGCAAGCAACCTACCAGATACCTGCTCCATGGTCAGCACACATGGTCAGCAACCTCCTCCCCCTTCCCAAACCATCTGTCCAAGAGCTGTTGCACGGTAGCCTACAAAATATTGGAGCCTGGTCTTCTACGGATTTCTGTCCTATGTCTTTCTCTCTCACAATGAAATAGTTCTCCTTCTGCTCCTTTGCAAATTTCCTGACCAGAATTCTTCCAGCAGTAGAGCTTGTTTCAATCTTACCAAAGTTCTGGGTGAAACAAATTAAGTTCACCATCACATGGGCAAACAGACAATCCACACAACAGTGTAAAGTTCATAAGTGTACGTTTGGCAGGTGTTTATCAGTTACTTCAACTAGTCATGAGGGAAATTGGTCCCCCCCCCCCCCCGCCACAATCTGTACTGAAAAAAATATGAAGTTCAACTCATGAAGTTTTCCAAGTGCTTGCTTCCAGAAGCAGATCCTGGGTAGAAACAAGCAAATTATGAAGGGTACTCTTACCTACCATTATGTGACATTCCAACTGAAAGGCACTTCTGAAAACGACAGTATTGGCACTTATTACGATTTTTTTTCTGAATTTTGCAATTGCGATCGCATTTATCATAGATGAGTTTCAATCGGATGGTTCTCCTAAAAAAACCCTGTAAGAAGTTTGAAAAAACAACATGTAATGTTAAAGGGCTGTTGACTACTAAACTATTAAACAAGAACTGAGAGCCTTGAGTACCAGATTAAATTTGCTGTTAAGGATTATGTAAAACAGTCACACCTTCTTTTTGCATATACTTTCTCAGTGCCTGAGAACCTTCACTGTTCACATGTGTAAGTCGCACAAACACACAGAATCAACACATGTCTATTCAGCAAATGTGAGGGGTATTACAGTGCAGCACAGTGTGTAGAAAGAGCCAAGAACACAAAATAGGCTTTACAGAAAAGCCTGTAACTCATCAGACCTCTCCACAATGTCTTGATATTGCAATGAAACACCAGACTCATACTAAGACGTAATTAAAGGGTTAGAAAAGCTTTTTAAAGTCATTGCAACATTTTGTTTCACATGACATAGAGACAGATATCATTTAGGCTGTGGAGCTTTCTGACCACAGGTGATTATGAACTTGCTCTCCATGTCCTCAATGTCTAGTAGAGATTCTAGTATTATTCCATAAGATTTAGACTTGAAATATCACCTTCTGACATGGAGCAGGAGAGACAATTGTACACATAAAATTATTTCTCTCACCTTACGTTGTAATTTAGAAAATAAAAGCAAAACTAAAACATCAGACAACAACAACAACAAAAAAAACCCAAAACAAAACAAAAGAATCTTACAATTTTTGGGATATACAATTCCCAAAAATCATACATTAATGATAACATTACTTTGCCTCAGATATGTGCACTGGCTCCAAAACTACAAGAGGTATAATACTAAGTGATTCAAGCTGAACAGGATGGTGATGAGGTATTTGAGATTTATTAGTGTTATAATGAAAACATAACAAACTTGCATGCCTCTCACAGCTGTACTCCCAACACAAATAAAACACTAGTGGAGCAGGTAGGCTTTGATTTTTGGCCACGGTTTAGTGTTTTAAGTTGTTTTAGTTATTTCACTAACTAATTAGTTCCACAAAAGCAGCACTGAAATTTTCATTGCGAATTGCCTCTGCTTGATGAAGGTCTGGAATTGAGTTAAGGTATCCAGTTACGGTATCTGAACAAATTATTTCCCAAAGAAAATCACAAATATATTTATTAAATAATTTTAATGGATAAAATTATACTAATTAAACATTTATGAAACAAATGTTTATCTTTATGTAACCCTGTAAATAAAGCAACGTGATTTAGGCTCTTAAAAAGAAAATTATGACTGTACCTTACAACCTTCACAAGCATGTACTCCGTAATGGTAGCCTGAGGCTTTATCCCCACAAATTCTACATTCAATGTTTAATGCTCCACTGGGTGATTCATCTATGCTACCTGGAGCTGTGGCAAAATTAATGGATGAAGGACTGGATGCTGGTGAAAGGGTGTCTAAAAGAAAAAGGAACACTTCATAATTACTATGCTAAACCCACAACAACAACAACAACAACAAAAAAGAGCTTATTTGAAAAAATAATTGTGAGTCAGTAGTGAATAATCATAGCCAGTAAGTGAATTTGGCAATAATTGTTTGAAAAATAATTTCTGTTTATTTTACCAGCAGAAACACAAACTGAATACAGGGCACACCTTGCTAATTTCATTAAGAAATGCAATGTCAGTTGACAAAAAGCCTTACTGAAGTAACTCTAACAACAAGAACTAGAAGGCAGATAGTGATTCTTCAAGATTCACCAAGTTCACTCCACACAAAATAAGAGAAAACCAAGCTATATATATATATATATATATGTATGTATAATAATATAAATATAAAACCAAGGAACAATATTCAACATGTATCTTCTACTCAAGACAAATAGTACAAACTGTGACAGGAGGGAAAAAAAACCCAACCTAATCAATAAAATAGACTTCCCCTTGTGGCTTCAAGTTTGTATTACAATAACCATTCAACCTGTCAATCACTCTTTCCAGAAAGGTTATTAAGAGCTCATCTTGCTTTTATATTTCCATCTCTTGTGTCATAGTGTTTAGAATGAGATCTATTACTATAGTATGACAAGGGACATATTCCTAGCTCAAGTTGAATTAGTCCAGCATTTGAAGACACACAAATCCCACTGACTTCAGAAGAGTTACTCGTAGTTTTAAAAGATGATCTTAACTGAGACCTAAAAAGCAGTTATACACATTCATTTTCTAAAGAAAATAATTACTTAAAGCAAAAACATACTCCTTCACATCACCGAAAACAGATATTAAAAGGAAAGTAGATGAACTTCTGAGATATCCAAGCAATAAAAGCCTTGATCAAATATTTTACCTTTTGAATATAATGGGAAAATAATCTCTGGAATGCTGTAAAATGAAATAAACTCTCAGTTTTATTAGTAGATGAACATGTCACAGAACCAACACCTTCCAGCTTTAATTATTTCAATTAATATTTCCACCTTGTTTGAGGAAAATATTTTCTGAGGCCAGAATTTCTTTTATCTTCCATCTTGCAACTTGTACCGCAAGACTTCAGCAAATTAATGGGTGTGTTATTTTAACAGAAAGATTAAGAAACACTTATGAATGTAGGTCAGCAAGTATGACACTGGAAAAAACACTGGCACAGAACTCGGACTGCACTGCCAGCACTGCCAAGCCCACAGGCAGAGTCATCAACAACAGCCTAAAATACAGGATTTTTTTAACATATCATTTTCATTTCTTCTTACTTGTGTCATGGAATTTGAGCCTTAAAGTTCATGTTTTCCATCTTCTCTAACAGAAAAACTAGGATCTTTTGCCATGAACACTGAACACTGAAAATAAGAAGGTGATGCTAGAAACTGACCCAAATTACCATAGGACTTGCATGCACACAAAAATAATTGAAAAAAAAAACCCCAAGAACTTCATGTCTCAGAAGAGCTATATTATAAAGCCAGTACATAGAAACTTTTCCTGTATAAGGCATATTTCTAATTGTGAAAGTCTGCAACTGAAAGGGATACAAACCATATTTCGGACAAACATTACTTTGGGCAACAGTGCTGAGGGGCAGCCCTCCTTTCGCCTTCACAAAATTCACACTATGCATTTCAACCACTTGTAGCACAGACTCACACCTCAGCTTTGTTAGTGCAATTTCTATAAATGAAATAGTGATCTAGTGACAGCCTAAAAATTGATTTATAGTTAAAAAAATAAATAATACACATATAAAGAAAAGAAAAACAAAAGAGAACACAGAACAGTGAGAAAGTTAATCATAAACTGAATGTTAAAATACCCCTACCACTAAAAGGTTTGCAAAACCACAGTTTCATAAGGAATGCTTTATTGATATAATTGGAGTTACATTTCAGTGACTTTCAGTTTGAACTCTCAAACCAAGTCTCACAAAAAAATGTTCTGACTAACAACTATGGAATATATTAGCTCTCTCAGATTAGTTACTTCTACCAGAATAGAAACCCTCAGTTGACCAATGCTGCTCTTGAGAAGGGAGGAAAAAACAGCAAGTTAACAACACCGGTACATTAAAATACAATGGAATTCTAGGAGTGCTTTTAGGGGTTAGATCCTAAATGTATATTTCACAATACATTTCAAATACATGTGGCCTGAAGAAACTAAAGAAAGGGGGATTATTTTTTAGCGCAATATTTTGACTTCCTATATGACTAAAATACAAAACTTCTGTGCTAGTAAGAGTAATTTTTAATAATTATTTTGAAAAAGGAGGCATTGATACTCATGATAACTTAAAAACCAGCAACTTTATGTTACAATCTAGTAAATTAATTCTATTCTTAAGTATATTAAGGCAAAGCTATAATCAGCTTACATGTTTTTAGTATCATTTAGTCATAAACAATAATTATTACATCAAAATGGCTTTAATTCCTGTCACTTTGTATTTATAAAAGAAAGTTTTATGGTAACCTCTCTTACCTGTTATAACTGATCCATCAGATCCTGGACCATTTCCCAGCGATTGGAACTCCGTTAAACTTAAAGCTCCAGAGCTATCATCACCTAGAGACTGAGAAATGTCTTGAATGTTCTCCATATCTTGTAGAAACTCTCCAGATAAAGGACTACCTATATCATCCTCCTCCAGGGGAGTAAGTGGATAGAGCTGGTTTTCAGTGTCCACCATTTTGGTCAAGTAGAGCGGTCACTTAAACTCCTTTATGCTGGGGGAAAAAAGAGTTAAAAATATATATACATATACCAGCACTTACAAATTCAGAATTTTATATATATATATATATACATATATATATATATATATATTTAATATTTGATTCAGTTACACACAAAAATTGGATAAATGAGTTCTGATCTGATAATGATAATGAAATACTATACAGCATTCTCTTTCTCCAGAAGACTTATGCAATGTGAATCTCTGACAGGTCAGGAAGAAGAAGTCCACAAAACATTTCAATATAAAGAAAATGTATGACAAGATCAACTTGTAGATGTTGTTTTCTCTCCTCTGCTGTTAAAGGTTACATACCAATTGTGTTTCTATACTGGGTATTACGCACTTCCCACCAAACTTCACTGAAAAATAACAAGTATCAGTATGTGTAGGTAATACATTAGAGTACTCTTTTCTCATCTCATCTAACAGGTTTAGATATTTTGATTGGGTCCTCTGTTCTCACCTCTTAAATTTGTTTGATAGTTCTCACGACACTGCAGAGAACAAAGTACTGCCATATACAACTACAGACGCCGGCAAAACTAATAGTTTTTGACCTACTTAAGTCAATGAACTTACATCTTCAGCAAGAATGTTCCAGCATATGCAATCCAACATACTTATAATTCCTAGAGTTAGTTTTATTCCCCACAATGAAATAAGTTTTCAAAGCTGCCTTCCAAACTCACCAACAGTGTCATCAACTTTCAGTAACAGCACAGAATCCTAAGAAAATTAAGTACTTATTTCACAAATTTCAATTATTATTCTATTGCTTTGTCAGGTGATGAATGAATAAATGCACTGCAGAATTAATAAATGCTTTTCCTGCTGCCAAGATACACTTCTGCTAAAAGAAACCCATTTTTAGACTGAGCAGCTAACACTTGTCTACACATACAAACACATACTGATGCGTTCAATGATCTGTGCTGGCTTCCAGAGAAGCTTTGGCTGTTCCCATGGTTCCCACTCGGTATTGACTTCTGCAAAGAGCCATATTTTTGCTGCCATTTATCACAGAGCATGAAGCCACCAAAAACTGGCTATAAGAGGATATGCAAATACCCCTTTTTCAATTAAAGTGCTAGCTTATGATAAAAGCAAGCAAGCAACCAACCAACCAAAAATAAATCAAAAACAACCCAACTTTCCCTGATGCTATTTAAAGTTTCAGATAGAACTGGTTTGGTTTCAGTGACATTAAACACTATATTAAGCAATCAATCCATGTATCTGATAATCTGTAAATGACAGATTCATCCTATGTGCATAGGGTATTTATTCAGGAAAAAAACCCATGATTTTTTAGCTATACAGTTGACCAAAAGATTACAGTTATGAGAGATACAAATAGCTGACTATTGCTTTACATACTAAAGAAGAAAGACAGCCATCACTTGTATTTGGTTGTATAAAAAGGTTATGAAATCTTAGATGAGCAAGATATCTACAATCAAGCCTTTTCTCTCCAGACCGATGGCAAAAGTCTGCCTTCAATTACAGTTGCATAACTTCACAAGGTACTATTACACAGGTGGTATAGGTGGGGCCAAAATGATCTGCTCTACAGAAGAGTAAGAGGTATGCTTTCTGCAACCTGTTACGTACACACAATTTTTAAGTGATTTATTTTTCAAGCGCACTTAGCAGTGTGCACCCCTACTTTATGCTATTTCATGGAAAACCAATGGTGCATGTGTATTGTTCCTATGGTGTTTTCCAATGTACTCATTACACGATATAAAGGGGAAAAAAAAAAACAACCCAAAAAACAACCCCAAAAAACCAACAACAACCCAAATCTGTATCACATAATAAGGCTTTCTATCTCACAATTCACATCCTTCTTAGCATTGTCCGGCCAATCAATGTTATTTTAAATATATACAGTAGACTTCTCAGAACTTTCCCCTGATTTTCAGGGTACCCACATTTTTAAAAGTAATACCCAATGTCTATAGTAGTACAGCCTGTATACTATTACTCACTACTCAGATATCTAATTTGATATATTAATTACTCATTAGAACATCGTACCAGACTGCCAGCAATGTAATAGAATATTTATCAGCAAGGCAGAGATTTTCGCATTTATCTCAACTGCAAGAGAATCCAAGCAGCAATGGTTGTGATGCCCAATAATTTTAGAACAGAACAGGACATTACAGTGGAAAAAAATGAGAACAACTCCTACCACACTGAGTACTGAACTGTAATTGCTATCAACTACATTCAGTACAGAACTTCCATAATTTCAAATTATTTGGTAAAATCAATTCCAACTGTCACTTTTGAAGCTCAACAGATGTCCTGTCTCCAAGAATTGCTTTTATTTCTCTCTAAATTTTACTGGCTCATAACCTGACAAATACCTACATTTGATACTTAAAAGGTTGAGAGAAGATATAACATTTAAATTAAAATTATTGTAACACACACAGTGACCATAATTAATGCTAAAAAATAATAATAAAAAATGACATGAATGATGACAAAATAAAGCTTTACTCTCAAAAAGATACTAAAAAATTATCCTAATACTTCAGGAATGTATGGTCATACACAAAAAGGCCACAGAGAATTGTAGATTTTCTGAGAAAGGTTTTATCGCTAAACAATCTGCACGGATTCAGAAAAAGGCTTACAAACTCACGAAGACTACTGCAAAATAACTTTGGAGATGTAGAGGCTGTTACAAAGCACTAATTTCACAAAGAAAGAAAAAGAAGCAACTGTAAACCTTTCTGTTAATCATCATTTGTTATTCTCTGCCAACCTCTAATTATAAATGTATTTGTACAACTCTCTAGGAAGGCAGCATGAACTAGCTCTGGAAAACCAAGAGTTGGTATTAGGTATCTATCTAGCAAAGTCCTAAACAGGTGCCTCCAGCATTATACTACACACCTTACTCTTTCCAGATGTAACTGGAAGATGTTATAGTCCAGTTGAGAGATGAGGAATCACTTTTATGTATTTTACTTGCAAAAATAAAAGCTAAATTACTATCCCTTTGCTTTTCATTATGAGGGAAACGAGTAAAGAAATCTTGATGTATGTAATTTTTATAATGGGAGAATAACATGAACTGTTTTCGGGCAATCCGAAGGGGACTACCTAATTTGCCTCCCCAGAGAGCCACCAACAGAAAGGGAAGAGAAGTCCACCAGAGAATTTGATCAGCACTGTTCTGTTGGTGTGCTCAGTCTAGCACAGACACGTTACTTTCATCTGCAGACGTCACACATATACTTTGCCTGAGCATTGCTGGGGAAGTTTCAGGAAGCACAGGACTCAGCATAGCTCAGCATTACATGCACCTCCTCACTAAATCACAACCATCTCTGCTAGTGCTGCTTATTAGCCTACCACAAGTATTTTTAAAAGATTAAGTGAATATTGAAGTTCAACTTTCAATAACATCAACATTATTTGATTAAACGCTTGATAGCTGAACTCTGAACATGGCAACAGCTCTTTCAGCAGTACAATCAGTTTTGCCCAGATTGCATCATGCTTATCCACTTTTACAGTAAATATTTAAAATTCACCAGCCTGTTTAGCTGAATTTGTATAACAAACTAACAGCTAGTGAAGTATAAATAAAGTACTTTTGTTTTTAACTATTAAATAACATACCCTTTTGTACTTTCAAATATTACTTGTAAATTACCGCTGCTTAATCATTACTGCTTATGTCAATGGTTAACTAGCTACCTTAGCAAGCACAGCTATTACATAACCATTGTTGAAGACTGCCAAAACACAGGAAACCTTTCGACTACTGAAAAATATTATGCATTTTTAAATCCTTTTTTTCAGAAGCACGTATACAAAACCTTAATCCAAATCATCCAGTACGCATGCAGTAAACCCCTTGCCTTTTGTATTCTCTGTATCTTGTGCATGTTCACACATGCACATGCTTTCATTGGCAGGTTTCACTTAATACGCAGGGATACTGTTCTCTAAAATAAAGAAAATAGTGAGTATGAAGTTTATACAGATGATATTCTCGTGTATTTTGCTCTGCAAGTAAAACTGTATGCATTACAAGAGCAGATGGTGGTAGCTGCAGAGTCTACACACGTCTCTATGAGCCAACGTTTCTTCTTATTCTTAAGACTTCAGAAAATCCTGTGCCATGGAGACATCGGCAGAGTGTTTTCTCAGTTCCCTAGACAATACCTTAGTCTCCATTCCCACACCCACATACAAACACACACATAAAGTGAACTGAAAACAAGATGATGTGACACAGAATAACGAGAACACAATTTCATGCAATTATGGCTTTAAAGATACATAGGTTTTACTAGCATTTTCTCAGTCTGGTATCTCTGAGGTGTGCCTGTTTTATGAAGATGACCCCCTTTCCCACCACCGCATTGCAAATACCCAGTGAGTAACTTACCTCAAACTGGAGGCAGATTTTAAAGAAATCAGTCAGATTATCAAAGAAAAATGCCTACTCATGCAGCAACCCATTTTTCTGCTTCATTTTTGGAAAGGGACGGTGAGAGCCTCAAGCCCTCATCATTCCATGTTTAAAACCTGCACACTAGGGGCAATCCCTGTAAGGAGACAGATCTTTGAGTTGCAAAGGTCTCTGAGAAACAGTAACAAAGTCTGGATTTACTGCATAAACAAATTGATCGTGTAAAGGGCTTGCTTGCAAATATCAAGGTTAAAGTTGAAACAATCATTACCTTTAGGTCACTTTGAGAATGCTGTAGCTGAACACAAAACATTTAGAAGTAAGGGGTGCAGGTAGATGCTTTCAGAAAGCTTAGGTGAATAGGAAGAGCCTGAATGAATAAATAAACTGCAGCCCATTTTCAATATTCTGCTTAAACACATAAAAATGATCAACTGGAAATAAAGTTGGGCATCTAAAATACAAAGTCTAATCTCCTATCATGGAGGAAACACATACTTTCTCCTTTATCCTCTGATAGCTTTATTACTTTGTGACCTTTCACACCAGCAATATTTTGTATATTCCAAAGCATTAGGAACCTAAATCAAAGAGAATTTACAATGAATGAGACAAAAATTTTTGCTATTTTTGCTACATCTTCATCAAGGCTACCAGCTGGATGCACGCACATACACACTAACTGAAAACTGTGGGTTTTTTTCCCCCTTTACACAGCTGTACTCCAAGATACCATACACAACTTGTAAGTATCCTTGCCTTTAAAACAAATCAAAATTCGCATACCCTAATTTTCAAAAATTTATTACAAAATTAAGAAGTTTATGCAACCTCAACTTTTTTAGGCACTATAATAGAACATTCATGTATACAGCACACTAGATTGTTCCCCTTATAACTGGGCAGTGCATTAAGCAAAAGTGGAATCACAGCTTGTAGGACAATCCAGTCTGTATTACCCTGCAGCAGGAAAAAAGCTGTACATTTTTTGTTTGATCAAATGGGAAGACTATTCTTTGCCTAAGAAAACTGGGAGAAAAGAGGGAGAAAATAAAATTCTCCTTCCCAAAACCAGAAGTGCTTGAAGAAATAGAGGTACACCAGAGTTTCTTGAAGGAACGATACAGAACACAGAGTCAACTGGCTTACATAAAGTGTGGAGCATGATGAAATGGTGAGTTTTAACTTTCCTTCCCTGAAGACGCTTCTCTAATTGCATTAGGAGATGAAGAGATAACACACTTCTAATCTCATACTGAATGTATTGTTAGAACTCTGACACACTGCAAGATGGGAATATTGGTTTGTTTATATATTACTGAGCCAAACCCCAGCAGAACTTACTGTGCCAGGAGGCAATATTCCTTGGGTCCCAGGTTTTTCCATCCTGTTGGATTTTAAAAGACACAATCCAAAAAGAGAGAAGAAAGGCAAGACTTTCGTACTGAAAATCACCAGTGCTTTTCCAAACATAAATCATTGGTGAGCACCATAAGGAAGCACTTGTAAAGATGGGATTAAAACATGAATTAATGTGCTGTAAAGGTAAATCAACAGTAAGAAGATGCACATGAGCCGTGATGACTAATGACAGGTCAGGTGTGAACAGTATAACGTGTGACAGACTGTACATTGCACTAAACAGAAGCACTCTTCAACTAGATGTACTGTGTCAGATTGCCAGGGGAATACACATTACTTCCATGTTGCAGCACCAGCTATTAGCCCGCCACAACAGGAAGAAAATTACTGACAAGGCCAACATGGCTTATTTAGGCAAAGTGATAGGATTTTAAAATCAAGTGACATAAGCAGAACAGATGTTTTCCAGCTATTTGGAAAGGTACAACAATGTTCCTTAACTGCATAACATACAAAGACACAGTTCAAAATTTAGCATTTGCAGCAGTATCATAACCTGTGAAGACCAAATAGCCTCAAATACACAATGGAAATGATTGCTCAGCTATGAAAATTCAGGCAGACCCTACATAGAAACAAACAGAAAAAGGTGGGGAAAAAAAGTGAATAATCAGCAATGGAAGAAGAAAAAACAAAAACAAAAACAAAAAAAAATTGAATACCCTCTGACTTTGACACAACTGAAGCAGTTACTAATGGAGAAGAAAATTATGAAAGCAGAAATCAATTTTCAGTAGACAGACATAAGAGGAGTAGTCACCTCACTTAATGGCAAGCATCCCACACACACATCCGAGCTGAGCAAAACTCAATGGATTTTCCAGAGTGTGATTGATTGGTCTTTGATTGGTCTTTGTGATTGGTCTTTGAGCCCACGATCACAAATTTTCAGGACTCCTCAATCATATCACTTCCCTGTTCCAGTTTACTGCAAAGCCTTACAAATATCAGTGCTGGCTCAACACAAGGAGCAGAAATAAGCACCTGTGGAGAGGGACACGTGCTGCACAGTCAACAAACATAGGTGTACGTGCAGACCAAATCCTCTCTGAAGAATCCAATAACTGAACCAACAGCCTAGACTGCTAAGTCAGCTGCTTGCATTGCCTGAAGAAAAGCAGCCCTGCCACTGAAGTGGCTGTTATGACCAGAAAACTTCTCTACAGGTCAGACAGCCTCTGTATGAAAAATCACCTATTGATACGGCAACAGAACTTTCCTATCAGCAGAGAGCTCACACATCCCTGTTATCCACTGCTTTTCCAACAGTAAAACTCTCATAGGAATAAAGTAAATGCAAAATATAGGCATTTACTCTCAGCCAAAACAACACACTTCACCCTCATCACCCATTCTCCTGTTAAAGAAAACTAGAAAACAACAAAAAACAGTGTTAAGAATTCCAGTGCTGGAAACTCTGAGAGGTGTAATCTTGCTCAAAGAAAGAAAAAAACATCAAATGGCTTTCTAATAGGAAATCTAAAATTCAACAACCCTCCCCCCAAACTAAGTAAACTAGGAACTCAAGAACACTACAAATTTACATGCATAACATTTACACTGACTTTATATTAAACCTGAAAATATATTTCATCTGAGTTCTGTATTTGATCTACAACATTAGACTAGGCAACCTCTAGCAGACAGATCTGGACTTACGATATGAAGAAATACCACAGTTCTAGGTTATCAGTATGATGGGATCCAAAGCCTGTCTTTAAATCAGTCACTGCAAACCGCTTGAACAACAGGAGCCAGATTTGACTTCGTCAGCAATGGGACATAAAGGTTTTGCAATCTTGCCTTCAGGTTCCAGAGACAAGACTTACAGGTCCATTGCCTCAAGTCTACATTTATCTGAAGTCATGCTTGCTTTTTTCCACATAAATAGACATCAGATGTAACAAATGTGACGGTACTCAAGCTTGCATCCAGGTCTTTTTGATAAAAGAAGAATTCTGTTTTACTTAGCTCATTTCTGTAAAGAATGGAGATTGTATTTTTGCTTGAACTGATTTGAAGCTCAAATAGTTTCAAGTCTGCATGCATGTATGGAATAACAATATGACAATCAGAGAGCTTTTCTTTTTTCTGTTTTTTTTTTTTCCTCCTCTAGATGTAAACTTTTAATTCAGTCATTTCTGTATTTGGAATAGAAAGATCAGAGCTATTTTCACCCTAACGAGTGCTGAACAAAAACTTTTGTCAGAAACTGCCGTATGTCAAAGTAAAGCATTTAAATCCCTCTTTTAAATCTATGTTTTCTGAATCCTTTAAGTTTTTGTAAGACTTCAGCAGTCAAGAATGCAGCATTAGTCAACAAACTACTGAAGGTTCTACCAAGGTTTTTTGCAATCAAGACTGTTATCCTTCACTTTAGTTTTCTTCAAGAAGCATTTTTTTGTTTACAGTACAACCCAGTCAGATCTCTAGAAGATACACAACTCTAAAATAAGCATCATCAAAGTCTCAACTGGAAAATCTGGGGGAAAAGTCTTTACTATTGCTTTGACTTCTGTTACTGAAATCCCTAGAAATCCTGAAAAAATGGAAATTTGTGATTTCCCCCCCCCCTTCTCCAGTTATCCAGTTTATGATTCCACTTTAATACCAAATAATGACCTCTGACACATGGTTGATACTTGCTTAATATTAGATGAGGGTTGCTCCAAAAGTAATGTCTCCTAATGTATTCTGTTGGTCTACAATGTCAGAAGTGGATGTTGGTGGTATAACAGTAGAGGCAACATTCCTTACTGACAATATTCCATTACATTTTGTTGCTGTGCAACAGATGGTTCCAAGGTTCCATCCTTTAGAACACCCCCCTCCCCCAATGAAGACAGGCTGAGAGAGCTGAGGCTGTTCAGCCTGGAGAAAAGAAAGCTCCAGGGAGACCTAGCAGCTGCCTTTTAGTATCTAAAGGGAGTGCTATAAGAAAGAAGGGGACAGGCTCTTTAGCAGCATCTGTTGTGATAGGACAAGGAAAAGAGTTTCAAACTGAAAGAGAGGAGATTTAGACTGGATATAAGGAATTGTTTGTTTGTTGTTTGTTTTTAAGGTAAGGGTAGTGGAGCACTGGAACACATTGCCCAGAGGTATGGTGGAGGCTCACTCCCAGAGACATTCAAGGTCAGGCTGGATGGGGCTCTGAGCAACCTGATCTAGTTGTAGATGTCCTTGCTCATTGCAGAGGAGTTTGACTATCTCATATTTAAAGGTCCCTTTGAGCTCAAATGATTCCACAATTCTATCATTCTATGACAGATGGCAGCAGAGGGGCAGTCTTGACAAAATGGTGTTTGACATGGAATGCATATGAAGCAGAGGTGTGTCAGTGAATCCTCCATGCAGAAAAAAAATAGCACCCATTGACATTCATTGGTGCTTGCCGAAAATCTATGGAGACCAAACCATGAATGTTAACACAGTGAGGCATGGGGTGGTGTGTTTCAGCAGTGGCGACAGTGATCTGAAAGACAAGCCACATTTCAGACAGCCGTGCGCAGCTGTCATAACACAAAACGAGGAGCTCTTGTTCATCACTGGCAGAAATGTATAGCTAGTGGTAGTGAATATGTTGAAAAATAGTATTTTGGAGATGAGAATTTGTTCAGTCGAATAGTTTTATTGTGCTCTTTGTAGCTGTTGTAGTTTCCATGGAAATAAATAGGAGGTATTACTTTCAGAACAACCTACACAGAATAGGCGTATTATAACTAACATTTCAAAAACAAACAAACAACACCTGCCAAGACAATAGTATGTGGGAAGATTATTCAGTTGACCATGTTAGTTATCAGTGTATATAAAGCAAATATTCAGATTGAAGTTACTACTATCCAGTATTTTGAGGCATAAATACAGACATAAGTTAAGTTTTTTGAACAAGATACTCAAAAGAACAACAAGAATCTGCATCAGTAAACACATAGCAATCACTCAGTAACCACTATGCTATAGTGTAGTTGGTGTACCAGTGCACTCTGATACGTGCTCTCTTTCAAGTTCAAATACAGTTCCCCATGTACTTCTAACAGCCCACTACAGTTTCTAATAAAAACTCCACTTCACTGTTACATATACTTCTATACTTACAACACTCTATCTTTTTTTCTTTTCCTCTCTCCAGATAACCTCTAGATTTACTCTTTATTCAATGCTGTATTAATGTCCATATCTCTTCAGGTCACTGTTACATTCCACTCATATCATTCCATACTTGAGAGAGATTCAAATGATTACACGTGTTAATCATAGCAGCCATAGCAATTTGCTCTTCAAACTTTTACAGATTCTAAATCATCCATGACAGCATCGTGAAGGTAATGCAGCTCAAACAATCTAGTGCTTTGCACAAATATGCTTTTTGTGTTTGCCAAACACTTATATCTGAAGACCACAACAACCAAAGATATTATGTACTGTTTCAGAGGCAATTTTCTATACCTGTACATTAAAATCTAGGATTTGATTTATGATTGATATTTGAACCAATGCAGGGTCACATTCAGACAAACATGACATTTATGTATTTGCTATTTGATCCAAGAACAAGGTCACGTTCACTCAAATGTGTCCTCTGACTATCTGCTGTATTTTTATTATCATGTTAATGAACTCAAAGGTCTCTGATTTTCCCCATCTGTTCCCAAAACTCCTTATCTATCTGTGTGATACTGTCTGACAAGTTAATTACCTAAGCCAATAGTTTGAATCAATTCACAGTTAAGGTCAGCTTATGTATACTATGTCCAGAATTAAAAGAACTTGAACAAAACCACAACAACAACAAAAAGATTGTGATTTACGAACTACATGCATTTATTAGCTGTCCTAAAGTATTTGGAACGTTCTTCTCTAAAAAAAAAAATAATACATAAAAATAAGTTTTCATGGCCAAGTCAAGGTCTGTTCCTATGCATACAGCATTTACAAACAGCCTACACATCTGTCCTAACTTGCTCCTCACTGGAAACCAGATCCTCGAGACTAAATTGAAATGTTGCAATTGTTTCCTTGCACGTGTGAGTAATGCATCTTGGATTATGCAAAGTGACTTCTCAGCGATATTCTAACCATACTCTGACATTCTACAGCAACGTCATTTGTTGAAGGATAAAGATATACAAGAGTAAGAGGCAAATGCAAATTGCATTTTAACATGGTGACTAAATGGTTATCTTCAATATAATCAGTTTCTGAGTAAATAAAATATAAGCCTCTTGCTAAGTCTCCTGCAAAGTACATTTTTACTACATGTGGTAAAAATAAACTTCAGAAGGTTAAAAATTAGAGACATCTGTGCAAATAAAATTGTCGATTGAAATTATAATCTGACACATAGAGGCTGTGCCAGGCAAGTTTCTTGGTTGTTTTCCATTACACTTACTGATGATACTGTAATATAAACATTTATAATTCAGAAATTTTACTTGTTCATGTATTTGATTAAAACAAAACAAAAAACAACGCACGATTGCCCTATTCAGAAAGATGTAAAATTCAAAAGCAAACATGTCTAGTAGCTCCTGCTAACAAATGAGATGCTTTAGATGGAAAGTATTTATAAAAAGAAATTAAAATCAATTGTCATTAATTTATGGAATCCACCAAAGACTTTGATGACTCAGTGAGAAGCAATTTCTAAGCCTTCAATAATATTGCAACAGTCTTTAGGGTTCATGTATATGTAGAGATGTCTTAAAATGCATTCCTATAGACTAGGATGTAAGAATTCATTTTGTTTTATCCCCACAGACCCTTACATGTGCTATATATGTTGGTATGTATTGTTAATATTTCCTTATTGGCAGGACTGGTAATAAGGTACTCCTGGGACTAGGAATTCTCACTGTGTGTTAAAGAGAAATATCTGCCTTCAGTTTAAATTTAAAGTAAAATGAAGGCTGAGAAACTGTTTTGTGATATCCGTGTATGATTTCACCTTCGCTGATTATTCAAGACAGCAGAGAAATGTTCCTACAACAAAAATACTTCACCTGAATATAACCTAATACCAGGCTTGATATTCTGCAACACGGTCTAAAATATTTCAAGGATACCAAGTAGTTTTGAGTTAACTGCCAACGAGATTTCTGAAGTTTTACATAACTTCATGAGCTCAAGCAATGAGATAAAAACTTTGCAGTATAAAGTTGTAACAGTATACAAATGTGGAAGGTAGAATTCATATTGATTTTTTTTTTTTTTTTATTGTCAGTAGCATTGAAACACTGGGAAAAGGGCAACTGTTGTAAGAAGAAATAAAAAGCTTTGATCTCTACTGATTATCTTTCAAAGTCATAATGTTTTCATACCATTGTCACCCTACATCATCCTATCGTGTCTCCCTATCTTTCCTTTTCTCACCATACTTCCAGCTACCTCTCCCCACGCAACATCTCAGAACTACTGACTGGACAAACAGTACACGTATGCTGCAGCTGGCTCAGAGCTGCATGTTGCAACTGGCTCACCACTGCTCCTGTGCCAACTGGCAATTGACAGGCCAAACAGTACAGATAATTTTCAAATTCATATTGCATCATTTCCTCAGTGGGGTCAATAACAAGTTTTCCTTTCTTCTTTCCAGCTTCCAACTTTTATAGAAGTTCTACTGCTTCAAAGCCTTTGCAACCACCACTCATTTGCCAAGTTGTGGGTTTGAAGACTTGCAGGTTCAAAGTTACTGGAAGAGGACGGCAGACTGTAATACGTAAACCTGAATTTCTGAAGTAACTAGACTAAAAGATATGAGAAAATAATCCTGAAGATGATCATTAACATAGCAATTTAGAAGCATAATTCTTCTGATATTTTACTCCCCTTTAAAATATATATGTGTTACAGTTTACTTTCAGTGTTAGTTTTACATTTACTAAGATCTGTAGAACATAGAAACTGTACAATGGATGCTTGAAGTTATGTCAGTACTTGAAGTATTCTACAGTCTCACAGGGTCCTTCACCTCGACTCCTAATCACATATTTTATTAAGAAAAAGACAATTGGCTGTCCTTGAGATAGTGTTAAATATTCACTTTGGCTATGGATATGGACTTCTGACTTGTAGGCAAAAATAGTAGTACTTACAGGGACTGTAATAACAACATTCTTCCCAAATAAAGCAAAGAGCTATTGTTTTGAAACAATACTTAATAACCAAAAAAGAGGAAAAAGAAAAAAAGGAAAAAGATGGATTCAAGTAAAGCTACTTAACGCAAAAAGGTGAAGGATGATTTGGATTCTCCAGCATATTGTTTCAAGATTATTACTTTTATCTTTAAGATAACACAGAGCTTTGACTGAATCTTACCTGTCCTTCAACCACAACCTGAGACTTGCCGTCTCCCCTTTTTAGGGCACCTATCAGACACAGTTTCCTCACTTGGTAAACTCCCCAGTTTTGCTATCTCTGATTTCATCATACAGGCCCTATCTTGAAAAATCAAAATAAAAACCCCACAACTTTGCATCTGTATGTGTAACTAGAGTAGCTCTCTGACAGATGCTTGGCATTCCTTTGAAAGGTACCTCTTTAAAAGGAAGCCTCATCTAGAGCTTAAAGTTCCATCTTGGCTTGGTCTCCTTGTTTTGGCTTGGGAAAAACACCTAGTTACTTTGACATATAATGCTGCAGCTTCTGATTTAGATATCAGCAACACTAAAAGAGTCTTTTTGCCTCAAGTAGATCTTCTTTTCAGTCTCCAGCACCCTCCCCATCCCCACATCTCAGATTTCAGTTTTTGGCTTTACACCAGCATGCTTAGTTTCAATACTCTTTCAGCTGTCTTAGCCTTCTCTTTCATAAGCCATGTTAACCCACCCTCAAAACACCTTCTTCTGCTTGAGTCCTCCAGTCTTCTATCTCAGCTCCTGTAGTATCTGCACAGCTGCACTCTTCTCACCATCTGCAACCCCCTGCATGATTCGTCATCAAACATAACAGACTATGATTATTTGCTAGTTGAAAAGCTATAGTGAAATTTACATCTGTTTCTGGAAGAGATTCAAGAAGCCTGAATATGCTTTCTTAGCGGAGAAGAACATCACTGTCTGTTTTCTGTGGTTTTATTTCACCGATAAACTTCACTCCCCTGCCCAGACATACTAGCAAGACATATTTGATAATCTAATTTCAACTTAGTAAGACTAATATCCAATAGTAGAGACTGACCTTCATACAAGATATTACAGATTAAGCCCCTTTCTTCTTTTGAAAGTTAATAGAGAAATCCCAGTGAGTTGCTTTCGTACCCTTCTACCAGTAGGCAAAATCTCATGTCTACTATACACAGCATCTGCAGGCTGCTTTATTTATTCTTCAGGGTATTGATCTTACTCACTCTTTCAAAGTATTTTTACAGGCTTTCATCGCTCAGTGATTACATTTAAATATAAAACCAAAACCAACCAACCAACCAAAAAAGAAAAACTGCTAAAAATAAACTAAATTTGAGGTAATGGCATGCTACAACTCAGAGTACTTAGAGCGCAATGTGAAACAAAATTCTTTCACTTCAGTTCTGTTCCAGTAATTTAGAAATTCCTGCCATAAGAAGTTCTTCTTCACCATCACTTTATCACACAGAAACAAAGTCTACAATGGATTAACATTGCAGACTGAAGTCCTGTCAGCGGGTATGAATGCAATGGATCTACATTTTTTGGCAAATGGACATCAAGCACTTGTACTTCCAGGCTACTGACAAGTCAGATAGAGGATACACTTGGTTCACATGACTTCACAGTTCTAAATCAGGTCATCCGCTACAGTACAGAGATCACAAGCCTCTCACTCCTGCGTGATCAAAAACATCAAAATACAACCAATTATTTTCCTATCATCTAAGGTCTCTGCTTGCCCTTTGCAAGACGTAAAGGGTGTCTACCTACTGGTTTAACAGCACTGTATTCACTGCAGCGTCACCACTACTGCCTGCCTGCCACTCCACCACTCCTCCCCACTTTTTTTGTTTTATTTTTAGTAAGGAAACAACTACATAACAGAAAGGTGGAACAAAAACCATCAGACTAATGAAACAGGATAAAAAATCTTGTTTATGAAGTCATCCATATGCTTTCATTACTTTGTAATGTACTTTGTGAGACATTTTAGCTGACTGATCAAACTTTGAATAATCAGCTATAGGGATACAGCATTTACAGTCCTCTGCAGAGTCAAACAGAAGTTTGGTGCTGCAAAATAAAGTGGCACTAAGGGTACAGCCAGCGTAAGTAATCTAATAGCTCCCTGACATCAAAAGAATACCCCTGCCATCGCTCCCTGACGTTATCCGTCCCCCACCTTCCCTCTCCTTCATTTCTAGCCCTGCAGTCCCAGCCTGCTTGTGCTGGCTCTCACACCCATCTGACCTCCCTGCTCACATGTGTAGCAGTAAATAAAACAAAGTCAGAGTACAGGCTCGAGCCACACTGTTAGTGCTCTCTTTGACACCATTTTGGCCCATCTCAGCTTGGTGCTCTCCCAGACAAATGCTCAGGCAGGGTTAAGGGGACAGCAGAGGCCAAATAGTGAACTGTTCTCCATTGGCAATTCAGATGCAGCCACGCTGGTTTGGGAGGAAGCCCAAACTAGAGTACAACCTTTACACTTAGCTCTGGGTCCAGAGAACAGTCCCTGGCATATTTTATTACCTAGTATAGACACAGCCTCAGTGAAACAATTTGGCTCCAGTAAAAACATAACATGGGAGAAATGTAAATAGACAGAGATAGCTGAACGGACTCACTAAGGGGCAGCAATGAGAAGGGACAGAATCACACAGCTGACAGTAAAGGAGAGAAGCATGAGCATGACTGATTTTCAACAGCAACTGCCAGATCAGCTCAAGCCATGCCATGCAATTGCATTTCTTGCTGCAGGGCTCTCAGGAACAATAGAGAGGGGACATCCCATCCTATTCTTTTTTTTTTCCATATGCACACACACCAGGTAGAAAAGAAATAAAATGATTGATAGCAGCAAAATAAGCAATTCTATATTCTTAAAGGATAACTGCTATTGAAGAATTCTCACAGAATTTATTATAGGATTTGTGACCTTGAGAAAATGCAATTCACTGTAACCTTAGAATTATGTCAGAATGCTGAAAATCAGGTGCCCCAAACACACATATAAGAGCTCAACATTTAGCAGCTGTTTGAAAACATTGGCCTGTTTATGTACAGCCACATCTCTATGGAAGCACAGTACATAAAAAGTGCAGCTGCTGCCTTTTTCAGAAGCAGAATCCTGTGCTAAAAACTACTCTCATCTCACAGCTACCTGTTTTGTAAAGCTACTACCTGACTTATTTCTAGTCAGTCTGGCCTGCATCTGTCTTTTGTTCCGATGAGAATAAATAAGTAATTAAATAAAATAATAAAAATTATTTTCAGAGGTAAAAAACAGCTCAAAATTCTTACATGCTCTTCTCTTTGGGCAGCTACATGTAATATGAGTGTACACACTAAACCATTTTTCAATTTCAGACATGTACAGCTTAATAAGTATACTCACAGAGCAAAATTCTCTGTAACTAACCTGTCAGAATCAACAAGGGACAGAATGCTCTCCTGGTTTATATGGCTCTCTTCCAGTGAAACTGCATCCACACAGCATCTTGCATTGATCCACCCAGAAAACCCCAGCAATGCAGCACACTTAACTCCAAACTGTATGTTTATCTAAAGGCTAGAAATGATTAGGAGATCCATTTCTAACCTTTTCCAACTTTACTGACTAAATGTCAGTGTCCAATATTCTGTGCATAACTATGCTGGTTAGTTTTTCAAATTATTCTTAGAACTACTAACTGTCATGACAAATCTAATTCTAGCCTTCATCAGAACCATAATGTTTACATTGGCAACGTGTAGTTCCTGTTATCTTCCCCTGAAAATTGCCAATAATCCCACAATGTTCACTACAAACTGTGGGCTGAAATTTTCTTTTATTTTCACATGAGAGTGGGTAAATTTGTGGACTGTTGTAATGGAACATTCATCAGCCCCATGGCAAAGAATGCCATCAAGCACTGTCTGACAACAAACCCAGGAGTATCTAAATCAGCATCTTTTGACAAAGCACTCACCATCTCTATGTTTCTACTCTCAATTGGTTTGATATTATATTTTTCATCCTAACTACTCTGGGAAACATTTTTCATAGGTGAAATGAAGATGTGAGAAGGTTTTGTTTTCTTCTCTTTGAGTCCATGTTACTCTAATGCCATGTGCTTAGTAACATTCTTGCTGAATCTGTACCTAACAGGCAACTAGGAAGTGTCAACAGTAATGGAAGTCCTCACTTTCAAAGAGATTTTACTAATAGACAAAAGTTCTTACCATCTGGACACTCACATTCTGGTTTAAGTTCAGTGATTTCTTCTGTGAATTGTTGTGTCAGTCATTTCTGGTAAATAATTAAAATAAAACAGGCATGTAGCAGTCTATGTGTTAAAAAAATGAACTACAATACAAGTCTACTTGAAGATTTAGAACTTTCTCAGACAGTGTCACTGTGCAGATATATCCAGCAAGTAGTAAACTCTCTTTCAAAGCCTAACTAGAATAGTTTCAAATGACTTTTTTTTTTTTTTTTAATCTAAATAACATTAGGACAGATAGTGATATCATTTTTTCATGCAAAACACATCAAACTCTAAGCTACTCACAACACTAAATGCTCTCAGCTCCAGGATTTTCTTTTTACACATTAAGGTGAATAATTTATTAAGCCAGCAATTCACCTGCACCCCAAACACCAGCTCCGATTCCCTTTTACATACTTACCAACAAACTGGACTATAGAAATATGAAAATACGAAATAGGAAAATATTGGACTAACTTGTTTTCGCATTCATTACAGCTGGCTGAAACCTTCCTTACAACTTCAGCAGCTGCTATGAGCCAAGAAACTGCTCTCAGTTTCTCAAGGCAGATGCATTTTATTTTTTTACCAAGATTCTTTTGCTATTAGGAAGGTTTAATAATAATTAATCTTTCCATTTATAAATAAATTTAAACAACAAAGCCAAACATTATTGTGTACCAGCAGTTCTAGAGAGGGACAGCTAACCTGCCAACTGTTTGCAAATATATCTCATACTGTCAGTGTTTCCACAGGTATGAGATAACTTGAACCTAAAATGATATATTTAGTGAATATAGTACAGGAGAATGAACTACCCTCTTTGCTAGTTCTCATCTTTCAACCTGCAAAGTACAAACAAGTTTCCACAGCTCGCATGTAGAGCACTTTAAAACACAGCGAAGAAACACGGTGATGTAACAAGCCTAAATCAGGATTAGAAAACCAGTGAATAGTATTTTATAATTTGTAATAATCTGTGCATAAAGAGCCCTTCACTGGATACAGATTATACTTCAGAGATATTTAAAATATATATATGCAAGGCACTTATAAATAAATACTGTTTCATAAGCAGAAACCATTAGAACTGGTATGAGGAAGGCGAATCACATTTGGCAACATCTCAATGCCACATGCAACCTGGTCACACAGCAATCTGCCTATAACCATATAGAGGCTGACAAACATGCCATATATCACACTTTTTAAGACAGAGTGATTTTCACTTTATTTTGCTGATTTAGTCTCTAAGCTTGCAGGATAAGTACTTTTTCCACTCAGTGACTATTCAGCGCTCTCCTTCAAAGAAGAGTTCTTCAATATTTAACTTTATAGACCTGGTCCTGAGAGATGCTGAACACTCTTAAGACACTTCTAAAATATTAAGAATTCAGAATTGTACTGGAGAACACCTTTACACACTTCCTTCTACGTAGAAGTACAACACAGAAAATGGACACCACAGCATAAGGAAATCTTGCTTATTCTGTTCTCCACAACCTTCCTTTTATTAGCTGTTTGCACAACTTATTCAGATTTCTTTCTTGGTCAATTGACTATTTTTACATCAATTACTCCTTACAGATACACTACCTCAAATGTTTTTTCTTCCCTGGTAGTTCAGAAACATTGCCAAAGTAGTTCTCAGCCCATATATTCACTCACCACTTCACGCAGCATCTTGCAAGGTTGAAACAGAAGCCGCTTTCCATAATCTGTTCCCTTTCCATTTCATGTGCACATTGGTGATAGCAAGTGGCTCTTCATTAAAGAAAAAGCTGCTGATATTCTTCCTATCAAAAAAAAAAAAAAAAAAAAAGTCAACAAAGTTTCTGAGAGCTTACTAATCTAATTTTACGTTGATATCATGTAAGATAATGTTTTTTCTTATTCTTTACGCCCCAAAACAAAACAAACAAACAAACCCAGCAACCAACAAACACTTATTTCACTTAGGTGAATACTATTTATTTCTTTTAAATGACTGAGGCTGTTAATACATGCTTAATTTTACATCAGGACTATGCTGACATCTAGCTAACTGGGGTCTACGACTGGTACGTCCCAATAGCATTCAGATTTTCTTTTTCTCCACACTAAAAGTAAATAATTAATTAAAAGCACTCAATTAAGATCACTTCACTGAAAGCCTCCTGGTATTTTCACTGTCTACTGTAAAACAAAATACTTTTACTCATAAGGAGCACTCTCACAAATGTTCAAGTGTTTATGTGGACAAACTGTTAGGATTTTTGAGGAGCACACACACGCATCCCACAGGATGTCTTTGCAACTGGCCTTTCAGCTACCAATCACAACCCAAAGGGAGTGATTTTATTGTTACATGTATATAGTTACAAGCATTACAGAAAAAAAAAAAGGCAGCACATACATGCTATAAAAATAAATTATAGTCTGATTAAGTTGGCTCCTCTGCTCAAAACCAAACAGATTAAAGCTTTAAGGAGGTTTTCCAAGAGATGCCAGATTTGATTAAAAATGTTAAAATTCCAAAATGCTGCAAGAAAATATTTTCATTTATAATAGACACAAATGCAGCATTATTTATTTTCCCAGACAAGTATGGCATTCTCTTGTTCCTCTTGTAACAGATATTCCAGTTGCAAGAGTGACAACTCAGAGCTCAGATCTCAGCAGGTAAGTTAAAACAATTCAAGCAAGAGGTTAAAAAACAAATAATAATAATAATAAAAAGAGGTGTTTTTTGCAATTTTGAATAAAGAGCTTCTTCAAAACACTGAGAATAAAAAAAAATATTCGCCTCTTTGATGAATTCAGGTAAGCAGTAAGCACTATAATCCATTTTCCAGAACAAGACAAATACCCTGGGCCACCTATCCTACTGTGCTGTAGGATGTTTTCTCCCCTAAAGTTTTTATAACGCTCAACATAAACTATTAAAAACAACTGAAATGCAGCCTCTATTCCATGGTTTGAACCTCCTAATTCCCTGTGAAAGCTCTATAGTTTGGAGGGGCATGCACAGGAAATTAAGATGTTGGAAAAAAACCCAACCAACCAACCAACCAAACAAAAAAACCCCACAACCCTGAACCACAGGTGAGAAAAATGTCAAGTTTTTGGGACACATGGGATTATACGAGGCAACAGAACTCTCTATGTCACCTGGCTGTACAGGATGAGAGTCAATACAGGGCATCAGCAGACTGATAAGAACTTTTTTTGGCCTACGTCAAGTGCTCCTTCCAAAGATGGGAAAAGCAAGAGGGCGTGCTATTTACATGGTTGTACAAACCTCCGATAAGGTCTGCGCACGCACTCATCCGTCTGAAACTATACACTGTGCTACGTAAAAACCAGAAAGTTGCCATGAAAAGCTGCTAAGAGCCCAGGGCTGCTGGCTGGATGGCTCATGCCAGAGAACAAAGGTTATGACGCTGGTTTAGCTTTGAGCAGCGTGTGACCACATCACATGTACCACCGCTGCCCTCGGTCCCAGCACGCAGCCAGGTATCCTCAGCATTAAGGCAGCGATTCCAAATATATCAAGGGAGCGTTTTTATGGCCTCTCGCTTTACTACCTGCAAGGATCGTGTGAATGTCAGCAAAACAATTAGCGTGAGGTACTAACAGGAAAGTCTGCAGGTGTTCTATAGCACAAGAACCATTGGATTGAATCTTTCCTTCCCAGCAAAACTTGCTCAATGTCTTTGTGCAGCAATACTAAGGCGTCTGATGCCAAACTGCCCAACGATATCAGTTCGGATGAGCCCAGCTGCCGAAGCCCGTGCTCATTCGGCTTCCATCTGGGAGCTCAGAGCACCTTCTCGTGCCGGTGAGACCAGGCTGGTCTTAACGTGACAGCGCCAGGCAAGCCCTCGCAGCACTCCCTCCCGTGACTCTCTGAGCGCAGTTTTTCCGCTCGCTGCCAGCCAGCCAGCGGGCAGACGGCCCCGCAGGGCTCCGCAGCACGCCTGTCAGCCCGCAGGCGACGCGGGGAGCGATCTCAGACCCTCCTCACCGCGATACGCGACTCCCGCCGCCAAACGCTCGGGCAGAGCGCGGCCCGCCCGGCCGGGGCGGCCTGCAGGCAGCAGCCGGTGCCCTGCCCCCGTCCCGTACCGCTTACGGACGAATCACACCTGCTGCTCTGCGGCTGGGCAGCGACAGGACGCTGGAACCAGGTATCTCCACGAACCCTTCCAACCCGAGCCGCCCCGATTGCTGCCCAGCACCCGACGTGTCCGCACAGCTCCCAACGCTGCCCCCTGCCTACGCCCCAGCCCCACTCAGGGCCGGCCCTCGCTCGTCCCTCAGCCCCCGGCACCCACAGCATCTCCTCGCCAGCAGCTCCCTGCCTCGGCTAGCGGAACGCGGCGGTAACGTACAACACGGCAAAGCACAAGGAGAACAGACGGGAGAGGGAAAGCCACGCCATCAGCAGCACCAGCCCGCGCCCCGCGCCCTCGGCCCCCCCCAGCCCGGCCGGGGGCTGCCCCTGGGCAGCGCCGCGCGTTCCTTCCGCCCGCAGGCATGGTCGGCCGGGCTGAGGCCGGTGGCGTCGCGCCCCCCGCCGAGACCCGCCCCCCACGCTGCCGCGGGCCAGCCGGCTCCCGGCCTCCCAGCGGTAGCAGCCCCCGGCGGCAGCGGCCCCCTGAGGTCCGGAACGCAGTACCCCGCTCCTGCGCCTGGCTGACCGGCTCCGGGCGGCGGTGACAGGTACCGGAAGTGAGGTCGCGGCACACACCCCCCGCGACGGCCGCCCGCCATTGGCTCGGCGGGCGGGCGTAGGGCGAGTGCCGGCGGCGCGAGGTGCCTCCTCGCCCCCTTCTTCCCTTCTCCCCTTCTCTCACCGCCATTCCGCTTCGATTCCCGTCCGCTCGCCCGCGCCGGTACTCACCGCGGTCGGGAGGGAGAAAGCGAGACTGAGACGCTGTAACTTTCCGTCAAGGGCAGAGAAAGTCCCGCGGTGCGGAGGGGCGGAACGACGGAGAGCGAAGGCGGCCGTGTGGGGACAAAGTCTGCCCTCGCAGCCCTCTTATCCACCCGCCCGAGCTATTTGTGGCAGGGGCCGGGCGCTCACGTGAAGGCGCGGCGCTCAGGCGGCACGAGGGGGGCGAGTGACCGGAGCCCTCCCGCCCCGCTCGGCGGGACCCGGCCCGCGGTACCCGCACGGGGGCTGCCCTCGCCTCGTCCTTCGTTAGTGCGGCCCCCAGAGCTCTTTCTCGCCTAATAAAGCCCAAACGGGTCTTAGCCTGCCGTGGGGATAGAACCGCTTTGGGACTGTTCCCCGTGTCCTGAGGGCCTTGGCAGTGCCTCGGGGGAACGTGAGTAGGGCCCGAGGACGTGGTGATGAGGAGCTTCGTTCTGTTCTGGAAGTAAAGGCAACATCTACAGTGTAAAATCGCGAATCTTGACTAAAAAAGACAGCATGACCTTAAACAAAGCTTTGTGAAAGACTTTCATTTCTTTAATCTCTTAAATCTTCTCAAGGTAACCCAAAACACAAATGCTGTGGTTTTATAAAGGAGACAGCCTTTCCCCCTCCCCTCATTACTGCTCCTTGACTGCTTCATGAATACTGCATTTCTTCATTATCATAATTGTTGTGGTTATCACTACAAAAATATATATATATGTGTGTGTGTGTGTGTGTGTATGTATTACTAGCTTGCTTTTTGTAATTGTATAATTGCATTGTTAATTTCATATTCTTACTCACTGCTGTCTGGAGTAGTCAATGGAGAAAACACAACCTGTTTCATGTGCTTCCAAAGGGAAGATCATTTACATGTATCGAGCATACGCACATGGCTTCTGCTTATTTTTATTCCTACAGCTCAGAAAATAGAAACATGGGACCAGAAGGGAAAGAAAGGCAGCTCTGCCCTGGAGCCTCAACTGCAGTTCAGCAAGCACCACCTTCAGTTTCACACATTTCTCAGCCTCTAGGTTAAGCACATGGACTTGCATGCTGGAGCACTCACTGCAGAAACAGCAGTGATAGAGATTGTGGCACAACCAGAGAACATGCCTCAGTAAAAACTGCAAGTAACAGCAGAAAACCAAAGCTAAGGAAAGCTGACACATGACAGTAGTTGAAGGCCTTTTCAAATGTGTTCTGGAGGCAGCCCAACTTCTCAGCCAATTGAGCTGTTCTGAGTTCATCTCAACCTGGGCCAGCACCCAGTGCTGCAAGAATTAGCTGGTTTAGAAAGTTAATTCCCAATTTTAACACCTACATATTTCCACATGGTCTGTAAGGGAGCCCAACTGATAACAAGGATCACAGACAATAAGAGATATTATCTGGGAAGATCAGCTTTTCATTGTTCGCTTTTGCTCGGGTTTTTTTGTTTGTTTGTTTTGTTTTGTTTGTGTTTTTTTTTTCATTTGTTTCCCTGAAAAAATATCCAGTTAAGATGAGCTTCTGTACAATTACAAACATATTTTGGTTTGATTTGAGTTAATGATCAGCTCTCAATATTACTCTTTGCCCTCTTTCAAAGAAACTACCTGAAGTTAGTGGTTTAGCTTTAGGTGGTTTGTTCACATGCATACTTCTACTGCTAGTCTTGGAGATGGCACTGTACAAGCACTACAGTAAAATTCTCAAAGCTATAGTTGCAGGCTTTTGCCTTTTGATTTTACAGATTTTAGAGATTCGCCACAGCCAGGGCTTTGCTTTTCCACTGAGAAGCATGCCAGGCTGTCTAGGCTTTGTCCTAGCTCTTGAGCTTATCTTTCCTCAGGACCAAGGGATGTTTCCTATGTGTTTTACTGGGTTGCACATTAATGTGATCCCACACTGAGTAAAAACGTAAAAATGTTTATTGGAATTTAAAATAATTTGTGGGCCATTTCCTGTTGACAAGCCATGGGTTCCCCCTCCCACGCTCTCTGATAGCCAAGCTTGCAGCAGCATCTGTCTGCAGCACAGTCAGTGAGGAGTACCACGTGGCCCAAGACCCCTCCACTAGAAGTGTTTTCTTTTCCATGAAATGTGTTTTGTCCATAAAAACGGCCAGTGTTGCAGGATGTGTCTCCAGTACATACATCCCGCATTTCAAGTATTTATGCAGGAGACCTTGCTGATTTCTTTGGTGCTGAAAGTGCTTTTTGCATGCAGCTTCCTGACAGGGTTGCATAAATTCGTATCACAATTCAAATCTTAATAACACACTAAATATCTGAAACATCCATTAGCTGTTCAAATGTGCAAGCTTTTAGAAATCTGAAATTAGATTATTTACCAGGCTTTTAGATGGAATAAGCTATAATTACTGTTGCATTCTATTAATGTGCAATAACAATATTGGTGTTGCTCAATGGATCGACAGTTGTGAAACAAGCAGTCAGACTTGTGCAGTGGCTGATTTTCCATCTTTTCAGCATCTAGCTGATTTTGTCAGAGGTCTTCATCACACGTAGTCTTTCTGTAATAGAATGTTTTCATTTGCAAAGCAAGAATGTCTTCCTGGCTGTTAAACAGCAGGCAGAGAGTCTTGCAGCAGCTATGTGGAAGAAGGTGAGCAGATCCAGTCAGACCACGGATCACAACTTTGGGAAAGGGATCAGCAAAAGCTTGCTGTGCCTTTGCCAGCTCCTCTAGCTCCTGGTGACATGCAGGAAGTGGGCTGGCTCTGTGCTCAAATATTTGCTGTGGTTTCTCTTGCTTATCCAGTGATAGGAATTTTAACAGACAATGTGTCTTAGTTCTGCCGTGTCATCATGAAAGACTTTCTTAACAAGGTCACTACGAAATGTAAAGTGGGGCCTTCCCTTTAGGCATTTATCTGAACAGAAACTGCAGCCCCAAACAGCATACCCAGTGTTTCATAAGCTGGAAGAGCACACAAGTTCCATTTCTCTTTCTGTGGCTAATGATTTAATGATGAGCTATTGTTCACTCAATGAAAATTATTTCAGTTTAACTGAATTACTCTTCTTAAAGGAAAAGAGGTGGCCAGACTCTCACAAGAGAACAAGCTTTATGAACAGAAGCCACTCACAGAAGTATATCAAAACTTAAGAGTGTAATTTAAGACTTTTTGTGCATAATTTTGTGCAGGCTGAATCCTGCCCATTTGTGATCTTTCAGAATAACATGAAGCCAAAAGTCCCAGGTGATAATAAATGGAAGATGACAACATGAGTTATATCAGTTAAATACATGGTTTACGTGCACGTGCAGTGAGCAAATTATTCTTAAAGGACTGGTTCTCTCTCCAAATCAACCCACTTACACAACCAAACTGGTGAAACAGAGGCAAACGTGAGATGAGTCCATCCTTACATTTCTTGCTGAAACCCTTTCCCACTGCAGAAGTTTCACAGAAAGCTCTGTGCTGGGATTAACTATTGTTTTAGGGCAAGGCTGTCTTTGAGGGCTTTGGGCTTTAGATGCAGGTCTATGGGCTATATTATAGCAAGCTTCTAAGAGTGGTAAATGAACACGTTCTAAGATAAATAATCTCAAGCATGCCTGCCTCATTTTAATATGACAAGCCCTGGACAGAACCAGGGAGCAGGTTACAGGTTTACACAAGCCCAATTTTCCACAAAACTCTCTAGAGATTGGATTATTTTTTAGTCTAAGTAAGGTTTAATTTTCCTACAAAATAGGAGATTAAAGTTGATAGCTATATTTAGCTATATTTAACTTTCATTACAGATGTTTAGGGTGCTGCTCCACTTGATGTAAGCTGTGGACCAAGACAGTAATTTCTAAGATAATTTCTATCCAACTTTGAAAGTGAATTTACTCATTACTTCTTACTTAGCAGTGAAATAGTTCATTGTTTGTCAGAACTTCAAGACCAAAGGTTCCAGATGTCAGTACATCTCTTCCTGTCTCCTGTCTGAACAGTTGTATATAAGATGCTGCTGCCCAAAACTTACCATTTAACCCTTGTTGGCCCAAAGTGTTTAGAATTTCTTTAATAAACAGTATCCTTTTCATGCTGATGCTTTCATACTTGCTATTGGATGACTATTGTTATTGAAAACAATGAGAATTGTGGATTTATCTTTTGCTTTAATGTCATAGTTCCCCCAACATTATTACTGTAACTCATTCATTACTCCTTTGTAATAAAAAGGTGCTTTTTTGTTTGTTTGTTTGTTAAGAAAAACTGTTGTTGGTGAGCAAACACCTTTCTTACAGTAACTGAGGATTCATACATTATTGGTAAATGAAAGGGGAAAAGAGACCTGTCCAAGACCTTCCAGATGGGAAGCCCACTCTTGACCCTTTCGTAACATGTCAAGCAACCATCGCTGAAAGTATTAGCTTGAAAGTGGTTTACAGGAGCAAGCAAGTACTCTTAACAGTCATCTGTTTGGTTCCTTCCTAAATGCACTCTACCTCTCATCCAAACCTCTTCTTCCCCCAGTGTAAGATTCCTTTCCTGTGCATTTTGGTTTCACTTGGCACTCTATTACCAGATTCAGCAGGATTTAGCAGATTGAATACTATTTAAATGTTTCCTGCTTCAAAGACAGCATTTTTCCTACCCAGGCCTCTCACTTCCCCGCTTTTGCCCTGTTGGCTCAGCAAATTCTCTGCTGCCTCTTTTTTCCCAGTCTTCATTTCATATTTGCTGTTTCATTTGTCACACTGAGGTCCTACTCTTGGGCGAAATCTTTAAAACCTCTCTGTCAGCGCCACCATCACTGTGATTCATGTCTTATTCATTATTTACTATTGCAACATATTTTTTGGCCTTCATTCTTCCCACTCTCCAGTTAAAGCTATCCTTTACTGTCCCTCTCAAGCCTCTTTAGTATTTGCAACAGCTTTGTACTCCTTTCTGATGGCTGCTTCCAACAGCCAACCCTTCTTTCCTCTAATACCTCTAAAGCCCTGTGCTTTGCCTACTGTCCTTTAATAATCATGCTAAAATCCACCATTTTCCTGAAGATCAATACAGTACACAGAAGCAAGGAAGGATGCATGGTGGATCATGTTTCTTAGTACAATTAGCAGCTTATGGTTGGTTCTCTTGAAGATTTATACTGTGTCCATTTAAATACCCATGCAGTGCGTGCGTATGTCCTTGCTTGCCTAGATTAGCACACGCCACAACTGGTATGTTCTCCCAGCATACTTTGATCAATACTTATTTATTCTTGTCTGGCTTAAGTTATAGCCTTAATCTAAACTGCAGCAGTTTATGCACCTCTTCTCGTGTATTATGCAAAGTTTAGGAAGGAATTACTATGTATATGTCAGCTTCTTGTGATCTCAGCTCTTTGTAAATAATTCAGCCCAGACACAGAAATCAAAATTGAAGTTGGAAATTATGTTTGCCTTCATACTAGGGATTACACTTCAGTCCACGTTCTTCATGCACCACAGGTATAAGTATATTAATTTAGCAAGCAAATGCAGTGATTTTAAAAGTTATGTTACTACTGGAGCACCCAAGCAGTATCAGAGTGAATCATGTGCACTTATATTTGCTTTCCTGCAAAGTCCAGTGGCTTGGCTTAAGCTACTTTTGAAGGTGAGTTTAAAGTTAAGCATCTGGTTTGACCTATTTTTTTATTTTTATTTTTTTAACTGAGGCAATTAAAGGGAAAGTACAGGTTGCATGCTGCTTTGAGAGAGGCACAGTGGCAGCACATGGAGAGAGCAAACTGAAAACACACTGGGCGTTACTAGAACTTTGTATCCGCTCCGGTGCATTTTCCAGAGCCCATCTAACCACAGTTTTGCACTGCTCCAAGAGCCTTAAAGCAAGTGCTTTATTTTTCTAGTTGCTTTTGCTACCCTAAATACAGTCTTAGAAAACAGCTAATTTTATTTTTTTCCCAACCTAGAGAAAGAGCAAGATATTTTTGTCATATTTTCGTCAGTGTAGGTTTTCAAGTACATCGTATCGAGTAGAAATTTTGAGTTGGGGTGGTAGGGTGTGTAAATCTGATACTTATTCAAAGCAATTAGCTGAGTAACTATTCTGCTTAAATTGTTTTCCTGCCCTGTTTTCCAGGCCATGACTAACTCTCACTGTGCTACACCCATTTTTTCCAGCATTCATGACTGATACTTTGAGCACATGCTAGAACAACCTTTTATGAAGAATAATCACATATTTCATTTTTAGGCTCTTTACTCAATTATTATATATCTACAGATCAGATTTTTAAGCAAAGAAGCTTGCAGTTGGGCCGATCCTTTTCAGGAAGGTTTCCTTCACACTTCAGTTGACCATGTCCTCATTGAGGTATTTTTTTACATTGTGTTTTTCAACTGTTTTTACATTGGTTTGCTTTGTCATGTGAAAATCATGATTAGCAGGTTTTTGAAAGCAAGACAGTACTTCCAATACTGTTTCAAACATTTGACAAAATAATTTCCAAACAAGACATCTTGTTTCGTGGAAGAGACCAGATGAGATTTGAAAATGCATACAGATTTACTGTGCCAGGACATATCAACAAGCTTACTTCTTGCTAGATGTTCAGGGCCAGCTCATCTGAGGAGAGCAGCAGGAAGGCCATAGTTTCCCAATACTGCAGACTCAGGAATGTCTCAGCACTAAGTTCTCACAGTTCCCTCACTACCAGCAATGTTTAGGACCATTCTGTGAACCAGATCAGGAGACCTGTTCAGCTTAAAAATAATTATTTTTAAAAGCTGCAGGAAATAAAAATCATTTCCTGATCTAATTCCTGGCACATGCCCCATGTACTGAAGAGACCGTGTGCTGTGATGAAGGAACGCTGTCTGATTTCTTCCATCTGCAGTACTGCTGGAACCTGCCTGGCATCAAACTACAGTCAGGCCTAGCCAAAGAAACAGAGGGGATGGCAGCAGTGAGTGAGCCAAAGAGTCAGGAATGAGAAAAGAGCTCGTTTTTCTTAGAAGGTGGCTATAGGGAATCCTGAAAAAGAAGGTGTTTCTTAACTGGATGAGGAAGAACAAAGGTGGTAAATGTCTTCAGGACTGTTGCAGGTCCCCTGTGTTTGGAAATGCAAGCAGCAGCAGGAACTGTGACATTCAAACCCGCTGAACTGAGGGAACTGGGGAAATGAAGTACTTCACCAACACCAAAGCATCAGCTACTTAACACTGTATTTATCCAAACTGTAAGGAAGAGTTTTAAGTAAGAAGATCTTCTGGAGCCGTGTTTAGCTGTAATATCTGTGTGGGAGAGGGGTGGATACCTTTGGACTTTGTTAATAATTAGCTGGAGGAGTGTGCTAAAGCCTATGGAATGGATAGTATGGCAGTAAAAATACCATGACTCACTGAAGTCTGAGGTTAGCAAACGGACAGAAGTAAACAAAATCGCGCATGACAGATCCTTGAGCAGATAGACTTGTTTCTCTTTAATGAAACTGTGTCTGAAATGCTTCCTTCGCTTCTGGAAAATGCATGTAAATAAGCTGATACTAAACCTGCAAGAAAAAAGATTGTTGCATTCAGAGCTGGATATGAATCTAGCATGTTTTCCAAAGCTTTTCTATAATATTTGCAATATTCAGCCTATCTTCTGAACATTTTTTCTTTTCTCATAATACTCCCTATGTTAACATCTTGCCCGTTAAAAAAAAACACACAAAGAAACCTTCGTTTCTCAGGTCACTTTGCTCGAAAGGAAGTGAGAGCCAGGATAAAAATGTGGATATGTAATTTAAAAAAGCAACAGAAGGACATTCTGTGAGCAGCAGGCCTTTTTAGTCTGCTTTTCAGTATAAGGGTGTCGCTAAATGGTCATTTTTTAACGGAATTGTTTTATAGAGCTTCCCCATTTTTTAAATTATTATTTTACCTATGTCATTGTAATTATCTCCTGCTATCCCTTTTTACCTCATGGCTTGAGGTAACACTCAACTTGTTGCTGCATTTGGCTTCAGGAACTAGCAGATAAAATTCCTCCTGTTCGAAAGAAAAGCAGCAAATATTCCCAAGTTGCTCTCCTACCAGCTACCCACTGCTTGCAGGGTTCCCATGTACATACTGGAGGGATTCCCTCTTTTGACAAACATACCTGGAGACCTCAAAGGTTCCCAAGCCACTGGAAGCACCAGGAACAGTGCGCACAAAGTGACTAAATGCTGTTCCATAAGAACCTAAGTTCAAGAAGCATGGTACAAGAGTGTTTAGAGACTTCAAATAGATTTTGCATCTGTTTTAAATCATGCTACCCAACTGCAGTTTCTTTGATTACTCAATCCGTCCGCGTGTATGTCTGCAAATATTTGTTAAAGAGCTCAAAATATTTGCTGTTTGTCCTGGGGTGTAATATTTCATATATTTGTTTAATGTCCAGACTAGGATTTTCGAATGTATCAGCTTGCTCAATATACCTTTATTTCCAGTTGCTCTAGAAAGAAAACAATGCCCTCTGTATACATACCCTACGTGTCTATTCTTGAAATGTTTACATTCTAGGAGTTAACCTGTTGAAGCTATGTAAAAGATAATGCTTCCTGTCACTCTTGGACATGTCAGCAGGTTTGTCATCAAAAGAAAAAAATAAAAAGCCTTTTCTGCAACATACTTGCAGTGAGCACCCTGTACCGCTGGAAAAATAGGGTGAAGACAAGGCACTGCTATTTTATCATGGGGTAAACGAGACTAAGATTAATCAAGGGTGTGAGGGTGTTGACATCACCTAATTGCTTGGTAGTAGAATTACAAGTGCTGTCTCTCCACTTGAGATTTTACAGTTAGATTAGCTATTACATATTACTGTGCTCTAAGACAAGGGCTTTGCTGTAAATAAGAACAAACCAAGGCCAACTACAATACAAAGTGAAAATAGATCTTATTTTGAAGTGCAATGCCATAGTTTAATTTTAAGAATGGAAAATGAGTGACGGGATCACAGCATGGCCGAGGCTGGCAGGGCACTCTGGGGGCCTCCAGGTCCCACCCCTGCTCAAGCAGAGCTCCTTAGGGCAGGGTGCTCAAGCCCATATCCAGGCTGCTTCTGAAGTTCCCCAAGGATGAGGCTCCACAACTCCTCCAACCAAGGTGTCTCAGAGCTGTACTTTATGGCGGTTATGACAACAGAGTAATCCTTTAGGATTCTGTCGATGTCACCACTTGGCAGTGTTGAAAGCAGAAAATTCAATTCCCTCCTGCCCTTCCTTCAGGCCCATATCTCTGTCATTTATCTTCTTTGGGCTCTAGCAATTTTCAGAACCCCAAGCAAGTAAAAATTTGACAAAGATTAACCGAGTGAGTAAAATTTTGGTTAATCTTAGTCAAAATTTTCACTCATAAAGGTGACAAAAAGACCAGATGATTTTCTGTAGGTGCATGAATTGGGCTGACTCATCAAGGAGGCAGCAGACAGCAGAGCAGGCCCACAGGAGAAGAGACAGGCTCAGCCAGGGCAGGAGGAAGCTGGATCTTCCCCATCACAGCTGTAAGCTGTTACATCAGTTCAGCTGTTTGTTAAACCACACCTGGGAGGAAGGTGGCAAAGGCCACTCATTGGGATGTGTAAAAGTAGATCAAGGAGTGGCTGAAATCACTGGTGGGTGGTTTGGTTTTCCATATGACCAAGGTTAGCTATTCCTCTCTTCTCCCCGCCTTCTTTAAGCTCCTTGACTAAGGCAGCGATCCCCTTAGCAACCCTCCCACTGTCCTTTCCTGCCATCTTTGAATCAGTCCTTAAAACCTTATTTATCCTGCAAACTTTTTGTTTCGTTTTGTTTTGACACGTTTTTAATTGACTTCCATCAGCTTAATTGTACCAGAGTTGTTGCTCCTGTTTACCTCAGCAACCATGGCAATTCTTTGGGACAAACATCTCACACCGTTCAATTCTGTAGAGTGCTCTCTGTCTATAGGCAGTTTAAGATCCTGAGATATCTTAACAGCTTTCATTTGCAACTAGCTGCAGAAAAGTCAAAGACCTGAATGAGTCATTATCCTCAAAGAATCCTCTGAACTACATACAAGAAAATACATATAATTAAGCAATAAAATTGAATTACTCATTTTTTAGAGGTTTGAGCCAAATCAAACTGTCCTTAATCTAAACTCATTTAATCTCCGATTAAAAATAAAAAGATTAACACAATACTGAACTTTTTAAAAGCTGCAGTTCCTAGAAATGCACAGCTGGAACAACCAAAGCTTTTTTCCCCTTCTCTCTTATAGTGACCTTTTTCACTCCAGAAATAGATGTTTTACAGCTGGTATATATATTATGCTTATGATGTTTTCATTTAGAAAGATACCTACAGATGTTAAATTGATCTAGACAGATTTTATTTACCTTTGAGACTTAGCTACAGTGTTTTCTCTTGGAAAGTATTCACGTTTTATTTGGCTCCATGGTTCATGAAAGTCTGGCTGTCTCTGTACAAATTACAGCTGATCTCATGCTTTTTCTCAGACATCGACTCATGTACATACATATGAAAGATGGGTATAATACTACCTGAGGATGTTCTTCAGAATCTGTTTCAAATTTGGTTGCTAATTCAGTGGCCCTGCTTTTTCCTTCTGAAAGCAATTTTAGTGTCAAATGGGACTGAGCCTAGCAATTCTGTTCTCTATGTAGCCTCCTGGTACTCCATATTGAAGAGATAAACCAGATCTTAAGATATAAGTTTGGCAATACAAATATATTAAAATCGGTCTGTTTGCAGCTCTCTGAACATGTATGGCTGGACTCTATATTGCTGCAATGTGAAACACCAGGCTGTACCCAGAGCAGCCTGTACCGGATATGAGGCTTCTGATAAGCTCCTGGATACCAAAGATTATTGAGCAAATATGTTTGATACAGCAGTACACTATATTATATTGTTTTTTCCATTACTGATCACAAGTCATCAAAGGGCTGGTAAAAAGTAGGCAATTCAATTCCAAGGCCTTGGGCTTCAGCAAAATTAAAACTTACTTTTACAAAATATTCACGTGCCTTAAAAAAGAAAAACAGTACAGTTTCTCTCTCTCTCTCTCTTTTTTTTTTTTTTTTTGGTCTGGATTAATCACTTGGAGCAATGTGCTAAATACAGTGAGCCATTCTTCTTAGGATCGCATGGATCAAGCCTCAGTTCTTGGCAAGCACATCCTTCATACCATGCATGCTGCAATCCACCACTGTTATTTTTTATTCATGGCAGGAGAGCAGAATGATTACAGCAAGTTAAAGGATAGCTCCTCTCTGAGGATCTTATGCTATAGTAGGAGATATTGCTCAGGAGGAGTGGGGGAACATAAGGGTTGCCATAAAGGTCGTGACAAAAGCTTTATGTGACATGTGACATTCAAACTGGGGCTCAGTTGTGGGTAGCTGGTGTTAAAAATGGGGAATGAATGTACTGCTGAGATGTACCAGATGCAGAAAGATTGTGAAAGGAAGGAAAAAAGGCCTTCAACTGTGCATTGTTGATAGTGGAGACCTTGGAGAGGGGCCAGGAAGTAGAAAGATTGTGTAGACACTTCAGTCCTTTAGTCCCCATTAGGACCAGACAACCTGTCCACCCCATGCCCTGTGGGGACCTGAGCAAAATTACAAGGTTTTATCTCTTTTCTTATGGGTGTTCTGTGAGATAAAAGTCTTGCAATTATTTTTGCCTTGCTGGATTCACCAACGTAGAAGTGATACAAACACAGAAAGTTATTAAAAAAACAAAGACAAACAGATAATAACAACAACAAAATCCAGGAAAATTACATTCCAGTCTTCCCTCAATATCGTTACCAGAAAGTATCAGTGGTCACTGTGGTAAAACTATAGCATTAACTGTAATTGCTTTTTAGGAGAAAAGAGATAATGCCTAACTATCACAACTGTTTTTTTCCTATCAGGCAGAATGCAGCCTCAGATCTCACATGAGATGATATTGAATGTAAAGAGACTGATCAATGTATCTTTTTTGTTCCTCCAGCACAAATGAAAATTACATCTACCTTACACTGATAGAAACTGCATCGTAGCATCCTGATGTAAGGGCACTGACATATGCTGTAACCATTTTTAGTAACTGCCCAAAGCAGGAGTTCTGTGTGCTCTGTTAAGGATGATATAGAGCTTCTCTTTACCTGATACTCACAAGGCCATACCTTCTGCTGCTTTTCAGAAGGTCACAACTTTTAGCTGTGCCTCTTTCCAGATGCATTTGTAATGCTCATCTATCACACAACCTGCGTTTGACTGCAGTGTAAGAGCTGCAGCTCTTCTGTATTCTTATCTATATCACTATTTTCCTTGCCCTGCTGCCGCAGATGAGATGGCGTTTTGCCAGGTTCATAGTACAGAAATAAAACATACTTTCTTTTCCTCACAGCCCTTATAGTTGAATGCAGAGATGGTGGTGGTATCAAGAAACAAACTGAAAAGTTGCCTGCTAGCATAAGTGTTTCTTGCTATAACAGTACTGGATACACCAATGTGCTTCCGAAGCCAGAAAAACTTCATTATTTAATAAAAGTAGTGAAAAACACACACAATATGTATCGTAGGGATCCCAGGCCTGGTGACAAACGAGGAAGTTTGATGCTATGGTTGATATTTTAGCATGACTTTAACATTCAGCTGGCTTATATGACTTATATTGCTTATATTCAGCAAGCACCATATGTAGCAAATGAAGATTAATGCCCACCTATATTACATTCAGATTTGCTGGAAAGCAGTAGATAACTTTTAACTTTAATGGAACCAGTTACGGTCATTTAAAAGTATTTCTCCTTTCATTGACAAGAACACAAATACATGATTTCCATTAAGCTCTTATGTTTTTTATTCCCAATAACAAAATATTGTCTCTACAAAAAGCAAAGAATATCTGCCCTGGAAATTATTTAAAAATAAGAAAAATATAGTTTATGTCTAAATTACCCTCTAGTAGGAATGAAACGCTGCATTCCCTCCTCTGAGGATGTTCTCAGATGCAAACAAACCAGAATCTATGGCAACTTAGTCACCACAGCCACAGAAGTAAACCTTAAATCCAGTTTTAGGAATCCATGAAGTACTATTTTACAGTACTCTGTGAATAGTTTTGTATTACCAGCAGTAGGCTTAAAATAGTAACAGAACAATTGTGCCATCCTCAAAAATAATCATCCTATCATAAGAAAAATATTTGCGTGAAGTAAATGGACATTGAGTAACTGCAAACTTTTGTACTGTTGGCTGTGTTGCATCAAGTCACGTTACAAAGTGGGGAGACTAGGGAAAAATGGACACACAGCAGCTTGTACTCTTTTTCCATTGTGTTGTGTGTAAGAGTATCCTTAAAAAAATGACAAAAAGGCTTATCTTTACTACAAATCCTAACCACACCCAAACAGAACAGAATAGCCAGCAGTGTGCCCAGGTGGCCGAGAAGGCCAATGGCATCCTGGCTTGTATGAGGAATGGTGTGGTGAGAAAGACTACGGAAGTAATCCTGTACCTGTACTTGGCATTGGTGAGGCCTCACCTTGAGCACTGAGTTCAGTTTTGGGCACCTCAGTACAGAAAGGACATTGAGGTGCTGGAGCAGGTCCAAAGAAGGGCAACGAGGCTTGTGAAGGACTTAGAGAATATGCCCTATGAGGAGCGACTGAAGGAACTGGGGCTGTTTAGTCTGGGCAAGAGGAGGCTGAGAGGAGACATTATTGCTCTCTTCCAACATCTGAAAGGTGCTTACAGCGAGAGCAGGGTTGGTCTCTTCTCACTGGTGACAGGTGACAGGATGAGGGGAAATGGCCTCAAGTTGCACCAGGAAACCAGGGGAAACTGATGCTCCAGCACACAGAAATTTGGGATGCAGTCTCCCCATGTACAGACCCTGAAGTTGGAGCTATGAGAAACTCATGTCTTTATCCAGCTGCTGCAATTTGGAAACTATCCGTACATTCCTTCTGCTTGCTTGGATATTGTAAGAAAAAGGTTTAACATCTCTAACAAAAAAAGTCACAATTCACCTGTGGATAGGATTGGTTTTACAGCTGGGTCTAAGCTTCTCTGATTTCAGAGATTTGGAAAGTATTAAGGATCTCTAAATGTTCACTGCATTGCTTCTTCTAAAAATGCAATTCTTTTTAAAGCCAAAAAAGAAAAACAAGGCTTTCTCATAAGCTTGGTATTGAATGAAATAATCACAGTGGACTTTTGCGCACTAAAATAAAATCCTAGTTTTTCCTCCACTGTAAAACACTAGTGAAGGCACAGGAATTCTTTTCTCTGAGTGAAAAGCAAGTATTAGAATATAGCCAGGTAACTTAGATGGGTCTTGAGCCACCAGGGGAGATGGACATGCTCACCTGTGTCATTCAGACTAGCAGCATGATTACAGGCTTGCCCTTCAACCACTGGCAGCCTGAATTTCAGAGTTCCTCCTGAATTAGGACTTGGTCACAAGTTCACCTGATGCTTTTCAAGCACACTTGGAACATAATTTTAACAATGAGTGGGTGGCTGCACTCAGGGACAATGTTAGTGATAGCTGCTGCTGTCAGAAATCTCTCTGAGAGGGTTTAGTGCACGCTGAGAGCCTGAAGGAAAGAGTAGGCTTGGAAGATCATGTATTTTCATGCAGTCTGCCTGAGCGAGTCTGCATATCAGGTGGAATATGTTTTAATGAGAAGCTGGATTCTCTTTCAATTTTCATGGGGGGGGGGGGGGGGGGGGGGGGAAACAGTGGAAAATGTCTCCAGCAAAAAGCTAGCAAACCCAGAAATTTGAAGTGCTGCAATGTTGGCAGTGCCTGGGTCTGATCAAGACACACCCAAAGGGCTCTGTCCACATGGCCTGAAGCTCTCTTTCATTACTGGAGAGTTTCTACCAAAATATTGACCCCAACCATTAATTTAAGAAAGAAAGGCTAGCTGAGATGGTGTTTTATCTCTTCTCCAAAAAGCAAAACAAACAAACAAACAAAACCCCCAAAAAACCCACCCTGCTCTTGCTTAGATCCATAGAACAGAAGAAGATCATGGAAATAGTTTGATGGAAGGGTTGATTAAGTGAGAAGTTTCCTTCTGCTGAGCTGCTTTGGTTCTTTAAGTTATGCCATTAATCATCAGGAAGTACCCTGCATGCATTTCCAAGTGGCTATAAGCTTTCTTATTAAATCCCTGTAGCACAAGCTATTGCATGCTGTTGGTCTGTAGATGGCATCGTTATAAGATCACTAATGAGTATTCATAGGGAAACACGTGATGATGGGAGAGAAATAGCACAGGTGGAGTTCTCTAGGGCGAGATGCAGTTGCAGTGATGTCACTCCCTCTTACTGTTTTAGTTAGTGTTTAGTTAACGTTTTTTAGTGGACTGTTTTAGTTTAATTAATATCTCATTGTAATAAACTGTCAATTTCTCTTTGGCACTTCCAAGCATAAAAATTATATTATAATCCTGTATAAATATATAATCCTCATAATCTGTGAAAAGAATAATATGTTTGGAACTGGAATAATTGTTTTTCTATTCATGCTTGTCTGCATGCATATTTTCTGCACTGTGGGAAAGACCAAAACCAGCAAACATTGTACATCCTTTGTATTTTCATGCAAGGTAGTATAAGTGATTATCTAGCTAATAACTTGCTGGAAAAATTAAGGGTTTACTTTATTTGAACTATTTCCATACATCAGCTAACCACCTCTTCTTCCTGCTTCCTTTAGATATTTCCTTTCCTTCCAGCACTATTATCCCCCCTGCATTGAATGGCAGTTCGACAGTACCTCTCATCTGGGGAATGCCAATTTTATTCCAGGCTCTTGCTGCTTGGCCAGTTGACTGCTTCCTTTTGCACTGGTACGTGTCCAAGTCAATAGGCGAACACTAATCTACCCCACTTTTGACTATTCAGTTGCCATTTTTTACATATTTTGTGGGAACTTGATTCCTTTGAATCTAATATTCTCCTGGCACTCTGGGGTCTACATTGCTACACTGCACATAATCCCACTGTTCACTCACCAGAACCTCATCTAAATGCAGGGACATGCACATCCGCCACCAAAGGAGAAGCATATTCATCTGTTTTGGGTTGCTACAAGTTGCTAGAGAAGACTTCTGTACACGATTCAAAAAGTGCAAATACTGCATCTAACATCTATTTTCATCACCGTTACTAATGTGAAAGCTATGATTTCTCTGTTACTTTTGGCACTTCAGTAACTCAAATTAATGCACGTATCTTCTTCATGTGTCTGGAAATTTCATCTTCATACATAGCAAACTACAATGCTCCCCAGGAAATGTTACCAATTAGCTTTTCCAGGGTGACTGCTAAAATGTTTAATAGTCTAGATTAGTCTGTACTGGTGGTTGGTTTTTTTTGTTGTTGTTGTTATTGTTCATTTTTTTGAGCATATCAAATTGAGAAAGGCACAAATAACACATCAGCACTGTGATACGGTCTTTCAATAGAAAGCAAACTCTACAACTGTTTATACAAAATTACAACTAAACAGTTGTAAGCATTCTGATCTTTAAAGAGTGTTTTTCCCATTTGGATTCATATCTACGTTATTGCTATGTAAGAAAGAGAATAATTTAATCCAGTTTGGAGTGATATTATTTTCAACCTACGCAGTACTAATAGCCATTAATGACACTAAAGATAATGATAAACATCTGACCTCTAGTGGCAGCTATCTCAAAAAATGCTTTAAATATGAAGAAGTGGAGGAGCTGGAAAGAGAAAAGAACGTGGTTAAAAAATAAGATGGAATTGTGAAAGGTAGCCTGAACTTTCATTAATTCCGTTGATAGTATTTCTTTGTTTAAATATCTTTTCTTTTGGAATCACTGCTTGGGATCCAGGATAGATTTGCTTCTGAAGCTTTTATTCTCAAATCTTTTAAATTGATTAACTCTGCTTAAGAAATGTGTGAATGGTTTTCCACAAAGAGGCTTTCAGAAAGAAAAATAGCAATATTCTAACAAGCTTTATATCTTCATACAGAGATTTTTTAGTAAGTTTGTTGCGTTGTTTGTTCCCACTTCGTGCATACACAGTTAATCATCAAGCACATTTAGATTCTCACTAGACTTCATTCCTTCTCCTCAACCGACATGAAATGTTTCCCAGTGAAAACTGATGCTTCATTATCAGCACTGTCTACATCAAAATTTGTGTTCCTGTTGGACTAAAAATACTGCAGCTATTCCATAAACAAAGGTCATAGCCTTCCTAATCAAGCGGCTAATCCAAACATTAAGTCCCCTCAATGAGAAACAACAGTGTTGTTTTAAACCCTGCAGGATTGTATTTCAAAGCACTAGCTAGCATCGTTACAACACAAACTTTCTCCTAAGCCAAAAACATTAGCTGCAACCTAAACCTACTTTTCCTTCCAGCTTCACAAAGGCTTCAGACCAGTCTAACAGCCTTGTTAATGTGATAGTGACGGATCTGCAGAGTGGCTGGGGCAATATTAGTTTCAAAGGTTCATTATTTTTAGAGTTTGACTTAGAATAACTTAGGCTTATTTCCTGAAGCCAGAATGAAAACAGAGTTATGTAAGACTCAAATCTGTTTGCACTTTAACAACAGGTTGGTACAGCTATACGAATATATCGCTTCTGTAAAAAAAAAGCCACGATAGCAAATATTGCAGCCCCTTCAAATAATCAGTTGTGATATAATAGGGGTATATTTGTGTTCTTATTGACAAACACTGATTTGAGAAGGGTCTACTGTAGACCAAGATAAAATCGTTTAATTTTAATATTTCTCATTAAAAATGATCAAACTATCACAGTTATGTTTAAACATAGTTTTATACTTGATCCACTTACGCATTTCCTACTTAAGAGAAAAACTTCTCTACTGTTTCTCTTTTGGAAGCCTGTGAGAATCAGTTTTTGTTCAGTCTGTTGAGACTAGCTCAAAATCTCCTTCCTTATCTTCAAGGTGCTTTGGCAGGAGCCCAGGATATCCAATGGCTTGTCCTACACAAGATGTCAAAGTAAATTAACAGAAAAGATGTGAATTTATAGTGAATGTAACTAGCGCACATATAATTCCTTTGTGGACACACATTTAGGAGTCAGCTGGCCATAATTACTTTAACTTAATTCACAGTTGAAGTGAATTAAAATGAAGTAAACTGATGGTTTATCAACATGGCAGAGACACTGTACAATAAGCTCATTGTAAATTCACAATTCACCAACAACTTTGCTCTGACTTCTCTTGTAGAAATACAACGTGCCCTCAAGGTGCCTTTGTATGAGGTAATTTAATTTTTTTTAGGGGAAAAAAAAGAAGCTATATATGGAAGTGTAGGCTGATTGATAGCAGGTGCAGAAGTGATTGTATTTCAGTGGTGCTACATGTAGAAAAAAAGGTCAGCATCTATCATCTGTTCAGTTGAAGATTCTCTCACATTTTGTTACCATAATGGCACTTTCTACACTGTAGGGCCCAGTCTGAATGAAGCAAAGCTGTCCGAGGCAAAAGCATTTTCAGAACAGGATGTCAGGCAGCAGATGTCTCCAAGTACCATCCTTGTTTATTGCTCAGGAACTTCACCATGTACGAGTGTAGACAACCGTTAACTATTTCTGAATAAAAACACACAAATGCAGTTGCACGCTTTAAATTGACAACATTATCCAGCTTGGTTTAACTTTACCAAGTATTTCAGCATTAATTTTCCCCTAAATAATTTGCCACATTCACTAGATTTAATGGCATTTTTCTGTTGGCACAAACAAACCAGTGCAACAAGGAATACGGAGAAATATTTCTACTTGCAGTATTCCATTTAAATTTGATCAGCATAGTTAGGCAGACCCTGACATTATTATCCAGTTACAAAAACATCACTGGCCCTATTCATTCAGCCATTTCTGCTCATTTTTCCAGGCAGAGAAAGTTTGCACTGTAGCATTCCTTGTCAGATTTGGTTCCCGTCCAATACCTGATGAGCATATTAACAGTGCTCCCATTCATACGTTACAGCCTGCCAGTTCTATCTAATTTTAGTTAAGTTGCTATTTATAGTTAGATTGCTGTGTTTTCTCTTGTGAAAGCATTGCAACTGCTAGGCATGGGGGAAATATGTTTTAGTTCTGTTTGGCACTCAGAATTTTCACGTTTGTAAGTTACCTACGTCCAAAATACTCTGCCATCCTCCCAAAGTAACACTGATGCTCCCTGTAATGATTTACACCAAAAATACTGTGACATAGTTGGCTATTTGTTTCTCAGCCCACCAAGATATGCACTGTGCAAACTTCATATGCAAGCCTACTGTTGCCTATATACAAGTAAGTCAGGTAGTATCGAATCACAGTCTTTGCTACGTATTATTTATGAAGAGAGATTTCAAGGTGCAAAGGACAGGGGAGAGGGGGGCAAAAGGAGGATGAAAATACCAAGAAATGACACTTTGCCATCATCAAATATTCCTATCAACATACGCACATCCTTATAGATACAGGTATGTATGTATGAGAAACTGAGAGATAATAGAAAGGAAATAAATAATGCAGTTAATTTCATCTTGCAGTAAAACACGAATATGAAAAGTGAGCACTTTGTAACCATTTCCTTTAGAAATGTTTAAATCATGTATAGTTTAGTGCTGTGAGGTAGTATAATGATCCTTAGGCAAACACAAACTGGACTCTTCCATAAAACAGGTTCTTCATTACATTTTTTAGTAATTGGTAATTGCTTTGCAGTTTTGCTGACCTGACAGGATGGCGACCAAACATGTGGCTGAAAAATTAGCTTTCTTTTTAAGTTGAAATTTAGTTATTTTCATCTTGGAATTTCAAAATGAATTCTGACCTTGATAAGAGGAAGATCTGGTGACGGAGTTTCAGTCCAGATTGGAACATTTTGGAGTCAAAACACACAAAGCCGATAGTTTTTAATCTTCTTTTGTCTCAGTACTGCTCTCTGCTATTGGTAATACGTATCTCTCATATTTCTAAATGGTATAGCAGGTGTTGTTTATGTTCTTCTGATGTCTTATCTTGCTTACATAGAATACATACTCTAATGATGCTTCATCCTTTCTCCAATAGCCACAAAAACTTAGAAGCCAGAACAGATGAGAATCACAATATAAGAGTCACAGAAAGTCAGAAAATAATCATAGCACTCAGCTACCTCAATTGTCATCTGAATCCTATGTCACAGTATATCACAAGAAAAGGGTATTGGATCAGCATAGATCTTGATGGAGTTGAAATTCATATTCAGTCTAGGAGGAATTATTCTGAGGTTGAGCTGAACTGGAACTGAACCAGAAATGTAGTTGGAGAAAGAATGGTGTGATCTGGTGGATACCATGACTCAAACAACAAGGAATAATTTCTACTCTAGCAATTCGGAGCTGACTGCCCCACATGGTAAGAGTCTATAACCACCAACCCAGAGGTCACAAGACTACAGGGAACAGCCATTACTCCAACTTCTTGAGCCAGAAACTTGTTTTCGCTGTGTAGTTACATCAGTAAGGCTATGCTTCTCCCTCTCTTTTCCCCAGCCCAACACAGATGTTTCAGAAAAACAACTAGTTTAGATGTTACTGTAGATACACGCTGCCGCATTGCCTAATGAGAATTACAGGTAGAGCTGTAACACTTAGAGCTTTAAAAGGGCTCTAGATTAACAAATATTTATATGAGTTTGAGCTTGATTTATGGTGGATGAAAATGTTCCGTGCATGTTACTGGCAGGATAGTATTGAGAAACCTTCGCAGCTGCAGGCATGTTTGTTTTCTGTTGAAGGGATGTAGAAAGAGGAGACGCAGCATGAGAGGCGATGGCTTTGGCTGAGGGCTGAGCCCAGAGGACTTTGAGCTCGGCTGTCCCTGCCAGAGCCCAGCACCTGCAGGGTGGATAAAGCACGTGTTTGTACATTTGGCCAGCTGGTTGGCATCACACCCATCTCTCTCTGAAGTCCTCAGAGCCCTCACCGGGGCTGTTCTGCCACTGCCTACTCCAGGCCCTGAGCGGCCCAGCGGGCAGCCCCTGAGGGGCCAGCAGCATCCCTTGCACACCGACGAGGGACACCTGCTCTCAGCTCTTCTCCCTGGGGGCCTGCGGTACTTTCATCCCTTCTACCTCCTCGAAACAAAAGATTCGCACCACACCAAGTCACCTTGTTTGCTTCTCCTGCATTTCCCGTAGCGTCTACTGAACAAATTTAACTACACTCCGCTTCCTCTTTGCGACAACCTGTTTTACTTGATCAAGACAACACACAATCGCTGCACGTCGTAACTTTTCCTTTCATCCACGTCTCCTCGGGGCCCGCGGGGCCGCCCGGCTCATTCCCGCCGCTAAGGTCGGGCCCCCGTTGGGTTCCGTCAGCGGCGCCCCGCGGAGCTCAGTGCTCATCCGCGGCCGCCGCCCAGCGGCCCGGCCCGGGCCCTGCAGGCACTCAGCGCAGGGCCCCGGGCCGGGCCCGTGGGTGTTGCTGGGCACCTCATCCACTGCACATCCCAGGCCGTTTAGGGTAGTGTTGAGCTTTATTACGGTCGCAAAACAATAACCGAACAGAACAAAATATCTTTATTCCCCCCCCCCCTCCCCCCCCACCCCGCCCATCCCCTCCTCTTCCCCCTGTATATTCGGCACTTTCACTGCTGGCAAGAATTCCTATGTGAAGAAAGGGTGGCTGACAGTGGAGCAGGGCTTACAGTCACAGCGACACTCCTGGGAGCTGCCCAGCCTCAAGCACAGCACTGTCTCGCTGCTCTTAAATACGACCTGTGCTGCTGGTGCTGCGCAAATGACCACAGAGGGTTAAAAGGCATAATAAAAGTCAACTGCGACGCTCACAAGGTATACAGAATCTTGCACAGGGCACTGCTAAAGAACACAACAGCAAAGCAGCAAGCTCAGCAGGCTGCATTCTGAACTTGTTGCTTGGAAATCAGGATTTCTTTTCTGCAGCAGCTCTCATTCTAGCCTGCATGTGTACTTCACCTACTGGGCACACACTGCACGTTGTTTTGCAGCCAAAGCCTGTCTTTTCCATCTTGCCCACTCTCTTTGTTCTTCATGAAAACACATCGTTTTTTTTTTATACTAAGAGAACATCGCTTTTGTAATAATTTTCCCAACCAAATCCACTGCGCATTGTTTTTCCATGAAGATTTCATGCTGTGTAATACATTTGCGAATAAACTCTTCCCTTGGAACATTAAAATTAAACCAAGAAGCTTACCGCTTACATCAAAGCCAATACAAATAGGCCTCCGCCGAGGACTGAAGTAAGCAGCTCTGTAACCCAGATCTTGGGGGGGAAAGAACACCAAGTTGAAAGAGAAGTTATTCAAAAGTGCCAAAAGGGAAAGTAATTCTTCTTTCAAAGAGCAGCTTTATGTTTCGTCAGTAACACTTGCAGTAGAGTTGAGAAATTCTGTAGGAAGGCACTGTTGTACTTGGAAAATACGTAAAATTTATATGAAGCAAGGAAGGAAGACGTTGAGATGTTCATTTTGGGGGTTTGTAAGTCATGAGCACTAGAGCATCAGTGCTTTTCTTTCTCATTTCTGTTACTCCTACTGATTTGCTTCATTAAAATTTCAGAGAATTTCAGGTGTCTCACTTTCTGTCTTTGCTAGGGAGCCTTGCGTGTACATCCCAGAATCTCAGCTCTAAGACTAGCAAACAAACACGGTTTCCCAGAGTTTGGGAGGTGAAGCCCCCAGTTTATGTTTTTGATGTCTCTGCCCATGTGATGCCTCAGAGCTCTCTTATGACCTTGTCAGACCTTCCGCCAGCCTCTCTTCGGATTCTCTTTATTTCAATATGATGTGTTATATTAAACCAGTATTACATTTCTTTTCTTTATCATCTTCATATACACACTGACAGCTTTAACAGTACTGAAACGCTATCATTTTCAGCTTCCATGTTTCTTTCTTATTCCTCTCTTTGCCATTTCTTCCCTATTTACTTCAATGTTCAGTGGACATTTACACCTGCAAGTCAGGAACGATGCTTCTAAAATTTCTTCTCCCTTGACTCTTTTTTCCATGACTCCTTGCACATGGGGAACACAAAAGCTTTAACATCTGTTGAATATTGAACTGCAGGAGATCCTTCTGGCTCTCACTTGGCTTGCTGAACCTCACACATTTGAGAGTTCAAATGCTGCTCTAGGCAAATTTTCAGTCTTGAGGCTGTTTCACGTGGAATTATTTTAAGCCAGTACATACAGTTCACAGAATCATAGAATCATAGAATGGTTTGGGTTGGAAGGGACTTTTAAGATGACCTAGTGCCAACCCCCTGTTATAGGCAGGGAGCAGGGACACCTCAGTGTGTCCTGTTGGCCAGGAATAATTTACATTTTGAGAAACTCAGACTGGATTGATCAGACTCATCTTCAGACTCCCTCCAGCATCAGATTTCTACCTCCTGACTTAGCAGACTTCTTCCACTACTAGTTCATCTTGCTGTCCTTCTGGCTCAACAGATTATTTTTCCAACTTGATCATGTTGCATATATGCAACCTCACATTTTCATGACCTGTTGAGTCACTCTCTACGTCCTTCCTTCCTCCTGCTTCTATTTTCCATGTTCACAATTTTCCTCTCCTTTAGGAGAAAATGGACAAACGTCATCTTATTGGCTGTCAAATGTACCTTGGCTTGTATTACTTTTAGCCTACTAAACGTTTGGTTTTAGCACCAGGCTGGATACATTTCAGGGTATGAATTACAAATACCAATCCATTAGTGTATATCCAGGCTTCATTCTACTCTTCAGGAACTCCTAGTTAGTTACAACAACAGACTTGAAATAAATGTGTAAAAGATCATTGTGCCTTTACCACATTTACTCTATCGATCAATCCAAAAAGCAAAAAATGTAAGAAGAAGCAAGTAGAAATTTTTCCCCCCAGGTTTCTTTCTCTTTTGTGTGTGTGTGTTTTAAACATATTACTGTTCCTTGAATATTTGAACTTCTTTATGATGCAGTTTGAACTCATTTCCCTTGGCTTTACCTTCCACGTCACTCTACTCATAACAAGACAACTGCCATGAATGCAATGAAAAAAGCAAAATTTGGTTTAAGGCCTATATCTTGATAAATAATTGCTGTTCAATGTTTGTTGTTGTTGTTCTGGTTTGTTTCATTTTCTTTTCTTGAAGCTAAATCCTTTAACTGCAGGCCATACATTTCGTTGCTTTGATTTGTGTATCCTTACTGATGTAAACAGAGCTTCAGTTAATAAAAAGAAACTCTGTTTTTATTATTATTATTATTTAAAGCCTCCTCTAACTGCAAAACGTCTCTTAAAGTCTAACAATAGCTGACTGGGATATCCCTAATTCAATAAGCTCTGGGAGGTTTCTCACAACAATCATGAATACAAGATCTATCTCTATGGATCCAGTTAGCTACATTTTGGCCACAGATGCAAGAATGCAAGAAAAGTTTTGGCCATGAAGACTCCATGTCTCGCTTTTGTTTAGAAATGCACGAACGGATGGCATGCCAGCGAAAACTCTGTATGGATACAAATCCACAAAAAGCACTACGGACAAAAATGAGAGGAAGAGATTAATTTTTGTTCAGAGTTACAAAGTAATGTTATTTGGTCCCTCGCATGAGTGAACCCCAATTTTCTGGGAGCTAATTAGAAACGTGTATGTCATTTTGTGTGAGAAGCTGTTTTGCCTTTAGAATACTGCTTTAATACACTTTATGACAGGACTCATTAGTGTCTTCAGATATATATATTTATTTATTTTAAAAACAAATATTTATTTTTAGATGCTTTTATTTTCTGAGGAAAAAGTGTTGAGAAAGGAAAGCCATCTAAGCCTTAAGTGTTGTTCCCAGGTCCCATAGCAGTTGTCATCCTCTGCCTTTTCTAGTTTCAGAAAAATTAGCATGAATATACTGTTAGTCCAGAGACACCATCAGTGCCAGGACTATAGCATGAGGTGCGAACGCTTTTGCATCCTCAGATAACAAAGGTGTGCACTTTTCTCACTGGAAATATCCTAGACTTTGCTGGACAGTATCCAGGATGACCTAACCTAAGTCTCTGTTTCTGTGGTTTGGACCGGGTGATCTCCAGAGAGGCTGTCTGACCCAGACTTTACTGTGATTCCATAAGGCAGCCACAGTGCACGGGGAGGAGAGAAGGACGATGTGTGCAGAGCCAGGACAGACTCAGGACGCAAATCAGCAAGGGGCTGTGTATCATTAAACATCAACAGAACATCTTGTCAAACACAGCTAACATGAGCAGAGTCTGTCTGATGCTAAAGCATTAGTGAGACATCCTCAAAACTGCTGAGCTTACTTATTGCCAAAAGATAATACATTACAGCAGTGTTGTCATTATCCATTAATTGCCAAATGTAGTTACTCCTGAAAGTTCAGAGATGTCTGGCTATTTAGAGCACGGGAAAATGTTGCCAAGTCTCTTAAATTAGCCAAATAACTCAACAGCTGATACACTCGGCATGTAAAGCAAAGGGAGATCAATGCATTTAGTTAACAGGATGTCTTTATGCTGTGTGCACAGAGACTCACTGGATAGTATTATGTGAGAGGCTTCTTAAGTGAAATTGAAGTCTAAATCATCCAATGTCTCCAGGAAGAGCCTTATATATATTTCAGATGCAAGAGTGAGAGATTGCGTCAGCGGATTTATATGTATCAGATTACTTTTAATTAAACTTTGTGCTCTGCTCTGGAGCCTGTAGCATTTATTGCAGCTGGGGAATTGTGGTTTACTGCAGCTCTTGGTTGACATTAAGTAGGCTATAGAGCCAGAAGAGTGTTTACAGGCCCCCGTTATTGATTCATGGCTGTTTTCTGCTTGTAGCTATAAAGTAGAAAACTAAAGCTGTATTAAGAGTCTGGGTTTTTTCCACATGATGAGAATGTAGATTTACCAGCAAAAAAACAAAAAAACCCCTGAGCATTTTCCAAGTTTAGAACTGACCCGCAATTTCTGTTCTTATTTTATCAGTAGCATGGTTTATATTTGAACCTTTTGTTGTGTAGGAAACAAAAGGCTGCATTCACCTCCAACTGTCAGGTATACAGCAAAAGCAGGAATAAAAAGCTCAGCCCCTCCAGTTTAACCAGTATCTGACAGTCATCACAATCTATCTTAGCAATACTAAAGAAAATCTTCAGTTTTTCTGTCCTCAAATTTGCAGCAAGTCTTGGAACATAAGCAAAGAATATTATCCCTGTTCTACAGATAAAGAGATCAAATGACTCTTTCTATGTTGATGCAGTATTTTGACCTTTTGTTATTAAATGTACATAGCAGCAGCAAGAAGTGCTGCTGCAGTACAGTTTAAGCAATGACTTTGTGCATTCATTCTATTACAGAATCTGAATTATGTGTCCCACTGGAATTGTTGTAATAGACTGCACAAACCAAGTGCAAGGACAAGAGGCTCCTGATGGAAAGTACAGAACCAGAGGAACATCTTCATGACTCTTGTGTAAATCAAGCACCCGATTTTTTACAGGTACAGAAGCACACTGTACAAGGGACTTTCACCCCTCGCAAAGTCTGCTGTCAACTCGAGATGGCCTTTAGTTGCAAGTCTATTTCCTAAACAAAGTAGGGATGCCTCCCAAATTGCGGTAGCTTTGAGATTTATCCTCACCACGTTCACCTCCAAAAACCCTCTTTTCCAGCCAAGTCACCACTGCAAAACAACCATATCAAAAGGAAAAGCACCTAAACAAACACAAGTGCCGTAGAGTTTCCTGAAGAAGCTCTTTTGAGATAGAGCTCCTACCATGAAAAAAGCCTTTCACAACTTTCATATTAAAATGAACAAGCCTCTTCTCAAAATTAGCCTCTAACCCTTGGAGGAGCCATCCTGAGCTGAGACAGGAGTGCTACACCTGCTGCAGCCATTTACATACATCTCTCTCTCACACTGCTCTTTAAGCTGCTGCTGTTGACCTTGCCAGGGAGGACCATGGTGTACTCAACAGAAAGGAGTATCTCCACCACTTAATCATAAGAGCTTGTGAAGAAAAATCTCTTTTTGAGCATTTTGAACCTGCTATTCCCTAGGTCTCTTGCTACATGAGGCAGGACACAGTTGTTTCCTGTTCACCTTCTCCACGTCATGAACAATCAAAGACTGAACTGAGTGAAACTCCACTTAGCAAATACATAGGATCTTCTGATGAAATACAATCATAATATTGAAAAAAATAGGAGGTAGCATGTTCAGACTGTGAGAGGTTTTGGCAGATGTTCTGTTACTAATGACACTATATTCAAAGTACACTATAAGTAAGGATTGATATAGCCATTATTCTGCAAAGCCTGCTGCAATGTTAGCATTTGCAATATATATTGGTTTTGATGTCACCATTTGTAGCACATACTGTGAGGACACAGTATGAGGAATTAAGTAATTGGTTGGAAAACACAGAGGTGGAGAACAAGAGGATTCCAGAAGGACACACATCTCCCCTTCCTCAAATATTACATCACTCACCATTCCTTCAATACCATTCTGGAGGATACCATGTACCTCAGGAGAAGACCTGAGCCTCAGCTTTCTAGGGCAACACATTGAGGCATTGTATGTGGTAGAACAGTTTCTTGTTGGCCATCAGTTCTGATTCCTGTCTTATGCCCCATTAGAGTCCAGATCTCCAAAGATAAGGTACTTCAGATGTGGACGATCGGCCAGTGAAATTTCCAAGGAGCATCCAAGGCCTGATCTGGTCTGACTTCCCGTGCTTTAGGAAGAGCTTGCAGTGCAATATATCAGAGAACTGGAGACAGCATTTGCTCTGGAAGCTAGCAGGAGCAGGTGCACATTTGGACTGCTGGATGTCTCTCCTAAATAAATAAATAAATAAGCAGTCATGAAATCCTTGCTATAGCCCTGTGCTGTAAGCAGAAGGGAGATAATTTTCTTTCTCAGATAGAAAAACTATAGATCTTTGAATGAGAGGGAGCATACCAGAACTTGTCTTATTAATGAAGAGAATGATGCTGTAGCTGGAAGCTGGAAAGTATTATGGCACTTGCATAGGAGAGAAAAAGTTCCTGTTCCCAGCTTCTGTTTCAAGGCCAGGGCCTCAGCAGTGTGTGTTAACTCAGGAGTTATTTGTTGGCTGTCATTACAGCTTTCTACCCTCTGGCCAGCTGTTTTGTGTTGCATGTTGACAGTGTTCAGTGCAGGCTATGGACCTGCAGGTGACTCCATGCAGCTCTGCCCTCATGTGCATGTACTCCTGTGTGGCTCCTAGGTCACACATTGCACAGTAGGGACAGCACCTGTGCTTTTTTTATGTGCTACAGTTTTGAGATAATTGATGAATGCATGTTAAAAGTATTATAAAACAATTACTTACAGCATTAGTTTTCTTGCCACACCATCATATTGAGGAAGTCAGGCACAGCTTTTGCTCCACTTCTCTATGAAAGCCTATCATAAATTATTTTCCTTCAGCATCAAAAGTACAGAAAATGCAGGATATGGTTAACCTAGAAAAACACAAGTAGGTGACTCAGCACAAGATGGCAGTCATACTGTGGGATACCTGTGTGCCCCAATGACATGCATCTTTCTGGCACTCTGTATGTAAAATTAATTCACAAATGATATTTTGGGATTTCCTACATGTACTAAATCATAATAAAAGTCACCTGTTAATGGCAAAGCCTCTCAGCCCAGCTGACTGCAGATTCCTCCCCAGCCATTGGTTAGAGCTGTCAGAGACAGCCAAAATCCACTTGAGATGGAAAAGGTGTGAGCTGTAAATACAGGGAAATCCTGGATCACCACAGGGTGTTCAGCTACCACACTTTGACCTCCCTTGGTCCCTTCTATGTTTTGTTAAGATTGTATTTCTTCATGCACTGTCTGGTTTAAAAGCCACCGTAAATCTATGGCGTGCAGCAAGAGTAACAGAGAAGGCACTATGTAATACAAGGGGCTATAATTCCATCCAAGGCATTCAGGAGCAGTCGTAAATCAGCATGGTGGAGCTTCGGCTGGGAGAAGTAGGACCGGAGGCTGAGGTGAGAGCAGTCTCCATCTTCCTCCATCCTCCATCCACCCTCGGCCCTGCTGCAGTGACAGCCCTGTTACTGGAGCGTGCCCACCTACTGCAGCCTGCCTTCCTGCTGCAAAGCTTGGGGCTCATCACGAAGAAGATAAAATAGAATCACAGCTAACTGGATTTTAGGGAAGGGGGTGAATTAGAGGTGTCATGCTGGAGGCAGGGGAAGAAGGATGGGTGTGTTTGAGGGATGCGGATGGGTAGATGCCTGGAAGAGTCGTAGGCATAAGAGGCGGCCATGTAATTTCCAACAAAAGCCTAAAAGGGATTAGAGGACATTCCTTATCACTCATAGTTCCCTTCTATTTTTCTTACCAGTGGTGTTTTCCATCAAGTACTATGAGGCTGTGCTCAGCGTTGTGAAGCTTGGACAAGGCCCACCCAGAACCAAGCAATATCAGGATGGCCACTGCTTAGGATTGTCACCAGCAGCTCAATGGTTTTTGCTGGAGAGCAATTTGCTTCTGGGTCTGCCCACTTCCAGTAGTATTTAGGGACAGGGATCAAACTGTAAACTCAGCTCCCTGTGCTGCTTCTCCCACATCAGTAACAGCACAGCACTGCCAGCCTTCTCCTCCCTTCTGAGGGTCCTCTCCCTCTGCTGATCCCTCACAAATTCACTACAATCGGAGGAGAGACCTCATGAGGCGAGTGAAGTTAGATTGCATAGGGATTGCAGTAACGACCACCACATTCGGAGTGTTTTTATTATTTTTTTTGTGACAGAAAGCACAGTGTGCAGCTAAGCAGGACCAAAGAACGTTTTAAATATTGGGAAAATGTGCACCTCGTCCCATTGCTTACTTTGGTGGAAAGAGGCTGCTGAATGAGGCCTGCTGCTGCTTGACGCCGGAGCGCTGTGCTCAGTGTGCAACAGCAGGCCGAAACCAGCTCCTGCCCTGTTCCCTTCATGTGCTCCAACATGCTTACCTCCACTTGGCATCACCCGCACAAACTAACCACCATGTGTTTTGGCTCGCGGACAGTCAAACCACTTCTTTTCTTCCAGCTGCACATATTTGGCAGAGTTCAAGGAGCTGAACACAGGAACACACGATTTCCAGTTGAGGGTACTTTCTGTAGCTGTTTTAGCTTCACATTAGAAACAACTGTTCCTTATTTTGCGTTCACTTACTCAAAGTAACACACACAGCTCAATCATTAGAAACTTGGACTAGCTTGAGTGACAGACACAGCGCCATACACTGGGTAACACATTCTCCTTTGCTTTAATATGGAAAATCTTCTTTCAAGCATGGAACACTTCTGAAGGATATTCTCTTTCTGCACAAATTTTAATGAAACTTGGGAATGATCACTTTTCTTATTTCCTTTTCTGTCACTTGGTACAGCATACTGAATATCTAAGGCTTAATGAATTTTAAAGTTCTCATTTTGCTACAACGGAAGGCCTGAAAATTTCTTAAGTTTTGGGAAAGCTAATGAAATGCAAAGGGGAATGAAGTGGAAACTAATTTGTCCATTCGAACTTCAAAATGTCAGTGAGATTTTCTGAAGAAACAAAAGTTAAATCACTAAACTCTGGGCCATCAATCACTGTATTTTACTTGTGGTAAAATGGTAAAAAAAAAAAAGAAAATATAACCAAAGGTTTTGGACATGTTGAAACTTCAGGAGAGAAAGAAATTATTAGTCTATGTCTCGCATATCTAGCCACAGTGGAGGTCACTGTGATGCAACAGCAAGCCAAGGCTAAATAAGAATAGGACCTATGGGATTCCAAACTGATTTTCAAGTAGTGGTTGCTGGAACCCCATTGGTCAAGCTCATAGGGCAGCTTTTTAGCAGATGTAGAAGGTACCAAGTTCAGGTTAAATCCAGAGAGATAAGCGTGTAATGGCCACTTGGGAGTCACCTGCTCAGAAGAGGCTGTGACGGCTGAGATGGGCCTGGAGCTTCCAGGCCATGGGGCGCAGCAAGCCAGGGTTTGCTCTCCACAGTCTCACAAGAAGTGAAATGTTTTCATCAGCAAAATTGAGATGGTTGAAAAACCTGTCCAGGTGTGTGACAGAAAAAAGATTAAGCTGCCAGTTTTCACAAAAGCTACCAGAGCTGTTCCAACAGTAATGCCTCCCCTTCTATTATGTTGGACCATGAAATCAGTGGTGGATGTTGGTGGTTTGGCAGTAGAGGTTGAACCTTCCTGCCAGTATTCCATTACATTTTGTTACCATGTGACAGATGACAGCAGAGGAGTAGTCAGCCCTAATGGCATCTGACATGGAAGTACATCTGAAGCAAAGGTGTGTCATTGTATTCCTCCATGTAGAAAAATGGCACCCATTGACATTCACTGACACTTGGTGAATGTTTCTGGAGACCAAACGGTGAGTATGAGCACATTGAGGCGGTGGGTGGTGCATTTCAGCAGTGGTGACAGTGACATGAAAGAAAGGCACATTCTGGATGGCCATGCATATCTGTCACACCACGAAATGAAGAGCGTTTCCATCAGCTCATCCAGGTCCATTGGCAGATTATGATCAGGGAACTGTGTATCGAGCTGAATATCAACTTTAATGTGTAGGAAACAATGGTGGCAATGTTGGAACACTGCAAAGTTTGAGCCAGGTGAGTCCCACAAATACTCAGACAGGAACAGAAATAACACCGTATGCAAGTTTTTCAGGACCCATTGAACCAACACACCGTCAAAGGTGACAGTTGCCTGGATTGCATCCTCACTGGTGACAGGACATAGTGCTAACAGTAGTCAAAACAGCATTCTACGGATTGGTGACATGCAAATCCCCCATCAAAGAAAAAGGTCAAGATGCAGCCCTCAGCAGGCAAAGTGATGTACACTATCTGGGATAGGAAACGGGTGATCCTTCTGGATTTCCTGGAACACGGACACACCATCAACACTGCCTCCTACACTGTGACGCTGACTAAGCTGAAGGCCTGAATTTCCAAAGTCAGGCCAGAGAAAACGATCTTTATCTTGCAACACTGTTAAGACTATAACCCCAGTTGGAAGACTGTGCAGCACACTGCCAGTCGTGCCTAGGCTGTCCTACCATGCTCACAGCACAGTCCAGATCTGGTACCTTCTGAATTCCATCTGTTTGCTCTGATGAAAGATGGATTGCATGGGCAACATTTTCCTAGCTACAACACCTTCACAGCAGCTGTGAAACAGTGGGTCACCTCCACTGGTGGAGATTTTTATGAACACAACATGAAGGCTCTTGTTCATCGCTGATGAAAATGCATAGCTAATGGTTATGACTATATTGAAAGATAGTGTTTTGTAGCTGAGAATTTGCTCTTATCAAACAGTTCTATTGTTCTATCCATGGAAATAAATAGGAGGCCTTACTTTTGGAATGATCTATAAATACCTGTATAAATCTATAAATAAATCTGTAAATACCAACTGCCTTCCATGAGATCAGAAATTACTTTATTTTCACTTTAGATGTTTACAATGAGAATATATGAAAGGTGCTTTTATTTGTGTCACTTTTAAGTGCATCAAGTATTTCTCTCTTCCAAGTGTTAATTAAAAACACGCACTAATATGCAAACTGCTGCACACTTTCAGTTGATTGAGAGACCTTTTTAACAGGCTAATGCCTTTGTATGCATTGGGAAAACTCACTTGGGCTCCCCAAGGATGGAACTATGATTGCTTACGTTTGAATATGCAAGTTGGACAGGGAAAATCTCTAGTAAGAGCTTCAGGCCCTGGCTGGAACACAAAAATAAGCCACATCAGGCAACGTGGTTACAACTTGGTTGTCTCTTAACCTGGTGACTCATCTGGTTTTGATTTGTGCCGGAGACAGTGCTTGAGCAGTGTTCCACAACCAGACAAAAGCCTTCCTATGATCAAATACTGAGTACAACTGGCAATCATAACTGTTAAACAAAAGTGCCAAAGTAACTTAGGAACACAGATCTGGTTGACAATCAGAGGGACATTTGGCCTAGTTTATTTGATGCCTTTGTCTTGCCTTTTTAGCAGTGCTAGCACTGATTTTTCATCTATGATCTGGACATCTAAGTCACTGAGCCCTAGATCCCTGTAGGTATCTTCACATCTCCTATCCCTCAGTTTTTCTACTTCAAGCTGTTAGCTGGGTACCCCCTCAGATCACTTAGAGCCACTCTCATCAGAGCCATGCCAGCACAGCTACGGACCTGGGCCCTCCCATGGGCTCAAGAACTGCAAAGGACAGTGTGTTTGAGTGCAACCAGGAGCTCATGGCCATGACTGGAAGCTGTGCAACACCGCCCCTCTCTGCCAGATAGAGCTGGTGATACTTGGCTTTTGTCCCTCCCACACTTTCCCACCTTTGATTTGCTTATGTATTCCACAACAGAAACGATTCCTTTAGTAATCTTTGCTACCATTATTCCCATAATTAGCATGTATTTATATTCTGAGAACTGTATAGCATTAGTTACAGAAAATCTCCAAGCCCAAACAGCTTTTTGCTGTGACATCTCTAAGGTAACTGCTGTGCACAGTCACACTCACGGTAATTAAGATACATTCAGACCTTCAGTTCTCAGAACGGTGTGTATTATCACAGATGACTCCTAGAAATTTAGTTCTCATTTAATACTTGTCCCCTGTTTGAAGCATAGTCCTAGGAGCAGGTGGGGAAGCTCTGCAAGCATAAGGAAGGCGGGCATTTTTCACCAGCTCTCTCTGACTCCTGTATAGCAATTCGGTATGTCATGCTGAATCTGTAACACCGGCTGGCATACCCGCTATGGTCTTACTGCATTTCTGGATCCACTCCCTATATAAATCTCCTTTGTAATTCACCCTTTCAGGGAAGATCTCAGGAACTACTTCTGTCTTCAAGGCTTTTGCCCTCTCAGGGCAGCCCCAAAGGTACAGCCTCGCAGCGCGCACCTCGTGGCACCCATGCACAGCAGCAGTGCAAGTTTTTACAGCTAGCAGCACACACTTTTGCCAGAGTTATCCAGCTGGTCTGAAAACATTTTCATCTCTTTCAGTCTTTTATCAAATTGAGACAAAAATTTCGTGTTGGGCACTTGTTTTAGGAGAATAGGGAGATTTGCATGTTAAAGTAAAACTGAAAAACACAGCACACGTTGAAAGGGCTCATAGAAGATGTGTAATGTTCCACACATCCACGAGGCAGAGATATAAAACCTGTGAGCAGTAGCCTTCAAGGCAGAAATTTGATTGATGGTTTTATTGTCTGTGTGACTGATCTTGTCTCAGGAAAAATGCATCCTCTCCAAGGCAGAAAAGGAGAACTAACACCACCTGCCCAAGGATGTTGTGGATACCCGTCCCTGGATGCAGTCCAAGCCAGGCTGGACGTGGCTCTGGGAGGCCTGGTCTAGTGGCTGGTGACCCTGCACATAGCTGAGGGGCTGAAACCAGATGGCCATTGTGGCCCTTTTCAACCCAGGCCATTCTATGATTCATTCTATGATTCTATGAAAATCCTGGCCTCACAGAAAGTCCTGCGTGCACTGATTTTCACCTGGTCTGCTATAACCAAGTGTACAGGCTTCGTTCCAGCAGGAGATACTCAGCTTCTGCTCATCAGTTAGTGCTGTTACACTAAAAAAAAACCCAAAATAACAAACTTAAGCACACATAGGTTATAAAATCGCATGTTACGTAGCTTATGATTGCATGCTTTCACCTAATGAGTGCCACAGAGCAGTGCATGACCTCAGAAAGAACTAATACTGTCTTGTGTTTAAAAAAACACCCTTGCTTTTAATAAGAATTCCAGCTGAAGCTACTACTTCTGTTTTGATACAAGCATTTTCTGTATACAATTCTGAAAAACATCTGGCACCATGGAGCTGTGCTTTCAAGTTTCTGTTGCAGTTCCCATTAGCTGTAATGACACCTACTGCTAGGGACAGACCTGATTAACTGCAGGCTCACACACTGCTAAGTACAGGCACATGTAGAACCTAGTGAAGCAAACACCATGGATTTTTTTTTTTTGGCCCTTTGTTTTAATAGGATTGCCAGGATGACCAGAATCTGAAAACTCACAGCTCATTACCAAGAACACAACGCTGATCCAGACAGAGCCAGAAGACTTTAAAATGACTTCAGGGATGAGATCTAACAGGCTGTGGTAGAATGTGGAGAACATTTTCCCTCTTCTTATGCCTTTCACCGCTATGGAACATTTGCTACGTATGTACTGAATGTAAAACTAAGCAAGAAATTTCCAGCCAGTTTTGCATCTTGGAGAGGAGCAGCATGTTTTAAGCTTCACACAGCACAATCACTACTCACAGTCATCTAAGATGTTTCTGCTGCAGCTGTGAGCCTGCATTTCCAGCAGAAGAAAGAGTTCAGGATTCGCAATGCATGTCCGAGAGCCATTGAACATGGCCAGCATGGCAACTATCCTTACAGCAGTTTTATCTTTTTTTAAGAGACCCTCTTTAAACAGTGAGAAGAGCAGATTAAAACCAGCCACATTATCGCCTACTCTCCTGAGTTTTTCAGACACAGAGTAATTTTTCTTCTTCTACCAGCTGCCTTTATCTCTATGAACACAAGACGAATAACATTCCTAACTGTTTATCACAGGTATTAACAAATGGCCTTGTTTTGAAGCATTCATTGACCTCAAAAACCCTCAGCGTCCAGATACGTGCCATATTTTTGGACAAGAGAAGCAATGAAATACCCAGTTCTGCTGCTGAATGTAGTATCAGTTTATTTGCTCTAACCATGGATGTCTGGGCTTGCCTAGCTACACATATGACAACCTTAAATTTATATTCCATTCTACAGTAATCAGATGCTGTATAATTAAAATACACACAAATGACTCTATGTAACCAGCTTGAAACCTCTGAAATTAAGTTAACCTTCAGTTTTACATCATTCTCATTTCCCGAAATGTTTTGCATGTAGAAGAATGATTTCCACAGTTGGTGTGGTTTTTCTCTTTTTTTTTTCTTTCTTTTTTTCCCCTTGCATTAAGACTATAGTTTGTATTTCAGAATGTCTTTAATGGACTCAACTAACATTCCCCGGCCATGATTTTCCAGGTACAATCTGTGCCTTTTAGATAGTCAGCAAATTCACTTTCAGGACTGTTTAAACGCCATGAAATGAGACTGCTTATGAGCAAGTGCTGATACAAAATCAATGTCTGTGTCTTTTCAATCCGGCCCCTGATTTTCATCACCACAGCTTTTTATTTGCATTATAAAATTGATCTGCTGGAGAGCATTGCGTGACAATTATTTGTAAAAGACAGGAAGATTCCTGAGAGGGACAGAGGGCTGAACAAAAACAGTGCACTGCTAGTAAAATTTGTTGCATTCGAGCTAAAATGCCCAGGAAATATGAACAGCTTGAATGCAAGTCCACAGCATTTTTGGAATCATTTCCCTGAAAATTTCATTCCTCTGAAATGAACCAGAAACAAAACAAATCAAGAACAGACAAACTTTTGAATAGCAAAACTTTTTTTAATTCAAATTTTTCCCTATAGAGACTTTAAAAGAGATAATTATTTTGTAGGCAGTTATTAAAAATAATGCCAGACACTGAAGTTAGAGGTATTAGGGACAGGGTAACAAGAATTGAATGTAGACTTACTTTGCTGGTCACAGATGTCTATTTTAGCCCTTGGTTTTCTGTGAATTAAGACACTGATGTTACGCTGCCTATCAGGGAAGGCAGTAGGTTGTATAGTTATCTCCTGATTGGGGCAAAATCACTACCCTGAAACCACACAACCTACTACCTCATCCTGTTAGAGCATCAGGCGGATCTTCTGAAGCAAACTAACATTTCACCTACCATAAGTAAGATTCCCTACACACTTTCTAGCCCACATTTCTTACTTTCAAAAAGGGCATCATTACGTCCTGTCAGCCCTTCCTCAGATTTCTTCCTGGAAGTCCATCAGAATTGGTGGGGTGACTCTACAGGCAGAACAACTGCAGTGGAAAGCACTCTCCTTCCCAAATTTGCATTATGTAATAAAACATATATTAAGTCACAATTCAAAAACTGATTAAAAAAAATCTCTTCACTTAGGGGTCAAGCATTTACTGGTTCCAGGGCAGAAAATGAGACATCCTCTTTGTATTACTATCCAAGTCATCACTTGTTAGTTTCCTCAAACAAATTACGCTAGGTGGATTTACATAACTGCTGAAGAAGTGGCACTTGCCATTGGTATAACACGAATGCCACAAAGCAATGAAGAAATGGATCACCTTTTTCCAAATGGCCACTCTTGAGAGCACACTGGCAGATGGAGAAAGTTGAGCATAAGCATAGGTTGTACCTCTGGGCCCTCTCACACCCCGCTTTCTCTGAGAAGATGAAAAAAAGGAAATTGCTTTCCAATCCAAACGATAGAGGAATTGAAACACTCTGAGAACATTTCTTTCGTAAGAATCAAAACCAACACGTAAGACAGAGCCAGAGAATGTTACAGTTGAAATATATTTGCTTTGCATTTTGAAGGCATATCCAGCGATGATATCACAGCCACTTCAGGAAAGACAGTAGATTGTATAGTTATCTGACAGGCAGGGCATAACCCTAAAACTATACAACCTACTACCTCACCCCAAAGGACAGTCAGACTCCGATCACAGAAACCACAAACTATATTCCCAGAAAGCTGGATGGCTTGGTGATGACCTAGAAGACAAAAAACTCTGGAGACAAATATTATCAGTCTTCATTCTGAAAGAGTTTGCTATACACCAGTTGACATTTTGCTTAATGAGCTCTAGTTTCACGTTTTAAAAGTTTCACAGATTTGCAGTGTGTGGAGTCATGTCAGTGACAAGATACACAAGAGGGAAGAGGATAGAGAATTCATTTTTAATAAATGCACTTTTGTACTTCCAGCTCTGACACGACTGCATCTTAACAAACCAGTTTTGTCACTTCAAGAAAGGCATCACAGTGACTTAGAGAATAAATGCTGAATTAGAGGGATTTGTTCTGCATTGCCTTCTAGGTATTCCTCTCTTATCCTAGTGTGGAACAGCTCAGTTGCTCTTACTGACTTTCCCAAGTTCTGCATGGGTAAATCTATAAGACTGAACCAAGAATTTGGTGACTGTCAGAAAGTGTTACGGCTTACTTAAGCAACATGCTACTTCTAAAGGACAGTACCTCACAACTGAATCAATGGCTAAACTAAATGTACTCTACTGTACTACACAGACGTTGGTTAATATGACTAGCAAAATTGCCACTAGTGTACTGTAACCTCACACCAACACTAGAGGTTGAGGGTGCTCTCACTCCCCACCACCTGGTCTGATGGACTGCAACACATCGCACTCAGGGAAAATCCAAATAAGTGACAAAAACTATGATATCAGTCCATACCTGTAATATAAATAAATAAAATTTCAAACAAATACTCCAACTTAATAAGCTAACTTAGAATCATTGAATCTAGGTTGAAAAGGACCTCAAAGACCATCTAGTTTCACCCCCCCCTGCTATATGCAGGGTCGCCAGCCACCAGACCAGGCTGCCCAGAGCCACATCCAGCCCGGGCTTGAATGCTTCCAGGGATGGGGCATCCACAACCTCCTTGAGCAACCTGTTCCAGTGCATCACCACCCTCTGTGTGAAACACTTCCTCCTAATATCCAACCTAAACCTCCCCTGTCTCAGTTTAAGACCATTCCCCCTTGTCCTATCACTATCTATTCCTGTAAACAGGGGTACTCCCTTCGAGTATTGGAAGGCCACTATGAGGTCTCCCCGGAGCCTTTTCTTCACTAAGGAAAACTTTTTTTTTGTTGTTAACTGCAAATTAAAGACAAGAATCCATGATACACACAGAAAAACTAAAGCCATGCTTGACAACAAAACAGATCTCACCTCAAAGTAGGTAGGTCACATTTCAGAGCAACCGATGGGATCTTCCACTGCTCATAGCATAATCACTATGGGGATGCCAAAAGAGAAAACACGCATGTTTCAACTTCATTTTAGTGCACACTGAAACAGTTGTAAGGTGAGTGACAGCAAGTGAAAAAGCAGACAGAAGCTTCTCCGTACATTTTCTCAGAGGGCCATTCACAGCACCAGCTTTCTCTTTCCGTTGTTATTATCCCATCATACCTCAGCCCAGGGGGTACCCCTAACCTGAAAAAAAGACAGGCAAGAGACAAAGAACTGTGAAAAACAGAAAACATTGTGGGTTTTTTTAGGTTTTTTTTTAGATTGACTTATTGAGGTATTTGCTTCTTCACTTTCTGGGAAAAACACACTTTTAAAGGAACTAGAGAAGGAAGGAGAATGCAAATGACTAACCAAATTAAATAGCAATGTGTTAATCTATAACAAGCAATGTTACACTGTTAGCTTCAAACTAACTACACTGGACTGAGGCCACCTGTAGGAAGAGGTTACAGATTGCTGCGAGCTGCACAGGGGACATACCTGTGACACCAAACTGCAACAGTGCAACTGTCCCCTCTGAGACGACCATAATGGAGAAAACATTGTACAACCCTGGTTTCACAACTTGCAACACCAATGGCACTGAAGGTCAAAGTAGACATTCTTCGTATACTATACAAAAAGAGTAGCAAAAGAGATTTCCTCTTTAACTAGTAACTACTAGATTACCTCTTTAACTAGTAACTACTGGTAGCAGAAGCTGCTTTCTAAGGACTGTCAAAGGAAGCCATTTGGAAAGTTCTGCAGCAGAAAGCTCCACAGTCTTCTCCATATACTTAAGGGTTTAAAAAAAAAATCAGCATTTTCTGAGTGTGAGCTTCTTTTTTGGCAAAGCCAGTTACTTTCTGAATAATCCTCTGGAAAACAAACAAACAAACAAGCAAACAAACACAGAACTATTCTGTCCCTGGTTTTTTAGATAAAATGTTTAAAACTAAACATCTTTATGTGTGTGGTCAGAGATCTGAGTGTTAGGAGTTCACAATTTGTACTGGAGCCTTGGCTAAAATTCAGTGTGGAAGCTGGTGAATCTTGGTACTGCCAGGTGAGTGAGTACCCGTGGCCTGTGCAGTCACCTCACAGAAAGGGCTTCCGCTTTAAAACAAACCCTATCCTTATATAAATAGAAATCAGCATTATATAACATAATTGGAGGAAAGCTGCGTATTGTGTGTTTTACTTCAAAGTGAGACTTCTGAATAAGCATTTCCTTTAGGGTGAAAGAAGGAAAAAAAGTAACCCTTCAGCGGAGCTGCTCTTTATGCTGGATAGTCCGGTGAAAACAGTTCAAAGCCATTAAAATGATATATTCACAGCAGTGAAAAGCCCAAGCTCCTCAGCAGACCCAAATCACTGGAAATGTCAGATGAAGATCCTAAACTTGAAGCGACTCCAGTGACTCCAATGGCAGAAGTGAAAATACAGAATCAAACAGTGGCAAAATTTGGGAAAGCTAAGCATGTTGCAGTGATGTACATCGCTGCCTACCTGTAGCATACCTCGGCTTTACTTTCACTCACGGGTGCAGTTCTCGTTGGGAGAATGGAAAAATGTTCACCCTTTTGATGTAAAATGGTGCATTTTTAAGAAACATTTCAAAAGGATTCACTTATTTTCTACTAAATACAGCTAAGCTTTTGATAATGTTAAAGATCTATTTCCATACGTGAAGTTCTGGTATAATATTGCCTTAATATACAATCTGCCACATAAAAAGTAGCAATTTAGTTCATGAACGTTGAGATGGTTATTTATAAAGTGCTATAAGCTTTCTGTTGTTCTGTTTTATATAAGATCTGTTATTGTGGGTATGAATAGTTTAAAGTATTCATTAGCAAACAAAAATGGAAAAGAATGTGCTTTATTCAACACTTAAAATTAATTATTCTTCTGCTCTCACAAGCCGCTCATAAACTCACTTCAACTGATTAGGTCACAAAACAAGGATGAACTTTAAAATACTTAATGAAAGAAAAGTGCATGTTCATTTTCTATGAAGAAGACATGCATACAAAATAACTGTCTGGCAAGAGTTATGTTTCTAGTTCAGCAACTGTTTAATACTAAGAAAAATATGACATTTCCATATTCTAACCCTCAGTGTTCAGTGAAAAATGGATTGGAACAGATGTTAATAAATACCTCAGCAGTCGCTATTAAAAAGGTGCAGAGCCAACTCTGCTATTTCTATGACAGTTTTAAAGTTGAATTGTTATATAATTAAAAGCCTTAATAATTAGCAAACCCTGGGACAACACAGAACGAGCACTCCGCGATTTTTGGAGCACCTTCCACCCAAGAACTGGGAATGATTTGCAAATGCAAAACCTACCTGTGCTCCCAGGAGGAAGGCAAATGCCCTAGGTGCACATGTGAGCAAGTGCACACTGACCGCAGTGGGGAAATGTGCGGCTCAAGGCAAACCCCAAGGGACCCTGCAAGGCTGAGGGGCTGCGTGCAGGTCACATCAGTGGCTTCCAGCTTGTTTCTACATAATGATTATTTTCTGGCTTCCAAAGTGGTGTCCAGTCACCACTGTGCCCCCGCTGTTTATTCACTATTATAAATGTCACAAACTTTTGCTGGTGAGAGTGGTTGCAAAGTAAATCGCGGAGGCTCTGCTACAGCGGATGCTGAGACCAAGGGAAGCTTTCTGACTGAATCCAACAGACTCTGAGCAGAAAATGAAGCTGCTGCATCGCCCTGTCAAACCAGACAGAGCATTACCACGTAAGGTAACTGTTTCAGACAGAAGCTAGTTGGAGGAGAGAAGGATCATCTCCTGGAACCTACATATAATAAAGTTCACATACAATATTTCCAGGTGTATTTTTAAGTAAATATAACAAAAATAAACACACTGCATTCATATTGATTACATCCTTCAAGAAATGAAAAATATTTTACAAACAGATTTTGCAACTCCTGTGAAATATGATGTATATAGAGACTTAATCCATTACTGAAACACAGCTGCTTCTAAGATTGGCAGCAACAGTTCTTTCATAAATTGTAAAACATTACCATAATTAAATAAATTAGGACAGATTCTGCTGCAGCTTCAGAGGGGCACAATAGGAAATATTCACGGCACCAAGTCTACTGCACTCAGTTGTTTGTCTAAATTTCACATTAGAACACAACTTAGAAGCAACTGACTGTAGTGAGCCCTAATCCTATTAAAACCAGTCACATTATTTTGTCCGACCTTTTAACTTATTATTGCACAGAACATTATAGGTACTGTAACATAGTGCTGCTATCTATTAAATAATTTCACGTAGTCACTGAAACCATTTTCTTTATCAAACTGTTCAGAAAAATTTGGCAGAAAGTAGCAGTTACACCAGAACTCTGTGGAATACGTGTCTCCGAGCTCTGTAATAATTTATGGATGTTCCTAAAATCTTGAACATTCTATATATGGGGAAAAAAATGGCAACAGCATGTAAAAACATACATCAGTGTAAATAATCACATCTGACACACTGCAGCCTTACAACTGCACACCTGTATAAAGGCTTCCTTACTCTTATGTGGACTCACGCTACCTTCAGTTAAATTCCTCCACAAAAATGAAAGCTTATATAACATTTCATAAAAGGTTTACAATGCCACATAAAAATGGAACATGCTTAATAACTGCTGCCTTAATCTACTGAATGGGTGTATAAGAATCTGCTAGAATTAAAGACAAGGAGCTGGGGCTGTGTGTACAACAAAGGGGTTCTGCACCTTCACAGACACGTTCCACACATGTACATCAGGCATTTCTTAGCCTGACTGATGTGAAAAGTCTTGAATGTTAAACAGATGCTTCCAAAGGGCTGTAGTGGGAAAAATATCATTTTCTATCAAAGCAGCACCTTATTTTTCTTCAGTGTCGGATCATGCCTTCTGTTTATGCAAACTGTAGCACTTACACGGACATTTTACTCTTCTACTACATTTATTTCCGAGTTCTGCTTATGTAATACTCCAAATGCTAAAAAAAAAAAAAAAGCTACCCAGAATGATAAAAACACTCAGCATCTCCCAAAGCTTCCATAAAAAGAGAAGTTAAACCAGGGCTAACTACTGGCTACTTTGTGTGTTGCACTTGTATTCTTCAGCAAATCAGTATTTAGGGAGACACTTGGCTTTCAAATTTTAAATAAACTCCATAAGGAAGCAGAACTGTAGTGTATTAGGAGCTATTTGTTTGTACAACTTAAATATTTGCCCTTGATGTTTTCCTAGCATAATTCTTCTGTCTGCTCACTTACCAGCTGATTTGCTGTGCTGGCCCTGGTGGGCTTTCTGTCCAGCCTAAGATGGCTGCCAGGCTTGACACGGACAGCTGTGGGAGCAGCAGCAGCATCTCACCCTGGGCTGTGCGTCCTAGCTCTCAAGGGCAGAAATGAAGTTTGGCAGATCCCAATGGGAAAAATGGGGTGAAGCCAGCATCCACGGGAGACAAAACCTGTGTAGGAAGGGCAAATCCACCAGGAGTAAGTGAGATATGTCTTACGAAAAACAAATGTTACAGGTACTCTTCACATTTCACCAAGCATGAAGGTAAAAAAGCAAGGGCTGGATATCAGGGAGATGAGTCTCTGCAGGAAGAGGAGGTGAAGCTGTGACAAATTAGGGATTGTTTCTTGTTAAGAGCTAAGAAAATGTGTCAGTGTTATTTTCTCTTGTCAGAGATAGCAAAGAACAAAATGTGTATATAACTCCTCCCTTAACAGCAAGCATTTCCTAAACATTCGTAATTCATCTCCATGCACTATCTCAGACTACATGCACACAGATGATAGAAAAACAAAATACCAATGACTCCCTTCCCCCACAGTATTTTTATTATAGGTTGTTGATTATTGGATTTTCTTTTTTTTTGGAAGAACTGTCTCCTCAGCTTAAGTCACTCGGATTTGCTTAATATCTTTGAACATAAAATATAACACCTAAACTACACACCCTATCTTTTACTTGTAAGTGATGCCCAGCTCTTCAAAAATCACACCTTTCTCAGATCCCCGTGGAAATAGCAAGTCCAACTGCAGGAACAACCAGGACCAGTATCTTCCAACCCACCTTGCTATATTCTTGGCCATAACACAAACAGTTATTTTGAGTAATGCTGCCAAGCACTTTAAAAAAATAAATTCCACCTCAGAACAACGTTCTGAGGTTCGGGCTGTATTTGGCTTGAGCTGCTAAGCTTGGTTCATCCTGATGGTGAAGAAGCAGAAGCCTGGAAATCTACATACATTAAGACAGAGAAAATCCTTGTGCAGTCCTTGCAAACCGTAACTGCACTGGGCTGGTTATTTCTGGTTACTTGTATTTTTCTTTCTGGAGGCTACACACCTGAACAAAAAGTTCACTTGCAAAAGCAGAAGTATTTACACTGACTGTGCCAGACTGCAATCAATCCGCATCATTGTTTAGAATCCTAAATAGTTCTAAATTCAAAGCCAGCACAGTCTGTGTAAGGACTACTACTGTTTCAACAAGGGACCAAACTAACACTGTGAGGCTGCAGCAAGAAGCTCCCACCAGTGAAGCATGCTGCATTAACGTACCACCTTCACCCATGGGAGACTTCTGTGGGGACATCAGTGCCGAAATACACTGGAAGGGGATACTAAGCACAGAGAGCGATGAGGCTTCATCTTTCCATGGCGTATCAGGTGACAATGAGAGAACTCCACCTGTTAAGGGACATGGAAGCAAAGGCCTCTGCTGAGCCTGCCCACTCACACAGCTGAAGGCTGCATGCACGCCTCAACTTCTGGAGATGTGATAGCTTCTGACACAGCTGTGTCTGGCTCATGTTCTGTCTTTTGTCCCCTCCCTTAGCCTTCCTTTTGGAGCCTGAACTGGGCCTTACGTCTCACATCTACGACTCCTGGCAACCTCAATGAATTTACTGGTAACAATGCTGCTAATGATTAAGATGCCTTTTATCTTTCAATTAGTGTTTTTCTTTGGCTACCAGCAGATGACCTCTATGTACAGTAATAGCTTTGTTATTCTCCAACATTGTCTCAAATTGTGGTATGATTCAAAAAAGAAACACAGGTGGTTTTGCCACAACTCTTTTGTCTCTGCTCTGATTCGTTACTGTTATTGGTTATTGTTACTGCCAATGGAAAGAAGGCTTATACATACACTCACTGCGCAAGTTAACGAAATTACTGGTCTCGTTAGCCATCCAACACAAAGCCCAGTCCAAGACCTAGATAAGTTCACATAACACAAGCCTTAAAAAAGAGAGGGGGGAAACCACCAAAAGTTGCTGATCATTGCCAGGGCTGTTGCACCCTAACTTGTATGTGGCAGCAATCCTGTGGAGTCTGCAAACCAGGCATCCCAGACTGTGCTGGCCCTTAGCATCATGACCTGCAGGGATACTTCAAACATAGCAAGCTGATGTCAAGTGCAAGGGGGGCAGCTGCTGTAGACGTGCGTGCCAAGGGAGCTGAGCATGGCATCTGGAGTGCCTTGGGGTGACTGGGGCAGTGACACTGATACGGCACACGTTTGCACAATGAACACCCTTCATGAATTGCAGGCAAGGAGCTCGGGTGGCCAGACACACAGCACTGCCTGCTTTCAGCTCCCTCCGCACAACCTTTTGTTTTCTCAGGTGACTGAGGCTCTCAATAGATTTACTCCAGTCTAAGTCTTTTTACTTGAGACTAAAGCTTTCACTAGTTAAACATTCATTAATGAACTCGAACCATGGCTTCAGGTGGTAGAGAGTAAGCAGATCTTTGCCAGCGTTCAATGATGTGTTAGAAACTTTGTGTCCATTATTCATGATGTTGTTGCTACAGGCTCTAATTTTACATAAACCAAAGTCACAAGAGAAATGTTATGATAAGCAACTCTGAAGAGTACAGGAAAAGAATGCCATATCAGTTGGTATTAAAGACACAGTTCAGTACTGCGTTTTCTGATTCTGAAGCCTTTTGGGAGTGGAAATAAGAAATTCTCCCTGAAGAGAGACAAGGTAAAACATAAAATTTTGAAGATGGTCTTCAAAGATAATTTATGTCTTCCGGACAACTCAATTCAAATTCCCCAAGTACAAAAAATACACAATCTCTTATTTATAAATAAATGCACTTTACAGCTCCTTTCAGATCCTTGTTAGGAACTACTAAAATCATACCCTAGCTATCATATGAGCTATTGCCCTGCATCTTCTCTGGTATGCTAGAATTTAAGACCTACTGGGTAAAGAATACCATCTATGAAGTTATAAACGTGCACACCAACAGCATCAACTCACCAACAGAGCAAACCGACTTGAGGCCACTGTCCAAAAAAACATACTTCCTCTCCCTTTATGAACATAAAAACCAGGCATATGAAAATACTGACTTTCCTATTTCCCAGCATTTGCAGTATATACACAAGACAGTAATTCAACTCTGCCTGTAGGACAAATGACTTCAAAATAAGCTTCAGGCTCAGAATGTAAATTAAGATATACTTCATATGATATATCTTAGTCACGAAAGTGGGTCATGCGTTTAAAGCATTTCTAGACTACATTTATTGATATAAATTTTCTAAATACATTCTCATGTTTATAGAAAAATATTTTAATTATTTATCACATTTCATTCTCTATGAACAGTAAAGGAATTGGATTTGTTACAGCCCCCATAGGGCGAAAAGTCTGAGTACTTCTTTGTAACCTTTCACAATTTTATGTAACGCATGCTCAACTCCAAAGGGAACTTCATACTTGATCTACTATACAGAAAAATTGATGCAGTAGAAAAAGCTGATGGGTGAAGATCACACACTGCACATGTAGGGACTCTGACTTAACAGTATCATGACATTTCCAAATTTTTACTACCTTGTATTGTTTTAGGACTAATGGGATTTCCTCAGGACTCTTGGGTGCTGAGTATTTGTTCAGCTGATTACAACCAAACCATTCCAGGATCAAAGTCAAATAAAAATTAAAAAAAAAAAAAAAAGGAAAAATAGAGAAAGTAAGAAAGAAAGACCGAGATTCGATGTGTTTAAGATGTGAATTCAGTTTGCAGGCCAGAATGTATATTCAGACAACCCAAACAACCCAAGGAAATTTGAACTGGCACAACTATTAATATATCCACTAGGTGTCACAAAATAATCATACTGATGAGAAACAATTATATGTACAATGCGTCAGTGTTCTACATCAATGAAGTGCTGCTTTGAAATGAAATCTGTTATGAGGACAAATGCAGGAAAATGTTATGAATCTCATGAATATACATACTGTCAGAAGTGTATGGGTATATTAGACATGATACACAAAAGCTGTTGCTAACTGCAGTGTATGTCATGGAACAGATTCACATACAAACGTTTAAATGCCCCATTAAATAAAATCTTCCTGAATCACAAAATCAATATTTCCAGTTCTCAGAATCACAGCTCTTAGGCCACTCGTTTTTTTGTGTTCCAGCTAATGAATTTTGTATTTTGTCAGATTTTCTAAAAGCATGTGAAATTCCCTCCTGACTACAAGGAAAATGCTGCAAAGAAAACAAGTTCTGAAGAGTTGGGGGATAAGAAACAACAATACTTTATTAATATTGCTATGAAATCACAACAAATGGTGAACATTGGAACTTTGTGCATAAGAATTAACATAGCGATAGATGTTTCTTAGATCCAGACTCTTCTTATGGAAAGGTATGCTATGAAGATTTGGGTAGAAGAATTTCCAAACTGAGAATTTAACCTCAACACTGGAGGTATTTAGACGTTTTCTAGTATTCCTGGAACATTCTAAATTCATCATGTATGCATCTGCACTCATCCAAAACACTGATAGCATTAAAAGATCAAACCCAGACTGCTGAAACAAGTACTCTGGTTTCCCAAATGGTCCTGTAATGACAGTAACTTTTTCTCATAGCTGCATAAAATTTTTATGGGCCACATAGTCTGCAGTGTGATTTATCACTATCCATGCATGTATGCACCACACTCAATTAAAAATACTGTAGTCAACAGCATATGGAAAATTACAAAGTAGAATAAGTGAGTTGGGTAAGAGGAGAAAACACGCCCTTGATGTTTTCATCATATGAACATAGCACAAAAAGGCTATATACACTCTACTTACAAGTGGCAGTTAAAAAAAGCCAATCTAAGCAACATTAATAACTCTTTGCCCTCTTCAGAAATACAGTAAATGAACATTTGCTTCAATACTACACTATCTGTTCATACGGCATTTTATTCGCTTTGTCACAGGAAGTTGTAAAATGTAAACATGTAAATGTAATTAAGCTCACAGTAGGATTTGGGCTTTTTATATAATATTTCTTTGTATGATTTACTTTGTTAATGTCAAAGCTGGACAACAGATTTCAAGGGTTTGAAATACTTTCTATTTTCGGGATCATGAGAACGACACTCTTCTTCTATCACCAATTTCCCCTCCACTTTTAAGCCAGTCAATTAAATACTTGAGCTTACAGGAATACAGGTACAAATTTGAGAGAAAAATACCAGGTTTTTTTTTGCTCCTTTAGAGCAAAAAATCTTTATCTTCTATACAGATAACTTTATCCATATATGCTAAAGGAATCTGTTGGTTGTGAAATAAACTTTCAGAAAAAAAACAAAAGCTTTTCTCTGAAGTTCTCCTAACATGAAAAGTATTATTTGATTTCAAAGAACCCTCCAAATCACACAAAAGAGTATCACGAAGTCAATAAGAATCTTGTTATTTGATTTCAATGAAGCTATGAGTTCACTTCAGAGAGAGTCATGTAGAAAAAAAAACTGGTCCTACTTATCACAGAATCTAATAACCATAGAATAATGGAGCTCGGAAGGCCTCTGGAAATACCTAATCCTCCTCAAAGCAGGTCTAATGAGATCAAGTTGCTAACGTCTATACCCAGATGAATCTTGGATACTTCTAGGGATGGAGATATCATAGTCAATGTGGACATTTGTTGCAGTGTTTCAACACACTTTGGTAAAATGCTTTTCCTTATATCTGACTGGAACTTTTCATTTTCCAGCTTGTGTCTGTTTGCCCTCATTCTGTTTCTGTGGCACCTTCGAGAAGAGCCTGGCTCCATCTTTTCTTTACCCTAACATCAATAAGGTAGCTGTAGATAGCAGTAGGGTTGCTCTTCTGCCTTTCTTTCTCCAGCTGTACAGACCCAGCTCTTTCAGTCTCTCCTTGTTCACCATGTACTCCAGCCACGTACTGGCGCCTTCCACTGGACTTGTGCTAGCAAGGTGGTTGCCACCTTGTACCTTAGAACTGGGCACAGAACTCCAAATAGAGTCTCACAAGTGCTAAAAGGAGAGGGCCCCTTCTCTAGAGCTGCTGCCTTTAGTCTTGCCAATGCAACACTGAATGCAAGCTGGTTCTGCTGGAAGGGCATATGGCTACCTGATATTCACCTTGAGTATCAGGACTACCAGCACTGTTTCTACTGAACTGATTCCTACACAGCTGGCTCCCAGCCTGTATCACTATCATCTCACTGATGACACTACTTCTTAAATTAACAATATTAAGAAGGTATTGGGGTTTTTTTTGTGCTTTCAAATTAAAAGAAAGCAAGCATCTATCCTAAGCCTCCTTTGGCCTTAATGTACGAAAAGTAGAACAGCTTAGAAATGTGAATATATAGCAGATGTGCATCCTATTACCCTAGCTCTTAATGCTAGAGCAGTACTTCCACTCTAATCTTACAGAAGCTTTATTTTATGAAAACATATTAAGTCTCATCAGCAGCATACAAGAAACTTACTTTTGGTTAAGATACAGTAGCAAATCCAAGTAGTTCAGAGGTCCAGCACTTGTGTAAATCAGTATTTCACTTAAAAATGGAATAATTTAAAAGTAAATTAAAAACTATAATTATACTTTACTATCATTTAGTTCTTTACATCCTCTGCCACTGGAAATAAGCTTGAAAGAAGACATCCAGCCCCAACTGCACTATTCTTGGAAAGTTTATATTAGATGAGAACATTTACACTCATAACTACATGATTTTTTTCAGCTTATTTTAATACGAGTAACTGGTTCACCTTGGTTTCTGCCCATTAAAGAGCAGTTGGAAGGAAATGGTTAATCATTGTTTGCCATCTGCTGTAGACAATCCACACTATACAGAAACATTTTTGCAGCCAATCTAAAACCACAATGCACAAAGAGAGCAAAAGGAAAATACTGTTTTCAGCTATATATTTTTTTTCAGTGCACGCTAAAATTGTAAATATTTTGTGGTTAACCCTCTCTCACTCTCTGACAGCACTTTCCTCTGGACAGTGGTCTCTGTGGTACGTACCACATCATTTAGCAGTCTTTATAAAGGTACAGCAACAGTGCTGTGGAGAAGTGTTAGCGGTCTCCTCAGTAACAACTTAATCATGGAGAGCTAACCTATGAAACCACAAGGCCATCTTTCAGAAGGTCAAAAGGCCACAGGCCATATGCAAGATAACACCTATGAGCTTTGCTGTAATCTAGAAAAATATTATCAAGATTAGTAGTTTCAGCTTTTTTTTTTTCCCTATTTTTCTTTACATGTAAATAGTAAACCACTCTTGTGTGCACCCCATCAGATTTCCTAGCCCATAGGTCCTTTCTATCAGTTCTCTCAATTCTGCTGATGTCCCTGGAAGGCTCTGAATTCTCTAAACCTCTCGAGGCTGTTTTGTCAAAACCAGCTCTAAGTTTTTCTAAACATAAAGTCTAGCACTTAAAATGTCAAGAAAATGCAAAAGATCTTGCTTTCTCACAGAAAAAGAGAAATGAAAGAAGACAACTGGTGACTATTCATACTATTTTCTGGCTCATCTTCCCCATCTGGTAGTACTGACAAAGGGCTGTGTCATAATTAGAGAGGGAAGTTGCTATTTTTAGATTGGTTTTGGAATCCGCAGTCTTCCACAAAAATTGTATTTGTTTCAAAATGAAAAAAAAGCATGCAAATGATGTAAAAAATTTTCCACTTAAAAACAGAAAGATTGCTGGGAAAAGGCAGTTCATAAAGTTTTATTAAAATACACATTACTAGTAGGTGGCAAAAATATCAGAAGAAATGCTAAGAGTGAGAAAATCAATACTGCTAGACCCATTCTCCTATCAAAGGTCTAGCACTAGTGGCCATAATTCAGGTTATTGAAGTCTTTTTTCAAGATTGATTAAAGTTCCTTTTAGTAATATCAGTAGGGATGCCTGCCTGCAATGATCTTAATACTGAGAGTGCTAAAGACTGCAGTCTTCTAGTAGAAAATAAAAGCTTGTTCCTCCAGGCCTTACTGCAAATACAGAACTCACAGCATGTTCAAAGGCCTGTCAGTCAAAATATTTTTCCTTTAAAAAAAAAAATCTCATAAAAAGAACACCGAGAAATAATCCCCTTGATTTCCTTCTTTTGCAAGCCATAAACTTTAATCATCCTCTTTTTCTTTGCAGATCTCCTGAGATATGTAACTGGGGAGACTTACTCTTACACATTCCCGAAGCCTGCAAATAGCTTCTAATCTGGGACAACTTGTACCACCAGAGATCTTAAAAGGGGATCATCCAGTAGGCCTTTGGAGACTTTAGTGTTCATGACCCAGTGTTGTCTAATATACAGTGGGGGACCTATGAGAGAGTACTGTTGGAAGTCCCCCTCCATCAGAGCTTGTAGCAAGAGAAAGATAGATTTAATGAGAACAGCACACAGTAGAAATGCACAGTTTTCCAAGAACTCAAAAAAGATGTTTTCAAATCAGAGAAGAGTAAGGTGGAACACAGAAAAGTTCTTCAGATATTCAGAAATTTCAGAGAGTTGGATTCATTTCACGAGCGTACAACAGATTTTCAAGATTTTCTTTGTCCTCTTGTACAAGTATTCTCAGAAAAATAAGTTCAGTTCACTTGGTTTCTTCAGGTGCTATAGTAACTAGTCAGACTTTCAAAGGCAAACAAACTACAATCCTGCTTATTTCCCTGAGCTCATCCATGATGAATGATTTTAAGTATCATTGTCAAGGCTATATGTCTTAAAATATTCACATCTATGTTTCACTTCCACACCTGTAAAATATTATGTCCCTACCTTTATGAACTGAGGAGTACAAATTTATGATGTCCATGAACTAGCTTTAAGAATCTTCAGTGGTAAGGTCAGACTGGTATGTAAATGGATAGATGGAATCTGTTTCTTGTAGGATTGGGTCCCCATCTGCCTTTGATAAGAAGGGTACAGTAATTCTACAAACCCCCAAAACATGATCAGATGTCACACATGTCAATAAAATAGGCTGCTCTAAACTGCAGGGAGTCTGGCTTTCGAGGAAGGTACTTTTCACACCTTTCTTTACGTGACTAAAGTGTCCCTTCTCAGATGTGTCTGTGCTGATTTCAACTGTTCACTGCGCATGTTATCATACTGTATCTTATTATAAAGCAGAGATATTTAGATAAAGATCTGACTTCCCTTTCTAAGCACAGCAATCCTCTTTTACATTACATTTACATCAGTACTCAATCAATTCAGATTGTTTTTTTAGAGATTAAGACTGTATTTATATGGACATTTTAAACCTACCCCTACAGACTCCTTCAGGAGTCTTAAAATTCCCTGCATCTACCCATAAATTTTAAACAATCTAGAGACTTTTAACTAAAAGATTTGAGCTTGGATGCTTTAGGAATAGCGGACCAATTCTCAGGACCAAAGTCCTGGCATTCCAGATCACCCTAAGTGCTTAAAAGTAGCATTCTGTCAGATGGAACACAGTTTTTCTTGAATGTGTTTTTCCAGAGCTGTTCAGAAACATTTGAATTCACTGTCCATGATGGTGAGATTGGCATAAGTGCTGACCTGAAACACCAGCAAAATTATCTCATTTATCTCTCAGCTGGACTCAGCAGAAGCTGCGAGTCAAAGGCCACACCAACAGGAATTTAATACCAACTGTTTCCATGTTATGCAGCCATTTTTTCCTAGGAAATTCTTACATTTTATGCTTGATTAAAAAGATCTGTTAGGAATACTCATTAACAGCTTTCTACCAACATATAAATACGTAAAGCAGATTATTAATACTAGAATATCATCTCTAAGCCAGCAGGAATCGGGCACAATAAAACATAAGGCATGGCCAAGTATATGCAATCTTAATCTGTGACAAGACACAGCTATATAGGGCTGCACTCTTATAGACAGAACTCAAGGCATATAAGAAGTCCATACTCTGTTCTTTTCTTCTGGGTAGATCCATGTCTTTGGCTGAGGATTATATATGTTTTCCATTAATACTAACAACCATTTCTGTAGCACTCATCTTTTTATCCATACCCTCTACATCACTACATCAACATTTATTTGATCTATCAGTGATAGCATCCATCAAAATTTAATAGCCATTTTCTACAGTTCAAGCATGTTAACTCTTGCTTTCACCTATGGTACAGCTTTTCCTTCTTCTTTTAAAATTCTAATGATGTATAAAATAAAGTACCTTTATACAGTATGACTCAGAAATGCATAATACTCCTTTCTTCAACTAATGGTAAAGGAAACAGGTACTAAGCGAAGGCAAAAGAGTTATCTATTCTCATCTATAGTTTTATACTGAAATCTTGAGTGTCAAATGAACAGGGCTTTTAGGAAAATGTCAGCAACTGTAAGAGTTACATAAGGTAGAGATAGAAAAATATTTTGCAAAGAAAAATGACAGTTAGTCACTTGAGAAGATGATTTATACTTCAGTTTCAGAACGCAATCAGCCAACATGTGACCTGACATTTGCTAAAGAAATCAAATAGACATTCAGCAAGATTACAAAAGCAAAAGCATTAATTGTTCTATACAAGCAGTTCCTCTCTGTACCACAGAAAGATCTAGAACACCATGCAAAGAAAAGGGAAAAGAATTAAAAAGAGAAAAAATAGAGAGGTCATAACAACAACAGGTCTTCCTGTACATTTTGTTTTTAACTTATTAAAATCCAACTTATGTTGTTTATGCTGGCCCTTTTGCATCGTGTCGTGTTCTTTATGGACAAGAGAGATTCACAATTCACATTCCCTGTGTGTTTTAAGTTACTTTGCAAGAGAACTTGACTGTTAAAGCAGTGCATAAGGAATGCATAGCTGTTGACATACACATTCCACACCTGACAGAATATGATGAAAAGGACAACAAACACAAGGATGGTTGGTCAGGTGAGCTGGCTTAGATTGAGAGCTCTGCTATATACTTCCTGTACGACTTGAAATGATTACTTGAGCCCTTGGGGCTCTGTTTTACCACTTTTTAAATTGAGATCATAATTCCCTTTCTCATAGTGATACTGTAAGGCTTATCCATTAATAGGTTCAATTCAGTGCCGGGCAGATGATCAATACAAATTTTATGCATCACTGAAGAACCATTTAACCTCAGATCTTAAGTGGTATATAGCCTTGTGTCAGCCTGTTAGCAGCCACTGTGTAAATATTACAAATGCACGTTATTGAGAGTATTTGAGGGATATGAGTTGTCAGTAGTACTGATTTTACATTCCTCAAGTTACAAATCTGCAGAACAACAAACTTAAGAGAACACATCCTTTAAATACAGAGCAAAACAAGTACTAGCACATTTATTTGTAATGGTTATACATGACAAAGAAAAGAGAAAATGGTTTAACTTGTGCACTGAGCGTTCAAGTGCAGTGATTTAAATGAATTCATGAAATGATTACTTTAAAGCCTCGGAAATTGACAGTGTCTAGCAAGATTTTATTTTGATGTTGGGAGAAGCAGTGTTTTTTTACTCACTTCTGCCAAAAACACAGCTCACGAATGTGATCATCATTTACTTCTAGAAATACAGCTACAATTCAACACAATGATGACTTCAAAGATGTATCTTCAAGACACTTATAAAGACATATACTTACTCTGGCAATGAAACAGTAGAAAAAAGTTCTTTTCAAAACATCTTTTCCAAGGACTATTTTTAAAGTTTATTGCCAGAATTAATGTACCATGAAGACCTCTACACCAGCAAGAAATTAATCTGAATTGTGATTGCCTTAGATACCTTGTCATTTTCTTTGCATACATGACCAATCTTCACTTATTTCCTCTTCTAACTTGGTTAGAGTTCATCTTGTAACTTGGCTCCCCCTAGGTCATTTCTCTGTTTCAAAAAGAAAAGAAGAAAAAAGTTGTAAAACATTTCTGTTATCTCTATGGCAAACAGACATATGAGTATTAGACCAGAGAGATTATTGTGTTACAAAGTTGAAATGAAATAAAGACCTTTCCCATGTCCTGGGCTCAGGGAAAGGCTCCAAGATGAAGGATCTCTAGGTAGAGATCCTTCTTCCTTGGGAGTCAGCCCTTAAATGGGGTCTTAAATGAGCCTGGCTCCACCCCCTCCGGTCACTCAGGTGAAGTTGTGTTCACCTGTGCCCCTGCAGCTGACTCAGCGCTTGCCTCAGGTGGTCAATCAGAGGTTCAGGCCGTGATTCAACAGTTCCCATACAGTTATCTTTATGAGGGAAGAAAGTGAGAAATGAACGTACAGACACAAAATGCAGTTCTTTCAAAGAGTTCTATTTGCAAGGAGTTTGCTTCAGTACATGGGTAGTATCCCACTTTAAACATATTTTCAAAGCCTTGATCAAAGGTAAGTGGGGCATTAATGGCACTCTGTAGGGGTTGACGTTACCCTCAGGGAAACACTATGACTTAAAATTACGGAGACTATTCCATTTAGTTGCTACTAACCTTGAAAGCTTCAAGCAAAAAAAATCTCCTCCGCTTTCACAGTTAAACAATTTTAAAGTACTTACCAGATAAAATTTTTTAACCTTTACTCCTTAATATTGGAACTGCATGCAGTCCTTTAAAATTTGTATGACTAGTGGCAACTGAAACGTTAACTGTGCTTTGACTAATCAATCAGGAAAAGATATCAATACATCCAGTCTAAATTATTCATAACATGTAGCAGTCAGCAGCTTAGTCTCTGCAGCCAGTGATACTAATATTTTTTTGATAGTACGTGCGTATCATTAATACCTTTACAAATGGATGGTAATCAGACTTCAATACAGACACCATTATTTGCACGCAAAAATATATACAGCGTGATGAAATAACAATTTTTGTTTTCTTGCATTGTGATCATTTTAGGAATGTGACATGACACTGGATAAGTTATTCTAGGTCATCCCAAAGAAGTGATGTTCTCTGCCTATTCATCAATCTATTCATTTATTCATTCTCACTCTATTATTACTGATTTCTGTTTTCTCCAGCTAATTCTGCTGCTTTTTTGATGAAAGGTTACTCTTTTCCAAATGTCCTTAGTATTTGTATATATAGAAGCCAGCAAATCTCCTTGAAATACTAGCTTTCTCCAATAAGAGACACTAATGCTTATCACTGTTCATTCCAACCCTTTTCTTTCAGTGAATATATCAACTGCGTTAATGTTACATTTCTATAAACTAATTTTTGTTTGTTTTGCATTATGTACCAAACTAATTTTCAATTTTTTTCAACCTGCTTCATTATTGCTCTCTCATGCCACAGTTTACCCTTAAACCATTCCCACATTTTTCTTTGCTAAGAGTTTTCTCTCTTTTACTGTTGCTTCCATAATCCACCTAAATACTAAAATAGTCAGGCTTATTTTTCTCAAAGCCACGATCTTAGCAATGCTTTATTTTTCTTTTGTGGTCAGAGATCAGCTCCTCTTCTACTCATCCAGTGACATAATACTTTGTTCTCTATTTAACTTACTCTGGAATGTGCTAGTACATCTGTATGCCATTCTGCACAGCTGAAAGAAGAAAAACGCATGTGTATATTTTTCCTTAAAACAGAATACAGGTACTATACAAAACGTACATGAAAATAATCCTTAGCTTCACTCAGAAATGTGGCAAATGGGATCCCACCAGCAGAAAAAAGCCCAGACAAGATGCGACAGAAATACTGCTGATAAAGAAACTCTTCAAACTTGACTGCCTTAACGCTGTATGAAAAATACGTGTTGATACAGTACCATACTGAGATTTCATAGACATGGTTTTCAGGCTGTTTCAGACTGTTACAGTAGGCTACAATCCTGCAGATGTTTAGACACGAAGAACTTCAGTCATGCCACTATTTTTATTATTGGGTCTTAAATTCCTTCTCCAGAGAGTTAATGAGAAACCCCCTCACTCTTACATTCATAATAGAAGAGAAGCAGTTGCTAGGTATTCTTCTTGCTGAAGCATGAGAATGTACTACAAGAAACGTTAAACTTCTGTCTCTTTTCTGATAAAGCATTATGCCTATGCTTCAAACCCTTCAAAGTCTTACTTAAATATGCAATTCAAATTAAACACGTCTACATGTTGTTTTGAATTGGGGTATTACTAAACATCATTTGAAGGTCATTGGGATAAGCCATCCTTTTTAACATTTTTGAGCTTCTGGCTTCCCTGCTGTGCACAAACTTAGAAGTTTCCTGGCTTTTTGTTTTTACTTTCTTGTTATGTGTTTAAATCCATATTTTGAAAATGTCTGGGGCAACTTATCAACGCGGTCACAAAAATGGACTTCTACTAGTAGCTTTTAAAAAGGAAAAAAAAACACTAAAGTGTTGAGTGGGAGAGGTTTTGTACAATCTGAAATACTGCTAATTTAACAACTATGATGTAAAAAACAGTTTTTTGGTTTTTTTTTTTTTACTTGCAAGGTTAGTCTGTATTTCCTTACTAATTCCTAATGTATGCAACAAGATGTACAGCAAAGAGGAAGAATAAAATATCATGCATATTCAATATAACACACAAATGAAACCTGATGGTGGCCATTTAATGTAGTGAATTAGCAAATGAAAGATGGCTGGTTTGTTCACAACACCCTGGAATAGCAATCCTACACTCAGAATAGGAATCCAGAAAAGTACAAATCTGAAGCACACAACCACCACTGGATTACTGTAAACACCATGGAGAGTACAGAGGCTTCAAAATAAACTTATTTCCTTGATCCTAATGTGATATTTCTTTTAAAAGTCTGCTTTAGGAATGTATGTATTTTAAAACAGAAGAAGAAAATTCTCTGGTTTGGGAGCACAACTAGTCCATTTCAACAGAAAGAAACATGTAGGTATGCTAGCAGAACAACACTCCGCTTCTCCTTTTTAGTTCATGGTTTTATTTATGTTATTTCTACTAATAATGATAGCAGTGCAATGCAAAACACCAAATATGCTGTATAGCTAACAGATACTGTACACCGAAGCAGTAAAGATAGAATTCACTGTACAACACTGCATACTTCACAGAGAGGAAGCTTGCTATCCTTCTATTTGATTAAACAAATGAACACAGACCACAGGATGGACCAAAACCTTATTGCTATTTCTTCTCAACCCCTTAAAGTGTAGATTGCAAGCATTTTTTGGAGGATTTACCACCAAGAGCAGTACGTTTCAATTTAAATTATCTCTCAGCTGGCTTTTAGAAATCAGAACACCACTGTTCCACTTTCACTTGAATTACTTCTTTCACGTAGCAGAACATTAGTTAGCAGCAATTCAAGGAAGCCCTAAGTAGGCTACTGCATTTTCACAACTTCCACAGGTTCTTCCACCTGTACTGGTCAGACTACAGTCTTATCTTTTTCCCATATTCAAAGTTCCCTATGCGTGCTATCTGATTCCTGAAAATATTAGATATTCATAATTAGAAAATGCTGAGATCTGATACAAGTGTACAAAGAATTAGAAGTACTCCTCTGAGTAGATCTCTTTAGGGAAATACTATCTTTCAGAAATATACTCACAATGCTGACATAGGCTATAGCACCTAGGTTTCAATAATCTAATATATCACATGAAATTTTCGGTCACATTTCTATTGACTGCATTTCCATGGAAAAACTCTCGCTTCAAATAATGAAAAGAAGTTCCTGAACTTACCCAATTAATAGCACTCAAGTAAAACAATCACAATACTCGTTCCTGTTTCACAAGAAATAAAGCATTAGTTCACTGAGACATACAATTAAAACCTAATCACAACAGGAAGTATGTGTCAGTATTATGAATTACAGGGATGCTACTTCTACTGTCATGACCAGACTGGAGTTTAATTGCCCTAAAATGTTTTACTAATACTTGTAATCTTAAGGTAGGATTCTGAACAAATAGTTGCTTATGCTCAAAATGGTCCTTGAACCAAAACCTACTAAAAACAAACCCTACTAAAATGCAGTGGGCAGTGCTCAGGTAGGATCTCCATGATATGGCACCACTGATCCCATTTTAGGAAAGTGCTGACCTAGACTGCCAGACTGGCTTTTGGTCTAAACCAGGCTGCTAATTCTTAAGTTCTTAGAATTTTTAACTGAGAACACTGTGCTCTCAAGTTGTGCTTAATAAAAATGCCTATCAAAATTGCTAGGTTGTAATAATTTACAGCCACATGCTGCAACAGAATACAAGCAAGAAGACCATCACTGCATATGGAGAAGTGCTAGAACTGAAGTAGAGTTAATCCAGATCCTGCAGTGCCTCTCCAGTTCACTGTGGAGAACATTTCACAGCAGAAATTGTTAGCCATAGATACCTCCTAGTTCTAGGATTCATATCTCACTGAAATTTTGCATGGAAGAGGCTTTGGAAACAAAAATTAAGTGCAGACATCAAGCGCACCCTGTAAATAGAACCATGAAACCTGTAATGGCAGATGTGTCTTCTTACAGAAACGTGGCCCCACACAAAGGAGCCAAACCACCACCAGGAGGATGTCCTTGTGACCAACCTGAGTATGGCCAGCAGTATCTTGTGGCTTTGGAGTGACAGCACCAGAGTACCACCCCTTGTGGCATCTCCGGCCCTGCCTGGGGGACCACTAGGCCTTTGTTGAGAGCTACGTGAAGCAAACTTACTGCTCCTTTATGCCAAACATGGCAAGTGCCTGTCAGAGGTACTGATGTGAATGCTTCTCCATGCACTGGTCATGAAAACCAAGCCGAAAAGAACACGGCTCGGTGGGTTTGCTAAGATTTTGTTCCTGTGCTGAATCAGTAGTTGTATCTGATACTGCTTTGATCCTTTTTTCTTTCTTTCTTTCTGTCTTTAACAAAGAATATGTGTAACTTCTTGAGTGAAACCCCTGTTCTGGAATGTGCTGAACAAATATTTTATAAAAGAGGAAAAGTTCAGCTTAGAGTAATTTTGCTGTCAAGTGATTTCTTAGAACTCAGAGCCAAAACAGGTAACAGCCCTAAGGAACTGCTGCACTGCTTAAAAGAATGTAAGAGTCACACTCCACACACAGAACAGAGCACTGGGGCCTGGGGACAAGGATGGGAGCAGAATTTTGCCAGTCAAATAAAGATTTCCCACATGTTTGTCAGCGCAATTTCCTTCATCAAAACCCGATAAAGGAGCAGTTAAAGAAATGCATACTTAATGAGGCTACACGCTAATGAGGTTACTTCTGTATTACAGAGTTGGGATTAGCCAGTTAATTTTTCAAACTATCTAACTTGGAAAATAGCGTTTGGCAAAGCCCCCTGACATCTGCCACAACTTTATTTAGCCTCCTGCATTCCCTGGAGGTACTGCATATGAGCTGCTCTGCAGCACCGCACTAGAGCAACTGCAGACAGAAGGGAATGTAGACAGACATGCAAAGTGTTTAAAATAGGAAACACAGGCTCTGCGCTGGGGGCTAGCATAACAGGTGTATATATATTGGGAGCTTATATTAATGAGGCTTCTGTTACACATGCACAAGGCTGCCGGCAGCCCTTTCAGAAGTAGCTGGTATTTTGGTAAAAGTCAGACAGAGTAACCTCATAGTAACCTCTAGTCTGGCTCACAGCCACCAGGGAGGCTTCTGAAGGACTGTCCCTTGGTGCTGCATTGATTAGATTTCTTCCCATAATACATCCAGTGTTTTTGCTCAGCAAACCTTACTGACAATTGAATCAAGAATAAAGAGTGAGGGGGGAAATAAAAGCTGATCTCCACGTGAAAACGGGCCATAAAATTAACAAGGTTCTCAACATCAAATAATTCTGTCTGCTTTATTGTGGTCAGAAAATCAGTCTGTAAAATAAAAAAGCAAGCATGGAAGGAAGAAAAACAAACTGAAAAAAATTCAGAATTCAGGCAATGTCGAAGTCAAGTACTTAAACACACAAAACATAAGAAATCTCAAAGCTTAACTTCTCCTACTGACGTTCAAATATTTCCTTGCCCACATACTGCACATGCATCACTTTTGTATACCAGTTATGCTGTAAAATGTACATTTTCTACAGTCTTTCATGGTGCTGTGGAGATGCTAATATAAACATTTCTTAACTTCCATGCCTTGCAGCATCAACAGTGCACAGAGAAAGCACCTTCATCAAAACAAACAAAAAGGCCACACACACTTAAATAAAATGTGGATGATTAATTGGGACATAGCGAGTCTGCCGTAGAGTTCTAAGAATATTGGTACATAGATATAGTAGGGTACAATAATTCTTCCCACCCAGAACATGCTCTAATTAAGCTGCTGGATGCAAGAAGTGCACAGTTGTCTGTGCTGACTTACTTCAGTGAAAGCTGACTGAGCCTGTCTGGTAGGACACGTTTTGAATTCACAATACTTTAATTACCGCTGTAAACAGACTTTCATAGAAACTTTTCAAGTGAATGAGAATTTGTGAATGCAACGATTCAGCACAAAAGTCTCTCAGACTTGCTGGATTCTTTAATAACATTTTAGTCCAGTGCTTTTTGCAGCACGCTAATCTGACTCCTAAGAGAGCTGATACTGTCTGTACAAAAGGTTAGGCTGGTAGAAAATCAGGAACCTGAGATTTTTGCTTGTGGCTTACCAATAATTTTTACTAGAATGATCCCCAATGGCTAAAAAATAAAGTAAACCCCAAATCGTCATCTGTGGAAAGACAATGGTAATGCTGAGCACTGTAAATAAGCCGCCCATTCATTTGAGAAGGGAACACCACTTTCTATGACCAATGAATCATCTAAGCTGCAAATTACAATTACAACTCTCACCTACTCGGTAATTCATAGAAGAAAAACTATGATCCTTCTAATGTAAACACAACCCAGTACAAAACATTAAAGTAGGCAGCATGAACAGGGCTGTCACGACTTCAACTATCCCCAGTGCATGATGAATGACAAAGCAAGAAAATGGGATATTTTATAATATCTAGAGGAAGACAGGAACATAATAAATGGGATTGCTTCAGTGGGAAATAAAAATACACAAATAATTCATTTATATCTTCTCTTAATAGCAAATGCTCTCAGAATGATCCAAAAATGACAAGCATAGATAGGAAGACTGGTGTAGCACACATCCTAATTTCTGACGTTTTATACCCATATCTGGATACCGGACTAGATCTAAATTCCATCTATTCAAGCTACAAACATTATCACAACTGGGACCTGATGAGTAGAAGCAAAAAAAAAAAAAAATGCTTCTTATGAAAAAGAATTGTCTAATATCAAGGGGAAACTATGGTAATGAGCTTCAAATACTGGCATTTGTTTGGGGTTTTCTACCTGAGTTTTTTATAAATTAATGAGTTTCATAAAGTAATTCCAAGAAGAAAATAATCACATAAAAATATCCAATTAAAAAGACATCACCAAAGGAAGCCTAACACAGCTGAGGCTGAATTGTTAGCAGCCTTTTTACTTTTTTTGTTTAAAAAACCGATCTGATCATCTTTGACCCTTTGACATTAACTACGGGAAAGGAATGAAAGCTGACCATTCACCTGGCACTAGCTTACATTCCTAGCCACTGTTGATCTGTAGAGACCTGCTGAGTGTCCAAGCACCGTGCAAGTGAATTGCTTGGAAAACTCTTGAAAAACTTGCAAGCTGTTTTTACTTAATGTTAAAAAAAAAAAAAAAAAGAAATTAATCAATTACAAAAGAAATCCAAGCTTGTTTAAGAAAGAGGATCAGATTTTTTCATGGAGCTTTTGAAGCTTCAATTATGTGGCAAATAAATTTTGCACAAATAGGACTTAAAATATTCAAATACAACTCGAGTTTTGAGTGCCACTGCCTTCTCATATCCAACATCTTCTCATAAAAGGCTCAGAAAAAAAATCACTTGACTGACACTCCACTGTTAAAGTCTGTCCTCTACCACTCAGGCAAACAAAGCATAGAATTGTACGAGGAATAAAAACATTTACTTACAACGTACCCTACTAAGAGGCCTATCAGGTCTTTCATTTATACCACAGATATTTAGGTATGGACTAAAAATGTATATAAATTTATTTGACACGCAAAAGTGCAGTAACTTAAAAAAGCATAAAGAGCATAAGTAAAAATTAGCTATTCCTGCAAACTTCTGAAAAAGGCATTTTTGTACAGAGACTGCAGAGTTTTGCAGGGAATCTACATCATCCTTTCTGCCACCTTAACATTCAGGGCAAAAAAGTCTAGGCTGTTCCCTTGCTTTGGACAGAATAATAGTCATCAGTCCTTCTCAAATTACTTGAAAGCTAATAGATGTCAGCTGAGAGACTCAAAACTAGAGTTATTTACCTATTCAGTTACTGGATGCACTCTCGAGTGCTCTGTTTGAGTACATAAGTTCTGTTATTTCAGAATGGGCATATTCTAGCCAACATTTTTCCTCTGAAATTTCCATGTGCACCAATGTGCCACGAGAATCCAGAAATGACACAGCAAGACCCTCTCACCTCTCCGTTTCTCTGTCAACACGGAATACAGTTTCTGACATTCTATTAATGAGAAGGAAGTAGTCCATGGAACATACGTGTGGATAACTTACCGCCAAGCACTTTGGGTACTGTGCAGACAAAATGCCTGCCTTTCTTCTTTCAGTGCCTGCCTTCAAGCCATACTGGTGGCTTACACACAGTAATTTGATGTACTAGGGTTCAACTAAAAATAGATGGCAATGAAGTTCTGCCAAAAGAGGTGTCTGCTCTGGCTCATTCCACCAGCAAATGGTGTTTGCAAAAACTATGTGTGGAACCTCACATGGCTGCTTTCCAGATGTCAACATAGCAGACACATCTCAAGGAAGCAGAACATGCTTGCTGTCTATTAAAATTAAACATGTAATGGGAAGGGACCTAAAGGACCAAGTCCAGTTCCTTGCTGCCACAAACAAGCACAAAATGTAAGCCCTTGTTATTGCTACTTAAAAAAAAAAATAAAAAAAATCCTTTGAGATATTGCCTAAGACATGGATTATCAAAGTAGTAAATGTTTCAAAAAAGTCTTAGCATAAATGCTCATATCTGCTTGCTGAGGCAGCTGTCCCTAGGAAAGATGTCTTTATATACAAAAATCACAATAATATGCTATTACAGCTATAAACACATAAGGCTAAGATGTACTGTCATAAACTACCTTGTAGTTCCAAGGTGGTTATTTTGAACTAATGGAAAAACACTTATTAATCCCCAAGGAAGCTAATTTGAGACACTATGTTAAAAATCTGGCCTTTTGTAAGAAGAAAACAAGCCTTATTAACTCCTAGTTATACCTTCAGAGAATTGACTAGAAATCCAGATGTCTCATCTCTGTAACCTATGATCTTATTCCAGTTCATTTGTTCTTTTGTCACTGATTTCACCTTAAATAAACTTGCTTACCATTCAGTTACTTTTTGTGACACAAATACCTATTTGTAGAAGACATGTTTCAACTGAAACCTAAAATCTCTTTCAGAACTTTCCCCCTTTATTGTCAGAGCAACAAGCATGTTTGAAGTTAATTAATAATTCATGTGAAATGAGTTTGGGCAGAGAATGACTCAGTAGTTCTCAAACATCATGACTAGAATTAGGTGGCCCACAAAAGAGAACGGCATTTAAAGCACAGTTTTAATGGCTCTCCGGCACATGGGTCAAACAGTGAGATTCTGCAGAAACCTGAATGCCCTTCCCATACTAGAATATGAAAGATGGTCAAAGTTTCGGACTCCTCTTTCACCTGTACAATCATAACTGCCAACATCTTGCAACCTATGACAGTATAGGAGTCACAAACTGGGCTGCCTTGTCCGTGATTCTGAAGAGCTGCTTCATCCAAACTCAGTGCATTCGCTGCCCCTGCTATTGACACTGACAGCAGTAGGTTCAACATGCCTTTCTTCAAAGCCTAGCATAACCACCTTTTGATCTTCAGTGCAGTATTTTGGCAAGTACACCAGAACTGCAATACACATTGGATAAAACATGCAAAAAAGGAGCAATTAGAGAGTATAGAAAGGAAAAAAGAAGTTTGTCTAAACTGAAAGCAATATCCATGTAAAATCTGATTCAAGTGTCACCGGATCTACATTCTGCTCGACACAGACAATGAACATAGATCTAAATAGTGGCAGACGAAAATCAAACAGTGATTTATGAAATGGAAGCTGATTGAGATGCACGTGAAACATAAATGAAAACACTGATTACAGTTGCTACCATGACATGACTTCTGTTATACATGCACATAGTTAACATTTCCTAAGAAATTCCCTGTAGTGATAGTGCAAAGCATACTAAAGCCATGACATTGATTTAAGAAAATAACAAAACAAAACAGAGCAGAAACGATAACTGTAAATGGAAAAAAAAAAAAAAAGACAAAACATCTAGATATCTTCTCTATCTATAATTGCTCTTCAGAAATAAAAGAAAAAAAGGTAAGAAAAATCCGAATGTGTCAGAGGTGCTCTAGTAGGAGTACCTAAGAGAACTAATACAGACTGGGAATGACTTCTGCAGACATAGAGGCCTGCTGACATGGAGTACTCTCTGCAAGACAACAATTAAAGAAACACTATAAAAATGGAGGATGGTCCAATGCAATGGTCCTATCAGTTTGATGACTAAAAACATCACTGTCTCTTGCTGATCTACAAAAATCAAAGCCTTTGATCAATACAGTGGGTGAGGGTCAGCACAGACAGAGAGCAACTGAAGAAAATGCCAACTTTTGAGATCATCTATACATAAATAAAAATGTAGGTGATGTAGTTACAGAAGTACTTTCTCTGGAATTTGTAGCTGATACTTTCATACTCATGTAAAGATAGAAGTCCTATGACTTCTTCAACTGTTACAATTACTGAGTTACGTAGTTAACATTTTTATCACTAATGACAGTGAAAAGTGTATTTCTAGCGCACTGCAAGGGCTTCAACTAACTTAGACACACTTATGATAAAGAAATATCAATCCTTATTTTGCAGGTGAAGAACATATGCATAAGCAACTACTGTGCTTTTGTGTGCATCACTGTGGCAGCAGCAGAAACTGAACTTTTATGTACAATTACCCACATCTGCATGACGTCCATATGAACAGCTTTCTGAAAGAGTCTGGTAGACATAGGAAGCTGTCTTGAGAAGAAAATGGGAAGAAGCAATTTTCAAAGCAATTATCCTGAAGTAAAGCATCTGTATGCATCTTCCACCCTACAAGCCAACAGTGCCCAAGAAAGCTCAGCACACACTATATTTTTAGAGGGATCTTCAATCAGGTGTGGCAATTTATTTGCCCCTCCTCACTCAGTCTATAACTGTGTTCCTTACACGGCAACTAGTCTTGCTCAAAAGCACTTACTCCATTATATAATTCCAGATTTTTCCATCAGCTTTGAGATCTTACTGTACAAGTATGGGTAAAGAAGAAAGGAAGAATAATTCTATAGAAGTAGTTTCATATGCTTTTTCACTATTGTATACACCGTTTTCTGAGGTGTTTGGCACTAAGGGTGCAACGTATTAAAATGATTGATTGATTGCTTTTTAAAAATAGAAGTACTGTTCTGATACTAGGATTAACTATTATCATTAAGATACGGCAGAATTTTAAACAGCTTTGAATCTGCACCCTACTGTGAATGTAAAGCGTCCTTCCCCATCCCCCCTTGCCTACATTCTAAACACAAAAAGAGTTCTTATAAAGGAAATAAACAAATGCCACTAACTGCACTCCTCAGTTAGCAACCCATCCATAGGACCACAATAACAATTCCACAGTATCCCTTCAATTCCTGTAGTACATTTTCAGTTTGCTTTCAGCAAACTTGGAGCCTCCCTTCCTCCCTTTTTTTTCTGAACAACATCGGTTGCTCTATGGGAGAAGCTTAATTATAGTGATTTCAAAGGTTCTTATTTTTAAACATCCTATATACTGTAGATCAAATCTCTGTCATTGAAGGGGCTGCGAATAATACTCAGAATAAATAGCATAAATTGGTGGCCTAGTGCAATGCACGCAGGTTCTGATTCAGAGCTGGGTTAGCGACTGCAGCTACAGGGAGATCCTGCCAGCAGCACGTTCTTGCCAATAGAAAAGAACAGTTGATGGCATCTACCCAAGGTCAGCTCCTCGAATTCGGGAGCTGGTCTTCTTCCAGACACTGTAAAGTCACTTGTTTAAATGCAGCCAGTCGGCAACAATTAAGCATCTAAATAAAACATGCAGAGTTTGTACTCCTTTTGAAATCTCCTCTATGCCATGCTGTTTATTTTCTATTTCTCACAGTCTTCATTATCCAACAATCAGGCTACAAAATGGCGGTCAGAGTGAGGCAGACATTTTGTAACTGTCTCATTAAAAGCTAACGGAACAATGGAAATGCACTGAATGAAAAGAAGCAATTTGAAGAGCCAAAAGGAGCACGTAACATTACAGCTACCGAGCTTTTAAGCAAATCCTTTATCTAACTTTGCAGAAAAGTTGAAACAAAGCCATACTGAGATGCAATCTGACCATATTTAACCCCCCTGTGAGTAAAATATAGTCCGGCATGGCCCTTTTTAAACTTAAGTACAGCTCTTCACCTACTGAAGCAAAGGCTCATCTGTCCCCCTATCTACTATGCACCGCATGGAATCAAGACCACCCATTGACAGTGACTCAGTCGCTATAATCCTAACCACATTCTTCCCTTGAAAGTCCAGAAACTAGTGTTTTCTATTACAGCTCCAAGAACTTTACAATGTTCAGCACAGCATTTAAAGTACTTTCACCAAAAGCAGCAAATGAGCATTTAAAAAGGGGAATCTATCTCTGCAGATACCTTTTAATTTCAACGTGCAATAAGCTAGGAGCAGCAAAAACTGGAAAAAAGTAACACTGTGGATAATAAAAGCAAAAAAATCCAAGTTTTAATAGGCACTTAATATTCCTTTCTAAATTGCATGCCTATCACATTATTCCTAGAATTATTAACAACTCATGCATCCTAAGAGGCAGATATGCAGATCTTTAGGAAAAAACTTCAAAGCACATGCTTCCTAATAAAGAGTTAAGCACCTGCCAAATGTTAGGTTTCAAGACTCTGGCATTCTTACACTGTTCCCTCTGCAAAACAAACAAATAAAAACCTAAACCAAACCAAACAACAACAACGACAAAAAACTCTCACAGTAACTTTTAAAAATATATAGGTTGCTACAAAAGTTCTATTTATTTCCATGGAAATGACAATGGATACAAAGAACACAGTTACACTGACAGAGAAAATTACCAGCTACAAAACTGTTTTTCAACATAGTCACAGATGAGCTGATCTGGACACTCTTCATTTCATGGTCTGACAGCTGTGCATGGCTGTCTGGAACATAGCTTGTCTTCCATGTTGCTGTCACCAGTGCTGAAAGGCACCACCCGCTGCCTCACTGTGCTCACATCCACTGTTTGGTCTCCATAAATGTTAAGCAAGCATCAGTGAATATCAATGGATGCCATTTTTTTTTCTGCATGGAGGAATTCAACAACACAGCTTTGCTTTATATACACTTCCATTTCAGACATTAGACGTCATTTTGTCAGACTGCCCCTCTGCTGCCATCTGTCACATGGCAACAAAATTTAATGGAACAGTGGTGGGATGGCTCAACCTCTGCTACCATGCCATCAACATCTGCCTCTGATGTCGTGGGCCAATATAATAAAAGAGAAGGCAATACTTTCAGAGCAGCCATCATTAAAAACTGTGTTTTTGTCATCCCCCTATAAATCAAATATGGCTGAGGGGATTTTGCTTACTTTTTTTAAAATTATTATTATTATTATATAACATTAGCTAAGAGACTGGGCTAATGTTATGTTTGAAAATGAGGATACAATTAAAAAAAACCCACCACTCTGGAATCACAAAATTAAAAAACAATCATTATTAATTTTAGTGCATTTATGACTTTGAGGTATTTGTAGTAGATGACCAAAAAAAAAAAAAAAAAAAAAACCAAAAAACCCAACAAAACAGGTAAGACTTAATTTTATAGATGTTACATGGGTATACTGACAGAAGAAGCAAGGCTAAAGCAGCACATCTCTCTTTCTGCTTCTCATACCAATGCTTGCAATCCAGCATGACATCATTACTTCAATTCAACAGACCAAGCTGTGAAATAGGCAAAGAGTGAGGTCAGAGGAATGGGAAGAAGTGGCTGGCTCTCAAAAGCTGAAAGCTTGTTCACCAGGTGTAGGTGCAGGAGGCAGAGTGGCTGACTTCAAAACTTTGTATCTTAGTGGCAAATGAGAGGAAGCTGGTGTGCCTGGCTGCACTGAAAGAAAATGAGACAGCTCCAGAATCAGAGGGTCAAATGTTCTCAGAAAAGGGTAAAATTTAGCCTATAGTTTACCTAGGACAGTAACAGATCAACCACTAACACTGTTTCTCTCTGTGTCTTTACATGAGAGAGATTTCCAGCCTATACACTGAACCCTAAGAGAGACACAGCAAGTGAAAGGAGATTTGTTTGGACTGGCTGAACCTGCAGTGTATGTAGGAGTACAAAAGGAGAACTATTACCGCAGCCTGCCCCCTCTGCTGAGCCAGAGCCATTCTGGCTGGACATATGTGCAATGCTGTTAACATGTGGTGGAGGTCCCACTGCTAATGCTGCTGCAGCCAGCTCAGAGAGAGATGCATCTGAAGAGACCAGCTGCTTGCAACCTCCTCGGTACGCCAGGGAAGGCTGAATCTTACAGCACAATATAGCTCTCTGTGTTTTATGGGAGATGTTATTTCCCCGAGACATTTATTTTGCAGTGTCCCGTATCTTTGTGGTGGGGCCAGCAATCTGCCACACTGCTGTGACAACAGGTGGGACAGCTCCTTCAAAACACAAACAGACCTGCCAAAACAGGCGTGCCTGACAAGCTTCCTACATATGTGCTATGTTCAAAGGTTATGAAACACCTCTAAAACCACTGATTGAAAAGCTACATGGATTACAGTTGCACTCTGCTTTTGTTACAAACTCCTCCAATCACGGAAAGAATTCTGAGTTTTATTACGAACTTTGAAAACAGGCCAAAGTTGAGGAAGATGTTCCCTAAGGGCTGTGACCCTTCAGAGGATCTGAGGTAAAAGAAGCTCTGAGTTAACACAGGGTTTCACACTGGCAGTGTGGAAAACTCGTGGTTTCACAAGATTTCCTTGCAAAGGCAGGTGAAATTCAGTGGTTTCTCTGATATTTTACCAAGAGCGTCTGGGTTCTTTTAAACTTGAGACTTAAAGCAGAATCCAGTAGCTGCAAACTTAAACAAAGCAAGACAAAGATTAAGAAAAAAAAAAAAAACACCATTTGCATGATCTCCTGGGAAATGAATACACTGAGCTTTACCTGCTGAGACTCAAGAAACCAAAAGTTTCCACACTCTGCTGTTCAGCTTTCACTTAAATAAAAACATGGGAGGTATGATGGAGGCATGCTTGCATGACACTTTTGACATATCTAAGTAAGGAACCTGAGAATAGACTGCAGAGTACTTCTTAACTTCCCTGCCCGCTACTTTTCTTGCAACTGCTCATGTATTTCTGAAGTTACTCAGTGCTGTCCCCACAGGAAAATCTGCTGTATTACAGCCTCTCCCCCAGGGTTACCAACACTTACTTTTGACAAACAGGAGAAAATGAAAGAGAAGTTGGTGCTAGCCCTTAAAGTAGCGCAATGCCAGTTAAAAAGGCCAAACAGTCACACTGAAGCAGTATTTCTCTTAGAATGGCACTTTTCACCTGTCTCCTCTATATCTGCAAGTTTTCAGCGCTGATGAAACAAATGGCTTGGAGTCACTTCCAGTACCTCCATGAGATGTATCATACTAGCTCACGGCACTGTGAATCTCTGTGACAGCAAGCTGATGCTGAACTTTGAGCAGCATGAGTCTTGTGTTTGCAATAAAAGCCAGAGTATATGCCAGAGGGGGCAGGAGAGTGTGGAAGAATACCATTTACATGGTCAGCAGTGGTCTACAGCCATATAACCTATCAACTTTGTTTTGCCGTATGTTAGAATAGGAACAATCGTATCCTGTAGGGTGTTTGCAATATAAAGATTAATAAAACAAGAGGCAAAAATTTGGAGAGGGGTTTAAAAATCATACTGAAAACCAGGTAATAGGGTTAAAAAGGCAAAGGATGTTAATTATAATATATTGTATATCTTTAATACATTTTTTTAAGTACTGTAAATGTTTTTAGCAGTGAAAAACACTAATATTGTTTAAATTTGATTCTACTGTTAAATCCCTAGAGAAAGAAAAAATTCTAAATGTTGTCAGCATTGGTTTTTGGTCTTCTGTAGTGAACTACTTCTTAACCACTTGTGAATGCTGGAAATTACATATGCTGATTCTAGAAAAACGTCCCCCAGAATGCTCCTTGTTCTCCAGTTATCCTTCAACACAGCACAGTTGTGAGAAAATTAACTATTTCTAACAAAGTGTTTCAAACAGATCTCCTCGGCAGCCACTACTCCATTCTCCCTCATGCTGCAGTTACCGACTATTTGACTGAGTGAAGTTTTGGAGGAGGGCAGGAAAGTATTCTGCAGGCAATTATGAAGTACAGTGTCTGTTTTTTTCAGATGCTGTTCTGCATCCGTATCTGATAATTTTCTAGTGGAGGAGCTTAATAGTTACACAGATGAGAGAAACAGATACTGTGGTGAGTATACAAGTGCTGTATTTTTTGACTGTGAACTTGGATAATATTAAGCTGTAAAAAAATAATCTCGAATAAAATGAACTATTGCAAGAAGAAACTCCGGAGTACTTTCTCGTTCATATAAAAAGCAGTGGATTCACCATTATGACCAAATGTATCCCTTGATCACTTCCTCTTCATCATTTATGTAAAACCAGTTGCCATGACAACTGAAATGATTGTTTTAATAAAGCAACGTCCCCCTATATTTTAAGTACTGCAGGCTCCCGAGAAAAATCTATTCCTCAACTCCAAAGACACAAAATACAGCAAACAAAGAAGTTGACAAAAAAAGAAAAAAAAAACAAAACAAAACCCAACACAAGACATGAGATATCTGTACAGTGAATGCATTTTGCATGGAAGTGGTGTTTCTGGCCCACAACTCCAAAGACAAGCTTACTGCTTATTATAAGCTTTACTACACTTCCTACTACTCCCCAAGATTCAAGATTTCTGTACAAGGCATGAGTTAAATTCAGATGTGAGGTAGTGATGAAAGGTTCATGAAGTGTCAAGAGAGAGTTGTTTCTGTACATCTGAGCAAGCAGCCTTCAAACCAGTCTGTGCAGATGAGGTAAAGGAGATGTATGTTTGCAGGAAGAGGTCCTCACAGGGTAAGAAACAGTCCTAAAGATTACTTTCAGTTGCAGTGACAAGGAAGAGTATTGGTCAGTGAAGAAAAAAAAACAACAACCTGGTGGGAAATTATGAGAAGGAAATTGGGAACATCTTGGTTCATTGGACTGATATGCTAACTCTAGAAATTCTGTAGGCATCTTCTTCAGATATGGATTTCTGTGTGCTTTGTGCCGGCCTGGAGTGACTGCTTCCTATTCTACAAGGTTACACAGCTCACTAACAGTTAATAGAGAACGTATAAAAGAGAACAACTACACACTGTCAAGGGAGATGAAATTAAATATCCCAGCAGACATTCCTGTTCATATGACATTCTGGCCAACAGGCTTCTTCAGATACTTAAGTGATAACAACACAGTTAGTTTTCTTGTTAATGTTAGTTCAGAGGGAATTTAATTGAATAAATAGTTCAAACTAGCAATTTCTTTCAGCAATTTTGGGATGGCAGTGTACCATCTGTATCTGTCTCTCTGTAATGCAACAACAGATAGCTTAAACTTCAAGTTTGCCGCCCTTGCAACATCAGGCATCACATTACTAATGCAGAGCTAGGTTATCATTCTCCTTCTAACCTTAATGAGTTTTAAGCTATTTGAGTGGGGTTTGAACTAACAAGAATGGGTAGTAACAGCAGCAGCATAGCCACTGCATGGTGTGTGCGAGGAACTGGATTATCTGCCTTAGAAACTGATCCCTCACACTGCTAACATGCAGACAAATTCTGAGACCCAGACTGGCCAGCCAGACCTTGGTTTGGTTAAGTTTTGCTACGACACATTTTTGGCACAGACTTCAACCTAGTTCTTACTTGTGCGACAGTGACTCCACTGAAAAACAGTGCTTGGACTACCAGAATGATTTGATTAGTGGCACAGCATGACTGGATTAGCAGCTGATACACTGTGTTAACTCAAGTTTCAAGTCTCTTGCCACTTCTCTATTGCATTACCCATTTAAATATCAGCAGCACTTGTTCTTCAAATCAGGCTCCCGAAACCAATGGATTGGCTGACTCAAGTGAAAAGCACTACCCAAAAAACTAGATGGCTTTGTGGGTGACTGAAGTTACCAGTAACAGCTGAGCTGGGTCTGCAGTTAACTACCTCTTCAGTGCAGACAGATCCTTATTGTACAGATGCAGACTCAGAGTACATAAGACTTTTAATATTCCTCTTCTTTTTCCCTATAAAGCATTTATTTTCTTAACTACTTTGATGACTGTGTAATTAACACCATGTTTCTAAGTTTACAGAGCAGGCTGCGTTTTAAAGATACTTTGAAGCATACACACTGCATAATCTATTTCATATACATTTTTAACTTTTCAAAGGTTCCTTCTGATACGTCACACATTTCTGAGTAGGAATCACATACAAATTACTCGGGTTAGAACTGTTACTTGCATGAGTTCTATATTCAAATTTTTAGTTTCTTATTTCTTCGCAATAGTGAAAGAGTTAATCTCACATCTAAATGGGAGTTTGCCCTTAGTAAGAAAGCAATAAAGCAAGCCAACAATAATAATCTAAATGAAGGCCATTCTTTTGCCTTTTGTCAATATTTTCATAGCGACAAACAGATCAAACACATGATATTTTTTAAGGCTTGTATTTTTTCCCTCTTTGTAAATCATAAATGCTTTGGTATATTTAATTTCAAAATGAGCTCCCTGGGGATTAGGCTAACATGATGGATTAAAAAACCTTCAGAAACTATTACATCTTAGATGGAAAAGTACACAAAATGTTCGTTTGCTACTTCCCCCTGCTCATTTGCTGGCTGTTTCTCTTTCTCCTACACCTGAAAGAACCAAGCTGTCTGCGTTAATCAGAAAAGTTTCATAGTCTTGCTCTCAGGCTTCAAAATGCTTTAGCGCTTTTTTTTCTAATTAAATTAAAGATTTAAGACTATATTCAGAGGAAAGTACTCGAGTGCCCAAGTATTTTCTGCGCTACACAGATTTGGCATATTCATGTGGGAAGAGGTAGAAAACTCACTCCTGCACTATGAATTTGGGTCTTGAAAAGCAGAGGGAATGCTTGCATCTTGTGACAGTCTGCACAAGTACTACCTGGTGTTTGTGGAAGAAGTATATGAAATGTTTTTGAAGATCCAAGAGCCCGTTACTCTTGAATTTCCACTGGTTTTAAACAGGCCTTTCTTAACAAAGATAGAAGACACTTCTCACTGAGCTGCATTTGTAAGACCTGACTAACTTATCCATGCAAGAGCATAAGGACAACAGCTCACTGTCCAGACATGGAGAATATTATTCTTGTTTGTCAGAGGGGATTTATTTGGTGCACTTGAATGTCCTTTCTCCTATCCTTCTGTCCTTATCAATTGCACAGCACTGGAAGGCTCCTGAATGATCAGTACAGCCCTTAACAACAGAGCTGGGAAAGGCTTTTTCACCCACTAGATAATTTCCTTCCCTGGAAAAGGCTTTTGTATAAACTGTGAACTCTGGTCCAATTGCAGATAGAAGTGAAGGAAGTGGCGGCAGTGAGACAGCCCAGAAGTCTGCCTGGACAGAGTGGCTACCAAAGCCTAAATCCAGACACGGAACCTGGGCGGGACCACCTCCTCTTTCATGCAACACAGAATAGCGCTTTAAAACTAGAAGCAAAAGCGATAGGAAAAACTTTCTGTTTGAAGAGTTGGCCCTGAGCAGCAGTGATGCCTTCCAGCAGGAGACAAACCCATATAGAGGTGTCCGTGAGGAGGCCTTGGGATCACCCCTTTCCTGTGTGATGTGAGCGCACCCTCCACTGAGCCAATGACAAACCATGTCCTCTGGAAACTCTGCCACAGTGGTAAGGACAGAGACAAACCATTGGCAAAGGGCACCCAAGGTTTTAATGGATTTCTCAGAGAAACAAAAGTCTCAGAGAAACAAAAGCTTCAAAAGTTTATGAATTTCAGCTTTAGCAAGGATGCAGTTTTGATTACTTACCATATATGTGAAACAATTGAAGTGTCGGGTTTTTTTTTTCTTTTTTGGCTGTGTTTATTTTGGAACTGGCTATTTTTAAGGTCACAGTCCCTGCTAAGGGAGGAAACTGTATCTCTAGGGTACCGGGAATTAAACAGAGGAAAGAAAAAGGCACAGAGAAAGTAGCTGCCTTTACACAGAGAGCTCAAATGTTTTGTTTCCTTCCTTGTTCGGTCTGTAGTAAAAAAAAAAAAAAAAAGAATTTTACAGTAAACACTGACTCATGCATTTTAAAAAACAAATTCTGAGTTTCACAAGACTTCTTTTTTAACTTTTTCCCTCCTGGAATCCCTTCTGATAAACTGCAGTATAAAGGGACATTATCACTTCTTGACTAGTTCTTATCCCTTCAGAGGCTAGGCTTACCACTCTCTACCATGGTGACTTCTGTAATGGGACCTCTGTCAAGCCAATTATTTCATGTAGCGTCCTACTTTGGAGATACGAATGAGGAGGTAAAGAAGGCAGAAATTGTTTCCAGAGTCTTGAAAAAGCCAGCTGGGACAGAAATCAGCTACTGCAGAGGGCACGCATTGCACTGACACCACGCTTCTGTGCCAGGAATCAGAGAAAACTGCTGCCGAAGGAATGGTGCAAGAGAGGAAGGGAGCGAGCAAAGAGAGAGGCTGTGAAGACAACCGAGCTATCTACATGGTAATTAAGTGCAGAACTTTACTCCTACCAGCTCTGCCCATGCTTGAGGAGGTCATGAGAGATGTTACCACAACAAAGCTACACTGCACACTTGACAAAAAGAATTCACTCTGGAGTGTTAGGTGTTAAATAATGCAAAGCGGGATCAATGCCAGCTGCGATACGAAAATAAGCTTCATAACTTAATTGCTCATTTGCAAAATACCAATGTTATTTATTCAAGCAACTATGACCTTTTTTCTGATGCACTAGTAATGTAATGTTCATGTGTGGCTGTCAGAAGAGCATCATGATGATAGAATAAGTAATACCTTAGATCAGGAGTTGCCCTATTTATTTTGCTGCAGAGGTACCCTTACAGAAATAGAGCTACAGCTCTACCTCACTGTGCTACAGAGTAGTACTCATTGTGCTACTACAGCTGTGCCTCACTGAGACAGGGATTACAGATGCTTCCAATTCTAACCCAGGCTCCGTATTTGCATTGGATGCATTTCTCAAACGTCTTTTTCTCATGTGTGAACCACGAGAAATACACCAATATTTTGGAAATCCCTCTTCTTAGCTAGTCTCTGTTCTACTGCTTGCATCCTAGATTATGGCATGTCAGGTATGCTCTCCCAACTGCCAAGAAGCATAATTTTAAGGCGCATAAGATGCTTTCCATGGCTCTAGACAGATAAAGCATGTACAGGCAAGGAACTACGTGTGCACAGCAGTTCAGAGGATACCTAATGTCCATTAGAGTAAGTTAGGGAACAGCCTGACTAAAACAAAATCAAGAAGGCTAGGAATTGTAGGAAGAAACTCTCATGCCTTAGTAATGGTACAATGCTAGACATAATCTGCTCTTTACTGCTTTTATAAAAAAGTCAGTAGTAAGATGTAATCATTAATCAGAAGTCTCCACTTGCTATTTGGGCCCTGTGTGGGTAAAGAACACCAATGAAGTGTAGCAGTTATCAAAACAGGAGACAAAGAGAAATTCTGGAAAAGGATGGGGCGAGTAGATATTTGTACAAGAGTTCTGCATAGAGGAAAAGTAAGGAAGAATTTATCCAAGTGTTTCTTAGATAGGGCTATTTTGCCCTACCTAATACTCGATTTATCTTTGGGTGATATCTACATGTTCATATGCAGACTACATACTTGCACCCTACCTTCCAGTGACATAAAAGTGGCATAGCTTTTTCTTTTAATCACCTGTGTTTATACTATGTAACATACATTAATGTAAGTACGTAAAAATACTGATCAGAACTAGTGTAAAGGGAAAACTGTGTGACCTCTCCATCCCTTTTAAACGCATTAGTAGGCTTTAATAAAGTCAAGCTATACTGTTAGCTATATTAACACAATCAAACCATCCCTGAGGTATAAGGGAACTGTACATGCTAGAATGAGAGTACTAGTACACTTAAGAACTAAAAGAATTAAAAACCAGATGGTTACCACATTAAAAATTAAGCTTTTAAGAGTTCAGGAAGGAGATCAAGAGCCTGTAAAGCATATTTAGACAGTGAATACATACATATTAGGTGTGTGTTGTGGAACTAGCTTTATTTAAATTTTGCTGCAATGCAGCCAATACCTAGTTATGAATGCAATGAGAAACTCCTGAAGCAGATGATGTTATTCAGTAGAGTTTGAATATAAGACTATTCTTCCTGACATGCAGAGGAATATAGGCTTACCAAGAAAGATGTAACAGAAACATCAAATAATTAATTCTGAAAGAATGCGGAACCTTCATAGATACAAAGAGCACTGTGTTTCATTTGACCAAAACCAGAACACAATCCTGAAAGGCTATGAAGTTTTCTAGAAGTTTAGGATGTTCTAATTAAGTATAACTCTGTACTCAGTACTGGTGAGGCTGCATCTCGAGTACTGCACTCAGTTCTGGGCCCCTCAATAGAAGAAAGACACTGAAGCCCTGGAGTGTGTTCAGAGAAGGGCAACGAAGCTGGTGAGGGGTCTGGAGCACAGGCCTTATGAGAAGCACCTGAGGGAACTGGGACTGTTGCAGTTTGGAGAAGAGGAAGCTCAGGGAAGATGTTATTTCTCTCTACAACTACCTGAAAGACTGTAGTAAGGTGGGGGTTAGCCTCTTCTCAAAGGCGACTAGCGATAGGACAAGGGGTAACGGCTTTAAGTTGAGTCAGGGGAGGTTCAGGTTGGATATTAGGAAAAATTTCTCAAAAAGAGTGGTGAGGTATTGGAACAGGCTGCCCAGGGAGGTGGGAGTCACCGTCACCATCCCTGGAGGTTTTCAAGAGCAGACGTTGCACTGAGTGACATGGTTTATGGTGATGGGTTGACAGTTGGACTAGGTGATCTTAGTGGTCGTTTCAACCTTAATGATTCTATGCTATCTTGCAGGAATGTGCTGGTTTTTATTCTCAAGTTTTCTGACAGCATGAACATTTTACAAAATGTATATGGCCTGTGTTTTTAGCAACGTTTCTAAAAAAAAGTACACTTTTACAATGAAGGAGCAGAAAAAAAATCTGCTCATGCAAAGGACCATGTTCCCATCTCCTAATGGACTTAGGTGACTAACTTACCAAAATGCTTCTGTTTGAAGTCATGGTACTCGTCAGTCTCCCTTATTAGCTCTGAAACATGTCTGGAAAGATAACCAACAGGCAGATTCTGGTTTGCATCTTATCAGTGAACCTAAAACAAAAAATAATAATAATTTTGTTCAGAATTACTTTTATTCTCCACACCTCCAGAAACTTAAGCACTGTAAAACTTAAGTAGTGATATATTTGAAAATTCCACTCAGCTATTAAAGATAACATCCCAACTCATCATAATTGACTCCATACAAGATGGAACTAAGTGAAGGCAATTTTAAGATAAGGTCTAATCTACAAGAGCTTCTTAAGCTTAACAGTTAGAGCTCAGGTTATATTCAGGCATAAGTCTGAATCTCACTTAATTTTCTCTTGTAAGATATGTTTTTAGTGACATGCTGCTAAAAAAATAAAAATAAAAAATCATTGCTTAAAAAACTGAAAAAATGTCAATTCCTGAATTCCAAATTCTCACTATAACTGTAACATGAACTCTCCTTTATGGAAGAATACCCACATTAGTACTCAAGAACAGCATAGCTCATGCACTTTCACACTGACAAGAGGACTGTAAGAAAAGCAAAAATCTTTCGATTCTTATGTCTGAGTCAGTTGAGCACGCAACACAGCTGTCGAAAGCCTCAAAATACTTATGCTGTACAATCTTGACACATTAATTGTCCAATCCACTATTTAATAAAATCAATGAAGAATCCATATGAGTTGGTAACCATGAATCCTCTTCTCTCCAGAACAACATTAGACTTTTATATAAAGAATAAAATATTCTGATGATCTCTGCAAGGAATATGCAATTTACACATTCAGGTTTTCATAAACTGTTTTCTCACTGCTAGAAGATTCAGGCACAAGTATCTGAAGTAAAGAAATCCTGCTGCATCCCATGCAAGAAATCAACTGTTGGGAAAAAAACACCTACCTTCTACACTACGTCTTGTTAACTAGGAGTAATCCCAAGCTCCCTTTCAGAGCTGTTCAGAGGTTGTATCATAACTGCTCAATGCATTTAATAATACATCACTGAGCTGCAAAATCCAATTGTAGAGACAAAAATGGTTGCTATGTATGTAATCACTCCAAACATCCAAGCAAAAATAAACCTGCCTCTATTACAAAGTTGTTGTGAAGGTACTTTTAGTTTCAGGAAACTGGAACTACACCTAAAACATCATAATAATGGTGTTTTCTATCTTCAGATCTTTATACCTCTTCAGAATGTTAGATAGAAATGCATTTTCTCATTCCTCCTGTGTGAGAGATGTTAAAAAAAAAAAAAAAAGTGCTGGCAGAAGTGGAATGAAAACCAACAGTGAAAAAGCCTGCAAATGTCTTTGGTAAAATATCTTTTAATTAAGAAGCAAAGCACACCCATGATGGAAGCAGATCTGGTTTTTAGTATTTTTCAAACTTTACAACTTTCAAATTTCAAATAATGATACGCTTACACTTTTGTTAAGGAAACACAGCTTTTCAACATATCGTCAGTGAACTCTGGTTGCTGTGTTATTCACATATTCTCTCAATCTTTCTTAAGGTATGGCCCATTAAAAAACAATCAGGTTGGACTTACTATCTTAAAGGAAAATATTTAAATAACGCTAAACCAGCAAAATATAACTTCACTCATACTTCTTTTTCTCATGGTTCTGCACTCCTGAGGACATAAATAGCATTAATAAAATACTCTAAGTAGCAGCTCCCGTTGTTATTTGCCAAAACACCTAAAAAAGAAATTTGATGCAGCTTACAACAGATCCAAACAATTCACAATTAGCCTCACTGTGTCTTTCAAGTCAAAGGAAGTATATCAGGACCCTGAGTTCTAAGACACAATTTATTACACATTTTTTACTCAAGTACCTTCTACTGCAGGTACTGAATAGGCAAAACATTTGTTATTCTTCAAAGCACTGCACTGAAAACACACACGTGAATTTAAAAAAAAATGTTGTTCACACAATAAAGATATGTGTGAACTTAACTACATCTGTCCCCATTCAGACAGACATCTGTATATTCCCTGCCTGGACTCCGGCAGTTGTCTACAAACAGTTCTCTCTGCAGGGTGCTTTGCTGTGATTTGATTTTTAAGGGAGAAGTGGTATTTAGTCTTGCTAATTACGTTTTCCAGAAAATGCTTCTGACACATTCTTTGCCTCCTCAAAATCATTTTTATGATTATCAGTACAAATTGAGCTCCCAAGAATAGACTGTTTTCTTAAACACACAACATCAAGTTGAACAGACCAAAATGGAATCCATTTTCTTTTTTTTGTACATATTTTTTTCCTACTATGGATAAAACATTCTGTAAATCCATATTCCAGACATTGCTCTATTATCTTTTATGAATAGTATTTTTGAAAGCTGACGTAGAGTAAAATAAACAACAACTTCCCAAATTATAAATAATAAATTAAAAAAAGATAATCAATACTTAGCTTCCACCATCAAGCCTATCAACCCAAACTGCTTTGCTTCTATAAAGAAAGAAGTTTTATGCCTTTTAATCAGACTCTCAAGGCCAGCTGTGTTCTGGTTATCTCCTTCACATGCCGTGTGTCCTACAGCCTCTTAAGTACAATTCATCACTTCCCCTAGAAATTATGGTGACAGTGTTCACACTGTATTTTGTGTTCCTACAAACAAGTGCTCATTTCACAGATTAAAAGAGTTTTACTCCGACTGTAAACACAACCTACACATTGTAATACTGCTAGGGATTTCCCTTTGCTTCACTCTATCAGGGGCTTTACTATATCACTACACATTACAACCAGTGTACACTCATCTGTGCACATACGTATCCATAAATATACGTTCTACATGTTTACCCTCTGAAATACAAACCAAGGAAACGTTGTTGGTGACAGCCCGCTCTTCTGTCTATGCATTACTAACAGTAGAACAACAATGCACAATGGATTTCAATCACGAACTAAAAAGGGAAATATTCTGTGTATTTCCCCTTCTTCATATGCACAACTAAATCAGGTGTGTCTTCTTAGGATTTGTGCAGATAGATACAGTTTTCACATTGTTATAAATAATCACAAGAAGTAGTTAGCAGGGAACAAATGCAAAAAAAGCCTTACTGCTTTTGATTATCTATGCACTGTATTTCACAGCACTTTTTCCTCTCGTAAGTCAACCAGTTAGACACTGCTGAAAGACACAGCAACAGGAACAGAAAGCAAGCCTTAGAATTATTTCCTCAAAGAAACTAAAAGCAAACTAAAACAGAGAGCAATATTCAAACAATGTTATATTAGAAACGATATACCAGATTCTACCAGCTGGGGGAAAAATGGCAAACTAAGCATATCCCTTTAGGTCTCCCATTTTGTTAATTCTTCACAGGCATATCTACCTACACAAGACTTAAGCTGAAATCCAGTTTAATGTCTCCCTAGACTATCCTGGAGACATCCCATTTAAATATGTTCTCATTTTCTTCATGTCATGTTATGCGTTTCTTCCCTGGGAGTGCAGTGTGTTGGCCTGAGAGAGTAATGCAGGTAACATTTAGTATGTAATTGTACGGTAATAGTAGCATTTATCAACTCTGAGTTCCACTGGCACTATTAATTCTCACAGAATATACTCATGTAACTCAGGCCACACACTGTGGGACTCTGAAACACTGCAAACCATTTTTAACACCAAATAACACAGAAAGGGAGCAAAGTCAAGAGCAGTCAATCTGTACAAAGACCAGTGACTAAAATGAGTCTGCGTTCTGGTTCCAAGAGCAGCCCTTAGTGTTTTCTCTCACCCTCTTGAAAATATAGCACTCTGTAATCACAAAGGAGCAAGAAAAAAAAGAAGAATTATCCATAAAACACACTGGAGTTTCCCTTCCAGTGGCATCTAACGTTTCTGTTGTAAATTTTGCACTGAACATTCATTAATTCAACAGTAAAACAATGGAACAATCATGGAGTATAAAAGAAAATATTTTGTTTTGATTTTCTTTGTATAATCAGTGTAAAAATAGGCCTCTGAGCAGACACACTAGGCATTAACATATCTTCATCTAGCTCCAAGGATCTAGACTAAATATGTAAACTAAACGATGCATCAGCTAATATGTATCACTAAACTCAGATATAACTGCAAGAAACCAGAAACTGTCTCTAAAACTAGGGAAAATTCAGTTTACAAGAAGATCATCCTCTGCTTTTTACTAGCTAGTGGCACATGCTGCTTTAGCCTGAAATATTATTACATTTTTCAGAACATTACACTGAGTTCAGCGGCTGCTTTATCATAAGCATTCTAACTCATTCCAGCATGTGTTGCTGGAATAGCACGATACAAATCAAACTTGCATTCTCACCTGTACTCCTTAAATTCTCCTAAACTGCACTGCTGTCCTGAAAAAGTACAATGCGTGGATAAAATCAACGAACTCTGCACTGTTCACCACTAACAGCACACAGGAATAACCACACTAGGAACCTGAAAAGTTTAGACATATGAAAAAAGTTACACGTATGAATGGGTCCTTCACATCTCAGAGAGGCTTACCCTGACCAAACACCAAAAAGACACCAAATCCTAGTCAAGAGAAAAATCTGTCCTTGCAACAAGTGCATCTGTTGCCCAAATCCATTTTCCAGTTCCACTGCCCAGAAAGATGAGCTGTGCTTGCCTACCTGCCGGTCCGTATGCCAGCCTCTTGGCCTCTGTTCTTCTTGAAGGCCACAGACACCAACGCTCTGTCTAAAGCACGGCTGGTGGGAGATCTGCTGTCCTCAACCCGTGATAAGCGGCCCAAGGAGGATGAATACAGAAATGAGCTACAGCAGGTGGCTCAGAGAACAAGTTCACACGCGCCAGGCAGAAATCTGGCCTTTCTAGAGACCTGGGAGGATCTCAGTATCCACTCCTCCTGTGGAATGTGTTTAGTAGGCACGAACTGAGGAATTTTCAAAACTGCTCCTTTAAACAGAAGCTGATCAACTGGCATGCGCCAGGTTTGGTGGCTTCATAGTCTCAGGCTGAACAGCTTACCTGAGCCCTGACAGGCAAAAAGACATAAGAAAGCATTTCTGTAGTTGGATGCATGTTTTCTTCTGATAGTAACATGCTAGCTCGTGAATACCGTAAGATAGACGGAGCACCTCAAAACAGTTCTGCTACATGCATTTTACACGTTTTTATTTTAATTATCTGAGGAGAAAGAAGTTTAGAAGTTAAAATCCATTAGACTTGGAAGCTCATTTATCTACACAGAAAAGGATCAGCAATTGAAAAATAAGCAAAAAATATTTTCAATCATCAAAGTGACAGAGACTAAGGAAGAGAATATTTGTATTTTGTTTTAATATGCTATTTTAATATAATAGGTCCTTTGATATTTGGGAGTTCACTTAAATGGTTTAACATTCTAAACCGTATCTTCTCTGAACTACATCACACTAACAGTTATTCCCTCTACCATTTTCACTGAAACAGAAACCAAGTAAATAAACATTCAATTTCAGTAACTTAACGTAAAAATGGAGCTGTACCTTTGCCTTCAACCTCTGTCCATCTCTGCTGTGCCCAGGACTATTTTCGTTTGCCAGTGATTCCTTAAGCTATAAATGCACAGTAAGAGACACAATTGGCTGCACGACTGAAATGGCTCTCCGGAAGGAGGATGCAAAATCTGAACTGTCACCTCCAACTTTGTTTCTCAGTGACACCAAGGCAGAGTTCCACAAATAGCTGGGAAGTTATATTAAGAGGCTGTGTGATGTCCTGCCAGGGTCTTTACTAGGTCTCCAGAGCACAAAGGTTATACACTATTTATTTATAGAGGAGGATGATACTGTACAAACCATACGCGGTTTTAGTAAGCTTCAACTTCTAACCTAAGCACTTCTGTCAGTTTGTGGAATAATGACTGTACACCACATTTTCAGAAATGGTACTTGAGTACACCTGTGACTGAAAGGTGTCCTCTTTAGCTAATGTATGGTCTTGATTCAAGAAAAATCATCAGACACGTAAGTAAATCTCTCTTAATTTGGATATAGCTTACCTTGTGCTACGGTTTAAACCAAATATACAGGGGATTTCTGTCTCTTTTATACAGTTAGACTGAGCAGTGCTGACATGAGGATTACCTTTTATTATGTGTTTGTACAGTGCTTAGCACAGCCATATTGCTTTTCTCCAGACACACGACTTTCTCCTTTGCATATGCACAGCAAACTGAATGAAAGTGTAAGCACTGTAAATGCACCCTTCCCAGTGGTAACAAATGTGATCAGGGCTGGTAAGATTTGATTCTCACCCCAGTCATGCCATCCAGTAACTGTGGCCTCTTGGTCAGATCACTTCTGCCTTGACTCTGTTCTCCTGGGAAAGAGTAGGAGAGTGCTGATATTTGCTAGGCAGCTGCTGTGTGGCTTAATTATCTCCACAAAGAAAACAGAATTACTGCATATTATTGTTCAGTGACTTGAAATGCATGCAATGTCTGTCAATAAACCTAGCAAATCAATCACTATTTTGAGTACATACAAACATAGGCTGTTCTCCAAAAACCGAACACCTTTCCCCCTTTTTAGCTAAAGAAAGGTCCAGAGTGACTTTAAGTACTGCTGTGAACCCTGTCTTCACATAACCAGGCTGAAAAACTATATAGCATGTTATGCACCTCTCTCCAGATGCTGTTTTAATTTTAACACTACCAATTTTCAAATTTTACAAAGCCTTTAATAAGGCCTTATAAGAAAAGTTGAATATCAGTCTCAAGCATAAGAAAACACCTCATTTTAACCTGCCTGAAAAGCAGCGTACGGCTTCAAGAAAGGATTCGAACAGTCAGAATTACGTAAGTATTCTGGATTAAGATACCTCTGTTGTATCTGTATAGACCTTGAGTACACGAGACATAAATGCTCACCAGAAGATCTATAAAGTCACAGGTTTTACAACTTTGTATTTGAGATCTTTTGCTTAGGTTGCATTTATTTTGACAATAACAAGCATTCTGCCAATTCAACTTAGAAATAAACTGAATTCCTACCTTATTTGAAAAAATATAGCTATTAGTGATCTTCCTTATTACACATATCTGGCCATTTCTGGCCCGTGCCAATACCATAATCACACCGTTTGTGGTATCTTTTTACATCTTGACATTTTTTTGTTTGTTTTTGTTTTGTTTTTGTTTTTTATGGTTTCCATCTTTCAGTGCCAGCAATGTACTATTTATGGCATTTTCTTACACCTTGTCTCTGATGTCTTTTTTCCTTTCCATCTTTATGATGGCATTTTATTACTTCTGAGGTGTTTCTTTTCCCTTTACTGCCTGCCTCCTTAAAAAATACTACCAAAAAAAAAACCCAGAAACATGTATTGTTTAAAATACAGGATGAATACTGAGCATCCATATTCACTTCCTGTACTGAAACACAGTTTTTGTGCTACCTAAGGAAATTTAGCTGCAAGTAGATTTTCCAGTCGTAGAAACCCACTGCTGATGTCAGATCATGAAGAGAGCTCAGCACCAACCAATTCTAGCTTCAGTTTTTAGGTTCAGACAGAGCCAATAGAGCAGAGTATTTCTGAAAGTTCAGCCTTTTGTTCTACTGTCTAAGCAGAATGTAAACATTTTTGACCCTCTGGTCCTTATCTTTCAGTGCCCCACTGTGTCATGTGAGAATATATTAAAAAAAGTCCCAAGTTCTCCCAACCTTTATTTTTGCATAAAAGGAATTCAGGATATATGTGATCAAATACTGAACTACACAGAGTTTGAGTGTCAACCCAGAACTCTACTATGTCTCATTTAAGAGTGCTACTGTTATAAAGTATAATGTCACATATTTTATTTACTTTAATAATTTGCCAAAAAGAAGATTCGACATTTAAGTTTCAGTGGACTAAAACTTGCAAAGTCTGTTTGCATTAAAAAACCTCAGAATGAAATCAAGTAAAGAGGAACTCCCACAGGCAACCAAACTCAACAGTCTCTCACTGTCATACTTTTTAAGTATGTCTGGCTGGTCGTTTGGTTTTGCATAAGAAATCTTAGCAGTCTGCAGAACTGCATGTGTAAATAGTAATTTTAATACTTTGCTCTTTACAATGCTTTCCATTTGAGGCTTTTAACGTCTTTTACAAGCACAGCAAGGAGATGCACTTTTTATTTTTAGATGCTACAGAAGATGCTACAAAGGGGCGGCTGTTTCAGAAAAAAAAACAGCTCAGGCAGTCACAACTTTCTCATTTTCAGCTCTGCACTATGCCCACTCCAAAGGACAGATGAACCTGCTCTGTTTTCTCATCCCACCACTCAAGTGCTTGTTGATGGACAGAGACTACAAGGAACTTTTATTATATTATACAAGTTTCACCCCAGAAAGCTTAAGAACAGACTAATCTTAAACATGGCTTGTGACTTTTGGCAACATCCTGATTTATCCACCAATCTGCTCTACCAGGAAAGAAAGCATACGAACAATCTCTTAGAAGGTAGAAATATTGACAACTTAACGGTCTTTTGGATCTTTGTCTCTTTAAGTACTATTTGAGCATTCATTAACACACTCAAGGGAGATCTTGTGTCTCAATATGTAACAGACCGATGACTCCTTTCCTTGCTATATTTTTTAATGTCAGGATTCATGATGCACCTTTCCTCTTCAATTCCCACTTCTCACTCCTGGTCAGATCTCATCTGTTGGAGAGCTAAAAATTACTGAACTTAGTGATCTCAGTGAGATTCCAGTTGTTTAGGAGGAAGGAATGAAGGAAATCTAACACATATCAAATGACAGTAAAATCTGAAGTATATGGTGTTTATCAAGCAAGTAGGTAGATGTGATTTTCACATACATGTTCCAGCACAATTACATTTTATAAATACAAAATACCTCAAGAATAAAATGCAGACCCAGTAAACTACCCTAGTGCATACTTAGTCTGAAACATGGTAGTAGAGTTAAATATGCTTAAATGCTTCATTAAACTAGCACCTATCATGAGACTTCCGCTGTTATCAAACATGCCCATCCTTAGAACTGATATGGCACCTACAACATAAATTCCCTTGGAGTGCAGACCTTTTAGGTTAGTAGTTATCTCATTTACAAGGCTACCCTATCCTGGACTACTAAATTATGTTGACCTACCCCACTAAGCTAACATCTTCCTAGAATGACTCACATTTCAATATATAATCTCAATAATCCTTTACCAGCTCCGTTGTCAGATTCTATAATGCATTCTTTCATCTATAACTAGGAGGAGGAAGTTCCAAAACAAACAGGTAGTGGTTCTTCATAACATGTGTGTTAAGCTGAGGGACTCCTACAGAATAATGTAGATGTCCAGAGTTTACAGGACTCAGAGGAAGAGCATACAAGTTTATAGAATAGAAATCCACCGTGGTTACTAAATACAAAGAAACTATGCCTGGCTGAGTACATCTCTAGGATGGCTGAACACCGCGGGATAATTCAGCAGAAATATGATACACAATTTCCTTGTTCTTACTCACTTCCTTAGGCATTCTGTTTTGGCTAGAGCTGAGGACAGGTGACAGTTGGAAGGGGGGACAGCCCACCTCTCTGCTGGATGAGTCCCGGGACTCAGCCCGTGGGCTCAGATCTTCCATCCCTTCCTCAGGAGATACTGTAATGTGAGTAGCTCTTTGCTCCCTGCTGTGAAGAAATAGTCAGGAACAGGTCAACAAAATGTAAAATACTAAAGATTAAAGTTGATCATTCCTGTCTCAGTCTGTTGGCCAAATCTGAGCAAAAAATCTTTCAGCATTTTTTTAATTCTCTTATTTTCAGAAAAAAACTACCATTATATTTTCAGTTTCACCCCAAACTAACTCCACATGCAGTTTTAGAATAATGCATTGTTATGAATTTTAAGTATAGTTCACTGTAATACTCCAAACAGAAATTAAAACAAAAAGTTGGTGGCATTCAAACAAATCAGAACTCTTTGCTGACCAGCAATCTAGACGCCTCATAATATTTTTAGTGAAGACGTCGACCAGAAATGATTGAATCTGTGAGGATCACTCTTTTGTTTCTTTCGAATTCCAGTCTCCTCTTGTCAGAACTAGATGCAAGATGAAATTCCAGAAAAGTTTTCCTCATAAGGCTGCCAGCCGACTCTGCAAATTCAGCTGAATAACAGATTTCTGTGCACTTCTCTGAACAGATCTTCCTAAAGATTCCTAACAAGGTATGAGAATAAAATTAGAAAAGAGGTGGGGTGGACACGATTCAAGGAATGCAGAAACTTGACATATCCGTACGTATCACTTAATACTTTGCAAGCAGCCAAGTATTTATTTTCATCTTGTAGGTGGAAATTTAAAGATGCTGAATCTTGAAATGGATTATAATTGTGCCAACTGAAATTTCATTCAACAGGACTTGGCAATCAATTCCACCACTTATCATCCATAAGAAATTATTTGGCTTCAGCATAACACAAAGGACACAGTTACTTGGAAACATGGAAGCATGCTTTCAGTCTTCAGAATGGAAGGCAAATTTTAACATCTTAAGAAATCTACTGCATTGTTTAGATTGAAGGCGATAATTTTGCCTCCTCTCTTTATTCTAAGCAACGCAGTAGTTTCCTCAAAATGCTGAAAATTGCCTTTCATTACCAAAATTGAAAGCATGTTTATGTAGTTTTAGCTAGGTGGGAATACCATCAAGGTGCACAGATCCCACATACTGCTCGAGGTTCAGGGTCATACTCAGTGTTTTTATTTCATTTTTTTTTGAAGTACATTGCGAAAAAAATCAAGCCACTCTGAGGTTTGGAAGCCAGCCCACCTTTATATCATTTTTCATATTCATTTTCCTGTGGATTAAATCAATCCTCCCACTATCCATAAGAGACTACTGGGACCTTTCCTGTGAAACCCCTTCTTTTCCCCTACTGTACTTCCCGGTGATGATCTCATTCTCCACTCACATATCTTCACATCCCATCTGTAGGCTGATAAGTCATCAATTTACCCGTTCTTTCATGTCTCGTCTCATTTCATCTCATCCCAGCTCATGTCTCTTCTCTGGTGTTTTGTTGTCAGTTATATTATAACCCAAACTTAATTCACATCTTAAATTCTCTTCCTTCCGCACGTAACACTTTATTGTTTAATATATGATACTGAGGTCCAACTTCTGCCTCACAGAAGAAGGGGAAACAAAATCATTTATCTTTCTGAACATAAGCAAAAGAACCCAAACTTTTAGACCACAAGTTCTGGAACTTGCAATGTGAAAGCAGTCAGTTAAGTTAATTTTTATTTTTTTCTTCTTCCCCAGCACCCTCACCATATTTGGATTTTACAGCTGATATTTAACTACTACTGCTACATTTGCTTTGCTCAAGCTTGGGCTGCATAATAGGTGCAAAGATGTCATTTTGAAATCCAAACATCATCGTCAGCAGCAACCACACATCACTGTCACCATTCAACACTGAATCAATTTTAAAAAAATAGCCAATATTCCAGCACTTTCTGAAACCATTGCCATAGTTACAAGATGAAGCAAATAGGAATGAAAGAACTGGCTTATACAATTAACTGGAATAATCTTGCATCATGTCCTGCACTAATACTTCTTTTTTTTTTTACTAATACTTTCTACACTCAATGCAGAGTTTTTTGGAATGAGACATACTAGGGCTTTAAGAGTGAAGTTTTCCACTCTGGAAAGTTCCACTTAGAATGCCATCGTCTTATAGAAATACTGTGTTAATATACTGATTTCAAGTTGTTCAGGTCCCAAAATCACAGAAAACTTCAGAAATAGAACTACTCCTCTGAAAACTAAAATGAATAAAAATTTCTCAAATGTAACAACAGTCGTGAGTAGTTTTATTATAACTGCAATTTATTTAGAAAAACAGATACTGGGATACTTTTAGAAGTAAAAAAGTTTTGCAGCTAAGTATTATGTGCAATTTTTTCCTCAAAGAAGGAAAAAAGTTTCCTTTCCAAAGCAGCTTGTTACTCATTGTTATCCAAATTATATATAGTTTGAGATTTCTAAAAGGAAAATCTGACTTTTAGATTTTTCTTATTTTGAGGGAATCAGATGTGCTAAAATGATCGCAACCTGACATTCAAAGTCAAGTTTATTTTCCCCATGCTTATGAGCTTTTGAACTAAGTAAGGTCTGTAATTCACATCTAACGTACAGGATATTTGATTTGACCACCAATTTTTCTCCTCTGGCTACAAAACTCGCTCTTAATTTCAGATTATAGAATATTCTCAGATACTATTCTTCCTATCTATTGTCAGCAGAATTTGGATAAGGCTCATTTCTCCTGTCTTACAGCATGAACTCTTTTCAATGAAACGTGTAACTGAGTAGTTAAACACTTTAAAAGTTAAAATGATTTAGATACAATTAATCTTTCTTATAGGAAAATAATATCACTCTTGAAAGTTGAAGAGAAACATTTTCTAATTCTACATTACCAGCTTCCGACAGCAGTTTCCTGCTCTTTTCTTCTGGTTCCAAAATCAGACTGGGGATATTTCTGAAGGCCAGTGGTCTGGCTCAAGGTTCAAAAACACTTGGAAGAAAACCAGGAACTTTTGTTGCTGTCATTATATTTTAGGATGATGCTACTAGCAACTGCTTGCATTGGAAGACCAATGTTACGAAAAAAAAAAACAACAACAAAAAACCACCACCACCCAAACAGCCAGTAAAGACAAAATGAGAATGCTACACTATCACTCACTGATCCCACACCTTACATCTGTACTATGTGTAGCAAGATCAGGTGCTTCAGTTATGCATGCAAAGCATCCGAGGCTCACTCAGATGAAGTAAACTGTACAAAGTCAAACCGGCAGTTGAATAGCAAAATTCAGAAGAGTACATCAATATTCTGTCTACCAACACAGGGCCAAAACCACCGGAATGCACACACAATAAAATGTGAACTTGAATAAATATCTGAAAGCTGGTACAGTGTATAGTTTAGGAATTGAAGAAAATATTTAGAGTGACATTGTTATGTACTCGTATTTACTTTTCAGACAGTCACATATGGCGTAACATTTAACAAGGGTGATTTTTTGCACGATACTGACACAGCTGTCAATATACACCCTTTGGAGGTACCTCTGCTTCTGCTGGTGGTTTTTTTTTCAGTGTAAAATATGTGATTACGAACAACAGTTTGCAATGTTTGTGATAATCATTTAATTACTATAATGAGATAATGTAAGACTGTAATGATTATAATAGTAAAACATTTTCTTAGGATGCACGCTGTATTGATGCATTCTGCGAACAATACTCTTACCTTTATGCCTGTCAGCAATCCAATTTGCTTCACTACATTAATTAGTTAAAATAAATAAAAATATAAAAACAGTCAATATCACTACACTATCATTGTAATACAAAAATGTATGCGGTTACACGCTGTTAAGTCATTAGTTTTCACATCTATAGCAGACCTGTCATCACCTGCTCACAAGAAGCTTTGAAAAACAATCACATGATCTTTCTCCTTGTTTCAGTGAAGTATAGACTAAACAGGCACCTGTACTACTTCTCCCTTTACACCAGTAAAAGAAAGATCTATTTTTCCTAAACCTAGAAATCAACAACCTTGCTCTAAACCATCCTTGCTATCCAGCTAGGAAGTCCAGTTTCTACAGGGGAAGAACTGCAAATGCCAAACCTTTCTTCAACTGTGTTCAAGATGTTTACACTATTTAAATCTTAACAAAATCCTTGAAGTACACAAGGCCTTCTGTCACCTCTCGGCACTCAAATGAGTTTCACCCTCATGGTAGCCTCACCCATGGCTTGCTCAGATCCCAAGATCTAATTCAGTTCTCCAGGGATCACAGTGCCTTCTTCAGATGTTGCCTTTTCACTTTTCTCCCGTGGAAATCAGGAGAGAACCAGCTTTATCCTCAGCAATTTAGATTGCTGTGAGTACTCTGGGTAGTAATAAGGTAAAATCTGACTTAGCTAACGGATAAGATAGAATATCCAGCAGACTAAATATGTATTGAACTGCAAGCTGCAACTCTTAGACAGTACCTGTTCAATCACAGCTTCATCTGTTCGTTGCAGCTTTAATGTTTCTTGTGACTTTTTCATTCATTTTCTGTTGTTTTATCATCACCTTTTGTGAGTTAACACAAATATTTACCCTCAAGCCTGTAAACTGCAGAGTACCTTACATCATGCAACAATTACTGGTATACATAATGAAATCACGAATACCTGAACACCTTGCAGATCAGTCTCTAGTATGTTCTTCTTGTGCATCTTGAGTTCATTTTGCCAGACTACTACAACATCCTTTTCCGGGCAGCCTGAGACAGATAAAGTGTAACAGCAGAAGAAAAAGCTATGTGAGCATAAATTTAGTCAGAAAATGCAGAATAAACACACCAAAAGCCAAAACATCATAAAATAAACATTTAAGTACTGTTACCCCCTACAGCCTGTTTTACTGATAAATATGACATATCACGCAGAGCAGATAAACAAGAAACAGTAAACAAGCCATGTCATTTCATAGAAAATGATGGAAAATATTTCCACTGTTCCTTTAAGCGGTGGTTTTGAAGTTTTTGAACTGAGCTGCACTCAAGACTATTGGCAGTGCTTGATGCATTGCTCAATTTATAGATATTCTTTGCCCCTCCATCTTTCTCCTCTAGTTCAGTTGAACCAGAAAAGCACGTTAGCTCAAGTGTAATGTCTCCCTTATCATATACAGACACCTCACTGCCTTAAGACCGCTGACCCAGAGTATACACACTAGAGCAAAATTACTCTTGAAAACAAATAAAAACTTTCCCCCATTCAGGAACTGGGAGAATCAGAAGCCATTTGCAGCATGCTAAGGCCAAAGCATCTGCCATATATACCAGCATAAACTTGCTCTGAGTAGACTGCTCTGCCAGTTCATACCAGCAGAGAATTTGGTCAATGCATGTGTAACAAATCACTTCTTTGAAATATCTTTATCAGAGTAAATACCAGAGAGAGCCCTTTTCTCTCCAGGACACTGAGAAGTTTTTTTTCTTTTTTTTTTTTTTGTGAAAGCAACAGATCACTGATATTAAAATGAAGATCAATCAGTACGCACCCAAATACTGAAACTTCACGTAGATCTGGATAAAAATAAACTACACAGGGTTATTGCTGACGTGGCCTACACAATTTTAGATTCACATTCATCTGAAAAAAAATAGCAGTCCGTGTGATCCGAGTATTAAAATCCCTTATATCCCACGTACTACAAATACATAATTTATACATATATATATATATATATACACAGTGTAAATTGCAGCGAGTAGCTGTGTATAATACTTAGTTTTTTATACCTTCATAAGTTCGCAGTCACTGAAGGCAAGCAGTCCCATCGACCAGGCACTGCAAGGGGCCTAATAAGCACATGTGTAACTCCCTACCACACACTGCTGCTGCAGGCCTCTGCCTCACCTGGTTACAGCAGATCACAGACTAATGTCTGAGGTGCTCAAAGGTCTCACAGCAGCATGCAGGTCTCATTCAAATTCAGCTCCAGTAGCAGATGACTGACATGTTAGATCTCGGTTTGAATCACTTCTATCTGCTTAGTTTTGTCTTAATGGTAGTATCAGAATCTGCACATTTCTCAGACAGGGCTCTAAAACACATCTACTGTGCAGATAAAGGACTCCTGATACAAGTATTCTTTCATTAATATTGGTAAGTTTTAATCTCTCATGAATAGTGACACAAGCCTGAAATTTTCAAAACTTGGGGCTCTACAATTTTAGATGTCATCTTCTGTAACAACAATTCCTGAAGATTTTGGCGCCCTCTGAGGACTCCTGAGGCTGACCATCCAAAATCACTAATTATTTTACAATCTGAAGGCTAGACACCTCAGTGAAAAGTTCTGGAAAGGACACTATTTGGAAGAGATGAGATGATTTACACATCAATGACATCCCACAGAGTTCAAAACCACATCCTTCCCTGGTAGCCAAATTCGGCCATTAGCAACAAGTACATAATCTCAATAAAGTAAACCGTAGGGCTAGAGCAGTAAAGGATAGATAATGAAAACTCTCTGCACTGAGTAACTGCAGGGAGTCTAAACTGAAGATCTAATAATTGGTCTTATCTCTATCAAGGTGCAACAGAATAAGCTGAGAAGTGCAAGAATGTCTGACAAGGCCCTAAGGCTCTTTACAGCTTGCAGTGAAGCTTCATTATTGTGAAGAATTTTAAGGATCATCACATGTGGAGAGAACAAGAGGAATTTATTTTTCCTGCCATGCTGCTGATATGGATATATGCAAGGTGCACTAATGTAGATAAGACACACTTCTCCCTTCATACAAGCCACAACAATGCTGAAGTTTCACTGTTGGGTTCTCCTTTACATGTCTTCTCAGGCACGTAAGCAACAGATGCATGAAGAATGGCTCCTGGTTGTGCTGAAGGTCAGCTGCCTTGTGGTGAAGTAGCCCAAAGAAAAACTCACTTCGAAGAGAGAACTCCTTCTTGAAGTTCCTATGTTTCCAATTGCTCTGACCATGCCGTTAGTATATTCCTGCAAGCGTTTAGATTAAGAGATTTATTGGTGCTTATAAAGATCTAACTGCAGCTAACACATCGCCTTCCAAACTGAAGGAAACATTTTGCACAGTGGGAAAAGAAACGGTCCTTTCTTCCCTAAGCTTTAACATAAGCTGAATGGTAGCAGGTAGGAATGCAGGCATGCACCACAGCAGTTTCTCTCTGAAATACGCAAATGATATGGTGTCATGACAAACAGAAGTCCATTTTCTATCACTGATATCAAAAGATCCTTCTTTGTCTTCCAAAAGAGTTTCAGTGCATTTAGTTCACAAACAATTGTGCTCTGTTCTGATCCAGACCTTCATGAGTTACTTTGGCTTTTAACAAAAATGGCAGGGAGACTTCCACAGAAGAAGCAGAGCAGTAAAATAGTGAGACTTAAACTGGCCACACCTGAGTAACAGCACAGTTTGCTTATGGTGAGATACAGCTACCATGTCATCTGTTACCTATTCAAAGCATCAGTTCCTTCAGGGTAAGCTATAATCAAGGCATATGAAGACATTTAAACGAGCAGGCTGTAGCTGATCGAAACCACGCTCTGCAAGGCAACAGAGTGGAGCTCACTTTGAGATGGCTGTACAGTACAAGTATGTGTCAATATCACGTTTACATTTTGCCTTACAGTATCTCAGGCATGTTGAACCCACAGCACATGGGCCACATGCAGTCCAGCACAGCTCATAGTGCGGCCTGCTCCCTGCCCAGCACCATCACTGCAGCAGCTCTTCCCCACCAGGCTGAACTATGAACCCTATCTGGGTTGAAAGCAGGGCATGGGGTGCAGTGCAGAGCCAGCTCAAATTACTGCAAGTAAGTTGGTGCAGTTTGATACACTGGCTGAACACAGTCCTGTGAACAGCAAAAAAATATGAAGCCGTGCTTTCCATTTTGATAAAAAAAATTGAGAAGAGGTTTCAAGATTGCTGAAAAAAAAATGAACCATTTTTTAATTTGCGACTCCATTTTCATTCTACATAAATACATTATTTGCGAATTTTCAGTCCAAATGCATAGAGTTCCAATTAAAAACGGGATCACATCTCCTCACCAGACTTTTATACAACCTCTCTTAACAGACAGAAATAGCCCTTACTCCACAAGTCACGCCTTATTCGTGCCATCACTTTTTGACAGTACATACATTTGTGAACAACTGTTTTGAAGGATGAAGCATGGGAAGAGTAAAATCTCACAAGAAGTCTCTACTGAACACCTTGAGAACTAAGAATTGCAGCCACTGCCATTGAAAGAGACTGATGCATTGGTTTCACATAGACAAGGTCAAATATCCCTCCAGTTTTATGTTTTCATTGCTCTTTTTTATATGTTTTAATAAAAAACAATAAAAAATAAAATGTTCTGTTACTTCTTATATACATTTACTATATTATATATTGAATGAGGGCTGCTCTGAAAGTATTGCCTTCTCTTTTATTATATTGGCCCATGACGTCAGAGGCAGATCTTGGTGGTATGGCAGCAGAGGTTGAGCCATCCCGCCACTGTTCCATTAAATTTTGTTGCCTTGTGACAGATGGCAGCAGAGGGGCCATCTGACAAAATGGCATCTGACACAAAGATGTGGAAATGAATTCCTCCACACAGAAGAAAATGGTACCCACTGACATTCACTGATGCTTGCTGAACATTTATGGAGACTGAACAGTGGATGTCAGCACAGTGAGGTGAGAGGTAGTGCATTTCAGCAGTGACCACAGTAGGTAACCTCCACTAGTATAGAATTTCACAAGTGCAGTGTTCAAGCTCTTGTTCATTGCTGGCAAAAATGCACAGCTAATCATGGTGACTATGTTGAGAAGTAGTAGCTGAGAACTTGCTCAATCACAGTTATTGTGCTCTTTGTAACTGTTGATGTTTCCATGGAAATAAATAGGAGGCATTACTTTTGGAGTAACCTAAATAAATCCTACGTACCTACATAAAATTCCTCTTCACTCTGCAGCCCAGGCAAGGCAAAAGGTTGGATACCCATGCAGAATCTACTTCAGAAAATAACAGTAAGCTCTGTTTATGAGGATCATATATCTCTACAGGTAAAGTGTGCTTCACTGTCCTATTTTAAGGCATGGTCATTACTAGAATAGACTCAATTACTAGAATAGACTGGATAGATTTCATGGATGTTTTGCTGAGCAAGTAGGGCAAATGCTTTAGCACTGAATCTCAACTGCAACCTATGCAGCAATTAAGCGAGCTTTCCACAAACAGCAATTCTTGTTTTACAGGTCATCTCTTCAGTTATTTGGAGAAATAGGAATGTTTCAGAAAATCCTTCGTATAGCTGTTATCAAACCAACTACAGCATAGGTCTCTTGTAGAGTTAAAACATATTGACTATAGCTGGGTCAAGTGAACAGTTATGCCACATGATATTGCTTTCAAGTTTACTGATGCTCTCACACAGTTCTAAGCCTTTTTGTGTGTGTATGTGTGTGCGCATTTTCTGATAGAGACAAAAGAGACCGCATTAGAAGAGATGTTAATGCGAGGTTTGGGTTAGCCTACACCTTCCTTTCTCAAGCTGATGACAGATTTTATCATTCTTACCTTGTGATTAAGTTTTATTAGTTGAGATTTTAGTCAAAGCTTTCAAGTCTAACTTAAATTACCCCAACATCAACCAACAAAGCAAAATGAGACCTGTATTTACACAACCTACAAGAAATTACTACTGGCAGGCCAAAGCACACAGACAAACGTGAATGTCTTAGTGTCATGTCTTGTAAAAACACAGCCTCTAGCACAAACCTAGTAGCTTTCAAAACCCAACGGTTGCACTGTACCACTTTCATTGATCCTGGATGAGGAAATCTACATGGAACAACACTTAAATTGAAAATCTGACCCATAAAGTGACTGACTCCAGCGATCTGCTCTCTGCCAAATGCAACTTGTCCAAGTCTGCCATCATTCATCCCATCTGTTCTTCCAGTTACACCGTACCAAAAACTTTGTGCCAATAAATCACAGAGGAGCTTGCTCCAGGAAGAGCTCCAATGCTGCATGCAGAGAGGGCAGATGGGGTTTGCAGCATGCCACAGCATGACCATCCTGAGCAAACCGTAATGTACGGAACAGACCAAAATGTAGCCAGTGGTCTCCAATCCGTAAAGTGGACTAATGGTACTGTCCTGTCTCACACAGCTCTTTAAGTCCTTGACATGAGGAAGGCTGTGAAAAACTCACATGCTACAGGAACAACAATCAGAAGCCACAGGCAGTCTTTATTTCTGCTGAATGCAAATAGCATTACCATTTGGAAAAGCCAAACTTACCATTCAGAACTTTAACAAAGGATTACAACCTGACTAGAGACCTGCAAGTTAGAAGATGTACCTTACAATAACCCAATTCATCCAATAGGCACATCTAGTTCAATGAGCCTGTTTATATATGAAATCTATATTGCTATCTTTATTTCCATGCTTGAGATGGCCACAGAGATAACAAGCTAGCAAAAATCACTCAAATAATCTTAGCCACATAACATGCTTGTGTTGCTCTGGCATGTTCCATCAAGAAATTAGTTCACAATGTTTTGCCTTGAAGGTTACATTTATTACTCACAAGTACAGAAAACAGGACTAAGGACAAAACATCTGTATTCCAAATCCAGCAGTCTGAGGCATGGAATAAGAACGTTCATCCTGTCCTAAGAAATAGTGTAAAAGACCGTCCAAAGTAAATAAATAATTTGTAAAATGTTATGCAAAGGATATTTTTCGGTTGAACATTTCTCTCTTAATCCTTTAAGGACTAGAATATCATTAGTCTAATTCAAGAATACGTGCTATACTTCCTCCTTCCCCTCATAACAAGGCCCTATCAATCAATGTGCATTCGTTTTGCAAATCAGCCTCTGCGAGTGGCTTGCTTTCCTCTGCAGCTGTATGCTAGCTTCACCGCAGAGCTGAAGTCAGCTGCTCTAATGCTTGCCACTAAAACATAGAATGTCAATCACTTGCACTACTCACGAGAATTAGCACAACACAAGTCTAATTAGAAACTAAACACTGTATTATCTGCAATGATTTGGAGATGGAGTAAACTGATGCATGTTTTAGGAACCTTTCTTGCTGCACAGTAGTTCATGATAACACCCACCTCACAGCTCATTAGCAAATCAAAATATTATACTGTACAAATACTACTTTGCTCTTTTACATTTTACAGAAGCCCTGGGTCTCAGAAGCTGCCATTACAGTGTATATGTGATTTAGCTCTATTGGAACATTATAGGAAATGGAAAGCAGCCCTGACTGTCCAAAAACAGCAAAATGGCAGCCAATATACTGTATACTTTGGTTCTCTCTCTATAGAAGTAGTCCCAACCAGCCTCAAGACATTTTAAACTGAAATACATATTGGCAGAACACAAAGAAACTATATACTGTATGACGCTGTACATGAATTCTCAGTACTTCTGTGCTGGATTTCTTTCTTTCTCTTGTTCTTTTGTGCAGAAAACAACGTAACCCGCTATAAATCTAGAGAACACTAACACAAGCTTCAAGTAAAAAATCCAAAAGCAAGTAGGAAGAAACCCAGCGAAGAACCGAAGTCAAAGATGCAAATGTTTAACAGCAAAAGAAAAGACATGAAAGGATACACAGCTGTTTTTCTGCATGGTTTCTCAAAATGGGAATTGGAGAGCACAAATGTAGGCCATGTTCTCACTTGTAGTTGAGATAAACATTTACAAGCTATTCATTTTAAACAGGAAGACATAACATCAGGACACGACCTTTAATTTCACTGAGGCTGCGAAGGCAAACCACCACAGCTCTGCTGCAATGCAGTTAACATCCAGGAAGAGATGCATAGTATTCCCTGCTTTGTTATTACAGGTGTAGTTGATTTTATATTCAACGAGGAAGGTGCAATTTTATGGCTGTGTGGAAAAGTCTTTAAAATGCTTGCGGGTGGATGTCTAATGATGCCAGACGGGTGTTGTAAAACATAATACAAAGATAAAGAATTGAAGAAATTGTCTATGTGCCAATGAACAAGCATCTAGGAAAATAATCCTAAACCGTACATGCATATATTTGGTGTCATTACACTGTTATTACAGATGTGTACCTTTCCTTTGTTGGTTTAAAACAGTGCAATTCTGATGCTTTATGATTAGCCTTCTAGCTGGAAGCTGATAGAACTTGAAAGATACTAACAAAAGATAGCGGAAGATTAATTTACAAAGAAAATGTGTACATTCTGAAAAGCCATAATCTACTTGCAGCTCAGAAGATGAAACAAATTTCTAGCTTGTATAACATTACCTACCTAAAAATCTAAGCAGACTTTTTTTTTTTAGTGTAGGAAATAAATACACATGACATCTCTTCATGTTAACGAACAAGTATGTATTTATGGCATTTTCTTATAGAAATGAAAGTAGGCAAAAAGCTAGGTGATGAGTTTGGACTCTTGTACTCCAACTTATCAGTGAGACTTCTAGGAAAGGCTGAATGGCTTGAAACCTTAGGAAGGCATGTTGGCTATGTCTTAAGTTCAGTTCTCCAACACTGGTGTTTTCAGAATTACTAGTCATTTCTAAACCCTAGATCACAGTCTTTAAAGAAATGTTTCCTAATACCCACAACAACCCAGGTCAGAACATGTTAGTTAATTTTTTATATATACACACACACACATATAACGGATAAAACTATTCCTCAGTCTATAACTGTCTTCTCATCATTAAGGACCTTAAATAGAACCTCTGATTTAGCTTACTTTTACTTTCCATCAGGAGAGAAATGAGGATCCCTTCAAGACCCTTCTTTCAGGCTTTGAACACTTAGTTTCACCCCAGGCTGCAAAAGAACACCAAAGCTTTGGAACAAGCAATTGCAAAAGCTTGAGAATTCTTTTTAAAGAAGTACTAAACCCAAAGATGACTTAGGCATATGAACTAATTATACTGAACAAAAAAGGGCTTTCAAAATATTTAATAACCTGGTAAAATGCTAGCACTTTATTTTAAAAAATAAATACTCTTCATTTGAAAGCAAATATATTACCTGCTGTGAGAAAAATATGCAGAACTGTTCGAGGTTCTAGAATTCTTAGATAGGCCAATAGTATGGAAAATTACTTTTACCTGAAAGTTTTTCCCATTCTCATATACTTCTACTGACATTTATTTTTCCTCAATAATAAAATGTGCAAAATCAACACTACCTGTAACTCCAGCAAGTATTTTGAACACTGAAAGTGAGATTGACTGAAACTCCAGGTTCTACAGTATACATCAACTCAATGAAAATGATTATTAGCTAGATAAAATGCACACAGCCTCCTTGCACATGAGTTCTGAGTTCATTGCAGACTGCGAAGATGTCTAGGAATGGTATTATACATTTCTACAGTTCTCTGAGTAGAACTGTCAGTGTACTCAAAAAGCATGACTGAGATCTTTCAGAAGCTAGCAGTGTACTGAGTGGTGGTGAAACCAAGGCACGGAGAGACGCACAGGAAACCTATAGAAGAGCCGGGAGCCACTCAATCCCACTTCTTTAACCACAAGATCAGCTTCCCTATTTGAAGACAAGCATGGGAGGTATGACAGAAGCATCTTCTGCCTCACCACTTGGAAGGAAAATGGTTTGACATCTTATGAAGAAGAACACATCCAGCTGTTATCAGGCTTCATTAACTACCTAATCCTAGCACTTTGTCAAGTTTTAGGAACATGTTTCAGAGTACTTGGACCACAACTCATTGAAAGCTTGGATTCAGATAATTCCAAATAAAACTCAGTTTTTCACAATTCCAGGCAGGTACAGGAATTATCTAAAAGCTTTTGCCAAATTTCCATTGAATCCCAAACGAGGTCTGAGATAACCGGAATTACCAAGCCTGATATATCCCAGAATCACAGAAGAGTTGAGAGGTTGGGTTGGATGAGGCCCTTGGAAATGATCTAGTCCAACCATATGAATATTAGAACACAGCACAATTCTTTGACCCAAATCTGTTGAGGGACAAAACTAAATGAAAGAACCCCAATTTAAAGCAACACTTGAGTGCTAGAAATCTAACTGTAATAATTGTCACAGCACATATAGTTGATGTTTATTTATGATTACAATTTCAGAAAAAAGGAGGAAAAAATGATTTTGGGAAACACATGAGTCACTGAACTTGCCTAACTCTAGTTAGAATGGTTTTGGATGGCATTTTTATTCTCAGTAATGCTGCTTACACACCCGATTTTGCTGTAAAATTCTAATTTTGTTCTCATTTAGTGAAATTTACTATTCCTGGATAATATTTTTATTTTCATATGAGATTCACCTTTTATTTATATTCAGATGAAAAATACCAAACTTTAGATGGTTTAGTCTTATGAACAGGGGCTGGAAACATTCAGTAAGGTGGTGGGGTAGGGCAGAAAAAACAGTACAGTCCATATCCAGTTTAACAAACCACCAGGTCTCACTACAACGTGTATAAAGCTGCATGTTCCTCTTTTTGTTCTAAGACTGCTTTCAGGTTATAAACACTGTGAGCTGTTTTTTTTTTTTTTTCCCCTGAAAATTAATTGCTACAAATCCAGGCCATTGTGGTCAAGTGAAAAGCAGCACAGTACAAGACTGAAAAATGAGAATATCAGTAAAGCCTTGAAACACTTGATTAAAGGCAATGTCTTAACAAATATGACGTACATACGTAATATGTATGTGTATGTTTTAGATAGTTCTCTATATCTGGTAGTAAACTAAGGTTATTACAAGGAGAATGTTAATTTGTCCAAACCAAACGATAAAAAAAATAAAGGCCAGCATTTGGAAATCGGATTTGTATGGGTGGACTGTTTTTGCATCCCTGTGGATTCAATGGCAGGATCAAAGATTAGGAAAGCCAGAAATAAACTCAATCTGAATACTCCTGAAGCAAAAGCAACTGGCATTTCCAGTACAAGGAAGGGTATGTTTTCACTGACACCCACCCAACTGCTTGATGAGCAGAACACTTTCAAACCAGTGAAAAAAATAAGAAATTAAAAAAATCATATTCTTCTCCTACCCTTCCCACAGCAGCCAATTCCTACTTTATCTATTTCTTTGAGTTACAAGTTAGAGCTAAGGGAACAATAAAGCTGGCATCTTGAGCCTCACTTTTTCTTACTATTCTAATTAAAATTAGTTGAGCTTAACCTCCTTCCCCCAAGCTATGTATCTAGACCTGATTTTTTTTCAGCTTTACCAAGAGACAAACCGTTTGTTTTAATTTCAGCTGTTCTGAAAGTAATCAGAGAATAACTACACCCATTACGAGTAATGACAGCAAAAAGAAGAGGCAGATCTACTGGCTCCTACTGAGGAAATTGTTGACAGCTGTCACATACCAAGTCACTTGATGTTGACAACCGGACATGAACTAACCACACACAGTTCTACTTTTGGACAAAATTCCTGAGAATGCTGTGACAAGTCAGGTTCAAGCATCTGAAGAGAGTTGCACTACTTGTCTAAGAGATCACGGTGCTGTGTAATACCATAACAATAATCAAAATTTGTTACACATACATTTGGAAATCTAGACGTGGATAGTCCATAGAACACAGCTCCCACTCATATGGGTAAGAGGTTAAATACTATGGTCAACATTACAGACAGAAGCAGCCTAAACAACGTCCCCCAGTCCCCTCAATTTCTGGGAGAAACCAACAATTCAGTTTATTTCCATGGAAACAAGATTTCAACTCATGAATCAAAATCACACAAGGGCCAAAAAATGCCAGAGATTCCAAAAACATTCTTCCACACTGAGATTCTCTAAATAAAAGCTTAATAGTTAAGCAGAATAGAGATAATAAATTCACTATTGCCCCCCCCCCCCCGCATCATCTACACCATTCTTCTGTTTGGTGTAGTGCACAACTACCTTGTATACACACAGTTATATTCTTAGAAGGTTCCATTAAATACCCTAAATAAAGACACTTCCATATTTTTTAATACTTTAATAATTTAAAGAGCAGAAAGTGTCCATGTGGGGAAAAGGCACAGTGGTTCAGTTTTGCGTCTCACCACAGGTCACCTCTGGATCTGGATATAAAACACTGGTACTTTAGGGGAACAGTTAAATACATTTTTATTCTATTTTCCAGTAGAAACATTAAGCGCATTCTCAGATTCAGAATTATCACTTCTCTTGAATACATACAAATAATAAATTATTATTCCTCTGGAACACATTTGTAGTAGCTGATTTCTCTGAACAAACATGGGTCACTGTCATATTTTCATCTTAGTATTAACAGGCTCTTGCAATAAATACTTGCAGTAATATTTAACTTTGGCAGTGACAAAATTGTGTAATAATTAGATTATTTTGTAACTTTCAGTATTTCAGTGAAGGAGTTTTTATGAGCAATCCTCTTTCACTTTACATCATTTCTCATAATCTATGCAGTAAAGTTAGATCTGAAAATATCAATTCTGACCCAAGTATACAGGACAGCATGTGGTATTCTGCATAATACCAAATCTGACTGATTTGTTGACATCTTGCTAACTGTGAAGAATTTTTTCAGGTCACGTACATTTAGAGAAATGTTACAACCTCTAAAGAGACCACGTAGCATTATGGACCTGACACAGATCGGATTTTAAGTATGTGGGGAAAAAACAAAGAGCTTTGAAACTTTGCTTTGCAGCTCTTACCACAAACCGATTCATTTCCAAACTGAAAAGTAACAAATAGCTTCTATAAGCATAAAGACTGATGAATGAATTCAAATGATTTAACTGAAATTAAAGGGAGTTTGATGGTGGAAATTTTATCTAGAACATAGCTAGTGGTTTGTTCATTTGTTTTTTCTTCCAAGTATCTTCATTATTTCATTCAGATCTTTAAGACAGCTGAGTATCTCTCCATTAACTTTTCAGTTTTACACACAATTTTCCTTTTGAATAAACCAAACATACTGCACCTATATAATGAATCCTAGCAGAATACCTCACAAACATGTATTTGTTCTGTTACGGTTTACTTAGTCTTTCTACATATTCCTAGGTTAAAGAAAACACCCTCTGAACCTTTAACTGATGTAATTATATTTAAATCCCAGTTAACAGTAAAGGCTTTTAGCTATACCTTTCTCAGACTCTTTAAAACTTGTTTTTCTATCCTACTGGAGCTGAGAGCTAGAGGATTAGTAACTTCCAGTGATCCTTTTGTAGACTGAGGTAGTTTAATTGAGTCTGCTCACCCAAGAAGACAATTCCAGTTCTCAATGTTCAAGAGGGAGAACAAGCAAAAGCTACATTACTCTTCCATATCAGCCAAAAGCACACAAAACCAAAATGGTAACTCAACTGCAAACGTCAGCTACTGTACCAAAAATTTACAGGCACAACATCAAATAATTCAGGAAATTTGAGACCCAAATCTGCTCAAAGTTTTAAGGAAAAGAAAGCACATGCATTTAGAGCTAAACTCAAACCCATTGCTTGACTCAATAATAACCCAAAGAAAGTGTGGCACACAGTATATTAAGTTAATAAAAAACCAAACAAATGTACAGCTACTAAATCTGAAAATTCAAACCTTAAGTTCCTTGTTATAAAAGCCACAAGTGACTTTCTAAGCAGAACTACCCAAACCACTGTGCTGCGTCCCTTGAGACAATCATTTTTCCTTCTCATCTTCCGTGCTCCTTTTGTAATGAGGTATGAAAGTTTAGTTGTCTGGGGCCCAACTATTTTCAGGCAGCTTTGAGCACTCACCAGTCAAGGGATGAGATGACCATATGCGATGAAAGGACAAGGTTAATTCACAATTTCTGGTTGCTGTTAGCGTTTCGTGTACCACATGATGAGTAACAACATGAGAGGCCTCTATTCTTCAAAGATATAATTGGCCTTTCTTTAGAGAAAAGTGCTCAGAAATACAACAAATAGGGGTAACATTCAGGTCATGCTCAAACAGATTAACTTCCTCAGCCTCTTCCAAGCATCATCTTCCTACTTGTCCTCCTCTGGGAGCTTGCAGGCAGGTCATCACAACTTCTCTCCTGACAGCTGCTGCTCTGCCCTTCAGGCAAGCACTTGGTGATCAGCCAGGCCAGGGGCTACCATCCCAAAGACACCTACAGACTGGCCTTTGCCACCAGCCTACCTACTCCAGTTTGGTTTCATACCCTCCAAGCTCTAAGACCGCCACCTGCATCCTGTTATGCTAAAACAGAACTAGCTCGCACCATGCCAAAGACCCACTGAAATGCCTGCTGGCTTTGCTCTGACATCCTCATATCTGACCAGGGCTGGAAGCCCACCAGGTAACAACTGTCCTCATACTGCAGTCCTGCTGTTCCCTATTGAGTTACACTCTTGAACATATTCTTTCCAACCCCATCGCTCACTGCCCTCATTTCACTGCAGCCTCACCACACTGCAGTGGCAGTGCTGCTGTCTCCATGCTCCCACCACCCACTGAGATGCTGCTGATAGAGCAAATGCAGTTGTTGCAACCAGTAGCTGAAAAAAATACCTGTCGGCCTGCCCTTTCTGCAGTGGGCACATGCTACGAGATGTTGAACTTACTCAAGTCTTGCTGCACATTTTTTCCTGTATCCTTGGCAATCTCTCTGTAGCTGTACGTATACCTGCTTTTTCAGAAGAAAGGCTGCACGCAGCACTGAACCTTGAGTAGTGATGATTTGCATGCTCCTTCCAATACATTCTCAGTACCAGTGTACTATCACAGCAGCATCCCTTGCCCTGTCGTCTCTGTCAGGTTTCCTGGATTCCTGTGGACTCAGACCACAGCCTGTGTATTGCATAAGTGGCTATCATTATTTCACTCCCTTCCCTGGACATTTCAAGCTGCTCTTCATGTTCTTTGCTTCATTCCTCTAGAGTTAGATGTCTTTTTCTCAGCAATTCCTCCTATAAACTGGAATCACATGTCCCACAAACGATCCTGTCTCTAATTAGGAAATCTTTTGTCTCTAAAGCTACATGGGCATGCCAGAATTCTCAGCTCCATGATGCAAGTATCTATCCTCTTCTCTGCTTTTTGCTTCTGGGATTTAGAGAAAAGTATCCCTCTGCTACTTTGGCTGTATATTTTCCTCAAATATTTTTCTCAGCTGTCTCAGCTGTTTGCATATTTGCTCCTGGCAATTTTATTTCACTTTCATTTCGTCCTGTGAAAATGTAAAACAGCTGTATCTTCATTTTGCCACTTTTATTCCCATTGCCAGGATCATATGCGACCATAATTCTTCATAGACACATGAAATCTTCGTGGCTGGCAAGTCTAGTATTTCCAGCAGTCCAGTTCCTTGCGGGGGGGTTTAATGTGCTCATCTCTAGGTGCTGATAATCAGATTTTTCTCTCTCTGTGAGTCCCTCTCAGTCTGTCTGACGTTAACCATCTTTCCACATACAGAATGCTAGGTATATAACACATAGAGATTTCATGTTTTTGAAGCCTATCTCTGAAGAACTCAAATACATGTTAGTACATATAGTACGCAGATATATCAACGAGGCACAATGAGAATAGAAAAATCTACGTTTTCTAACTGGCAAATGATGCTCCCCTTTCCAAGTTGCAGTTGGGTTGCCACAGACAGTGACAGGCGGTTGCTCTGACAAGTGTGGAAAATACCTCCAAATCTTCTGAAGTCTCCCTCACCTCTCCTGTGATATAAGTAAAGAGATATAAGTAAAGTATTATACCTCTTTTCCTATATTTGCAGTCACCATGTTAAAGAAAACTACAATATTCTCTAATGGAGAGTTTCCTAAAAAAAAAAAAGTGACAGTGACAGTCAGTCCCAATTAAAGGTAAACACCTTTGCTTGTCAATTTCTGGAAGCATTGCATGCACCTAACAAATCACCTAGCAGAACAATTTTCTCTTCTGCAGCAGCACAACTTCTCAATTCTGCAGCAGGCAACCCATCTCCCCATTAATTCATGCCTCTAAGAGCTTCTCAGCTCCATAAACAGAAGGACGATGTTTTAATCAAGTCTGTAAGCTCTGAAAAATAGTCAAAAGTTCTGCTCAGGGAAGATGCTGAAATCTGTCCCTCCTGCCGTGCTGAGGTGCCCCACAGGTGCCCAACGCCTCAATTCCTCCTCCTGCCAAGCAGCTCTCCTGAGCCAATGCCAAGGGTGTGCCTGTGGGGCACTGCCTCATGGCACTCCTGGACTCTGATTTCACACCTGAAAGTGGCCATTAGTATCTCCTAACACTAAGCACTTCCATATGTGTCACGCATAATAGCCCCCACAAGGAGGGATGTAGGACAACAAATGCAGCATTCTCAGGTCTACAACAATGCTACATTTCCAAGAAGCAAAAACACCGTTTGATGTTCCTTAGAGAGTAAATGAAAATGCTGCAAACAAAGATGCAAGAGTGGAAACTGTTTTGAGAGGTTACTACATGCTTAATTTCACTTAGCCACTTTCACCGAGCCAGGGTGCCAAAAAACACCTCACATGCAATTGGTCTGTTCTCAGAACTGCAGCTCTGGATTCAGTCCTCCACTGCCTCTCCTGGAAGTGTAAGTGACAGTCAGTTTTAAAGGCTAAGATGTGAGATTGATGCAGGCCTTTCCTTTGCAAATGCAATTTGAAGGCTCAAAATAATTGTTGCTAAAAATACGATAATAGAAGGGTTCCGGTTTTGTGCTATAATGAACTGCAGGCTCAATTGTCTGAAGGAATAAAATTACACTGATGAGATGGGATCAAAGACAAACTAAAAAATCAGACATTTCCTCTTGAGGGAAAAAATTTTAGAAGGGTCACGCTTTTTCAAGCAGTCCCTTCTGCAGTTAAAAGGCTGATAGAGCTCGTAGCCAGACTTATTTCATTATCAAAACAACAAAAGAAGTGAGTACACAAAAACTCCAGTGTCAGAAAACACTCAAAGAAAAGCAAATGCAGCAGTTCTTACTACCAGGTAGAATGCATGACCCGTATTTCTTTGTTTCAGAAATTAGCTGCAACACAGATAACAGAATGGCATTAGTAACAGCTCCAACCGTCTACCATCCCTAGGCAGCACACCTCCTGTAAAACTTCAGAGGTGCCACCACTTTTTATTCCTTGCCAACATACACATTTGTCACAACCGTTGGGTTGCCAACCATTTAATGGCAGGATGCAAACAGCAAGAATTTTAAATCCAGTGAATACTGAAAGCAGCTTATCTCAGTTCCAGTACCTCATTCTAGAGCTTCAGAATAATACATCACACTATTGTTGCAATTAGATTTAACAAACGTAGAACTGCTTAATCCTTCATGCTTTTATTTATACATAAAATTGTTTATTTGGGGTGGTTTTCTGAATGTGAATTTTGTGGACACAGTTTAGTCATCCAATAACGTTCACCTCAAGAAAAGTGAAATTAAAAAAAAAAAAAGAAAAAAAGGCAGAAGAGACAGGAAATTCCCTGACCCCAGGCTGTACAAAACCAGTTTTATAGCTGTACCTTCTGATTATGTCAACCATCATAGCAGACTTACATGTAGTTTGTGGAGCTCTTCCATACATGGCACTGATGAATTTTATTTCTAGCTGTTAAGCCATACCTAGAAACGGGAAAAGACACAGCCTTCTCTGCACTATTATCCTATAATCTGCATTTGAAGTCAGAGCAGTAGAGGCCGCATGAATTTATGAACTCAGAGCTGCCTTTGCACATATAATCATGGCAGTTTCACATTTACATTAGAAATACCATGCCCTTAAACCTACTTTTCGTTGATGTTGTGTATTCTAGAGTCTTGACATAACAGAAGCAATTCTCACCCACTAAAAGTGAATTCATTAAAAATACACACATGAAGCATTTCTAGATCTAATCAAAGAAAACCTACTATGTTCTGCAAAAGGGCTCCGATACCTTCAAGATACCATCTTCTCTTAGCCTCCTATCAATATCAAGAACTGCTACAATCCTCTGTAAGTCACATCAAGCTGTACAGAACAAAGTCCTCAAAACAACAGACACGACTGGTAATGACTTCAACAGTTAGAGGTCTAAAGTTGGTTTCTTAAAGGCAGACCCACACTGTCCCCTCTCCTCAGGCCACCTGAGGAGAGCTCACCTTTGACCTTATTAAAGGTCAAAACTAAAGAAAAACAATGAAGACTCTTCTGGGCTGTTTTTATGAGCCAGATTGTCTGAAGCATGTGTCAGTGCTACTCACCAATTTGTAAACGGGGGCAAAGCTATAGTTCCTAGTCAATCATCTAGAACAGATTCAGGAGGTAAGAGGGAAAAAGCACCTCGCTTCCTACATAGAAATTACATCTAGTGTTTTAAATATAGCAACTATGCACATTTGATTTTTATCTGTCTCAGGTTCCTCTTTAGGTAGCTATGTAGCTTCCAGTGATGAGAATTCATATATGCTAATCATTGTTTAATAATTCACTTTCATTAAGTACTAATAGAAACAAATTATTGGAAGTACTGAAGTTACCGAGACACTGAAAATACATGGTATCCTGTTTGATCATCTGTAAAATTTATAGAAAGATTAATTATAAGATTTATAGAAAATAAGAGCAAGAATATGACACCTACCAAAATACTTCAAAGTATTTTAATCGGACTTTTACTTTGCAGCCTTTTTACTTTTCTCCAAGTTATCTAGAGAATTTCATTACCTTCTTACTCTACTCCTTGCAAGCTCCTTTTGTCTCTCAAATCTTCAAATTTATTATTATTATTATATTATTATTGTAGTTAGCTATAGCTCAGCCACTTTTTGTTACAGGTCTTTCTTTTGGCATAACATACAGGAAAAATAGCTACATTCTGCAGACCACTGCTGTATTGATTTCAGGCAGCAGCCTTTACCCTCTGCTGGTTTGAACATCTAAGTACATCTTGGCCAGAAATTGAGAAATAAGTCAACTTAATAAAAAGTCAACTTAATTTGAATTTGCATTTGCATCTCATCTCAAAACGTCTCATTCCTCACTTTGCAACAGGTAAGACAAGACCAGACCAACTGACACCACTATTTTTACGTGGAGCAACGCAGCATGAGCAGTGCTGCTGTCAGTCAACCTCACCTATCAAGGAAACCTGAAGCATGGAGAACAATTTCTCCTCCCTCAGAGTATCCAGAGTAAGTGTACTTGAAGGAAGTTCATTGGGTATAGAAAGATTTCTGAGTTGCATTCCAAAAAAAATCGAAAACCAAAACAATGAGAAAATAACAAGAGTGTTGAATGTCAGACTGTCAACAGAAGGTACAGCAGTTAGTTTTCAGAATGAATCTAGATTACCACCAAGGTGGCTGTGATACAAAATAACCACTGAAAATCAGAAAGTACTACTTTGCTGCTCAATGGGTTAGCATTTGTTATCACCATCGCAGACAGTTTGTCTGTAAATTTATTTTAATTATTTGTGGCAATACCATTGGGCATTACTTTGCCTCAGTGTTAGCAGCATTTCTTTCACAGGCAATGAACATTAACTTGCAAAGACTTTAACAAGACGCCATGCCATTAGAGCCCTTGGATTAGATCACTGTTATAAACACACCATGCTGGAGACTGCAATTTAGTTTCTGATCTTGCAGTTCATTCTGAGGCACAGTTCTCAGGAGATAGATCTATTACTAGACTTACATACATAACAGATAGCATAAATACCTATTTTCTTAATAACAACAAGGCAACTCTTAACTGGTCTGGTTTTCCTCCTTGTTTCTTAATAATCAGATTATTAAGGTGAATTATTTATATTTTAAATTCAGGGTGAAATATAGGGGGACACAAATCTCAGCTGTTTTAACATCACTAGCATGTAATTCAAGACAGAAATCAAAGATGGAAACTATCAAACTGGTAACATTCCAACAGTGGAAGTTACTACTCTATCCAAATATTTTCAAGCCTTGAAATCTGCTCCCCCAGTGCCTTTCCAGTAGAGATCCACACTCCAAAGATGTCCCTAGTTTTTGCAGAGATGCACGATCTTCGAAGCCAACACATACATAGTGCTTTAAACTACGCAGTGTTGGGAATCAAATCATAGACTCAAATGGCCCTTAGAGAAACTGCATTGGCTGGCAACCATTCTTCTTACACAGCAAGGTCCCTCCAGGACTGCTATCTCTGTGGATCTCATCTGTGTCAGGACTGACACAAAAACATGCACAACTCATTAAGTTACAAGGTCTGTCACATATATATGGCTTTGTCCTCAGACACAGTAAATCCAAATCGGTATATATTTATATACACATATGCATGCACACATATGTGGCTGATCATATATCTCCTATGCTATACAAAGTACATCAGGATTCCTGTTCACTTCTAGCTTCATTCTTGATATAATCCATAGCTGGACCATACAGGCTACAGGTCAGTGCAATGGAATCATAAAAGCAATTTATACTAGACATTTCTAGAAATCAGACACTGAAGTGATGCTTAGTAAGTCCTTGCACAATTTCCTTAGTATCTCTAGTGATATGGGGTGCGCCCAGCACGTGGTATCAGGGTACAGATATCATTTTATCTGCATTGTTTGGAATGATAACAAAAAAAAAACACCAAACAAAACCAAGCATGTTTTGCCTTCATTGCAGATATTCAAATGATAGGGGGATAGGGGAAAACCAGAGCTTTATTTTTTAAAAAAGGGATCCAGGCACTACTGACTGTCCCACAAATACTTATTACCAACTGCAGTGTTTTCTACCACAAATATGCCCTTTGATGTCAGCAAGAAAGAAGAGATGCAAAGGCTGCGAGAATGTTTATGCCCACTGTTGTCTTAATTATAAACTTGTCTGACTGCAAACAAATGAAAAATAAGTTGTTTGTATGCCCTGGCCAAATTCCTAGGGTTATAAACTGAGCATTCCATTATTTATTATAGGAAGCATTTTACACTGCTGTGAATGTAAATGCCTGCAATATTAAGAACAGTAGACATTTAGAGAACCAGGTCTTTGGCAGAATATTACTTTGGTGCTAGCACAGGCTGCCAAGAGAAGCTGTGGATACCCCATCTCTGGATACATTCAAAGACAGGCTGGATGCAGCTCTGGGCAGCCTGACCTAACGGCTGCCAACCCTGCCCACAGCAGGCAATATGGAACTAGATGATCTTTAAGGTCCCCTCCAACCTAAGTCATTCCATGAATTTTAGTTATATGTACGACATTAAAGAGAAGCGGGATAAAAAAAACTATAAGAAAGTACTGCTATCCTTTGGAAAATACACTGTATGTGAAATACTACAGTCACAGACAAAGTATTCTGGTGACATCTCTATATGATACAGCAATGGAGAAATAAGCTGGAAATACAAAAAAATCAGCTATTTCTTGGGAATGAAGCAAGTCAAAATTTACTGTATTATTTAGTGATTCATGCTGTCCTAACTCACACTGAAAGTTATATACTTCTTTGTTTGGAAATATACTTTTTAGTGTATTTCCATTTTTGAATAGCAAACAATATTTATTGCAATACGTACTCCGGGTAGTGAATGCGGGCTTACTGTTGTTCCAGTTTTGATTACGAGAAGAGATATGGCATACAAAATTTCTTACATGGAATTGCTCTGAAAAACATTTCAGCATAGAGGCCAATTCACAAACACTATCTTCTTCCCTGACCTAGAACTATACCTTCACATTTCCTATAAACTTCTACTTTATAACTAAGTTGTCTTGTTTTCTTATTTTTCCATCTTACCACAAGCTGCAGAAGAATTTTCTGGGAGTCCTGAAGATGATGTGGTAGGAAACTTCTAATCCCGCATTTTGAAGGACGGTTCAGACAAGGAAGAGTTATTTCACTTGAAAACTCAAATTCTACTGCTGTGCATTTCACAAATCTGGGATACATCCAGGCTGAGACACTGAAAAAAAAAATTAAAAAAATTTTTTGCCACAAAGAATCATGGAAATATGCATCAACTAAAGCAGAAACCATATATGAGAGTCGTCTTTTTCCTGTCTTTGCATTAGACATAGAAAAGATACCTGAACACTGCATTTAGACCTCAGATATATGAAGAGTTAAGTACACAGCTTGCTCCAAAAGTAATACTTCCTATTTATTTCCATGGAAACATCAACAGAGACAAAGAGCATAAAACCAGTATTTGACAGAGCAAATTCTCAGCTGCAAAACAGTACTTTTCAACATAGCCACCATGATTAGCTAAGCATTTTTGCCAGTGATAAACAAGAGCTTGCATGCCATGGTTGTAAAAATCTGAAATGCACCACCCACTGCCTCACTATGCTCATATCCACTGTTAGGTTTCCATAAGCAAGTGTCGATGAATGTCATGGGGGCCATTTTTTTCCACGTGAAGAAACTCAATTCCACACCTTTATTTCATAAGCACTTCCATGTCAGACATCATTCTGTCAGACTGCCCCTCTGCTGCCATCTGTCACGTGACAACAAAATACAATGAAGTATTTGTGGGAAGGTTCAACCTCTACTGCCATAACGCTAACATCCACTTTTGACGAGGGCCGACAGGATAAAAGAGGAGGCATTACTTTCAGAGCAGCCCTCGTACATAAGTAAAGTCGAAGAATAGAAGATTTACAGGAACGTTCACTTTTAAAAACTGGGTCCTGTATCCGAGAGTAGGCAGGAAAGCACAAGACATTCTTTAGTGAACACATCTTAACTGTGCAAGGGCGGCAATTCTCAGTCAGCTTCCTGTACAAAGATTTTATTCTTTCTGTGTGCCTTTTATTGCAACACTGCTAGATATTTCTCAATCCATTAGCTTCATGATTGTGCTGCACAGAATGACAGCTTTTGTCAGGGAACTGCCCTGCACCACTGCGGAAAAAGCAACAGATCAAGGAGCCTGCACATATATTTCAAACTGCTCTCTATACAGTGGAGCAAACTATAAAAGAAGTTATCTGCATTGTAAAGCAGGATGGCAGTATTGTTTTGAACCGTACACCCCATGCATTTCAGTGATGTGAAAAGGACAGGCACCTGCTTTTTGACTTACAAGTCACGTAGTCTGTAAAATAACATAACACATATACATATGTGTATACATATATGAGATATACATGTATACACATACATGTACATACACACAGGAGTAACATAACCCTTTCTGGAACATGCTGTGGATTATTTCTTACAGGAGTTGTTTTCCAGCACAGAGAGTGCCAGTGCCTCACTTTGTAACTGTGGAGCCAGTAAATTCAGACTGCAGATTTCCTAAGGATACAGCACAGTATTCAGGAAGCCAGAGATGGAATCAACATTGCAAGTTTGAATCCAGCTGCAGGTAAGACTTGGTGGCTGAAGTCTGGCCGTGCTTCTTAACAAGAGAAGGACCTCCACAAAGCTGCTAGGTAAAAATTCATCCTGCAGCTTGTGAGAGAGAGGCCGAGCTCAGCATACCAGGGGAGAACCATTCTCATCTGCACCATCTTGGTGATTCAGACCTTGCAGAGACAGGAATGCATGCTGCCCTGCTCACACACGTGTTTCTTGACAACTGCAAAATCTGAAAATCCTAAGAATTCAATCTTCAGAAGCTAGTACAGTGTGAGATTTACTTAAGGAATACTTGTCCTGGACAGGTAAATGTGTAAACAAAATCCTACACATATTTTATAAACAGAATGTATTTTTACATTTAAATTATGTGTAATATGTAAAATATTCAATTTAACTGTATCTGTTCAGTATATGGAAACATACAACTTCTGTAGAAACTAGATGCTGCTGTACTTGCCAAGCAATTTATACCGTGGCAGGGTGATTCATCTCAATGCATACTTCCAAGTTTGTATTTCAAAGTATTAATGTACATACTCCTCTGCTCAGCACCTTAACTGCGGTGCCAAGCAGATGAGCACATAACAGCAGCTACCATTTTAGAACTTGACAAGCATGGTTCCTTATGTGAAGGAAAAAAACACCACCCTCATCATATAAGTACTTACTTTACAGAAGTTTGAACTATGCTAAAAAAAGCAATAGACCTTGACCTTGTTAACGTGGCTTAATTTGATTATAACATCACAAATTTCATGACATTTGGTATTGTTCTTAAAGACCTACTTCCTGCAGTTGTGCAGTTACAAGACAATTAACAATTTTTAAGACTAAAAATATTTATACACACACACACACCCTCACTCTTAGAGCTAAGTGTTTAAAGTGTGCATTTCATCCACTCAGAAACTACGGAGCAAACTAAATGAAACTCCACAGCATTTTAACAACTTACATCATTCAAATATGTCCTGATTCTTGAATCCAGGTTAATATTTCCCTAAATTATTTTCTGAAATCAGTAATGCCACACCATTAAACCAGGAACCTACTACGAAGGCCAAGACCAGGCCAGGCAACAGAGCCAGCTCCTGTCAGTGCTTCCAGTTGAAGGCCAGAAGAACTACCTATAGACTTTAGGCAAGCTTGGTGAGAGTAGCATCACCCATGTTCTTCCAGCACCAACCTTACACTGGACCTACATATGACAGCCCCAGTAATCACAGCCAGGCCTCACATCACAGCTTGCTGAGCCCTGCAGCAACACAGACAGATGAAGGAGGAAGACCTCCATGATAACAGGCTGAAGCATCAGCTGTGTGAGAAGAGGCTGAGGAGAACTGAGCTTGGTGACAGCAGCACCTCCATAGCTGAGGGAGACTACTGAGAAATCGGAGCCAGGCTGCTCATACTGGTGTGTGATGGGAAGACAAGAGACAACAGTAAGCTGAAATATGACAGGTTCAGGCTGGAAACAAGGAAAAACTTTTGCACTGTGAAGCTGCTCAAGCAATGGAATCCAGAGAGGCCTCGTTAGCTTCCATGCTTGGGGGCCTTCAAGGCCTAACTGGATGAAACCCTGACCCACCAAGACAGATCTCACAGACCCTGTTCTGAACAGGAGGACCAAGTAGAGGCCTCCTGATCTATGCAGCTTGAAGGATCCTATGATCACATTTTGTGTTGTCAATTGCCACTGCCTTCCCGCATCTTTTCTGGAGTTAATCTCTACTGAAAAGACTTCAGCTGCTCTACCCACTCCTTAGAGGCCCAACTCCGACACTCCAAGAGAGTGTCTCATCTCACACCAGTACTTCTTCTTCTGAGGGAGAACTATTCTTTCAAGCACTTGAATCCCAAAGTACATTTGATTCGTTTTTCAAGTATTTTTGAAGTATCTTTGATTCATTGTTGCTATCTAGTAAGTAAACCTCCTACACTAGCAACATGCAAAACTGAGAAGGAGCAGAATACCAGTAAAATATTTTTCCTCATCACAATCCAATTTAGTCCAAGCCATTTTTCCCTTCTCTCTTCAATAAATATAACCTCATACAGCCCCAACATATCCTTTCTTGCTGGGAGTCAAATCAGCTGCTTGAAACTATTGGTATAAATATATTTCCATTTTTTTTTCTTGTATACATTATACATTATCAGCTCCAATAGCATTCTGCTGTGCAGGCAGGCAGCCTTTACACACAACAGAAAATCAGAATACATGAACAGCAAGACCACTGAAACACACCTCCACAAAAGTACGCATTCTTATGACTACTGTAACATGGAGACTAAAAATGCAATATATGAAGGAGCTGGGAACCAAGGCTGTTGAGGTATCTAGAATGTCTACTGTCTGATATTTGAAAATGCTGCTGCTTAGCTCTTACATAGAGCCCTGGGTACATTTTGGTACAGAGTTTATCACTGAAGTCTAAAGATACTGCGGAGTGAAACTCATTAAAAAAAAAAAACAAACATGAACACTCCTACTAAGAAATACAGTCATAGCAGGCTACCCCAAGGTACCTGTCAACCCAGTTAGAACATACCTATTCTACTCTTACTAGAAGACCACCTTCCTAATGCAACCGGTTTTCATTGATTCCTGGAGTGCTTTAGTTTTGTTTCTTTTTCTTTGTCTAGCAATGCCCTAGCTTCATTCTGTTAATATCCCCTAAGAAAAAAAACAGGTTTCTACTTCTGGCAACCAAGACACTATTGAGCTCCACAAGCTATTAAGAAGTCCAAACGATGGCAAAAAAGGCTCCCGAGGCTTACCTAGAACAAGTATAAAAAACACAAGTCTAAGCGTGCCAGAGTGTGTGCCTCTTACACACATGGAAGCCTGCCTCAGAAGAAAAAAAAACTCTTTATTATGTATGAGGTCCAAAACATCTGTGGTGAGCTCCAAAAGCTAGATTCAGAAGAGCTGAAGACAGGCAAGGCTCCCAGCTGCACTCACTGTCAGCAAGAGCCCAGCGCCTGTGTGGGAGCAGGTGACAGTGGGGTGGGATGATCTGTCATTGCAAAGGATGGAAAAAATATCAGGGGGAAAGGGGCAGATAGAGCAGAACAACGGGAACAAAGAAAACATGACATTAGCCCATAAAAAGTTTTCCAGAGGAGTTCTCTCCCTGTCAGTCTGGCAGAAGAAGCATACTGAAGGTAAGAAAGGAGAGCATTACACTGGCTGTAATGTGGACCACAGAACCCTCAAAAACAGAAGTCAGAATCACAGTGGCAGTAGACCAGTAGGAGTGAAGAATTTGAGGAAGCTTTCTCATTTACTCTTTCTTTTAAAGAACTGAATACATCTTTCCAGGTTAATCTTATTAAGAAAATTCGTACTTTTGGCACCTCTTTTAAATACAGTCACAACATGCGCTCATATTAACTCTTTGCTTCTGTGCATGCCATACAGCTCGATAACGTTTCACTTCCAAAAAGGAAAAACATAACCTTTTTATCTTTATGACCACTGAAACTTGAGTTACACTTAACCCTCCCACCAAAGAGAAACTGCTTCTAGCTTCTAGGAGCACACTGTGCACGCATCTTTTTGCTGTTCAGTAAACAGGGAAGAGGGAGTTACATTAAGTATGAAGGAATACTGACTAGGCAAATATGAATAAATCTTTCTAAGTAACTGCAGCCAATTCTGACAGAAAGCAAAAGCTATTTACTTCCCTACGTATGCCAAAATCACCACCATTATTTGTCCGGTTATGTAAAAATACATTGACTTTTTAAACACTGCAAATTAAGCAGTAGTTTCACTGATATCCATTGCTACAACACCACTCATCCCTCCAGGGCCAGGGTTCCACCTGGAATTTGAGGCTCTGCGTGGAGCGATCCTTTAAACCCCTACACATCTTAGAAAGGGCGCTGACATTCACACTGTGGCGGATCTTGCTGTCACACATCTATGTCACTTTCCCAGCGGTTGCTCCTCCTAGCTGCTGCTTCCTGATTGAGCCTGGAGACCTAAGCATATTCCCACAGCTTAGCATAAAGGCATGAATTTTACACGGTTTGAGCAGAACCCGGGGTTTTGCAATGAGGCAGCTAAGGTGTGGGCACACACTCCCAGCTGCAAATTCTGCTGAGGAAGCACTAATCTCCAGCAAAGGGTGGAGCGGGGACTCTGGGACAGAAACAAACCACTTCAAGGTCTGCCACGGCTTGTCTGTCAGCACCACGGCTTTGCTCCTGTAAAGCAGCCTATCAACATCAAAGGGACTGTGTGTGCTGGCGCAATTACTGACATCCACGTACACAGAGAAGGCCAACTAAAATATGTAATTTTTAAACGCGTGCTAATGACATCATATTCACTTCACTGAAATACTACGCATATTTGCTAGGAAAAATATTGCAAAGTTATTGCTCATTTATTTAAAATAAGGTCGATTTTGTATACCAACATTCACAGAAAATTTCCAAACAGTACTCTTGCTAATCTATGCTAATCTGTATACACCAGCAAAACCTTGCTATAAAAGCGCCTTTATGTATCTAGGAATACGCTTACGCCTAAACAGGGAATTTTAAGTTGTTTCCCAGACTGTTCCTGTATCCAATGCAACCTGTTTATTTTGACCTCAGTTCTTAGAAACTGTTGATGCCACGGTAGAAATATGCTGTGTGTTCCAACAGGCAACAAACAGTCCTAATGACAGAATACTCCATCTGTGCTGCCAGAGCGTGCAGCCTCACTCTATAGCTTGTATATGCTTCAAGCAGAAAGGCTCAAAGCACAGACAGAGCAGGGATGCAAACGGCGCTGCAGCTCACATTGCAGTGTGCATTCTGACTTTACCAAACCAGTCAAAATTGGCCTTTGTACAGAGTCTGCTGTCTACTGAACTATCTACTTTAAATCAGTATACTCCAAATGCACCAGCAGCACTTTTGTGCTACCCTCCCTGTTCTGATTTTATTAAGTACACGCTTCTTAGGGTTTTGTTTTTGGTTTTTTTTAATGCTTCAAAACTACAAAGTCAAGAAAGCCGATTTAAAACTGTCCAGCGTTATCAAAAGGTAAGAGTTAAAGTGTGCAGAACATATGGCTCTATTTACGGCAGGCTAGCACACCAAATTCAAGGGAATTTTCCAACAACCTCATACTTTGCAAAAGGTATATTACAGAAAAATGCAAGTGGAGATCCTTTAATTACTCTTACAACTTCAGTTAGAAGAAGATTCTCTTCTTATATGATGCAGCTGTGGAACAACATCCACTGGTACTGGTAGCATGAAAGGGCAATCCTTTTCTTTTACCAAGGTCTGGTACCAATTACTGTGGATTTAGAGGCACTATATAAAAGACAGTGCTGATTTGTTTCTAAATTTGTATCTTGATTAAACTGTCAGACTACAGCAAAAAAAAAAAAAAAAAAGCAGAGTGTACCTGATGTTAAAATGCTACTGCAAGATATTATCCAAGAAGCACAGTACAATTTTGAAACACGTACAAATGGATCTAGACTACATTTTATGTTTAAATTCTAAACTTGTCACGCCAAATCAAATGGAAGAGAAACAGCACTTTATATTTGAACTGTAAATTCAGCATCTTCCAAATGGTTAAAAAAAAAAAAATCAGCAATTTAAGCTAATAACAACCACGTTACTATTTTCAAAATGATTTTAAATATATTTTGGTACCAAAAAAAAAAAAAAAAAAAAAAGGCAGAACCAATTTCTCAGGAGCACAGATGTAAACCTCCACGGGTTGGAATAGCATTTTTCAGCATTTATCTCAGTAAACAGAGAATTTGGTCTCACCCTGTTAAAGCTAAGTTATTTCCCCCGCAGAGGCTTCAATGATACTGAATATATTTTAACTATCTAGAATTTCAACATCTAGGATTAGTGCTGTAAACATGCATAGCGATTGCGGTCTAATGAAAGAAAACGTCAACATAAACACGGGTAAGCAAAAGCAAGATCAGCCATGCAGAACTTCCAAAAAGTAGTTCAGGAATTAAACTACTGTTATTTAAACGACCGTGATTAAAGTTTTAATAGTACACTAAACCAGTCAGAGCAAGGCATATATTACCCAAGAAATAATGATTCGTTTTCAGTTGTGATTGGAAGCCCTCCCTTTCCCAAAAGCCCCTGTTTTCCCCCATTGCTCTTCTATGTCCTAACACAAATTTTCGACTTAATTGTACATAGCAGCTGCGTAAGAAAATAGCTGTTCTGCAGCAATTATTCAGCACGCACCCTTCCAGAGAGGGAATATATGATAAAGTACTACATCATGAAGATCAGGCATATTTTTGGATCCTCAAAGTAGAGTAATTGATCCTCCCCTCTCCCCAGATTCAAATGTGGAACTCTGCTGCAGTGGGTTCTTTCCCACACAAATCAAGCCTTAGCTCTTTTGAATTGAAACAATATGGGATGATTATTGTGGGAAATTTTTTACTGTTACTGTAATTTAAAACTTTCTGTACCCAATTTTGCATTTTCTATAAATCAAAAACCCATTTCACTTAGGGCTACAATTAAACAGAGGAAATCAAAGACTAACTTCTAAGCAAGTCTTGCTATTAATCATAGGATGAACTAGTAGTACAACTACTTTTACTGCAGTTTCTTTCTGCCTGAGAACTACATTTTAATCTAAAGCTTGAACTCTTTAGAAGAGACTGTGTCACAGATGAGAAAAATTAAATAAAGGTATAGTTAATGGGACAGCACTGCGTGCTGTATAAGATGTAAGACAAAAAATGAAGCACGCTGGCTTCTGTTGTAAATCCAAAAAAAAAAAAAAAAAACCTCACAAAAAAACAAAAAACCAACCCCGAATCGCTAGTGACAATACAATCAATCAAGGTTATTCATGGAAGGCTCTCTCACCTTCTGACACAACAGAAGCCTGGTAAAAACTACAGCTTGAGCAGTGTTTGCTCTAATGCAGTGCTACTGGAGAGGCAGCTACTTAGGGTCTGATGCTGCAGTTTACAGGGGTTATTGGGCTTCTCCCTTCACACAGTCACATCTTTCACTTTACGTCACTGAACAACTCTTTCTCTTCACCTTTTAAAAGAATAATTTACAAGAGTAATTGATTTCAATGTCAACATTTACATTTAAAATACGAGATGCAAACACAAAATACTGTTGAAAAATGAAACTACGTGGGATACACGAACTTAGGACTCACAAGGATACCTTCTTTATTTTCTAAAAAGAAAAATATCCAACCTAATCGCTAGACAAGATGAAATACCGACTCCTAAATCACTGAAATAACACATTTTATCAAGCCTTCCTGAATTTTTTCCTCTGTCTTTTTCCAACATCTTCATGGTTTTCGCATCTTCATTGCCCAGATATGTGGGGGGATCATTCTAATGCTGTAACATACACCACGAAGGAATTTGTCTAAGCCACCGCATTATCTGCAGCTGCACGCTGACAGTAAGAATAAGAAATAATAGCAATTGAATTAAAAAATATATATACACTCAAAATAAAAATTGACTTCTAGTCAAACACATTTTTGTACTGTGCACGTCCTCTGCCAAAGACGAACCTTGTCCGGGTTGTGAGGTAAAGCTAAAACGTCTCCTGTAAAAATTCCCATGCTTTCACATTTGGAAGGGCTTCTTTTACAAAAACAAAACAAAAAGGAAGACTAACAAAAAGAACAAAATCTTTCCTGACACTGAATTGGTATTTGAATGTTGTGTGTGCTTCAGTAAAACACTAATAGGAAAAGTGCCACCTCCTAGAATAAGTATCAAAGTAAGCAACTGACTTAGCATAGAGCACAGACCAAAATGCTATTTTACTGTTTACTTTCTGCCCAGCTAAGATTTCTAACATATTTGCAGACCCCTTTATCTCTGACAATGAGCTCCAGAAGCAATCAACACCGCTGTTTCTCAAAAAGTGCGTTCAAAACACGTCAGATGGTCTGGGCCATGGTGAGTTCTCCAGTCTTTGCTTCAGCGTGGTGAAACTTGCCCACCATTTTGAGCATGCCGTACACCTAACTGAAGGGAAGGAGAACTCCTAATTCTGCCTTCTTTCTGAGCGCCAGACAAAGGCAAGCATGGGCTGCAGAGGAGATGCACAAGCCAGAACAGTTACAGCAGCCGTAACACTTGCCTTCCAGTAATTTTGGGAAGACTAGATCTCTGAATTGATGTAAAAAGTGAAGAACGAAAGAGTAATAAAACCCCCAAAAACCAACAGCCTGGAAATTTCACACAAGCAGTATGAATGAAGTGGAGCACATGCCGAGGATTACTAGGGGACATTTCAGGAAACCCTGGCCATAGGCCTCCTGTATTTTCACTTCTTGTTCAAAGCATTGTTTTTCACACAATTCTCATGAGCTGCAGATAAGAAAAGAGGAGAAGCAGTGGTAGGAGACAGAGAGGACAAAGAAGCCATATAGTCTGGAAAATGTGGTGATAATTTGTTTATGAACTCTACTAGACTACCATTGGATGCAGAAGTCAGCCCTACGCATGCACACTGCAGGGTTTGATTGTCACGTGCACACAGATCAGAAACGCAGGAGGGAAAAAAGCATTTTTACAGTCCTAATGAAACTAGAGTTGGTCTTCTGCACTGATGGAAGCAGCAGCGCTCGGGCTGGCTTGAAGCTGCCCACGTGGTGGAACGAGCGTGGCTCCCCTCTTGTGGTCTCATTGCTAGCTTCCCAACGTTGCACACTGCCTGCATGCCCAGGGCATGCTCTGTGTAGCTGCACCTCGATAACAGTGAAATCTGCACGCCGGGCAGCTGAGAAAGCCTGCTCACACTTGAGCTGACCGTACCCTGCTACATAATGCCAATAATGCACAAACTAGGCATGCTTACATACCCTCTGGAAACAAAAAACAGTACTGAGGAGAGGCTGCTGTAAAAAAAAAAAAAAAAAAAAAAAAAAAAAAAAGAATAAAACTTACATTCAACTACATTCAGGCAGGCAACAGCATAAAGACGGTGGTGCTCCTAGAGAAAAAAAAACAGCAAACAAAAGTTCTAAACTATTTGAGTGCCATTATTTTTTTTCAAAAGTTTCCTCTCAGTTTGCTATTCTGCAGGGAGCACACAAAGCATTCTGACCTGCAAGTTTTCGTTTCCATGGTCCTTGTTCCATATTCTGTAAAGTGACTGGTTTCCTGCCTTTTTTCTAAGTCAATGACCTAATTAATTTCCCCATACTATTTTAAGACATACTAGACTTTAATTACTCGCACAGCAGAATCCTAAACTGTAAGGATAATAGGCAGGCAATTTCACCGCACCTTCCTGTGAGCTACCCTGATCAGACAGGGACCTGGATGTGGGCTATTTCTACACAGATGCTGCCCGTGTTGCAATCTCTCCTATTAATCACAAACGGATAAAAGAGTGACTCACGTGAAAGGTGGAGGCAAATGAAAGAAACACCACAGCAAGTAAGTAATGGCAGCACGTAACCTTCCACTCTGGTACTGAACTGTGGGAGGCAGAGGAGCCTCCTCCTACAGCTCCAAGCGAAAGCCTCCACTCAAAGGAAGTGGAGGACTGGAACAGCAGCTGCAGCACAGACCAAGACACGAGATGCAGCCTTGTGCAAAGCAGTATTTAACCCCTCAGGTTCTGTAAGCACTGCCTTTCGAAACAGTATACAACTCTTCCCTCCTCAGCCTGTTTATTCAGATCTCAGCTGCTTCTCACAAAAGAAATCTCACGCTCAAGATCCAAGGTACCTCCAGCCTTCAAGCAGAAGGTGCTCTGCCAGAGGAGGAGGGAACTTGAGGTGGCTCCCACTGCTGCACCCAAGGCTGGATGTAAAAGTATCTCTCAGCTTCTTACCATTTGTCCACACAAGCGCAATGCAACTCACACGTACCTTATGGAGGCCTAGTTTCTGGACAATAGCGTAACTATGATACACATTCTACAAATCAAATGATATTATATTAGAAGGATAGAAATTAGACAAACTCTTTGGCCTGCGGCTTCTATTGATCATAAAGAGTTAATCCCACTGAAATTAGTGACACAAAATTAGGCTTTCTGCCATCTTTCTCCCAGAGGCTACTCCAGAGGTAGTTCATGGCACATAAAGGACAGAGAAAATCTGGGTGCTATCTGAAACATTCTTAGTGGGACTTCAGCTCCATGTTGGCCTTGAACCAGCTACCTGCAGAGAGGTGAAATTCACCAGGCAAAGAATGACTTTCCTTTTTAAAACTGCCATTGGAAGTAATACCAACCAGGCAGCGATAAGAGAGTAGCCACTGATCGCCGGGAAAAACTTCATTACAAACATTTCTCAAAGACACTCATACAGAGCTTTAACAAAGCCTGCAAGTGCACTGACAAAGTAATTTTTCACCTTCTTCTCTTAACGCTAATAGAATTGCGAGACTTCTTATCTGTTTGTCCACCACTTGCAATTCTCACCAATGGACCTGCAGGAAAGCTTGCTAGTGCTTATTCCTGTACCTTTAATTAACGTGTATTTTGGGTTAGATGGTGTTTCAGGAGGAACACGCGGATGACAGATGAAGCTAGGAAATTCAAGCACGTGATGCTTGCTGCCCCAGACCCTTCTCCCTGTGAATTTTGGAGCAGCACCACACGTGTGCGTACCCTTTATTCAGCTCGGCAGGGAACAAAAGTTAAAAGGTGACAGCAATTATTTTGACAATAATGGAATTGTGCTTCTGTGTACAACCCAGAACTTCACATAGGTGTAAGGCAACCATATCCAATCAACTGTAAAAGATGCATATATTTTGGGAAGATAATTACGTTCCCATTAAGTTCCTTCTAATTTGTTAAAACCAATTGCAAGAGGTGGACTCCTCATGATGTTAAAGCTGTTTTTCTTTTTAAATCCCTGATGAGATAAAGTAGATCAACTTCTGTGCTCACATGACTTCTATGTTGGCCTGCTTTTCATACAATCACCTTTCAAGTCTGCTTTTCTCTCCGACATCAGCCCTTTCTCTGGACTCAGCAAAAAACTCTAGATCACCCTGTTCCCTACTGGCCGTATCTGCAGCCAAGTGCTATTCTTTATCTGCCTGTCTTCAGCCACACCTACATTTTGACTCCTGGAAGAATTCTGGAGCAAAAAATACAAACTCATGAAAGATATCACTTTTATCCTGCCAAGTATGACCCCGTGAGAGCATTCGGTATCATATAGAAGGAAGTAACTGCCACTCTAAACAAGTAGTAACTAACATCTTAAATGTGTACACCTGAATATTGTATACTCAACGTCAGTTTTAGCTACGCCAAGTAGGATTGCGTCCATACGAAAACACGAGTCTCACAGGTGAAAGAGACATATACTGTAGAGCAGGTTATATTTTAAATGAAATAATTTTACAGAGATATTCAGAAGGCACCAAGGAGACAGTAGAAATAATTGTTTTAGTATCATTTAAAATGTAAATGTTATGTAATATGTAATTTAAATGTAAATCCGTGCCTTAAACCTTCAATCCATCAATGTAAATCTCCAGTTAAGAAACAAAATTTCCATGTGATCATGTTAATTCCTCCTTCTATAATAATTAGAGAACGAGAAACGTATAACCTTCCATTAGAAAAAAAAAAAGGTAACTATCTTCATAACAGACTGAGTTGGAAAATTATTTAAAAACTGGGTACTAATAAAAGTAGATTTAAAAATGTCAATGGTTTATTCTTACACCCAAGCAACAGAGAAACCGTGCATTTCATACTGCATTAAAAGCAAAAACAAAACCCATGATGACCGTCTAACAGCAGAATTTCTATGTGCATGCCCCTTGGGCCCCTCTCTTACGGAGTTTCCATCCATTTTGGGATTTCAACGTTCCTTCCTAGGCATCTTGAAATTCATAACTGTATGCTGGAGTATGGAGGATACCAATGCTGTGTCCCTTAAAATAGGCAAGTAATATTTTGACTCTCCTCGGTTTAAACTAGACAAAGAAAGAAGGCAAAACAGCTAACTGCGTTAAGTCCGTAAGGTCATGCAGAACTGAGCGTTCTTTAAATGTACTTTAAGAGTCATTCAAGTTCAAGCTTCCTGCATCAGGTTTTTAAATTAGCGTTACTTCGGTTTAAGAGTACAATCCAAAACGCTCTGATATCTGTGGGAGACTTTCCACTGACTCAGGACTGGACAGACTATTTAAGTTTCCTACAGACAAATAAGACAATAAATCTCATGTGCCAAAATTAATAAAAATAATCATGAGGACTCCCGTTAAAAAAAGGAAAAGAAAAAAAAAAGAACTAGAAAAATAAATATAAAAAGAAAAAAAGGAAAAAAAAAAAAAGAAAAATAAAGTATCTTATCAAAGAGTAAAATCTTTCCAAAATAATGCTTTCTGGATGTACAAATGTACAAGTAAATACACTGGAGTTGTTTGAGGATGAGAAGCAAAACAAATACAGCGAACAAGATCTCTTTGATGCAGTCACACAGCTTTCCTATCCTTTTGCATATTGAACTGCAACAAAAAGCAAGACTAATACTGAGAAGGCTTCTAACGCATTTAAAAGCCCCGTGCTTTTCCTGAACTGAATCAAGTTACTGTCTATCTAAAATATTAGAAATATTTGTAATTCTACGTTTATCGCCTCTTGTGGATAAAGCCACAGAAGCATTTGTATTTCCATCTTCTAGACAGAACGCAGTCCTTTCTACCACCCAGCCTATTGCAACTCTGTATTACTTCTGACTACGAGCAGCCTATTAGAAAAATACAACGCAACTTGTATCAAAAATCAGCATTAAGCGCATCACCTGTACAAAAAAACTGACATCTCTCTCTGATGAATTAACTTAGGTGTGAAGCATTCTGGCCTGCCACAACTGTAAATCACAAAAGCACTACCATGTCTTTTTCTAAACTACTCAAGTGTCACCGCCTGCCCCCCCAGCCAGCATTAAAATAGACAGACCCAGTGGTGCTGCTTCTTGTTTTCTAGCTCTCTGTATCAGTTGGGTCCAGTGCCTTTTCTTATTTTGGAAATTACCTAAGATGAGGAAAAATAAAGACAATAAAGAAAACAAGGCCCCTTTTAAATAGTTCTTTTTTTTTTTTCCCTTCAATTTGGCATTCTAAAAATATTTGTCTGCAGTTACAAAAGCACACGATCTCTCTTATTATTAAAATTGAAGACGCATTCTTCTTCTGGAAATGCTCATTTACATCAACAAAAGAATTTCAGGAGCCAAATGAATGCTACTGTAAACATATCTATGCAGGTATCTGAATAAATGGGCAACATGCAGAGCGTACATCAGGTTTAAAAGGTTATAAAATACCAGTCAGCAATTTAGACATAATTAATCAGGGGCTATAGAATATTATGACCTAATTAATATTTAATTAAGGCATATTGGTTATTATAATAATTTTATTTTTCCTTAGCTCATCTTCCTTCCCCTTTGCAAAATTTTCTATCAGCATCCAAAGCAATTTACTCTCAATTTAATCTATTTGTGTTTTAACAAGTTTGAGAAGAGTCAGTCACTATGAAACTCCAGAGAGACTGGACAGGAGCTAAGTGTTTCCTTCAGCAGGTAACAGCAGGACACGACAGCTGAAGTGAATATAAACTTGTACATATACATATGTATGCTACCTGAAATCTATGGACTCCTTCAAAAATGGAAAAAAAAAAACCCAACAAAAAAAAAAACTGCTCTAATTTAAATAAAGAATGCAGAAGGTAATGCATCAACTATGTACGTAGTAGGCAAGCAACACTCACTTTTTCATTCATACAACACTCATTTGTTGTTCCCAGTGAGAAGAAGCTCTTTGGACGCCCCCTGTCCCCCTGCTCTGTCTCCTTTTTATAAAAAGACAAAAAAAAATAATCACGATCAGCACTTCTATTTGCATTTTGGAGTACTGCTGCTGGACAATAGTTACAAGAGTTTTGAAAAAGTTCTGTGGAAGATCCAGAAAACCACTGCAATAGTCAAGTCTTTATTGCAAACTATTACGTATATAGGCTTAAATCAAATCCCATTTGAAGTAAATGGAAAAACCCCACTGCTGTCAGAGGCCTCTGGATCAGACCTTTTGTTTCTAGAGGTACGGCACAGCACATTTCAAATGCACGCAGGAGAGAAGAGCATGCAACCACTGAACAACTGGTAACACTAATCTTCTGTTAAAACAAGGCTGTTTTTACAAAGGGCGACTCAAAATGATGAGAGCTTACATTTGATGGTATATATTTTTAAAAGCCAGGCTGCAAAGTGGCTGATCCTGGGCATTTTATCCTGCATATACACCTACAAAACATGCATCATAAACAGAATTATGTCTGATTTTGAAGACCCCAGTGCAGACTTTCATGAAAACCTGACAATACTTAGGATCACCAGGAGATTTAAAAACATTCCGTGGAAGTGCAGGGGGAGCTGTGGAAAAATTTTTGCAGCATTCTTAGGAAAAATCACAACGCGGTTTGCTTGCTTGTGTGAAGTCAAAGGCAAGATTCAGTAGTGACTTCCACGGAACGTACAGACATAACACATTAATGAATATCTGGGTAGAGAGAGATGGATCTAGAAACCCATCAAACTTAACCACATTCTCTCTGTTGCAGCCCGGGCACAGAGTTAAATGCACAACAAGTGCAGATTTACACAGTCAGTACAGTTTACAGCAGTATAAACTAAGGACTTGCAGAAGTGCACATGCGCTTGAAAAAATCTGCCCCGCCATTTTATATCTACTGGGATCACCCTCCTCGTGAACGCCTATTGTGCTGGCTACAGCCATTTCAACTTTCTGTCTTCTGGTTGCAATCATAAGTCTAGCTAGCTGCATGCATGCTGAATACATGAATATGTATCCTTGCAAAAACCAAATGCATTGTGAGACAACACACGCTATATGAACACACACATGGCTGTGAAGAAGCGTGTTTTACAGTATGTCTTAAGAAACAAAGACATGCAATCATCATATTCCTAAATTCACTGTATTTTCAATCCGGTAGAGGCCGTATAAATCAAAACTAAATCTGCATCACAGGATTGCTTTGTTATAGATGCGAGTCCCCCACCACCACCACCACTGCAGGGGGAGAAGGAGGGAGTGCTGATTACCTGCACCTGTTTCAAGCTGAGAGCAACTGATGCAGTTAGCAGGCAAAATGCCTAATTAGTGCGCATTTCCATGTTCTGGAAGGAAGGCATCACGACAACAGGCCTGCCTGCACTGCAGCGCCATGTGAGGAGGCCACAAGCCGGAGGCAGGTGAAGGCCCCGGTCTGCCAGGAGCGCGCCTCGTGTGGAGCTGGGCCTGGCCGCAGGGAGCCCACCTGCCTGCAAGGGGCTGCCAGGATGCTTTGGGGATGTGAATTATACACGCATCCCCCAGAAAATCTCCAGGAGAAACCGGGATGCAACACGGCCTTCCTTCCATTCCTCCTCTGTATTTCTCCTTCGTAGTTACAAAGCGACCATGAATACTTGGCAGATGTGGGGGAAAGGCAGTACTGTACCAATGCACCCATACAAAACAGAAGCCAGCCTGATGTTACCCGCCTAGCTTCGATGAAGGCAACAACTCAGGGCTGCACCTACATCTGAAAGCGTGAACTCCTGTTCCATTCTCTTCCCCTTTCTCCACTCCACCTCCTTCTTTTCTGCTCCCATTCGCCCACAATAAAACCTCCCTTAGCCTGATCCAAACCTTGCAGTCTTCACCCGGGCAAGATTCCAATTCATTTCAAAAAGTTTAGCCTGGATAAGAACGCCACGCATCCAATTTAGCATCTCCACACATCACAATCCATCTGTGTGTAAAACACTGTGGGCTGTGCTCGTTCCATGCACGCTGCCCTCTCCCCTCCACGTAGCAGAGCTCTGTGCAGCCCTGCATTGTGCTCACGGGCCTAGCAGACATCTCTCCTGCACTCCCTGCCCTAGCACCACCTGGTGAAAGCCATGGTTTCGCTCAGGAGAGCTGGGAGCCTGAGAACATGACCTTCATTTACCAGAAACACCTTACATCCCTTTCTGGAAGATAAAAATCCACTCGGAGGAAGGGGTGGGGGAGAAAGACAGTCTGGAGCAAAACCAGCTTCCTCTCCTGACAGTGCATCTTAGATTAGTTTCACAATGTTCCACTAAATTATTATCTGAAAATATGCTAAAAATTCATCGTAGTCAATTACGAAGAAAATATTTTCATGAAGAAAAGCATTGCCTATGCTTTCAGTCTTTCAGTCCATACACCAAGTATTTTTGAGGAAACTATTTGGCAGTTCGACACAAAATGCTTTCAAATGTAAATGCTTCAGCTCACGTGCATAATTCCAGAAGGCATTCATCTGAGGAGCGGAACATTTCTATCAGCAATTATATTTCAGGTTCTAGAGTAAAATAATTTTGAATTTATAACCCAATCTAATCAACAGATTTTAATCCTTCTTCTCCAATTAGCATGCACGTGATCTTTATGCGCTGCTACGGCCACATTCAGCGCAGCTGAAGAAATCCTCACCGTGAAACAGACCAGCAATAAGTCAGTTCTGCCTCTTTCACTTCCACAGCCATCACTTCTAGCAAGCCACCACAGGATAATGAACTCACGCACCAGAAGCAATTTTATATTCCTTTACGTGCTACTATTCGGCAACAAGACAGCCCCAGCAAGTGGTACAACCTAAGAGAAAAACCCTCTTTAGATAAACAGCATCATTAGGGGCAATATAATAGAGCGCTCTGAAATTCCACAGAGAAGATCGTTTAGGAGTTTGCAATTTTCTAACAACTACTACAAGATAAAAATATTAGTTAATATTTAACTGCACTGCCTTGTGCAGCTACCACAAGCCTCTGAAAAGTACTTGGAAGAAATTAATTGTAGCTGAGCTATCACCGAGCCATACGTTCCTAAATTCCTTCCTTAATCTGCACAGTTCAGCAAAACATTCTCTGCTTACTCTGAGTTTGATCGGCCAATAAATACTACTTTACTGCTTCAAGTTACGAGTTATTTTTTCAGTTTACGTTACCATAAAACAGCTCAAATGCAATGTCAATACGGAGATGGTTTTGATACAATACTGACAATGGCCTGAATTTAAAACTATTACTGTGCAAGCCACTGGGTATTTTCTAGTTACTTTGAGGAGGGGGGGGGGGTGGGAAAAAAAAGAAAAAAAAAGAATTTGGATTTGTTTTCTTGTATCCATGAATTTAAGTAAATAAATAAAATTAAAGGAAACGAGTGAAACGTTTTACATGAGCATCCAGATTTCTTCAGCACAGAAGAAAGCACTCTGTTCTACAAATACATACGGAAGGATTAGATTTCACACAGAGGCTCTTTAAAATATATTAATTTCCAGACACTTCAGCTTGCGTGTTCACTTGGCTATATAAAGCACAGAAAGTGTTATAGGTTTGGCGATTTCAGAGTTGTTATAAATCTGTGACCCTCTGCCAAACCATGCCTAACTCAGAACATCTATAGCTGCATGCTACTCAGATTTAGCTACGAATGTCATTAGTCTAGTATTTAAGTAATGTACTTAAGTAAATTTCTTCGTCAACACCCAAAGAGCAAGTGAAAGAGCGGGACCGAGCGCGAGCACGCACCCGCACACGTATGTAGAAGATAAAATAGAAGATACACTTACGGCACTTACGGACCTTTGCAGGCTATCAAAAAAATCATTGTAAAAAGAGATGATACAAATGGCAATTATAAAGCAATCCTGAACAATCCCAGGTACCAGAAAAAAATAAATACAAGCCCCGGAAATACTTATGTCCAAATCCACGTTGTTAAGACAATCGGGATGCGTAACTGCAGTGAGATACAATTACTGAAGATCATCTCACAGTTAACTCAAAAATACGAGTTCAGGACGGGTATGCTGGTGCCCAGGCGTACAGATGGCACAAAACCCCATGGACTCGTTCCCAGGCGCATCGTGACTGCTCTGCACGCCGACGTCTAATAACGCCTGGGACACGCCGAAATATTAAATAGATATAAAAACTTGCACCGCCCAACTTTGTCGGTTTCTTTTCTTGAGCTTCTTTCTGTTTAAGAAATAAGGGAGGGGATTGCCATTGAAGCCAGCAGCTATTCTGCAATCAATGAAGGCAAGACTGGCACAAGTCCTGGAAGATTTGCATTCAGAAATAAAAGCTGCGATCGACCTTTGTCTGCTAAGAAAACGAAGCCCGCTGCTTCTCGCCAGCCTGGCGAAGGGAGGGGCCGCCTCGCTGGGCAGGGAGAGTCCAACCTAAAACCCGCCGGCGGTGGCAAGTATCGCCGCACCGCGTCCCTCGCGGCCAGCCCTGCGGGAGTGAGGGAGGGAGGGAGGGAGAGAGAGAGGGAGGGAAGCGGGCTTCGACCTCGCCGCGCTGCCGGCGGCCCCGCCGAGGCGCGATGCCCGCGCACTTTCTTTCCCCAAGTTGCGGTCCCCGCTCGGCGGGGCTCGGCTTACCCCTGCGCGGGCTGCAGACCGACCTCGGGCGGCGGCGTCCCCGCCTCGCGGCTCGGCGGCCGCGGGAAGGGCGGGCGGCGAGCCGGCGGCCCCGCAAGTGCACGCAGGCCTGCGAGGAAGGAAGGCGGTCCTTACCTAGCGGGCGGCTGGCGGCTCCTCCGCACGCTCCCCCTGCCACAGCTGCTGCCAGCTCCCAGCGACAACAATGGGAGGCTGCGAGGGGTGGCATGGAGGGGAAGGGAAGGGAGAGGGGAGGGAGAGAGAGGGAGAGAGAAGGGGAGGAGAAAGAGAGAAGCATGTTAAGCTTGTCTGGTAGTTAACAAGTCTTGAATGAAGAATGTTAGCAAACAGACAAACAGCATGTCTGATGCATGCTAATAGTCCTGGCTTCACCGCTGACACTATGAATAATTCAGTAAGAGGAGGGTGAAGAAGAAGAAGAAAAAAAAAAGGCGCCCTCCACCCTCCCTTCACGCTTTCCAACGTCTGAAGAGAAGACAGGAATAAAAAGTATGCCACAACTTTCTCCTTCCGCCCTGCAGCTCGGGAATACCCGGCGAAGAGGCCGGCAAGGCAGCGCGCTCCCGCCAGGGCTCCTCCCGAGGCTCGCGGCTCCTATTTTTTGCCGGCTATTAATTCCCCCCCCCCCCCCCCCCCCCCCGCCCTCCCTCTTTACAGCCTATTCCACTCCTTTTGTCTGGGAGCTGGCACCTGTCCCAGAGGCAGCGTTTTGCTACACATCCCTCTCCCCTCCGCCGCGGGGAGCAGACGGCCCCCGCTCGCCGCACACCCCCGTGTCGGCCATCGCAGAGTGCTCGGGGAGGCGGGGGGGGGAACCGGAGCCCCGCTCCGTGCGGCACGGACACCTACAGCCACGGGAACGGAGCTGTAGTAGAGAGGCAGGCAGGGCGAGCGGCCGTTCCGTGAGCTGCGCGGTGTGCCGGTACTGGGAGGGGGGGCGGGGGGGGGGACGTGACAAATAAAAGCCCTCGTTCTCACAGCATACAAACTAGCTCGGCCAAAGAAATCAATTCCCCTTAACCGAGGAAAAAAAGAGAGAGAGGAGAGAGAGGGAGAGAAAAGGATCAGCGGAGGGGAAAATACTCGGGAGTTTTAACCTCAATGCAACGATATACAGTACGGCCGAGCCAAGCGCAGAAGAGACGGAAAATTAATCCGTTCTTCAGCAGTGAAAGGAGGGTTAAATAAAGAGAGAAAGAGAGAGAGAGAGAGAGACGAAGAGGAGAAAAAGCAGCAGCGCCTATGTACAGCGTTTTTAAAAGTTCTGCTCTGGCAAAGGCCGTCTGAAGGGGAGGCCCTTGCAGCAGGAATGCGAGCGGCGGCAGCAGCCTCGTTCCAGAGTCCGGCCTCCCCCTCGCAGCGACTGGAGCCGAGAGGCGGAGGAGGCCGCGTTGGCGCGGCGCAGGGCCTGGGCTGGCGATGGGAGGGCGGCGCGGCACGGCACTGCCGAACGACCGCGCACAGCGCACCGCAGCGAGGGCCCGGGACCGTGCGGGCCGCGGAGGACAGAGCAGCCGTGAGGAGAGGCAGCGGGGCCGGCTGATGGAGCTTTTAATTGGGGGCGGGAGGGGGGGGGAGTGGGAGGGAAAGGAAAGGAAGGTCCTCTGGAAATATCTTCCGGGATTAGAACGAGGAGCGCTGGACTCCCATCTCGATGCGGCCCTGTAGGAAAGCGCTGCGGGGACCGCGAAAAAGCTGCTCGGAAGGACCCACGGGGCTGAAAACGGGGATTGGAAAAGAAAAAAAAAAAAAAAGTAGATGGTGTGTGTGACAAAAAAAGCTGGGTGATTCTGTTTTCTCATGCCCTCGCTCCTCCACCAGCTGCACAGCCAAGCGCAGGCTGCTTGGCCCTTATAACTATCTTGGCACGGAGTCAAAAGCTGATAAGCATTTGGGCGAGACAGCTCAACTGCTGTGCTGGAAGAAAAACAGCTGCCATGATTTCTGTTTGATTGAGAGCGCTTACACACACGCACAAAAAACACATCGGGCTGCAGAGACGGGCCACGAATGCCTGAGGATTCAGCTTCAGAAGAGCAATGCACGTTTCCTTAAGGGAAAGAAAAAAAAAAAAAAGTTTTATGCAGTTTTGCCTCCGTTCCTCCTCCCCTTTTTAAGGAAAATGTACTGCGTAGACTCGCTCCTCTCCTTCCCATCCCCCTCCATAACCTCAAGCAAACTCGAGGAATTGTGCCAAAAGTCCCGTTGCTAGTTACTGAGTGCGTTTTTTTCAAACGTCCCTTTGATACTTCTTCCCCTTGTGCTTGCCATGGAATATGCAAGTAAGATAATCTTTCCATTACTTACCAAAAGTAATTAAAAATGAAAAGGGCTTCTAGCAAACCTTCCTTTTCCTACTTTTTTTTTTTTTTCCCTCTGAAGGGGCAGGAGAAGGGAGGCGAGGGAGAGAAGAATATTTTTTCTCTTTGCGGAGTCCAACATTTGGCTTTTTCCATTTGTGGCAGATCACTGTAACGCTATTGTAAAACAACTTCCTGCCCCTTTTGGCTCCGGTTCCAGAAGCTGCTAGGCTAAGTTCATAGCGCAAACTTTTTTTCCCCCCTTGCCGAAGAAGAAAGGCAAAAAAAAATAAATGTCCTGCAAATGATTCTCCTCCTTCTCCGGCTGATGGACTCACAAGGTGAATTCATTGCAGCTCTGTAAGAATGTCACACAAGAGGCAGCGCTATCCCAGCTGGATAATTCATGAGCCGAAAGGTGGGGGCATTGTAACTATACATCTGTCTGTGTCTCTGTGCGTCCGTGCATTTTAATTCTGTAACTTGTAAGTTGCGAGCCTTAATACAGGTGGATAACGAGCTAAGCTGCTTCATCTGCTGTACTAATTTGTGTGTCTATCGTAGCGCAGATCGCTGGTGTAGCACATACACCCTCCTGCTTTCCCATTGCTCTCGCATTCCGAGGTGACCTGCTAAACCCTCCCTTCCCTTCCTCTGGATGCTGGGTCCGAGGAAAATGCCCACCGAGGACTGCTGAACCCTCCCTGCTAGGAAAGAGATGTAGCAGTCTGTGACGCGAGCCAAAAGGGAGAAAAGAAGGCCTCCACAACTTGCTCTCTCACGATCTCCCTCTCCCTCTGTTTCTCTCATAGCAACAGCATTTCTTGGTACGCCTGCTTTGGCATACATCAGCATTTCTACCCGTCCAAGTGTCCTTTTGCGTCACATCTCGCCATTTCACTCAACCAATGAGATCTCCTGGTTGCAGTAAAAATATATATACTTTTTCTGTTATTGGTATATTCAAATTTTTTTAAGTGCTTTCCTAACAAAAAGCGTTGTGGAGCATTTGCTTTGCCCTTCGTAAAAAAAAAAAAAAGAAAAGAAAAAAAGGACTGCAGGATTCAACCTCGTGAAGTCTTCTTTGTGGAAAGCACGTTACCATCAGAAAAAAGGGAAAAAGGGATTACATGGCTACTTAAGGAAAGTTGTAGTTGTCCCCCTGATTTAATATTTATTTTGCTTATGCTATCGATGCTCCCCTGATATACTTTTAACGCAGCCGGACAGTTTCAGCTCACTGGAAAAGTCAATACCACGCCGTTTCTAACACTTTAAAAAGTATTCCTGAGGAAAAAAAAGATACTGATGTCTTATTCCGCTGAGTATTGATTGTGAGGTGATAGAAAAAGCGAGATGGAAAAACAGTAGATGTGTGTTCCTATTCCTTGCAACTCGCAGATCCTCACCCCCCCCCCCCCCCCCCCCCCACACACACATCTTAGTGGCTGCTCTCAAACCTACTGCTTTGAAATGCGAGTTCCTCCAAAAAATAGAAGAGGTCTTCACAGCCACAGAGGTTTTTTTTAAGATGCATTTCCCTCTTACATAAACTCACTGACTTCTAAAAATATAGTATTGAAGTGATCTGCTGTGGTAATGACAGTGACAGACAGACTTACTTACAGTAGGCTTGTAACGCAGCCATCCCAAGAGCTGCGTGCACTCTGCCTGATACAATTGCTACAAGCAAGAATTACAAAGAACAGGGTATCCTGCATTTAGCAGGACATGCTTTCCCCCTGTATATTATAAAGTATATTAAAACCCATCTCATTGTTTTCAGACATGACACTCCAGACACAACGCAGTAGATGTGATTACATCTGCTCTATTAAAATGCACAATATTAGCTAAGTCTAGAAAGCACAGAGTGGCATGTGGGTCTCCGAACGGCTGGCTGAGCCACATCGTGAATGCACTGCAGTGACATATTTAGGGAACCTCTGCTGCACATTTTTATCCGGCCTCAAATCTCACGAAAATGCTCACCACTGGCATTCTGAGGAGAATAAACAGTTCCTTTGTAAGCCAGATACATGTTTTATGGTCTGCACTTACCAGTTTCTATTTTTTTTTTTAATAGTGTGAAACCACAAAACGTTTTTAATATTTATTTTTCGGGAATTACAGTAAAAACATACTAGAGATTATCAGGATGTATCTGACGAGATATTTGAGCAGCAGCTTTCCCACAAAGTTTTATGTTGGTAAAATCATACCTAGGAATTCTGAACTCTTCTTCTAATAACTTTTGTGTCTGCTGTGTATGGGCTGTCGATGTGTATTCATAAATCTTGAGTGCTCGGAAAGTAATAGTAAGCGTAACTTCTGGAGTACAGCCTTAGCAACAGATAGCCGCAGTATCCCGCTAAAAACTTTGCATTTTTATTTTGAAATAATGACGTCTGTGATAGTGTTTATTTTTAGCAGACATGCACAGATGAGAAACGTTAAGAGATTGTAAGTGATAGTGCATTCAACAACTTCTGATGCCAGTGTAATATAAAAGACAGACCGCTGTTTTAAGAAAGGCTTAGGCTCACATGTACGAATAGCTTAGCTGGCAGTGTTTTTCTTGCATTTAATGGGATCTCCCAATGACTTTTTGCCCTTTCTCCGAGACACCATTTTCAGCACCTTATTTATTATTGTATTTTTAATATAAAAATACGGTTCTCCTTTTCCGTTACTCTTTGTGCCTATCCCTTTCTCACTTTTTATTCATAAAAATGCAAAGACAGCTGAGTTTCATCTCTGCTTCTGCCTGTCTCGTAACTGGGATAACTGCTGCACTTCGAGGGTTAAAAGTGCATCTCATTTACACAACTGCAGCTCAGCCTCGCTCACTGTATATTATCCTTCTTCAAGGAGATAGACAAATACATCATATCTGTCACCACAGCTGTAAAATAAGATGGCAAGTCGTCTAAATGAAGGTTACTGCTGTTCTGAAAAATAAGGATTCAGGAAAGCAATTAAGGGAAGCCTAACTCGCAAGCTTCACTTAAGAGAAATGGAAGTCCAAAAAAGGAAGCAGAGGAATTCTTTTAACACTCATTATCCCTGAATAATTTGAAATGATGTGCATTCTAAAACAGCCATAGTTTTGAACTGAAGTTTGTTTGTGCTATTACACAATTTTATAACACTTTTCTCTCCCTTTATCACAAGTTCTGCCTCATTTACGCATACTTCTCTAATGCACTAATTTGTTTTCTTTCATTTGAATTTGGAGTGGTATCACATCTACAGTTTATGCAGCACAGACATCAAAACATTTCTATACAGATCAGTGATTTTTTCTTTCTAAAATAATATCGATCATTTTCAATATTGGAGGGTTTCTAATCTAACAACCTTCAGAAATGTGTAATAAAATATGGCCAGGTAGACGTTTTTTAGAAAAATACTCCAATCGAATTTATTACACTTTTAAGATAAAGGTATCCATAAGAGTGAAAATTCATATTTTTGAATTTTTACTTATTATATCTGTAAAACAATGCCAGTGTATGTCATGCAAAGCGTCACCAGGAATATCTGTACTTAATATTTGTAGAGTTTTTTTTTTTAAAAAAAGCATCTTTTAAAAAATAAAAATAGAAGCAAAGCAGTTTGCCCATTGTTTCCTGATGGGATTAAAGGTGCTCTGTGGGATTATAGCTGATGTACGCATCATAGAAGCGTACTTCATTGAATAACTCACATTAATTCCAGAGGATCAGTGGCATATTAACCTAGAGGGGAAAAAACATTCGAAATACCAAATACAGACAATTTGGATGTAAGTGATTCAGAAATGTAAAGGCACAGCTGAGCAAGGGTGCATTTGCAGCATCCATCCCTACCAACATAATGAAGCATTTTGCAAAAACGTTTCCTTCGGTGCACTGTATATTAACGATAATGTTTTACAGCAAACTTGGCACGAAGCTGGTACCAACACAAAGGAAACTCTGGCAGTAGGACAAGCTTTTTGTTTTTTAATATATTTTTTCTCCCAGAGGAAGGAAGTATCAAACAGTGCATGACATGAGCAGTTTTTTAAAGGGTGTTACCAACGCAATTTTGTTTATCGTGCAACTATTTGATTTTTTTTTACTACACAGAGCTGTATGCTCCAAACTGGTGATATGAATATTTTTCTTGTATACCATTCCTACTGATGAAAATTTACATCTCAAACAACAAATCAAAACCCCAGATAAGATTTTGTTTACTGGCTTCTCCTTATTTATCATAAATGTGCTGTAAACTTCCTGGAGGCTAATTTAACTGCAGTATATATTTGTGAGGCTGGAAGCTAGGCAGCGGCGAAGTCACGTCAGATAAGGAGAAATCTCCTCAGCTGTAAAACAGTGTGATTTTGTTTTATTGACAGTGCAACTAAACTTTAAACCACATCCACTTTACCCAGGCATACGACTTGATGCTCTGACAGACTGCAGTCCGTTCCTCACGCTGAGCCCAGACAAGGCAGCTCCACGCTGCAGATCGCTGTCTCCTATGATTTTGGGAGCCCACATCATACCGGCCCCCCCCGGCGCCCCAGCACCGCTGCCCCCAGCTGCCCGCAGCCCCATAGGTGCGGGTGCCTCCCAGCCCGGTCCCGATCCTCTTGCTGCTGCCCAGGGGCTCCCAGCCCGAGCACTGCCTCGCGACAGCAGGCAGCCAGCCCAGGTCACAAATGGCCACCACGTTGGTAATTCCAGCAGGAAAAAAAAACCCAGCTTTTTCCTCTGGCTACACACAGGAAAAAGAGATGGCGCTTATCCCAGGAGATGCCGTATTTCACATGCAGTGCTTAACCTTAGAAACGTTAAAAGGACTTACCATCCACTATTCCTGTACCTTCAGCAGTGACTGACAACTCCAGTTCTCCAAGTTCAAGTGCTCTGCTCCAGCACTACTTTTCTTCTGATTTCACTAGGAACGCAGAGTTACAACAAGCTATTGGATTTTAAAACACACCCCTGTTTATTCAAATGGGCAGGTCTGCTTAAAATTGCATGCCCTGAAGAAATAGCTACTAGGGGAGAAAGGGGGGGGGAGTGAGAGAATTAAAATACAAGTATATGTAAAAAAGAAAGTAAATATCACCTTGTAAAAAAATTATAAAAATGTTAATTTTTAGAGAATAGTAAGCTGCAAAAAATAAGCAGATAGACATACTGAAATCTGCCATGAAAACCTGTCATTTCTTCGGTCCACAAAACAGGGCATTAAAATACCTCCATATTGCAAATTACTCGTAGGCTTTTCAGCTAGGCAAGAGTTGTCGGGTGCCCAAGTTTTGTATGAGGAGGCTCTGTTTTTTATCTGTTTTACAATGGAGTGCTACAAAGTAAATTGTAGTGGGAAGAAAAAGGAGAACGTACCACAGAAATTGCTTTGTGTCTATTTTTTTTTTTTTTTTTTTGCAGTGAAATGTTAGTAAGGTGACAAATTCACACACAACTGGAAGAAAATAGAAAGGGTTGTCCATTGCGATGACACATTCGTAGCACAGTTGCAATTATTTAGTATACATGAAGAGATTTAACCCAAATTGGTTGCAGATAGTGAATTCATAGCCATCTATGAGCTGAATGTTAGTCTTACCTATTTTACATAGCCAACTTCAGTTTTACAGTTCAATTAAATATTTCTCTTTAACCTTTTAAAAATAAAATATATAACAAATCATGTGCATCTTAGATTCATCTGTCTAGCTTGGCTGGCTGAGTATCAGAGCGTAACAGAGTGTATTGGCATTTAAATCCCTCTTCTTGAAAAAAAAAACCCTCTTAACGTGAACAATATTGACTCATAATTATTATCATAAAAAAGAATAACAATGGTATAAATAACTCTATTAATGCATTTATCTGTACAGATAATACAGGCTTTATATTCTTTATATTAATTGCAAGTATAGATTGCAGTTGAGAAAAAATAACACCACATTCAATTCAGTACTTTATAAAACTTGTATTCCGTGAGCTGTCTTCCTGGGAATCATTTCTCCCCCACGTCATGTTATACTTACCAAAGTTGTCACACTTGTATTCATTACCAGGCTTCCTACATTTTGAAAGGATGTCTAAATTTACATATTCGGCTTTAACGGTATTCTGCTGTTTTTCAGCTTTAGTAAACAAAATGTCACACATACATCTGATTCTGTATTTCCTTTGTCTAGAAATTTTTATTCCCATACACAGATACAGTTAAGCATTCTGCTTATATATATATATATGTATGTATATACACACTCACACACACACATTTCATATTTGACAAAAATGACTGAATACACATCAAGGATTTTAGAAAATGTGAATGGACTGCTATCCCTCTCTCAGAGACACCCTGTGGACAATGCACTGAATGATGAAGCACGCACTGGGGAAGCCCAAGCGAACTCCACCAACAGCAGCTGCAGCAGTGCAGTTTTGGCTGTGGAGCTCACAGGCAGTTGGAGCTGCAAGGCCTCGGTGCAGAAAGGCACCTCTGAATTGAACCATTTATGATTGTCCGGAAAGAAGGGACCTTTACATTATATTACCTTGGCCTTGGATATAATGCAAAGTATTTTTTAAAAAGCGTGTGTCATCTGGGTACTGAAAGCAAAAAATCTTTCTGTGTAATTTCTCACTTTTTTTACTTTTTGAAAGATTAATCAGCACCCATACTGGCTAAATGTCTGCCACAATTTAATACTCATTATTTTAACAAAGCTTATTGCAGCACTGCAAAGCTAAAACATTCCTGAAAGCAAAATATTCCCTGTGGTTTTTCTATGCTACCTACACAAGAAGTACAATGTGAATGATAATGCTAGCATCTCCAAAAAAAAAATGTAAAAGTAATGAAAAACCACTTCCAGATATTCTTACTGAACTGCTTTTTAAGGTGTTTAAAAACACCTTCCTTTTCTGAATACTGAAAGTTCCCAGGGGATATCGGTGATGAATCCATGGAAGTTTCAACTCCCAAACTTAACCATGTTTTGTCAGGGCATTTTACTAGAGATTTAGATGGATGATAAAAGCAATGAAATCTTACAAGGTCAACTCTTGATTCTCAGAGCATATCATCAACACTACATTGCGTGCAAATGCCACACAATGAGTTTTTCTTGGTTCACTAAAAAAAAATTCAAGAGAACTGTATAATGTTTTTTCTAGTGCAGCGAGTAACTTAATAAGAAAATCATGAAGGGGGGAAAAAAATAGACCGTGACACCTTTTGTCTCCTGGCAACAAGACAGCGAGACTCTGCCTGACTCAATTAGAAATACATCTGCTTTTCAAAACTTTTTAAGCCAGACACTCAAATTGGAAAGCCTTCCATCATTCAGCAATAAGAAACAGAAACAATCTTCTCTTCCCCCAACAATTATATTATTGACATATACTTCAGCTCCTCGGCGTGTGTGTGCACACACGTGTGCTGTGTGTAACATGGCAGACCATACATATCAATGCATGTGTATGTACACTCCAGTGAGTGTGAATACTGTGAGAGCAAGACTGTACATTAATATTTGGTTTACATAAAATTGCATAATATAAATCACGTTAATAACTCAGCCAGAAGATTACTAATAAAGGGTTACATTTGAATAACAGGAAAATCTTGGAAGATACTGTTTAGGACATTTTTGTTCTAGTTATACAAATAAACATGGCATTTAGAGAACGCTATAAAGTATCTAACTATACGAAATATTTGGTACTGCATCAACAGCAATTTTATCCCTTCAGCATTATCGTAACGACTCATCACTACATTCAGAAAACAAGTACAACTAACTAACTGCTCTGTAACTACCTGAATTTAAGACCTCATTCCCTTAATAGACCTGCAACAATTAGGGAAACGGCCATAAAGATCGGGTATTTCATCTAATAAAGCACAGCACACACAAACCAAAATTCTGTTCCAGCACTCAGTTGGCAGCACTAGGAGTTTTCAGCACAGAAGGGAAAGCAAACAGATACTTGAGATTCATTGTGGGGATTCGTAAAACACAATTTTGCTTTAATACAGTACTTGCACACATGCTCGGATAGCAAATGGCTATGCCATACGTACAGAGGAAGATTTTTATAGGAATATCGGATTTACAGAATGAGCATTCACCTTTTACTGGCCAGCAAGTGGCCAAAACCTTAATCAGGCTGAGAAATGTAATCCACTGGAAAAGATCATTTTGTGCTGGAACTACTGTGTGATTCTAGCTTTTGTCTTTGCGTTTCCCTAGCAGAGAACGCCATTTTGAGGCTGTCACACATTTCTGTGTCCAAAGTGGATAACACCTGCGGAAAGCATAAGAATGATATTCTCATGCTGCAGAAAAAGGTAACAATGCAGTGCCACAGAAAAGTACCATTTTTACTTTTACAGGTGCAACTGAGGTTTGTCTTGTATTTTCTTGTATTGAAACCCATATATGTAACTGTACAATACACAGCTATCTGTAGCCATGCAGCACTTTGAAACTTCAGTGTGTTGTTTTGTTTTGTTTTGTTTTGTTTAATCTAAGTACTCAAAGGAAAGAGGCAGAAGAAGAGACTTTACCTGAAGTCAACATGGGCAAATAAGCATTTACTTCAAATGGCTGTTGTCGAGTTACAATGGCCCTAAACCATTCATCTGTCAGTCTGGTATTTAGAAAAAAGCTAAATCAATAATTAAAAAAAAAAAAAAAGAATAGATTCAGGAATTACATGTGAAGCCTGACCAAAACCATGCTCTACAGGATAGCTTTATAACTTTTTATTTCTTCTCCCCTTAGAAATAGAGCAAACCATTGTCCAAAGGATCAGAAAAATCTGCTTGTAATAGAAACAGCTTAATATTCAAGGCAGAACAGGCATGTGTGTAATGGTTGCTTAACTGGGGGGAAATGCTTTTCAGTGTGAATGGTTCTTACTTCGTCTTCACTTCAGGGGTCACATTTGGAAACAATTCTGATAAAGCAAGTTAAGAAAAAGTAATGCAGGAGTTCACTTCTCTGATTTCCTAATTTCAGTAGCATCTTTGTCTAGGAAATAAGAAAGGTCTTGAAAAGACTAAAACAATGTTTGGGTTTATCATGTATACTAACTGGAAAAATCACTCACAGAAGCAGAAATGCTGAGGACTCACGTTGACACAGTAAAATAGACTATGCCCCGCTTACTCTTTTCATGCAAACTTTGCCTGGGACAAAGCTCTTTTCAAACTGTTTTGTTGTTGTTGTTTTAAATAAGATGATTAAATAAGCAGTAAGTTGGGTGGGGGTAATGTCTTTGCTACAAATACCTTGAGAGCCTATACTCAAATATATCCAAAGCAGAAAATCTCATAAAGGCTCCACTCAGTAAGAAGCTTTTAGAAGTGGCACTTTTACTACCATATTATCTTATTGTATGTTGAAGTATTTAACACAGAGAAAAAATAGCTTTCCTTTCATACAGACACATAGTGCGTTTTTATAAGGTTCCAGTATTTTTCTGAGGAAAAAGTATTTTAAAATTTGAAAATTAGTGGAATGTTCCCTTCATTTTCATTTTCATCTAAGCAGCTATCCACATTTTAAAACTGTCCTATAACTCTTCAGCCCCAGAGCAAGCACAACCCCATCAGTGCTTTAAAGCAAATGAAAACAAAAACACAAAAATCAACCCCACAAGAAAAATAAATGCAACAGACATTGCCTTGACACTTTGTTTAGTGTTTTAATCCTGCAGGTAACAAAAAAGCAACACCAGTACTGAAGAACACATGGTGAAGTGGATGGACCTCGTATTTTCATTACTATATGTACTAGTTTTAGCTAATGAACATAAGTGAATAATATACACATGCTAACCTGACATTATCATCTTTATTGGATAGTAGATATAGTAAGCATAGCTTTCCCCTCTGTCTTCTATTAAAATGTAAAGCAAGTAGTCTTGGCGAATTTCAAGTAACGAATAAAGGAAACAGGAGTGTCTATTTCAGTATTGCTGTATTCAGTGTCCCTTGCTACTGACATACTAACTTTGTGCCCTTCTTGCTTGGCTCAGCTTTAAATGCAAGCTTTCATTAAAATGGAATGACATTGGAGTTGCTTGGCCACTTTTTAAAATGTTATTTTATTAATATTTTAATAATAAATAATTATTTTGCTATATTACAGAATACATTTTTAAATCTACAAGTAGACAACTGGAAATGTTTGTTTAAACAGCAAATAAAATAAGAGAAAGATGTTAACTTTTTAATTGAAATGTCTGGAATGCCAAGTAAACAAATTAAAATGAAGAGAAAGAGAGACAGAAACAGAAAAGACTGCTGTCTCACAGAAAAGACAATTACAGTACCCTGTATTGAGTAAAACCATATTTCAGCGTGTAATCTGAAGCAGCCTAAAAGGAGCTGTAAGAAACATGCATGTGGACACTGCAGCAAACGGTATTAGCAGTGCTGTTCCCTAAGCCATAAGGAAAACCCACTCTGAAATCTGTTACACCAAAATGGTAGTCCTTCGGGGATTTATTGTGGCATAAAAAGTGGGAAAAATAAAAATCAGTATGCCCTGAAATGCCCAAGAGCTGACACCTACTGTAATGCACATTTTTACCTTGATGCTGTGTTTACATCCATTTATGTTCACAGTCTTATGGAGCCCCAAAGCTTAGTACCATAGTATTACTTATTTCTGTGATGGCACTGTTGTGAGTTTCCCTGTTCACATACAGGCCACCTGTGCTCACTGCTTACCCTGCTGGGTTTTACACTGCTTGCCTGTCATCAGCAATTATGAGCTTTTTTTCTTTTTTTTTTTCATTGGATAGAAGGAAGGGTGGTGGAAAAGAAGTATTTTGACTGAAGATATGTTTGCAGTTCAAGTAATTGCTTTATGATCTATCATTTCATAGATTTTAGTGCTGAGCAAAGAAAAGCATGTAGAAATGAAAAATAATAAACATCTTTCAGTGAAATGTGATGGTTTTCTATTGTGAATTTTCCAAATAATTTATCTCAGATATAACGTTTATGAATGTTCAGTGGTCACAACAAATAAAAACGAGATGCATCACATTGTGCCACCAGTTATTTCTAAAGCCAAACAAAAACCCCACCCAACAAACCAGTTTGTTTCTTTTTAACATAGAATTAATTATAAATGAGAAATTCCCAGCTCAGTCTGGCTTTGTACCCCTCAATTATCATATCTGGCTTCACATTTTCTGTATGTGTATATTTATGTCATGCAGTGCTGGTAGAATGCGGTGAAAAAGGTGACGAACACAATCTGATGGGACACAGCATCACGTTTCCTTACAAGCTGAATTTCAGCGCTTGTCAACTGTAATACTCTGAGACGCAGCTATGACCTTGGAGGCCCAAGTTCAATGCTGCGATTGCCACGGCATTTTTCTTTTAGAAGAGAGAAATCCCGCCATTTTCTCTCACATATTGCTTCTTCCCTTGAAAAAGTCTAGTAAGAGCTGGGGGGGAATTAAAAAAAAAAAAAAAAAGGAAAAAAAAAAAGAAAAACGAGTAAAGACAGCACGCAGCACGATCTAGTTCCCTGTGGTGGCAAGCCCAAGCTGCGCGCTCTCCTCAGTGAGGTCCGGGCGCGGCGGCCACCAGCAAGCAGGGAGCTGAGGCCTTCACTCCTCCGGTATGCTGCCATTCTCCGCCAGCACGCGCCGAAATTAGTTCTCCATTTTGTGGTGGCCCTTGGAGAGCAATTCCCATTGAGCGGGGAACAAAGGCCGTGACCCCGGGGTCAGAGTGTAATGCAGGAAGCATGACCTCCCCTTTGTTCACAACAGCACTGTTTACTCTGCCTAAGTAAAGATCACCAATACATTAACTAAAGAGGATTAAAAAGGTCATATCCCCAGGGATGGAGCTCATGCAAGTGGCAACTCTCTTCAGTCACTAAATCATTCCACTTTTTCTTTTTTTTTCTTCCACTTCTTCAAACATAGAGACACCTTCAGCCGCCAAGGCTCAATGGCATATTATTTCCTGAGCAAAAATACATACAAAATCCATGTAGTCTTCCTCCCAAAACCAGGCTAATTGCTGCACAGTTATTGAACTGTTTTGAAGTTATCAAAACATTTCAAGTGAAAACTACCACCTCAGAATGCTTTGTTTTCAACATTTCTGGGAAAGTTCTAAGCTGATTTATAATATTGTTTGGGTCTTAAAACAGTTTAAAAACTGTAATATTTTGTAGATATCATAAATGTAAATCTTAAAATATTTCACAGTATACAAATATGCAGGAAAAATACCTGATGCTGGAGAACATAATGGCCAGCTCCAGGATTTTTCACTGGTAAAAAAGAAACAGAGGAAAATAAAGGAAAAATATGCTGCCTATTAGAAATGATGCATGCCACTATCTGGGCTTAATCAGGTTAAATAAGCACTTACTTTTGCTGTTAAGCTTTCTGTTAGCAACTCGTTTACAGTATCCTGGGACAATATTATTAATATGAGATTTATCAACAGAAGCAAGGCTTCATGTGTAGGCTTCCTTATCTGTGGTGATACTGCTTACCAGGATCTAAGTGTTAACACCAGTTACTCAGCCAGGATGGGAGGAAAAGAGCATGTGAATTGAGTGGCTTACACTAAAATATCTTCCCCTCTACCATCAGGCAGGTGCACTTCTGAAGAAGCTAAGCATTGCTAGGGGCTCCAGAAGAGAATATGATTAAGGCCAGGCAGGGGTGCCACGCTGACCAAAGTCTTTGGAGCAGGGAGCTTAGTACCACAGACAGACTCCTCATGGGCTAGATGCAGTTGAAAGCGAGCACTAGATTACCCATGTCAGCAGACTTTCTAAGGAGGCCCAGGAGTGCCAGGCTCCAAAACAAGGTCCTAAACCAGCAGGGTACAGGAGTTATCTAGATTAACTATTTGAGATAGGAGGAAGGGTGTCTTCCAGTTCTTAGATAATTTGTGCAAATTAACATATTTTGGATCCATAATAATACATGTAGCTTTCTAGTGTCTAGCAACAGGAATTAACACTTGAAGTGTCTCATTCCAGATGAAGCAATCTGGGGGTCTCATTATACCCAGACAGCATGCCCCTTCCTCTGTCTTCTGCTTGCCATGCATCCTCAAGCAACATGCAGGATGCGAAAGGTTCCTCCTCAGGACACCTGAGAAGTGACTTTCCTTGTTTGCAAGCTTCTTCATAGCAGGAACCCGTGAATTTCAATATGTTTTATAAGGATCTGAAGAGAGAAATGAAATCAAGAATCCAAAATAAATAACATTATATTTGCTTTACTGTATTTTCTGTTTGCAAAAATAATTGCTTCCTTCGCTCACCCTCGCTGTTCCTTGTTCCTGCTGTTTCTGGTCTTTCCTTACCCCAGTAGGAAGAGAGGGAAAGAGACTATCATCAGGAAAACTGAAAGGAAGATGCCTCTGTAGCATGCACATGCCGCCAGGAAGCATGAGGTTTAGCCCAGAGGGCTCACAAAATAAAAGAAACTTCCAGACTACGTGTTGGCATCAAGATGAGTGACATGCCCACTGCAGGTAGGTGAATGACTGGCACTCAGGACAACTCCCTGCATTTCTCACCTCTCCACTTCTTTGTCTAGAATGTATGAAACTAATCACACAGTTTCCAGTGACTGCTATTCCTCAAAATCTAGAAGAAAAATATTGGGCTTTTTAATGCACCAAGGGTCAAAGAAAGAACACTGGAGTTGGAAAGTACTGACAGACAACTAAGTTTAAAAAAGTCAATGTCCTTAGCAAAACAAGCTCTTAGGGAAAGAAAAAAAAAAAAATCTACAACAGGTATTTAAAATAACCTACTGGGAAATCCAGTAACACATTGTCTCGTTGCATGTTTATCAGATCTTCCCATTGACTTAAATGGGAACACTCTGCTTTTATGCATGAAAGATTATGCAGGCATAGAGTATCGGTTCAAAATAAAGGGAAACAATCTCTAAACACAGAAGAAGTACGTGGACAAGGGCAAACTGGGTACTGAGAAAAACTTTACATATGTCAAGGCAAAGAGGTACCTTTTTTCAAAAACAAAAAGCACTGAACTGAAATTAATAGAACTAAGAATGTACTTACAAAGTAGTATTTAAAACTGGGATTAGAAGCATAAGGACTGAACCAAGGAATCAAAGACATAAAGACAATTTATTGACATACAGTAAAAGCAAGAAGACTGCACAACAGTTGTCTGGTAGGTTTGAAATAGTATTGGGGGAAAAAAAGGAGTGAATAAAGAGGAAGAAAAACTGCAACAAAGATAATGGCTGATTATGACCTTGAGGTCTTTAGTCATGCAAAAGAGTGAACTCAACTTTTCATATATATGGCCACGTTAACATTTCTTGATAGCTGGGTTCCTGATGAGAGCTATATTAAGAAAAAAACAAACAAAAATCTCTACAACCACTAACCCTCCTGAAGAAATGCAAGACTATACACCTCCTTCAGCCTGCATGTCCTTCATTCTCCAGTTCTTTTTCTTTCACTCCAGCCAATGTATGTAAATCCAAAATGGGAAGTAAAACCACCCTACAAGAAGTTATGGAATAAGACGTTTCTTCTCTTGGAACAGGAAAACAGCTGGAGGAAATGTCACTCTGTGACACAAAGTTCTTGCACAGATCAATTTTTTTCTGGGTGGAACAATACTGACCACTCCTCTCAATGTCCAGAAATCCAAACAGACTGAGAGGCAGCCTTTATCTTAAAAAGAACAACTTCTTTTTAGGCCTAGAGCAGGTGGAAACCATTGAAAAAGGTTTGTACTAACAAAGTGATTAAATTGTATTTTCTGAACCCGGCAGATTACATCTCGTTAATCTCTTCTTCTGCAAGTAAAGGGCAAGAGAGCAGCAGATAAGAAAACAGAAAGTGCAGAAATAACTGGAGAAACTAAAAGACAAGACAGGCTGCTCAAGATTAAAATCAGCGTTTCCAACCAAAAGAAAATGCATTCTTCTATCTGGAATGAAAGAGTGGTACTCCTTAAATAGCCACAGAAATAGTCCACATTACATGCCAATGAATTCTAGCATTTAATAAAATGGTTGGAAGGCTACTTGAAAATATGTTAACCTGAATGTCTAAGAAGAGGTTACAGAATGGGGAGAAAAACAATACAGCTAACGTAATGAAAAATACATCTTTTTATATTGGAGTGGATCTGCAGGTGAAATTATTATTTACTTGGCCATTCAAAAGGGCTTTGATAGTGACTCAAAGATCATAAAGAAAACAGAGCAATTGTGACCAAAATTTAGGCTCATGATTAAAAACGAGCTAAGTAGCCCAAAGCAAAATGTAGGGATAAAAAAGGCACTTAAGAAGAAAAAGATTAACAGTAATTGTATGCAGAAGTTACACTTGCATCAGCTTTTAACATTATTTAGTAGTCTGGGAAAAATTAATTGTAAAACAAAGTGGCAAAATTGACACTTGGAGTGTATTTGGATTACTGAAGAAATTTAACAAAGTTAAACGAGTATGAAACAACATGATAAATACTTATTGGTAATTATTAAGTAAGTTGCATAGCAACATTCTCAGCAAAGGAAAAAGATCGGGGTGCCATCACAACAATTCAACAGTACTGTCAAAAAAAAAGACAATTTTAACAGCACATGCAAAAAAGCACAGAAACTATGCTTCCAGTGGGTACCTGACTGGGAAATACCTTCAAGAAGAATGCTGTCTACAGTTCTTTTTACCTTACCTCATTAAAACCACAGAACATGAGTGTAAGGGCAGGTGACCAAAACGATCTGGCTCTCGAGACGATTGCCATGTAACATGACAAAGTGATGATGTTATCAAGCACATGAGCAACAGGGGACACGACAGAGATGCACACTTTGAAAGTCAGAACTGTACTTTTTTACGTATAGTGTTCAACAGGAGAGCACGCAGTAAAATTAAATGAGCAGCATTAAAACTCTGGAAATATATTACCTTACTAAGTGTAGGTAAGCATGTGAAAATCAGTGCCACAGTTCTTCATTAAGGGACATCAGTGAGACTTTGAAAGAATACTGTTCTATGCACAGCCTATAGAAATGTAACATTAAATAGGATCGTTTGCTGGAAATACCCTTGCACAAACCTGTAACAAAGCCATTGGCCAAGGTATCTGGCTGGACTATTTTCTGACAAGGACAGGGTATTCCAGAAGGATCAAATGCTGGTTGTTTTTGCCCTGCATTTTCTTACCAACCAACCCTTTGTAAGAACGGTCTGGGTAGACTTAGCATTAGACTGCAGATCTAATCCAGTGCAGTAATTTCTACATTTAAATGTTTGCTATGGTCAAAAACAATGATCCCCAAAACCTCTTCCCACCCCTACTACAATGTGGTAAGAATGAAATAATTTATCCTCCAAGTTAGCTGCTGTGCCTGATGCAATGCTACCAATGCATTTCTCAAACTTCACAAAAATACTTGGAAGCACGTATTTTTTGCTACCTGCTTTTCCTCTCACCTTAAATAATTAGGAAGAACTTACAAGATTCTGCTTCACAATACAAATGCGTTTCCTTATTTTATTATCTTTTTTCCCCATCCACACATCGTTATTTGTAAAACTCATTTAATAATTCTGAGAGATTCCAAGATGTGTGTCAGATGCTGGGATATTGCCACTTGTGTGGTGGTTTGCTACACTTACCCTTCAGTCTTGTGGCTAACAATTCACCCAAAATGTGATAATACCTCACCACAACCCACACGCTGCTGCTCTTCAAAGGAGAACAAGGATACATAATTATGAGATGATGAGCTCAAATGTAAGACAGGAGATGAGGGAACAGATTCTGTAACCACACCTATGAGTGGTTAAACTACTGAAGAAGTTTCTGCAGCTCCACTTTCACTCACAGCATCAACAAAAGCCACGCATTTTCAAAATACTTAAATAACATTTGCTACAGGGGAGGAATAAACACAGTGATAATACGTTGTCCCTGCAGAAGAAAAGAGGTTTAACATCTATTAAGAATGTAAATAAGTATTATCAACAAATAGACCTTATAGTCAGTGTAAGCAAGATATGCACACTTTTACTAGAAACACTGTCAAGATCTCACTCCTCAAGAATTTTTACTTTAAAATATTCTAAGTCTCATTCCAACCTTTTGTGATCATGTAGTTTCACTCGTAACAGAAGGAACTGCAGAAGAAAATATCTAAGTGTATCCATGTCGATGCAGGGGCTAACAGTGAAGCATTCTGCACAGAAATTAAGAACTGGTTACAGATAGACTTTAGAGTCTACAAGATCAGTCCCGTGGTGGATATTCTCAATAAAGAAAACATCAAAGCACTATCCTTACTAGACTAAAAATGTTGCAACTAGTTTTTGTGGGTTTTGTCATAATTAGTGAGTCAAGAAATCTGGGGCAAAGCAAGACGCAATTAAAGATGCCATCAAACTCAACAACTGTGAGAACTGACCATCCTTTCAAAATATGCATTAATATGAGATTAATGAGTAAGGATTTAAAAATAACAGGATTACATGCCTACTTGATTTCTCATTATTAAAAAATAAAAATAAAAAATCTCTTTTACCTAGGAGAAGTCTTCCTTCTGTGGGGTTGAAGGATCACAACCCTAAAGCCAGTCCCTGCATGCACAGCCAGCTTCTCTAAGCAGCAGCCACACCCTCCTCTTCCTCATTTTTTTCCACTGACCATGAAATGCGTTCTAAGCCAGGCACTGAAAAAAAAAGAAAAAATAGGAAAAAGATCATAAGTACATTTTTAATGGACACCAGATACCACATGGCTGATTTAATTAAGCAGATTAGAAACAAATAAGTATATTTATACAAATATATTTTGATTTTCTGTTTCATTTCAAACAAATTTGGTAGGCCTGATTTGGCTCTATTCAAATCACAAGAAACGTCATTAAGAACGTTCTGTGCTGACAGTAGAATCAAGCCCTCTTCTCTTTTTAGAATGTCATATTTTACCTATTCCACTGCTACTGTAAAAACAACAAATGAGAGGGTTTTCAGAATATCCTGGAATAAGCCTACGGACTTCGTAATAGAAACTAAAACAGGACAAGCTTTGACAGATGTTCCAGAGGTACTCTCTTCAATGAATTGGATTACTGTATCTTCAACAGAATAATACTGCATTATCACTCAACATGTACTTACTGTTGTTATATTTTACACAATTTACATCATCAATAATTTCACAGTACATAGAACATTATAGAAATCGACTGTTGTTATAAACAGTTTTGCACACTGTATCACCTGCTGACTTTAATTCATTATTTAAACGACACTAATTACACTACATTTCATATTCTATGGCTAAATAGAATATTGAATAGAAATACAGAGTGATAAGAACACTTTTTTCCAGTACCTCAAAAAAACAAACAAAAAACAACCCAGAACAACAGCCACCACTCTCCCCCTGAAAAGAAAAGTAAGGAAAAAGAAAAGAAAAGGAAAAAGAAACCCAGCAACACCCTTCTTTACAAGTTACTAGTTATGGGATTCAACAATAAAGCAAAAATACATATGTAGGGGTAAGCAACTTAATCTCAATTTTTGCAACAACTGCACAAAGGTACTACTGTTCAGCTCTCATAAGGGCAGGGAAATTACCATTAAAGTTTTTGTTTGTTTTGTTTTTAATTTAGAGCTAAATAATGTGACAGAAATCTGCAGCTCAATGCTATTATGTTTCTTGAAAGAACAAATTGATATTAAAATAAAAATGTTAAGGTTATATTAAGATGAATGCCTGAGGACGACAACATTTTTGGTATTACAGTTATTATATAATAGCAAGTCCAAAATAATTTATAATCCCACCACTTAACTTCTTATTTATTCATTTATGACTCCATCATCACAGAAGAATACTCTTACGAACATACTGTGCACTTTCAGTATTAGAAGGGCTGTTCACAAAGGCATTTTGCATGCTCCTGCATCCTAATAGGCTGCCAATATACAGCTTCGTAAATCTCAAAGCCTGCACAACACAAGGTTAGATACAGTACACTGGCTGTATATACATTTGCACATACAGTAAAATACAACTAACTTGCAGAATCATATCAACACTGCTGTGTTTATAGACACGTTCATTCATGCAGAAATCTTTCTCCTGCATACTGCAGAGTATTAGGCAATATGTGTACCTCTCACCATAACGGAACACTCTGGTACACAACACTGACTTTTAAATGCAAACACTACGAGGACAATGTTACCACGTCATTATTCTACCTGTCTGAAACAGTCACCCCCCTGTTAGGCCCTCCCACTCATATAATCTGTATCAGAAAAGCTCGCTTACTCCAAACTTCCTGCATTCGTATCTACAAAGGTGCTTTACAAGAAAGGGAGCAAATAGAAATCCAAGAGTAAACAGGAGAAAAACAACAACAACAACAACGAACAGAAAACACAAAACCCAACATATGCAAAATCCCCAGTCATAATGAAGGCCTTGCAGGAAAAACAAAATCTCCAGCAGATAAGTGCCTCGCAAAAAACAAACAGATAATTGAGTGTCCCAGCAGTGCCTGGATACAATCTTGGGATTCAGGCAACCCTGGATGACAAGGACTATTCCCTTGAAAACCCAGCCTACAGTTCCCATACTGTTTTCTACCAGTAACACATCTGAACTGTGACTAAACACCTCATTATGCTTCCTTGGCACTGTCTGAAGCAAATGTATTGTACAGTTTTATGCAGCACCTAAAAGCAGAGTTAAAAAGAAGCTGTTTTCCTTACAGACAGCAGAGGCTTGAAGGATCACTGAATACCTCCCTCCCACTGAATCCATTTCTGCACTAGGCAACAGGTGGTAAAATATAGCCCCCAATCTCCCACTTTAAAGTAAGAAAATTTACCTCATCTTCAAGACATCTACAGTATAGGGGCTTTTGTTGTTGTTGTTCTTTTGTTTTTTAATCATTAAAATTGAGAGAAGAGGTTTAACTGGGCCCTTATGTTGGTTTCATAACTTAAATGCCTTTCTCAACATTCATTTGCAGATTATAGATGTTTCATTTAAAGAAAATCCAGCCCTCCCTGTTACAAATAATAACCAGCGACTTTAGGTAACAGGCCAGTACAGACAGATCTTATAAGAGAAAAAGCACTCTTAAAGCATTTTCAAAGGAACCGGATGCCTCAAATACTTCACTACAATCTCTTTCTGCATTTACTCGCTAATTGATCTTAAATACACAGATGAATTATGAGGCAATAACCTCCGGTTTTCTTAGTCTTACTCCAGATAAACATTACGTTCTGATTTATGAATATCTGAAATATTTAATTTGCTGTTTATGGCACTTAAATAGTTAATCTAATTTATGAAAAGAATACCACATTAAAGATTCCTGTTATTTTCTTCTTTAAGCCTCACCACTTCAAAAACATTTTTTCCATCCATTATTATTTGGAAGCGGTCTTCCCTTGTGAGCTGGACATACTAACATAGTTCACGAGGCCATGTTGGCAGCCCGGTTTCTTCTCCGGTCTCCATGTTATTCATTAGGCAATTTTGCTCCGATACGTACACAAGCAGCCGGTCAAGTGCAAGAGATGACTTTCCACACGCAGTTACGTCTCGCACACTTCAGCCAAAAGCCCTTAGGAGAAAACACAAGGCTACAGAACGCTCACTTTCTATCTCTGGTCGTTTTTGGAGCCTTACAGTGCATGCAGTGACAGCATTTCTGCAGCGCCGGCACCGTGTCCTCAGCAGTACACCTGTGCCCCTTTTAGAACCCCCCCCCCCCCCCCTTCCTGGCAGCACGTTAAGGATGGAAAGCGCTTCGATTTGTTAAAACCTATTTCTCAATTCGCAATGAAAAGGAATCTGGCTTTAAGGGCGCTATTTCATGAAATATTTAAACGCTTAAACGCAGTTTTGCAATTTGAAAGCTCTGCAGGTCTCCCCTCTGCGAAAACGCAGACCCGTGGCACCACCAGCGCGGAGTACCTGGTGCAGCAGATGGTTAAAATTCCGCATCATTTTTAATAGCCCTAAGAGCAAGCACTGCCTTTTTTCCTTCGGGGGGGGGGGGGGGGGGGGGGGGGGGGGGGGTGGAGGAGAGAAAAAAAAGCTGAGGACAGCAATTTGCAGACTTTTTTTTTTCCTTGACAGCAGCTAGCCACGCCTCGGTCTGGCCCTTCCTCCAACCTCTGCTAACCTAAAAACCAGCGCCAGGCTGGCAGCGGGCCATATATTCAAAAGTAAACATTGTTCTCCTGCCATTTTTCAGCGTTGTTTATCGCAGCCCGATCTTCCCGCCTTCCTTCCTCGCTGGAGCTCAGATCCCCGTCCTCGCCCCGGTTTGTTTCGCTCCGCAGCCGCACCGAGCTCCCAAAGCCACACGGTTACGGCAACTCCCAGCACGCGCGGAGCAGCTTTGCCGTTCACTCGGCAAGAAGGAATCGGGCCCATCTCTAAATGCTGCAGTCCCGCAGAACGAGGCGGCACATCCTCCGTCGCCGCAGCGACGGCTCGTTCTGGTACAACGCATGCCCCCTGCGAAAGCTGTAGCTGCCATTACGGCGCGGCTTTTGCCTTCAAAGCGTTTTTATTCCCTTATTTAACGGCGCCGGGGCTGCTGGAAGAGCGGAGCGGCGCGCACACGCCGCTGGCGAGGTGCACCTGACTGTCAGCCCGCGCCCGGTCCCCGCCGCTCCTCCCGCCCTGCGGCTCTAACAGCTCCGCGCTGACAGGATTAGCTGCAGAGCGCTGGGGTTTTATTTCGCTTTCACCTAACCGCTCGCTGCGTTTAAACGGACAGGCCGGAGACCGGGAGAAAAAGTGCCAGGAAAAAAAAAAAAAAGGGGCTCAACGTACAAATAAACACGGAGAGGACGGGCGGGCGGGCGGCAGGCCCCGGCGCAGCCCCAGCGTCACCTGGTGCCGGCAGCGCGCCCCGCGGCGGCCATGTTGCGCGCTCACAGGCCGCCCGCCGCGGAGCCGTGCCAGCCCAGGGCGAAGCCCGCCGCCAGGCCTCTCGTTTGTTTCGTTTGTGCCCCCAGGTCGGCGAAGGGGCGGTCCGGCCGCCGCAGGCGGGCGGCAGGTAGCGCCGGGCCCCGCTCCCTTCACTGGGCGAGCACGGCGGGGTCGGGAGCGCCGCGGGGCCGCCGGCAGGCTCATGAATAATTGCGAGCCGCTCTCCATTTCCATATTTAAATCGCGGAGCGGCGGGTGATTAATTAAGAAGACAAAAAAAAAAAAAAAAAAAGGAAAAGAAGAAGAAGTAGCCAGCCGGCTGCCCGCGTTAACCCCTTCCTCCCCACCGGCGGCCCCCCCGCAGACTGCCCGCGCTCGGCGTGAATGCTAATTGCGGCGCGTCTGTGCCGCGGGGCGGTCACGTGGGGCTGTGCGCGGCTCCGGGCAGCCACCGAGTAGGGCAGGGACTGGCTGCGGCCCGCCGCCTCGGCTTGGCGTGGGGGCCGGGGGTGAGGGGGGGAAGCTCCGTCGTCGGCCTTAGCGTAGGCTGATGTGTTTTCACGCAGTGAGGTTAAAGGAGTATTTACAAAGTTATCTGTCTAAAGAGATATTGTAAGTGAGATCTGGTAAGATGTGTAATTTGAATTCTTCCGAGCGCTTCAAAGGAGGAGAAAGTACTTCGGATTGGAACGCTGCGATTGACGCGCAGGCAGCAGCTGCGACGCTCGGGTAGGAAGGGAGACGCGGGATAACCCCGCAGCGCGCAGCAGTCACAACACTGAACAGCTTAACAGCTCCGCTCCGCACCGCTCTGGTGCTCCCGGCACGCAGCGCTCAGCCCCGCGGTACCGCACGCTTCTGACGGCCGCGATCCACACGCGAAGGTCTCACGTCAGCCTGCTGCTGCTGCTGCTGCTGCTGGGGTGCTGCCACCCTCCCCGTAGTCCGGCCTCTCCCGAGTGTGCAGTGCTCCCTTTGCCAAGCAGATGCACGTGCGCTAAGCTAAAGCCATCGTGCTTGGATCAAACCAAGCACGTTAGTTTTCAACTTATTAAAAAAAAAACACTTTTTCTTTTCTCAAAGTATGAGTTCTGGGTGTTCAGAGAGTCCTAGAATGGCTTGGATTGGAAGGGACCTTAAAGATCTTGTTCCAACCCCCTGCCGTGGGCAGGGCTGCCAGCCGTTAGATCAGGCTGCCCAGGGCCCCGCGCAACCTGGCCTTGAATGCCTCCAGTGATGGGGCACACACAGCTGCTCTGGGCAGCCTGTGCCAGTGCCTCACTGCCCTCTGAATAAAAAGCTTCCTCATAATATCTAACCCAAATTTCTTCTCTTTTAGTTCTGAACTATTCCCCCTTGTCCTATCCCTACCGGGCCATGTAAAAAGATGGTCTCTCTCCTGTTTATAAGCTCCCCCCAAGTACTGGAAGGCCTCAGTGAGGTCTCCACGGATCCTCCTCTTCTCCAGGCTGAACAAGCCCAGCTCCCTCAACCTTTTCTCATAGGAGAGGTGCTCCAGCCCTCTGATTGCCTTTGTGGCCCTCCTCTGGACCTGCTGCAACATCCCCACATCTTTCTTGCGCTGGGGAGGCTCCAGCTAGCTGCATCCATCCAGATGTGCGCTAGGCCAGTTATGCTGATCTCCTTGGGGCGGTCAGCAGGTTTGCGCCAACAATCTGTGATCCCCTTGGCATTGCTCAGTGTGTTAATAAATGTCCTGAGCAAGGATGGAAAGGAGAGATGAAGTGAAACACTGCCAGGCCCCAGTTTTTGGACCCTGATATCATCCACTGGCATGTCTTCCAGTCCCTCAGTCCACTGGGCGGCATTTGGTAATGACTGCAATGGCAGAAACCGGGGAGCTGAAGCACTGCTGCTCTGATCGGTGAGGACCAGGTTCTGTCTCTCCCTCCCATGACCAGCCTTCTGAGGCAGTGTTTACTGTATGTCACCTGTTCTTCTGCCTTGGCTGTACGAAGCCCCTTTGGGCAGCTCACCAAAATCTTTGTAACTAACACCACCCAGAAAATTTTCATTGCCTGAACATGTCAGAATAAAGGACATTCTCATATGCAACGTGGAAAGCAAGTAGTTATACCCAAATGGTTTGCTTTTGTATTTAGTAATGTAATTCTTAGAACGTATGTACAAATACTTTTAAAAAATAATTTAAGGTATGTTGTGGGTATTGAATCTGAAAAAGCCAATGATAGTTTTAGTATATTTTCTCACATTTCTTACACACATGTTCAATTAATTACAGACGCCCCAATATTCTGAAGGTTATGTTAACTGGTTAGCGATTGCAAACTCACCATGCTCACTTAAAATGATCTCTCTACGCTAGGTAGCTCAAAGCAGTACGAGGAAGCTGCACGCCTGTATTTAGCTGAATTTTAATGGGGAAAAAAAAAAGACTCCATTAAAAACCTTAACTGCACTATTAAATGATCCAAAAATATTATAGGTGGGGCTGGCACAACTGCCAACTGTTAAGACTGCCAGATACCTCCTGTTATAAGACTGCGTTTTCAATTGCTTATAAACTTTGCCAAACATAAACTGTTTGGCTGAAAATTTCTCTCACCAGGTGTGTGCCTCAGGGATAACTTATCTGCAAATCTGCAGCCCAGTGGCTTAGACCTTTCCAAGAACAAGCCCGTGGAAGCACCAATCCCTTGGTCCACATTGCAAATCACAGAAACCTTTTCTCTGCGTCCCTGTGCTTGGCAAGGAGATGAGGAAGGGAGGGAGCCTGGTAGGAAGTGCCTTACGCCACTTCATTTCAGTTAGGTTATAAAGGTTTGGAAATGCCAGTTCATGTACGCTTGCTAGAGGCTTGCTGAAATTTAAGAGGAAAAATTCCCAAAGATTCCACCTGCACTGAACACATCACTTCCTCTTGCGATGAAACTGAGCTTCTTGGCCAGTGGAGCAAATGGGAGCAGGCAAAAAGGTGCCAGCGGACACCAGTGCCGAGGACACTGAATTGCCAACATCAGCGTTGCTTCTCTACAGAGGTGCTTTAAATAGAGAATTATCTCCTTATTGCCACCAGTCAGCTTGAGGAGCAGGGCGCTATGGGATGGCTCAGGATATTCCACTCCTTCTGGTGACTCATTTGGATGCTAGCAGACTGCTACAAGATATAATCTCTGTTTATGCAATTTGCTCTTCATCCCCCCTAACTTGCAAAAAATTACATGCGCTAACATGTGCGTTCACAAAAACGTGTGCATGCATACATGTGTTAAAATTGATTAAAACAAGGGCTAATCTTGTTCAAACAGGATTAAAGGGTGCAGAATCTAACTGAAAAAGTAGGAATAAAATCAACTGTGTGGAGACACTTCTTTTACACTGTCTTTGCGCAACACAATCCTCAATCTCAAGCCTGTATTCTGTCTTTTCTGTTGAGTCCTTGCTTTTGTGAAACAAGACAGAATCAGCGTTAGCAGCCCCTCAGTATTTTGCATTCACATCACTAAACAACCCGAAGCCCCGTGCCTTGCTTACTGGATTCTCCCCTTGAATTACAGACCGAATTACAAGGTTTTCCTGTGGCAGTTCAGTCCCTGAATGCTTCTCAAAGATCTATTGCTTTATCTTCACAAAAATCTCTTGAGCTGGAAGAAGGAGAGATACTACCTCCATTTCAGAGACTAAGGATTTGGTACAAGAATCTATCCATTCCAGGCACCCAAACTGAGAACTGAAGAACCTTGCTTTTCAAGTTAATCGGCTGTCTACAGTGCTGTATATATTGGCATTGCGAGTTGGAAGCACCTTTCCCCCAGATTTCATTGGCAGTAGCAAATGCTTGCTGTAGATCACAACCAAATGAGGAACCAAACCTAACAGATTTATAATTTACTTGGATTAAAACAAAAAAAAAAAGCAAAATACCTGTCCCAATGCATTTCTGCCAAATACACACACAACTCTTTCTTAAAAAAAAAAAAAAAATTAACCCTATACTGCATGGCACAATTTGCTTTATGTAGCATTTTGCATTCTGTCAGTTTAATAGAACTAATCTTAGCGTTAAAGAAGCACGACATCAAACTGGTTTTAAAAAATATTTTCTGCCCCTGAAGATCCTCATTAATGGGAAGTATTGGGATCTGAGGGAAGTTTAACTCATAAGTTTTCAGTGGTGGAGCTTGCAGTAGCAGTAATGCCTTTGGATGAGATGTAACAGGTTGCTGAGCCTTCCACTTTTTGTGTCCAAGCTGAATGCAGTACACATTAGCTATGACTAATGAGAAGACTAATAGAAAGACTGCAGAGAACGAACATTTCTTTTACATTTCAGCAGCACGAAGCCCCTAAGACTCTTGCTAGAAAGTCAGCCAGTACCAGTTTGTTGTTATTTCAGACAAATGTTATTCCAGTAGCACTTTGTTGAACATGTCCTACATCTTCTGAAATTTCATCCTTGCTTAGTGAATATTTCAGGTGTTTTGAAGAATCCCTAAAGCTGAAAATCATTACTTAGAGAAATCTGTATTAACGTGAATGCTAATATTAACTTTCAGAGGTGTCTTTGAGATATTCTGACTGCAGTAGCGCTTTAACCTTGCTCTGGGAGGAAAACTGTTAAGCCTCAAAATCATGGCTATCATGCTGTGAAGTTAAAAGTGAGGATGTTCGAAAAGAAAATTGTTGTGTGCGGCCAGTGACCCCGTACAAACTCACTGCAAAGAGATCTAACCATCAATCCTCTTTTCATAGTGACAGGAAATCTTGAGTACCAAAAGGCAGGTTCGGTCTTTGGAAGAATAAGCTTCTACTTTATCACATAACGATGCCAACACCAAAGATCTTGAACTGAAGTGAGCTCAGATGACAGTTTCCAAAAAGAGTAATTGCATGCTTTAGTGAAGTAGCAAACAGTTGTCTGAATGTATGCTAGACACAAAATATTCTAAAACTGTGATGATAATGAGCAAAATTTTGATAACATCATTTCCAAAGTAATGACCAACATCTTCGCAATGGAATAGTGCTGATTGCTTGGGTCAGATGTTCTTGGTACAGTTCTATAACATGAAACTAACCTTGCTCAGGGCAAATTTGACAAAGGCTAAAACATCATTTCAAGAGGTAAAGACTTCATATACTCCAAACAGAAATGTAAGGCACTCAAGTATATTTTTGAAGGCACTCTAGTGACTGCATGGATGTTTTCAATGAAAAAATAAGCTTGAATGTGAAAGCGCAGCATTAGGAAACATTAGCATATTTCTGATAACATTTTTTCATCTTAAAAGGCCTGTTTGTTTAGAAAAGGTACAGCTCACCTCTCGGCACTCTTGTAATTATGGAGAAATTCAATCTGAAAAGTGACTGAACAAAGGTAGTACAACTAAGACTTAAAGCTGTTATGTTTACAGAGCACAGTGTTAATTTTGAAAGGTTAAAAGGTGAGTGAAAAAAAAAAAAACCAAAAACCTTTAGGAGACGAGAAAGTGCTGGAGCTCCCTTCTTTATGTGGTTCCCAACCACACAACTGCAGTTTAAATTCTGAATAAAAGTCACATTATTCTTATCTTTACCATCTAAGAGAAGCTTTTACATATTCTTGAAAAGGCCACACACTACTGAGAGGTAAGGTTGGTACTTAAGTGGAGAAGCAGTGGAAGAAGTGGAATCCCTCCCTTTCTCTTCACTGAATCAAAAAGTCAAAGTTAACCAACTAGAAATTTAAACTAATCGAGGTGTGTTAACTTATTTTCTATCTATCTTTTGTTTCTTTTTCTCACAACATTGATTGCTACTGAAACATGCCTTTTTGTTTATGAATTTAAGTCTAGCACAAGACTGCTTGACAAGCAACATTTATGAATTTTGCCCCGTGTCTTTAGTTTCTTCCACATAACTATGCATGCTGACACTATAAAGGTACCTTTCACATTTCTTTTAGACTAAATAGATTAATTTTTGAATTACTTAAAGTAAAATAAATGATGAAAGTGGAGTAATGAAATCAATCCTAATTAGATTGCATTTTTAAAGTTATTTCGTCATTTGAAAAAGTGGCCAAACACATTCTGCCTGCTTGTTTTCATACAGATACATCTGTCAAACTCATGCACAATCTTATGTGGGACTCCTAGTATTATGTACATTGTAGAATAAATCTGTATTGGTCTGCTTTCAACCTGAATTTCAACCTGATAGCAATGCCTGCACTTTGATTATGTGTTTGTTCACAACGTCAGAGGCCGTTGTTGGTGGGATGGCATTTGAGGCTGAACCTTCCCACCAATATTCTATTACGTTTTATTGCTGCATGACAGATGGCAGCGGAGGGGCGGTCTGACAAAATGGTGTCTGGTAGGGAAGTGGATATGAAGCAAAGGTGTGTCATTGAATTCCTCCATACAGAAAAAATGGCACCCACCAACATTTATCAATGTTTGCTGGACTTTTATGGAGACCAGATGGTGAGTGTGAGCACAGTGAGGCAGTGGGTGGTGAGTTTCAGCAGTGTGAAAGACAAGCCATGTTCCAGAGAGCCATGCAGATATTTAGAAGCACGGCATGAAGGTTCTTATTCGTTGCTGGTAAAAATGCATAGCTAATGGTGGTGACTACACTGAAAACAAGTGTCTTGCAGCAGAGAAGGTGCTCTATCGAACAGTCTTATTGTGCTCTTTGTATCTGCTGTAGTTTCCGTTGAAATAAATAGGAGGCATTACTTTCAGGCAACCTACATACTTGTGACTAAAGTTCTCCCATGTAGATATAAATCTAGCAAATCAAAAGCTGTTTACAGGAGCTGTAACTTATTGAATTTACGTACAAAAACTACCTAACAGGTGATAAAAAACCAAACAAACATCAAAGACCATCACAATACACTTTTACATTAGAACTCATTTGATTGCATGATTCATACTTCGTTGGCTTTTCTGGATTTTCTTCCACATTTCCGCTACACTATTTTAAGATGTATTATTTTTCATCCCAATACTGGTATTCTACCTACACCAACATAGACAGAATTTTCTACCATGAAATCTCATTGAATGGAGAATTATGGATCTTTCACAAGGCAGTCAGGCAACGCGCCAACCACAGCACAGCATAACCCCAGAAAGTCTTCCACACTTTTCAACTGCATAATATCAAGATTTAAAGCTAGAAAATAGGAGGGATTTGTTTTTCTTTCTTTCATAGAGCAAAAATAATAGAGGACAATGCTTTGTGTCCAGCTTTGAGGAACGGTGGGTGTACTTCACAGCAGAAAGCGGAACAGGTTTGATACACTCACATATAATTTGTGATATGGGCAGAACCTCTGAAACGGCAAGTTGGTTCTGCAGAAAGATACCAACAGGGATACGGATCTCAGGCTGGAAGGGGTTACAAGAGGACAAAGCTCATCTGGAACTTGAATGCATTGTAAGAAATTCTCCTATTTAGAGCCACCACAGATGTTTTGCCTGAATCTGTCTGCACATGCAATTAGCAGAAAATGAACAGAAAATTGCAATCATTTAGGGAAGGCCAGGGCAATTATTTTAAAAAATAAGTCAAAGCTTTTACATCCAGAACTTTCTGTTCATTTAAGACACACCACCACTCCCCATCTAAAAATTAGAATTTTTCCTTCATCGCTTAAAGGACACTGGAGCATACTGTGCAGTTTGAAGGTTTCAGAATTACTGAGCATCTACATTGCAGTGGCATATGGGGACAGTACCTGGGCCCCATCATGTGTCAAACAAAGATGAGGATGCTCTCAGCCTTCAGGGCAATGGCACTTTTTACAGAGTAAGTAGAAGGAGCAGCCTTACAGATCAGTAACAATCATTGAAATTTCACTTGAACAAATGAGACTTCAAAGGTATTTTTGTGTAGGTCTAAGTACTCAGGAGCTGCAAACAGTTAGGTATTAATTTGAAAAACACTAACTTCAGCACCTCGCTGACTGAATAAATTAAACATTTTCTTTTCTTTTCTTTTCTTTTCTTTTCTTTTCTTTTCTTTTCTTTTCTTTTCTTTTCTTTTCTTTTCTTTTCTTTTCTTTTCTTTTCTTTTCTTTTCTTTTCTTTTCTTCTCTTCTCTTCTCTTCTCTTCTCTTCTCTTCTCTTCTCTTCTCTTCTCTTCTCTTCTCTTCTCTTCTCTTTTTTCTTTAAATATTTGTTACTCTGGAAATTTCCTCTCAAGTTCCATTTTAATGCACAATGATGTTGTTAATAGAAATATCTCGAAATGCTTTTTTTCCACAGTAAGAAGTTTGAAAGATAAAAGTCTCTCGAGTACCTTTTCTTACACTGATAATAAAACAACAAGAACGAGGTACTTCAGTGTGGTGCTTTCTTTTTTTTAAGTTGAGCACTTTTTACACAGAAGATCTTAGAGGGAGAAAAGAAAATCATATGTATGGATTTTGTTTACAAAAAACAAACTTATTATTGCTTTCAGTTATTCTTTTTATGTGTAGCTGGGGAACAAGTTCATGTTCCTTTGAAACAATGGCTTTTTTTCTTGAGAAGTGTTTTAGAGGTAGAAAAATACTGGTTGCTGCAGCACAATGAGCTCTTGGTATATAGAATAGTAGAGGAAATAGCCTCAGAAACTATGTAAACTGCTTCCAGCCTGAACTTAGCAGGCCACTTTTTGCCAATATTTCAAAATATGTTTAGCTGAATAAGCATATTTTAGACATTACAACAGTATAGTCATTTTTTTTTTTCATCTGATCTGCTCTACGTATGTGCTTTATTACAAAAAGGTGGAGAGTTATACATGGGGAAAAACAGGCAAAAGAAATTTAAAATAATAAATTACTCTAAAACATTCCCCCCCGGCAGCCTCCCCACTGAAGTACGTGAAAACCTCGTGTAAATAATGAATGCATTACTCATGGTGGAGCCTCATGTAACTTCCTCTTCTACCACAAGCTTTCACGGGATTTTTCTCTCACTGGCACTAGACACCACATGGTGGATGGATGTTGCTTGAGATGTTTTCTCTCACCTGAACTGAGCTAAACAGCTTGAGCACCACCTGAGAAATTGCTCCTTTTAGGGTGTGGAAGCTGCTTACAGAGAAGGATGAGGATTCCTCATGTCCCCATAGCCGAAGCAATCTGCCTGAAGCTGCCAACCTGAGAGGACGCTACAAGGTACGTTTATCTCCTGAAGCTCAGGATACAGAGGGTATCAGGACACAATGGAAACATACACCAGTATATGAATGCCACAGGACTACATGCCTGATTCCCTATTCCAGGCCAAAGACTTACTCCTTCTGATCTGTGAGGACTCAAGACTTCACCAAGTGCAGCATTTGTTTGGCTTTACTGAGAAAGGCTACTAAAATGGCAAAATAGAATCTATGTCCATATGAAGTAAGCTGCAGAAATCAGCTTCCCCACTGCTCTCTTTCCAGACTTCAAAGGAGATGCCTTGGCTGGTGCAAACACCCTATAATTCAACTGCAATAAGATTGTTTCACGTCAGCTCTGAACTTTGGCTGTACATGGAGAGTTAGGAGGCCAGCACCTTTGTGAGGGCAGCCTTTGTGTGATCCAGTCTTCTTGCCTGAGAAAGACAGTTCCCAGGCTGAAGTTATCACTATGTTTAGTCATTTGGCGTGGAATAGCAGAATATGTGGTTAAGAAATGCAAGCTCATGCTCCTGTGTTTGTAATCTCTGGCTAATATCTGGCTTCAAGCTCAGTGAAGAATATTTGAACACTTACACAGGCCAAGTGCCAAAGAAAGGGATGGCTGGATGAAAATATGGCTGTGTGTACAGATAACAGGTTAAACATTTTTAGATTGTGCCACTTAAAAGAAAGAAGACAAAGATATTGGTCAAGATATGAAAGAGAGAATTGCAAAGTGCAGTACACTATAGAGCTTTTCAACTTCTGGTCACTTTTTGAAAAAAAAAAAGAAAAGAAAAGAGTTTAGGTGGCAATATTTGACTATTACCTGCTCTCCAGAATTCTCTATTGACACTAATTAGTGCTGTGGAAGTAGTTAATATCCCATCTTCATTTTAGGGTATTGTCACGAGAGGGTCCGTTTTGGAAAACTTACAGCATTAATATAGATACTAATGAGGAGGAATATAATGCAGAGAAAGGCTAGGAACGAGAACAGTGGTTTGAGGATATTAATAATTTGTCCCAGGCAGCAGTAACAGTTGCACACAGAAGCATGAGGAGTGCAGCGTTACGGTGAAAACAGGAGAAAAAAGCTGTATGGTGATTGTGCACCAACTTAAAGAAAATATATTGCCCATAGATTATCAATAATTATGTCTGTGAGATCAAGAGGATGGTCATTCAGTGCCATTTAGCACCAATGGGCGTAACCGAACAGAAGGGTACAGCTGCCTCTGCTCTGATGTAGCAATACCTGTCTGCAAGTTACATACATGGGGGACAGAGTGGACAGGGGGAGTGGAGTGGTGGAGCGGAGCTAAACAGATGCAGATAATGAAAGAGTGCTCACTCAAAATATGGAGCCTGGTCTTTACAAAATTTAAGTAAAACCCATGAGACTGGGACATACAGCACTTTCACCACAGTTGGGCACACAATGCCCTATTCTGCTGTTTGTGTGATGTCAAGTGATATCAATGTTGAGATTTGCAACCATAATTAGAGCAATTGAGTTTGCTTGGGGTGAGCAGGAGCAACTATATATATTTTGTTTGAAAGAAAACTCGTGCAATTCTCATTAGTCAACTAATGGGAGGGGCTCATCTATGTTCATCTATTATTTAAAAAGGAAAATGCAGTACAGTGTTTTCCTCCATACACCAGACTGTTTCTTTAGCTCTGGAGGGCTGAATATTACCATTTATAAAAGGACAAAAATAGCTTTTGAAAGATATCATGGTATTTTCCATGTTACGGACAGTCTCAGTGAAAACCAAATTATGCCTCAAAAGTACAGAATGATGGAACTAAGGGCAATTTCCACTGGTACAATGGTTATTCTGTTCAAATACTGTTACCCATTGCATTTACTTGCTATTTCTTGTCTAGGCTACAACCTATCTACAGTGTCTATCAGCGTAAGTTTACAAGAGAAGGCCCTAAACTCTGCAAAACAATCAGTAGAAGTACAGTTTTTGTTTAGCTTAGAAAAACTCTGCAAACCTCAGGTTTCATTAACTTCCTTGGACTCCTAACCAGGAGTGATCTCTCTGCAGCTAAGTCATTTTTGACTTGTTTCCCACCTCTCCTTCGCTAAGCTGAACTCAGACATGAAGGATGGTGAACTGCACACTGGATTCATTTAGAGCTTTTGCAGAGCAGCCTGCTAGAGGAGAGCCATCAAGCATTCTCTCGGAAGAGACCCAAATCTCAGAGTACTCTCCCAGCCAACTACTAGTTGGAAGGCAGAAATTAGCTAAGACACAGAAGTTTTGAAGGCACATCAGAAGGCTAAAAGCATGCTGTGTATTTACAACCTTTTATTCTGTAGGTGTATTTACCAGTTTTTGAGTGCCGAAGAGTATTCGTGTATGCGTTGTTTACAAAATGACATACTACAGCATCTTCTGCATTTAGAAGGCTCCAAGGGCCAATACAGAGCGTAAGCATAGTCCAGTCTACTTCTATCAAGATTACCTTTATAAATCCATAAAGATTTATAATACAAATATTTCCTGTACAGTCCTGGTGATTTTGCCTGAAATCCACCAATTATTATTGTATGCAAAGATTGTAGCCAACTGCTATTCAGAAGCACTCAGAGAATGTGTTAGGAGTTAGTAAGTGAATTAATTTTTCTGTTTTAAAATCCTTTCAAGAAATGAATAAACTATGATGACAATAGAATCTTTAACTATATTACTCAGACAAATGTTTGGACATCTGACACACTGGAGTGAAGTGTGATAGTCTCTATCACCAGCTGATGAGGTATGATTATACAGCATTTCCCTGCAACCAGAAACTGCATCAGATTTAAATGCTGTGTTGGAGAGGCAGACAAAAAACTTCCTTGCAGAAACATCATTACACAATCTTCACAGTCTTCCCCTGCAGACATCAGGAAAGGACCTTAAACAGGAATTTCAGGTGTGCAACTGGCAGCACTGAGCAAGTGGCTTTCTCTGACTATCTGTGGGAGTTATTCCTATGAGATTATCTTTTGGATATTTAAGCACATAGTATATTTAAACATAAGACAGTTGTGACATAGCCAAATTTATGGATATGATATGGGATATCCATATGGATATGGATCTTCTTAAGTGAGTCATGCAATGCTGACAGAAATGCTGATACACACATAAAATCATATCTCCATAATATGCTGGAAAAAAACACTACATTAAGATTACACTAGGGCATTCCACATTTTTACTGGGCACTACTTTAGCTCTTGTGTTTTCAAATCAGTTACTTTCGTTAGCAGAAGTTTTGCTGTGCAAAGATCAGAGATCTGGAATTTGTTAAACTCCCTAAAAATATTCTAAATGTTTGTTACGCAATGGAATGCCACAGTTTTCCAAAGACTGATATCTGGAGACTATTAAAGGCCTGAAGCCATAATTTGCACTCAAGCAAGTGCCACTTGAGGAATAAAATACCCTGTTTCTATTCCACCAAATTATCAGATCTTAAAAGTGTGCCACTGATCTGAGACTGAATACCACAACTACTGCACTTCTTTACTTAGGTAATAAAACAGATTTGTCATACATGTTGATTTCTATTACATTTCTGTTGTTCTGAAGTAACAGAAATTTCTTGGTGTTAGAAAAAGCCACGAAAGAGTTGGATTAATGGAAAAAAAAAATGCCTACAAACCAGTATACCAGATGGGTATCACCGTATTTGTAGACAGGATAGTAACACAATGCATGCACTTGACACAGACGTACTGGAAACTTATATAATCAGTATATAAAAGCCTATGTCCTTCAGAAAAGATCAGATTATATTCAGCCTTATTTTTTAGTTCATTTTCACTTGGTTCAGAAGTATACATTTTTAGGTGAAGCATTATGAAATGCTAAAATAATTAATTCATCTCTCTCTCTCCTGCAACTTATAATTTTCTAGTAATGCATACACACACAGAAAAAAAGAAAATGGCTGCAGAATTAGACTCACTATCGTTAAATCACAGCACAGTACTGATCTTTAACAGCAATTATTACTTTGATAGCCCCTCCAAATTACAAGAAGCAGAATACGCAGAGCTTTCCCTCTGTGAGCAGCACTCAAACCCCACCAACAGAAGAAAAGTACTCCTTGCGAGGCCTGCCAGAAGGAGCCCCAACCAAGTATTGCATCTTCCCTTTCACAGACACCCAAAATTTACACAAAGCGGTCAGAACTGGCCACGCTCCAGGCCAACATTCCCTGCAAAGTGAAAATCCTTTGGTTATGTCAAACAAAATCCCAGAAGAACTATATACAATACCTAGCTCAGTTTAATGTCTGGCAAATACAAGTCTGATAAAGGCAACTAGTGCAAATCCTTCTTTTTGTAAGAAACAAACCTTTGATGACTGGCAGTGCCTTCAGTGACCTTTTTAGCCTACTTCTATACCATGTATTTACCTACTCATTTTCAGTCTGTGCGTGCACCTTCTCACAGGCCGGGCGGAAGGTAAAGTAGCTCATACAAACACAGTGACAACAGGAAGGACAGGGAGGGAGCAGGCTGCTGCAGACCTCCCTGGTTTTCCATTCTGGTTCTCCTCCAGGCCTTGCCCAGTGACCTGCCTGCTGCACACCATCCCATCCATCCCACAGCAGCTGCCAGCTCTTAATGCACCAAATACTAAGACACAATGAAAAAGACTGCCAAGGCTTAGGTTTTAAACTGATAAAAGTTAAACGCTGATGCTTTGTAAACATAATTCAATTTTCAACCTAACTGTTCTTAAAAACTTAAGACTAAAACCAGTATTCAGTTTTTAGAGCATCTGAATTGAATGAAAGCAAATGCTTAGAACTTCCTAAAGTAATAGATGGATAAAAATAATGCTGAGATGAATAAATCTATACTTAACTGCACAACACATTTCTGTACTGAAGCCCACATGTACAGAAACGACGATTAAAACTTTTCATAATGAAAAGTAGTTTCATTTCACTATTAAAATTAGAATCTTCATGAATCTTCATTCACTTCAGGCCTGGTCAGGCCTAATTTTCTCAGTGTGAGCGAGTTACTCTCAGCACGTCCAGAAGCAGAGGATATTAGAGGGTACACTAAAGTTAATTAGAGCAAGAGTTTTTTTCTGATCTTTCAAAGATTTGACAGGAGGAGAATAAGTCTCCTTTGCAGGGATCCAAGTTCTGTTTGTCAGCTGAATTTGTCCTTTACGTTTCCCACTGTGCCTTAGTCATAGCAAGAGGTAAATGGAGAAGATGAGACTTCCTGACAAGTCTTCTGTCACCAGAACTAAAATCTGTCATTAGGTCTTCTACTATCCACCACAGAGAAGACCTAGCAGTTGCAAGTCTTTGCAGACCCTACTTCCAGCTCATGAACCATACTGTACGCTCGTGGACTTGAGTTTGGGGGTGGGGGAGGGGAGGGGGGAATGCAAAGAAAACAGTTTAAAAAAGAGATCTTAGGATCAGCTGGCATCTATGTGAGCAAATTGCGACTATAATATCCCGAGGGGGAAACAATGACAGGCTGTCACAGCTCTACAGGGAAACTGTGGAGGACAGAACACAGGGCTGAGGAGGAAAACCCTCCTGGTGGCAGGGATGAGGCCTCTCCTGAGGCAGGGGTAGCAAGACTGAAGAAAATGAAGCTCAGTAGGCTGCTGGCAGTATCAGAGCATGTAAATATGTGTCATGTTCACTGCCTTTTCTTAATATCTATGAAATGCATAATGACACAATGAGGAAAACCATCATTTGCTCCAACGGTGAAGCATCAAAAGCATCCTACCTCCTCAAAGCAAGGGTATACATATTGCTGAAGTCTGGACATAGCCGTCCATCCACAGGCAGAGCCAGTAGGAGACAAAAACTGTAACTCAGAGATAAAAATCAATGCAAAAACAAACAAACAAACAACAAAACAAACAAAAAAACCTGAACAACTACAAAAAAGAAAAGAAAAGAAAAGAAAAGAAAAGAAAAGAAAAGAAAAGAAAAGAAAAGAAAAGAAAAGAAAAGAAAAGAAAAGAAAAAAAGAAAAAGAAAAAAGTGGAAAACTGAAGAACCAGGCAAGAAAATCCCATATCCCCATCCTCCTTCCACACCTTAAAACAAACTGTCTAAGGATGACTTTCATCTTTTTTCCTTTGTGGAAAACTGAAAGCTCACAATAATCCTAACTATAGAATCTCTGCAAATGTCCGCACACTGCACATACCTCATCAAAGGATTTGTCTTCATCCAAAATTACTGCAGTATGTCAGTATTCTACTCACTCTGCTTCTGTGGCACAGAAAACTCAGTAACCAATTGCAGCCTTTGCTCTCCCCTGCTCACTACCAAAACCATAATAAAAAAATTAAAGAAGTCCCTTAGTTGGTCAGGGCTGCAGCCCTCACAGGATAAGCAAAACTGGAGGATACCCAAAGGCAACACAGGCATCCAAACGGTGCCTGCAATTTTTGCTTTCACTTGCCAGAAATCCAAGGGTTTTATAACTGATGGAATCCACCTGAATAAAAGCATGTGCTAACACAACTGCTGCCTCTCCTACGTTGGAGTTGTTACAAATAAGGTGTCTTTCACACTAGGTTAGAAAGCAGTGTGTATTTTTGTAAAACAAAATAAACCAAAAATAATGAATAAATAAATCTCTATTCTACAGTCATTACAAAAAGTAAAACTATTCAGCCTGTGTGCTTCTTACCTCCTTAATTCTAAAACCCACTGAAGAACGCACGCGCGCACACACACACACACGACTCATAAGAAAAGAACAATGCCAAGAAATAGTTTCATAAATCTGATGTAATATGCAGGAATTACTGGATTTTAAGAGTAAAACAACCAGCAAAAAAAGCTACGTGGAAGTTATATGCTGTGTTAGCGCAGTCAGTAGAATTGGAGAGAAAAATATCATTTATAAAATAATTTTTCTTATTCTAAAGTCCGACTATATCTACATGCTTGTAGTGTAATTGAGTTTTGTTTACTCTGTTTTCAGAACTAGCTATCAGGAGCTTCCCATGTACCGAACCGAATCCATGATTATAAAAATACTTCCAACCACAGAAAGGATCTATGTGCAGATGTGCTTTCTCAGTTAGCAAATAACCCTTTTATTGCACTGAATGCTTCACAGGCAGGTCGCTACTCGCATGCATGCAGAAGTTAATGCTAAATGAAATTATTAGTAAATGAAAGAACTCTTTTTTCTTACGCAAATGCACACCTTACAAATGGTTAACAAAACAAATCAGGTGAGTGTAATAGCAACAACAAAAAATCACTGTTATAATTGCAGTACAATAGAGCTACTAACAAAGGTTACTATTTGTCCATATCCAAACCTCAGCAGTGACTGAATTGATGGGATTCAGCCTATGTTTCCACTGTGTGAGTGGTAGTCACCCACATCACTGTATTCAGTGTTCATTTGTCCATTTTGAAGCTAAGATTCAAATTTTATTTCAGAGCACGACTACATTTACAGTTAGTTTATCATTGCTCCTTTACTAAACATTGGAGACATAAAGCAATATGTATCCAATTGCTGAAAACATTCTTAATAAATCAGTCATGCTACTGATTCTGAAATTGAATTTCTATGTTTGGCAAATGATGTTGTCCATCAAAATATTCAAAATTGAAATATGTATTTCCTAAAGCAATCTCGTGATGGAACTGATATTTTAAGAGTTAATTTTTCTTTTTAGGTTTTTAACAAATTTATTTCCCAATGAATTTCCAACTCCTGGCAATTTTATGCTGTTTGCACCAGGTTAGTAGTTGTACATTTGCTCCAGCTTAAGAAAGGAGACTCCTAAACAATGTATATATATATATTTGCTTAGTATATTCTTTCTAACTGCGGAATCTTTTACAGTGACTCATCTGTTAAACACTGTATCTTCCTAATACTGTATTGTGTGATTTGTAGAACGTTTATTCTATGAGTAGTTTTTTACATTAAGCTTTAATATTTGTAAACACTGCCATTTAAAGCTTGCTTTTGCTATTTGCATGTGTCATATCCAATACGGCATTTTAAAACAGCATTCTCAGCTGTATTTCTAAAGGGTCAGATGCAACTTGGCATGGAAAAGACAACGAACTGCTTATACCTAAGCATTTGTTTTGGGGTAATTGTTTGCAGCTAGTGCAGCTGAAGAGTTAAAGCCATGTGCTGAATTTAAATCTATAAACATGAAAGATGGTGCCAACTTGGCAGCGAATCGTGCATTCAAAAGTAAACGGGTCTCCCCGGCTGTTCCAAATGGAGGCATCAATACGAGGTTTAGCTGCAGCCCCTCTAGTTTACAGGTGCAACCTTCCCTGTCTCCGTCGCCTTTTACTCAGAACGGCCCATATTTTGCAGAAAGACTCTTTAAAAGAGATCAACAAAGGTCACGGTTTGCATCTCAATGAGAATATTAAAAGGGAATCTGGCATGTTTTATGACGTCTCTAAGAACAATCTCAGAACTCGAGATACAACTATAAAAACAGATATTTTTTTTTTGTAACTGATTTTTAAATAAATCAAATTCAAGTAAAGTTTACTGTTTTCAGAGTGGTGGGGAAATGAGATGTCAGCTAATAAACCCGCACCAGTACCTTGCACAATGTATTCAGGCACACCACTTAAAATTCAAAATGCAGTTCGGAAGAAATCAAATTATGGATGAATCTATATTTCATTTTAAAAACTGCAAAAGGCCAAACCTCTTCTAAAACTACAAGTTGAAAAACAAAGGTGAGGAAATGCTTTTTGGGGGAAACGTTCTTTTCATATAGATTTTAAGCTTGGCGTACAAGTTATCAAAAGACCAGGTTATCTGCAATATCCCAAGGCTGTTTCCATTGTGTATCTTTATATGTGATTACTACAGCTATATCAACAGCTTCTAAGTCCTGAATTCTGAAGCATGTCTAGCCTTTGTCAGTCTGTGTATAAATGAAGATCTCCACATAATCTCTGCTTGCATTTGAGCAGGAAACATCTCAGAACATAGCCCAGAAGTACCTAAATGAAAAATGGAGGGAAAAGAAAAAACCAAACAACACCTCAAAACCCAAAACAGAAGAAAGATTAAGCTAATGCAATGTTTTCTGTGAAAGGACTAATGTCATCTTTTATTCAGCTGGACTCTTTCTCACAGAAAAGGAAAAAAAATAGCAGCAACACAGTGCACTGGTGAGTACTGCCCTCTCACTGTCTCCAGATGTACTGACATTTGATTTGTTGCTGATTAGTATGGGCAAATGAAGAGAGGGGGAAAAAAAGCTGGCATCAAGTCACGTCCTCCATCTTAGTCCCAGCTGGTACCAAGCTCCAGAGAAACAAAGCGACTTCAGACTGTGCTATCATATATTCATGACCAAGAAGAAATATAAAAACCAGCACGTTTGAATTCCTGACAACCATAGAAGAATAGTGCATTGGCATGTTGAATTTTTCCAGCCAGCCTTTGCTGACCTATAAACCTTTGTGACTGGAACAAATGCAAATAGAGCTGACTTGCCTCACAAACTACTGAAGGGTATTCAAACTGAGTTGTGTCTAACAGGCTAACAATAACCCACTGTCCCACCCATGCAAAACACACAGTCTGGGAAAAACAGCTTTAGAAAAGCACTTGACGGAGGCATAAAATGCAGACCATGCCAGGAAAAAAAAAAAAAAAAAACAAATACGTTTTTTCATATTTCTTTACCTAAAATGGCATAATAAAAAAGCAATTTGGAGTAAAATTATCTGAAAGTGAAATAAAGAGTGAGCAGTTTTAAAAATAGGCTGGGGTGCAGGAATGGAAAATATCAGGGAAGGCATTGTCTAATGTCATATCGGGCTACAGCCATCAGATTTCATGGCCTTTTAAAAGCAAATCTACATTAAATAACAATGTGTAAATAATGATTGTGTGCTAATGAATTACATAGCAGCAATGAGCTAAATTACACTTTGGGAAGGCATATATCCAGAGTAAAATGTCTGCTCCACTGCAAAGTCCCCAGACTACAGTACTCTTTGAACGATCACTCTTGTTGTATTTTTACTCTGGGAAAGTGAGCTGTCTGAAGGTACTGACTTTTCCAGTTTTAATATAGCCCTAGTAATAGCTACAGATAAGGAAAGAAAGATCAGACTTACGTAGTAATTTAGCAAAACCCTTTTACTTCAGAGAAAGGAAACAAGGCACCAACTATAGGACATTTATGCAGCGAAACAAACAGTTTCTTTTTGTGATGGAGTTAAAATAGGAAAGAAGTGGCTAGCTCTTTTCTTGAGCATCTGCATGCCCTCACTATCCTTTTGTTTCACTCCGCACAGCCCTGTGACCACATGGGCCCAGGCAGCCATCTCCTGGTCTGCTTCCAGCAAGGGCTGAGTAAAGCAGCCTCCCCCTCTGCGCAGAGAGGAAGGGAGGAACAAGAGCAGAGTAATACAAGGGAGAATGTGGCGCTGCCTCAGTGCTCCTGCTGCTAGGTGGTCGTTAGTGCACTGCTCTGACCCTTGGATTCATCCTGTGCTTGCACCGCTTCATCATCAAAAATGAATGTTTATCCCTACGGTATGTTGTATCATTTTCACGTTAAGACTGACAGACAAGTTCAGGGTTTCTCCCGCCTAAATTCACGAGTCGAGACATCTCGTTTTCAGAATGAGGGTTCTATCATTTTCAGAAGCTGTGTATGTAAGCTCTGGATTAAAATGGGCACTGCTGCTGAGAATTCAGATCACTAACTAAGCTGGAGGCCTTGTCTGAGCAAGCTCGTAACCTGGTACTTTAATTTAGTTCCCAGGCCTAATCTCTGTGAAGCCAGAAGCATCAGAGCCCAGCACCAGAGCCAGAAGCAGCTGCCACGAGGCTTTCTGCAATCAGTGAACTACATACATGTACAAAATTGGCTGTACGTAAGTTTATAGATTCTAAGCATGACAGATACATTTTTAAACCTTTTCAACATCTGGCCTTTAGGAGCAGAGTGCTAAGTGAAGCTGAGTAGATTTGTCTCAATTTCCATTAAAGTTAGCGTGATATATAAGAATTTCATAAACATCCCCCCATGTTCCTACAAACTGTGGAAGCAACTCGTACTCCAAATAGCTTGAAAGAAAGTACAAAAGGAGAACTTTGTGTTTCTGTTACTTACTAGCAAAATGTAAGGCATAACACTTGTGGGAGACTACTGAATGTGAACAGGAAGGCAGGAATCCCTGCGGGAGCAAACTGCCATGTATGCACACACCAGAAGGTTTAAAATGGAGCTTAGTGGCATGTGCAAGCACTTCAGAATAACTGATTTATATGTGGCAACAGATGCAAAAACTGTCTAAAATGTAAAAAAAAAAAAAAAAGGTAACATATTTGGGAGTAATTCCTACTGGTGGATTGAAAACCTGCCCTTCTGCCATGCTCTTTGAGAAAGGAGACATCAACTTTCTTGGAGATTTGGGAGATTTGGGCCTGTAGTAGTCTCTAGGCTCATTTAGGCTGAAATTCATCCCACAAGTTGAGCACGTTAGGCACTGAATATGACTTATACTTTTGGCTACAAGTACGGTTGGTGGAACAAGGCAAGATGATAGCTGCCTTTTGAGGTGACAGAAGGCCTCTACAGGCTCTACAGGCAGTACAGGAGGATCTCTATAACCTCAAGAGGTAAGACACAATTAAATTCCCCCATGCTGAAATAACAAATGTTAAACAAAAACTGGTATTTCGTTAAGACTCTGATATTCACCTCTTCATGGCACTGCTGCATATATTTGTACCTTCTAAATTTATTCCGTTTTTAAATAATTTGTCGATGGCATTAGAATTGATTACAATATTGATCCTAATTTGGCTGGATTTCTGGTGGGCTAAAGCATGCAGAAAGGCAAACATGAGAAGAGGAAAGACACTGACTAGCTTCCTTTGGCTTTTCTATATCAATGCTTGCTAGAACAGCGTTAGTGGTGCGGGGACTAAGCAATATTCTGCCATGTGATGAAATGAAGGGTGAATGGTGAAGCCAGATTACTCCATATTCTAGCTTAGAAATAGCTAGTGGATAGTTTCGCAGAATTATAAAAGGTCTCTTTTAGATTTAATAAAAATTTGGCAAATTCATTTTATGGATTAAAAAAAGCTTACATCGGAAGTGTACATTAAAATACACAGAGATAAATTTAATGAATTTGTTCCAGTGTGAAAAACTGGACTGTCTTTTATAAATCTTTTCCAGCAAAAGCTTAAGAACTCAAAGGGTTGGGTGAATTTTATAAGTATATGATATAACTTCTCCAGAACTCTCATCCTATCTTATGAAACTGGAAAACTTAAATCAGGAAAAGTATGTAAATAACTAAAAGCCGAGTTCCCAACTCTGGTCTCTGGCTCTGATGTTGTCCTGGCATGACATTTCACACATATTTAATCATTAATACGCAGACCATGTTTCTCCAAAACAGTGAAATCATATACCAAATAAACTCCCTTCATTTTCCTGAATTTGGGTTACTGCTCAGTTAACATAACATACAGCCTACCGGTTTTAAGATCACATAACCTTCAGCTATTTAATCGTATTATTTCTTACTATAAACAGCAGAGTACAATGTATTTTCCAAAAGGTCTGCTACATTTAACAGCTCCATCAGCCAGCTAATTACTACTAGAACTGCTAATTTGGTAGTCATAAACAACTCAGTTCTCTTCACCCTATTTTTCTGCCATTGCTTTTTATAAAAAGCACTTAACATTTTTACTGCTGGCAAAGAAAGATACAACACATTCATTTAGGCTTTCAGGCAAGATAAGTTAAACTTGGGCGCTTACAGTGGATGCTAAAAACACCCAGCCAAAAGAGTATAACTTCCACGGTACTTCACACATATGTCATGTCTGACAGAAAGCTCAAGAAAGGAGGAAAAAAAGAATTTCATAGCATTTTTGGAAGCAGCAGATTCTACCACACGGTTGCCCAATTTCACATTCTGCAAGGAGAATACTTGACTGAGCGTTTCAGTCCATTTAACTTTGAATCCTGACAAAACAGCCTTTGAAGTCCAAAGGTTTTTTAAATAAATTGCTATATATCAGATGGGGAAATCGTCAAGAGCAGAGATTAGATATAAAAAGGTATTAATGAGAACGCTTTGCATACTGTTAACACCTCAGGAAGCTAAGAAGCCAATCGGTAAGACAGAAGCAAAATCAGCATTTTCAGGACACCCATATTGAAGATGAGCTCACATACCTGTAAATGTAAGAATGCACTCAGAAAGACTACCTCCTAGGTTTGTTGGTCTGAAATTATTGGCCAGCTGTTCTCTAGCAGACTTTCACTCTTTCAAATCACAAAACACTTTACAAACACAGCCACAGGAAAAGGACTCCAGGTTTGCTTCAGCCAGCACCCTAGTGAAGGGACCCTAAAGCAAAGTGCAGAACCATTAGACAGGCACTGATTGCTTCTTTCCTGAAAAGCACTTCATGTTAGAAACGCTAATGGACAGATGCTTGAAAAACACCACTTTGGAGACTGAAGAAAGCTGTTGTTTGCAAGGCAAGGCAAGGTAAGATCAATTGGGAGAAATATACTAAATGGCTAACATATCTTTTGAAGCAAGGCATGCATGCACACAGCTGAACATTTCCATGGACTGTCCACCACAACTTGCCTGTGCTCCCCTATGGTTCCAGAGTTTTTAACCTCTTCAGGCAACGCAAGACCTTATCAGACAGGCTGTAGAACTCTGTGTGATCTCTGCTGCCAAGCAGATCTGGGGAAGTCCCAGTCTGGAAGCTGAAAATGTTGGCCCAGTTTTCCAGAAGGTAAAGAAGGAAGACCTTGATAATAATGGGCCAGTCAGCCTCACTTCAGCGCCTGGCAAAACTGTACGAGAATATTATTCTGGAGGACATAATTCTATGAAAGGGAGCCCAAAGGAGGACTACAAAGATGAAGGTTCTAGAGGGGAAGGTACACGTGGAGCAGCTGAGGTACCTTGGTGTGCTGCGCCCAGAGCAGAGGAGCTGAGGGAAGGCCTGATGGCTGCCGCAGCTCCTCACAGGGAGCGGAGGGGCAGTGCTGAGCTCTGCTCTGTGTGACAGCGACAGGGCCCGAGGGAACGGCGTGGAGTTGTGTCAGGGGAAGGGCAACCGGGGGTTAGGGAAAGGGGCTTCACCAGAAGGCGGTGGGCACAGGCTGCCCAGGGCTGTGGTCATGGCACCGAGCTGCTGGGATTCATGAAGTGTCTGGACAGCACTCTCAGACATAGCGTTTGGATTTTGGGTGGAGCCAGGAGCTGGACTCAGTGATCCCTGAGGGTCCTTTCCAACTTGGGATACTCTATGATTCTAGGATTCTAAGAATACAATGGCAAGACACTTCTCTGTATTGTCCATAACACACTCAGGAAAAATTTAGACCCTTCTTAGGTACTTTTTTTTGTTAGTGTAATCAGAATAACCACAGACTGTGCATAAACTTCCTTTTAAATAACCTACCCTTCCCATCCCCTTTTCATTTTACCACCTTGCCTTTCATATTTCCTCAAAGTAATGACTAATGCATGATAGGTGTGCACAGAAACACATCCTTTGAGAAGTATTTATGGGCTATGGTTGTTGAAGAGAAAGATCCTTTCCTTACAAAGAAGGTTATTCTAGACAATTTAAATATGCCTGATCAGATAATGTGAAAACATAGCCATGTTCTCGCATTGCTATGAGCTGACAAATGTTCTCATGCACGGTTCAGTTCTAGCTTAACTCATCATTATTTGAACAAGGAAGCATTACCTCACATGGGGACAGAAAGAATAAGTCTTGCTCTCAACAGAGTATTTTGTCTCAGAATAAAAAGTTCAGATAATACGTCTCTAAAATCAAGAAGTACTGTTCTGATATTGCTGCTTCCAACAAATAAGGTTTGAATTCTGCATCTAAATTCATGCAGACAAGTTGGTTGAAACAAGGTATAAAGAACAGGCTAAACATATAGACAAGGTCTGTAGGAAGGATTTTACTCAATCTCTGAAACAGAAATGTCCTCAGACTCTGAATGGAAGCTTTTTATTGGGTTGTGGGCAACAACGTGATTGGAATTCAGTTCCCTGTTTTAAAAATATGGGATCTTTGTATGAATTCATCCTACAGAATGGACATCTCCTCACATAAATCACAGGAATTTTGTAAGTCTTTCTAAAAATTTAAATGCAAATATGTAAATCTTTTCCAAAAAAGGAACAACTGAACTTGACATTATTTTTCTCAGGATACTATAAACAACCAGTGGATTTAACTAGTAAAATAGGTGACTTAGATCATTTTAATTTTATAAGGATGGCACAGAAGGTATTATTTGAGAACGACTATCATAGAAAGCTTTTGCTATGGAATTTGGGATGAGCGGGTGTTTTAAAGCAGGCAATATCAGTGTAGTTCTGTTGGACCAAGTCACACAGTTAGAGGTGTAAAAATGTGGATATAGATACTTTTTAAAAGATCCTTAGCAGATGCAGCTGATTCAAATGCAATAATGACCATGCATTTAAACAATAAAACTTAGGAGGGAAAAAAAATCACTGATTTTTTAGATCATCAAAACTTACACCTTCAGTAATTCAAAAAAGTTCTAGTGAAAACCTGCTATGAACTTGCTTTGAGTTTGCATTTGAGCAACTCCTTTCTTTAGAGAAAAATAAAAGTGGTTAATTTTCAGTTTAGCTTAGCATATAAATCTCCAGGAAATACTTTTCTCAGTTACATCTGCTAATATTTTTCTAAGATTATTCTTCATGGCGTTATGCACACTGCTTCCCTTGGGCTGTCTGTCCTTCTTTTGTGAGACAAAAGAGACAATGGAATTTTTCAGAAAAACAAGTTGCTGCATTTCCTTGGAAAAAAATTTACAGTTCATTTTCTTCTTTTCAACATAGCAGTGTGGAGAGCAGCACAGAGATCCTGTTCCACTTCAATCGGATTGCGGAAGATTTAAAGGATCTTCACCTCAGTGATACTTTCTGAACATAACATAAGCATTCCTAATTACTCCACCCAAAAGTCAAGTTTGGGAATGGTGCTGCAGTGCAGACTTGTGGGTGCTAGGCCTAGGATCTGTGCAAGTCCCAGGTCTACTGCAATAACTGACCAAATTGTATTTAGCTATTAATATTATCGATGCCAACACTGCTGCAATTCACTGCTTGAATCACACTATGTTGGGAGAAAATATATGAAAAATGGTATATGCTGAAGATATTGGCAGATCCTGAGATCCTTATGTTGTCCTATGACAGTGAAGTCAGTTAAACTTTTGCTGTTGCCTTCAATGAAAGTAGGATCCATCCTCTTCACTTCTGGTCTTTGCTGTAAATCAGGTTGTTGTTATGAATTATAGATCAGAGCTGTAGGAACTTATGGGTAAATGTTAAGAGACTTGCACAATTAGCATGAGACTCACATATGTGTGACTAGGGAGATGAATATTTCTGATTATTCATTCCATTAATTTAAAATGCTTTCTTGTGCTCAGACACTTTCTCTAATATTCCCATAAGTAAGTTTATGACTGAGGTAAAAGACTGCTGCACATTACTTTTAGAAATAGACTCCAAAAAAGGCTAACAAGAATATTATCCATAATAAGACAAAATGGAAAGCAATGCAAGGTTATATACCTAGCTGTACAAATGGGTTGTGTGGCCAAAACATTTGGAATGGATCATTAGGAAGCCTCCCAGTGCTGAATTTCATAGCCAAGCAATACAATTACACCAATTGTTCTGCACTGAGGCAGTCTGCAGCATACCTGTGCAGTGGGAGGCATTTCCCACGCCAGTTCTGGGCTTTGGTAAATCACCTAGGTTGTTCCATACCACCGTCAGTCTACAGTTTGTCACAGTGTTCTACAGGTGCCACAGTGGAGGCTGGGGAGTGTGCATCCTATATGCCTCATATCCCTGTCAGAGATGGCAATTAGTAGAATTCTGTATGTTAACCTCATCTTTGAGATAAGCATTTTCATTTTTAGGCTGTTCATTCACAGATGTTAACACAGAATAAATTTAAGTTACTATGTTAAGACCATTGTAAAAAAAACCCCACACATTAGCTAAACTGAGAACAACAGAAAAGATCAGAGACCTACTTGATATTCTCCAGCACTCTCAAAAACTCCAGTAGTTTCAAAAATCATTCTATGCTAATGTTAACACACTCTCTTTGGTAATCTTCTGTTTTAGAAAGTGTATTTGTGTATTTGTCCTGTCTTTGAGTCTTTGTGTGTGTGTGTGTGTAATGTAATAGCAACAGGGCATTGCCTTCTCTCCTAGGGCAGATTACCTTCTTTTAACTCTCTATTCTGCCATTTGTGGGCTGTTTTCATACTACTCTGTTTGTTTTCTCAGGTTTTTATTTCTAGAACAAATAGAAAAAGTGAGTTTTCCAGATGTAGTCTCTCTCACATATCTACATTGCACATCGGATACCTGGATAACAGTTGTTTAATAATGAAATTCAAATTCTGTTCCCTGCACTAATAACAGTATACAAAATAAACTGCCACAATATTCTAATATCATTCATTCACAGTAAAACCTTTCTCATGGTAGGCTCATGTTACTGATGTGAGAGAGAGAAGCACAGATAACTTTATCTCAGACAAGAATATTACAAGAAGTGTGTTACGGGGCAAATACGATTTCATTGGATTCTCTTCTTGATTTACAGTCTCAATCCCAAGCATTTTAATGTCCGTGTATTTCATATTTACCTATCATGCTACTTGTGAACTTCATTCTTTGGTCTAAAACAGATGAGGAAAAGCAAGGCAAACAAGGTAAATGTCTAACATTCTACAATACAATTTCTTCTAGCGGAAAGCAGCATCAAGTTAGGCCAGAAATATTCCTATCTGCCCTTTTTCAGATGATGGAATGCACTTTATTTTTATCATCTCAATGCCCTTTTTGTCAGGCCTGCTCCCTTGGGTAGGAGGGGCCATATCCCAACACAAGAACAGACAACTCAAGAATTCGGAGCTCTATGCTCTTTACGTGGAACAGATACTGCCAAGCCCTTGAGGGTCACATTTTTTTAAGGAGATCATCTCTCTTCATCAAGGCCTGCTCTGCAGAAGCACCCAGATCTCACACACACACAAAACAGAGGGACCAGAATTTTAAATCACTGAAAATCCCGTTCCAGCTGCAGGGTTTGAGTACCGTAGATACTTAGCTCTAGTCTTTTAGGCTTTAGTCAGACTTGACATAAAATCTCAGTGTCCTGGAATGTACATGAGGACCAATCATGTGGGCCTAAACGCACCAGGGGAAAAAACTGCAGGACTGAGCCCTCTGTGAGCTGAGATGTCAAGAATGTAGCCACTGCTATCAGATAAGCATACATCCCAGATTTAAAGAACACAGGGAAGATACAGACTGATTATACAGATGCATTTGTCAGAACAACTCCACAAACTGCTTTTGTAGCAGCACAAATTATACACAAGTTCTGTGAAATCCTCCAAGGACGAAGGGGAGGAATGCAAGAGGGAATACTGTATTAAATATGACATTCTTCTTAGCAACACATTTCTTTCCATTTATTACTTTCATACCGTATATATTTATATATATATCTTTCTTGTAAGTCGTAATGCAGATTTCAAAGATCTGCATTATTTTTCATAAAATGGAAAGGTTCTGTTCAGTCATAAAAGACAGTATCTGCTTAAATGACACCTACAAGACAGATCAAACTCTGGCTTAAAAAAAAAAACAAAACCAAAGCCTAAGGGAAGTTCAAGGCTGAGGAAAGCAGCACAGAATAAACTGAGGATTGCCTAGGTCAGCTGTGTAGCCAGTGCTAATCACCTGCAACTTCTATTCACCTCCTCACAAGCAGACACAACTACCTTCATTATATTTAAATGACATACATTACGGTATTTAGATGTCTGTCACTGAAACGAAGCAAAATTTCTCTTGACTTGGAGAAAAAAAATCTCATAACTGAAGCACAACATTTGAAATCATTTGTAAAAGATACCATCAAATGCAAAAACATACAGTTTATGCATGGTGGATAACTCAGTACTTACAAGGAATTTCTGTTCAGGTCAATAGTAAGAAGGTATGCACAAGCAAATTTAGTTAACGTAAGCACTTGGGGTCTTGGAAGAAGAAAGAAGATGCAGTCATATGAGAAAAGAGAATTTTTTCATATTATTCCTCTGAAATTTTCATGTACAAAACAAAAGATATCAAGGCTCATCTGGCACAGTACACATGGCTTTAGTGTTTATACAACAGTATTTTATTTTGATACATGACTTGAGCAGCCACTTCTTAAATGTCACTACATGAGTGTCTTTACCTCACACACAATTCCTGATGTTTTCTCCCTGGTTTTAAAACACAGACATCTGAGGATGGGGGAGAACATTCTGTTTCAGATTATCTTTAATGAAAAGTCAGTTTCATGGCTAGTTCAATATAGGAATTAATATAAAATTATTTGACTGCAAGTAGAGTTTTCTAAATATAATAAAATGCCTTACTTCTGTAAGGCAGTTCCCTTCATATACATCAACTTTGTGCAGCAGATATGCCATCTAGTTGTAATTTCAGAGAGTTTTCTGTTCATAACCTGATTGGGATAGTTTGCAATACATTACTACAAGTTTCCAGGGCCCAAATCCTCTGTGTAAAGGAAGGAGAGCAATACACATCCACTTAGAAGAAAAGCCTTCTCATTTCTGTCTTGTTAATATAAGACTTGACATATGAGGGCTACTATGAAACTAGCACCTCCTCTTTTACTATACTGGCCCACGAGGTCAGAGGCAGATGTTTGTGGTATGGCAGCAGAGGTTGAATCTTCCCACCAATATTTCGTTATATTTTGTTGCCCTGTGGCAGACAGCAGCAGAGGGGCAGACTGACAGAATGGTGTCTGACATGGAAGTGCATATGAAGCAAAGTTTTGCCACTGACTTCCTTCATATGGAAAAAAGGGGACCCAGTGGTGTTCATCAATGCTTGCTGAACATTTATGGAGACCAAAGAGTGGATGTGAGCACAGACATGAAAGACAAGCCACGTTCCGGACAGCCATGCACAGTTGTCACACTACAAAACAAAGACTGTCTCCATCAGCTCATCCACGAGAATTGGTGGATTACAGTCAGTGTACAGAGCTGAATATCAGCTTCAATTCATGAAGTGGCAACGTTGGACTATCACAAAGTTTGCACCAAGTGGGTTTCATGAATGTTCACTCTTATTCATCACTAGCAAAAATACATAGCTAATGGTGATGACTACATTGAAAAATAGCGTTTTGTAGCAGAGAATTTGCTCTATCAGGTAGTGGTATTATGCTCTTTGTAATTGTTGTAGTTTCTATGGAAATGAACAGGAGGCATTGCTTTCAGAGCAACCTACATACAATTGTCTTTTTAGCTAAGGAAAGCAATCACCCCTTACATTGGATCATCATCCATATTTCTATTATTCATTTTTATCGCTTTACTTCCAATTAAGTGGGTAGGAAAGCTTCCTTCACAAAAAATGTTATGCATATTTATACTCCAGTTTATAAATAAATATCTTTTATTGCTCTTTGAGCTTAAAGATGGAAGATTTGTACATAAGTCCTATCTACATACTCTAAATACACTGCAGAAGTTACAAACAACACATATGATGTGGAATGGCAGCTTTATCTCTATTATCTGATATTATCCATTATCCTTTACTATCTATTATCCACTAGTGTGCACTTGCAGCCTGGAAGGCCAACTGTATCCTGGTGTGCATCAAAAGTGGGGTTGCCAGAGGGGTGAGGGAGGTGATTGTGTCCCTCTGCTTTGCCCTCATGAGGCCCCATCTGGTGTACTGCATCCAAGCCTGGGGCACCTGGTACAGGAGGGATGTGGAGCTGTTGGACCAGGTCCAGAGGAGGGCCACAAACATGATCAGAGGGCTGGAACATCTCTCCTACAAAGAAAACGTTGAGGGAGTTGGGCTTGTAAAGCCTGGAGAAAAGAAAGCCCCAAGGAGACTTCATTGTGGCCTTCCAATACTTAAAGAGAGCTTACAAACAGGAAGGAGACAGATTTTTTACACAGGTAGTGATAGGACAAGGGGGAATGGCTTTAAACCAAAAGAAGGGAGGTTTAGGTTAGATGTTATGAGGAAGATTTTACTCAGAAGATAGTGAGGCAGTGGAGCAGGTTGCCCAGAGAAGTCGTTGATGCGCCATCTCTGGAGGCATTCAAGGCCAGGTTGGATGGGGCTCGGGGCAGCCTGATGTAATGGCTGGTAACCCTGCCCTTGGCACAGGTGTTGGAACAATGTTTATCTTTACGATCCCCTTCCAACCTAAGATATTCTATGATTCTGCTGATCACAAGATGACCAAACTGTAAAGACCAAAACAATACAGGTAATCAGAAATGAGTGTCAATATGGTATTAACACCACACATCACCTCATCTGATATTCTGTATCTGTAATGAAAATACCATAAGCATTGCTTTCTTTCCTCTGTCTTCCTATGACATGTTATGTCTGCCACTAAAACCCTCAGGGGTGAAAGGAAAAAATAGAAATAATATTTTGTAGAATCACTAGTTATAACCCAGTACAGCTTTTTTATACACAAAACTCATGATTCTAAATCTCTGTGTCTCTGGAGAGAAGTAGTAACAAGTGCCATGTGTCCCAAAAACTGCGACTTTCTCCTTTCTGTTAGCATAAAGACTTATTTCACGCAGATCTTAAACATGCCACTGAAGCCATTGACTGCTGTGGACTTCTGGGCACCAGGCCAAAGTAATTTGGGGGAGAAATTCCACATATGCAAGGGGAAAAAATGAAATCGTTCTCTGGCAGAGATGTATGTGTGTGTACGCATGCATGTCTTGCTAAAAGTAGCTTTAAGTTACTAAAAGAGATTATGGAAGCTCTTCCAGAGATACTGCCTTGATGAACCAGCTACCCAGTCAAAGATACATGACCATTACTGCTTTATTTATGGATATTGTCCAAATGTGTACACACACATACGTGAGGACACTGCACACACACACACAAGATAAACCATTTCAAAACTACTAAGAAAAGTAGATGTTGCCCTTCCTATAGTTTGGGGAATAACTGCTGTTGTCCTTCCTGCTTCTGACAGTGAAATTCTTAATATCAGAACAACGAAGCTCTGATAGTATTTAGCAAAACAGTAATCCTCAAAGAGCCTTAGTTGTCAAAAATCAGAAATGCCGAGAGTGAGAAATGTAAGCATATACCTAGATTTCCTTGGTCAGGCTCAGAAACCCTGTCCACACTGAGGGACAGCCCTAGTTTCCGATCATCCAAGCCAGATGAAAACTGATTATGTGCTCCACAGATCCACTTCTATGCCCAGGACCGTAATTGGAAGGAAAACAGGGTCTGCCAGCAGCATGGTCATGACATGCAGTCAGCTTACAGCAAGGACACTCAGCTGGGGACAAAGTCTCAGAGGTACAAAGCAAAGGAAATCTGTCTTTCTTAGATAAACTGCAAACATCTCTTGGCTGAAGCTGACAACAGACTCAGTTGCAGTACTGCTAGGCATCTCCAAGTTCTATTTAAATCTATTATTTCTTAATTAACTATTACCATCTTCATGTCATCCACGTAAAACATCCACGTAGGCTTAAGTGAGCTCATTAGACAAACCTGATCATAGTTTCTTCTACCACATGCATAAGAAGAAGATTAAGTGAAAATCACAAACACCATGAGAATTTGACATAAGCATCATATCAATCACAAAATTTAGACAAGTATTGAAAGGAAAAAAGTATGTAAGATGTTCAAGCTGTGATCATCTTTTTTTCTTCTGTACACTACCTAGAAGCATAAAATATGATTTCAGTTATTGGTATGACGAACACAGAAAAAGCTTTGAGGGACTAAGAGGGGAATTTCTGTTCCTGAATATTAGGCTGCTGTGCTATCATGCAAGAAATACAGAGCTATACATAACGTAATGAATACTTTCCCGTGTTTCTTTAGAAATGTATACATTAGAAAAATGTAAGAGAAGCACAGAGGGAATAATTTTCAGAACATGCATTTTAACTTTCCAAATATCTGCAGAGTAGTATTATTCTAACTCTTGTTTTCAAAAGGTGATGCACTTGTGTGCATCAACTAACAAGTGATGCAACAGGTGATGTCAGTAATTAATTTATTATCAGTACTGTCAGGGAAGGTGGCTTTCTTTAGATGAGCAGAAGATAATTCTCCAAGTGGGTATCAGAAAAGACACCTCTGGTTCCTCTGACTCTGCCACGGTAACTAAATTCTGGTGTTACGAAAAATTCACACAACTCTGATTTTGCAGAAGTTATAACTATAGATACTGTCAGAAAAGTTTACACACACAAGAACAGAGTGTGAAAAATCTGGCCATGTGCTGTTCTTTTCTGCGTCTCTGAATAGTGCAGCTGATGGAAACATTTTGCTCTCCAGCACTTACACTCTCAGGACTGCAAAACTTTAAAAAGGCCTGAATGAAAATTTCTCATTTTATCTGAGTCAGAAAATGCAATCCTTTGACTGTAAGAAAATAGCAATGTTCTGGCATTGATAGTTGGCAAAGTTGACAAAATTGAACAAATGTATTTACTACGTCTTCTCGGTTCCACACAAGCCTTAGGACCATGTGTTTAAATTAAATAGCCTTCACTGCTACAGAAGAAAAGAAAATTCTAGGGAAGGTCCATGAAATCAGTTAGAGAAGAAATTATATACTCACAAGGAGGAAATCAAATGCTAAAACAGAAAACGCATGAGTTACCTAACTGAAATGAAATTCTGTGCACACTTCCAGAACAACATTCAATTGCAGAGTTGTGACTTCTGACTGAATGCCCCGTAGGCTACACTGACACGGTACCTTCAAGTTGATTCTCACACAGGTTAAATAGAAAAACCAGATTTCTTCAAACTTTTTTTGAGCAAATGTCTCAACTTTTTCTGAGAAAGTCATATTTTACCAGGGAACTCAGTTCTGTTTTCAATGTTTATTACATTACCGTACTGTCAACCAGCAGCAGAGATGATTGAGCAACACTCAACACGTGCAGTGTGTCCTCTGGGAGGCCCACTCACTGGGGACAGTCAGGAGCAGGTGCTGGCAGTAAATGTGGAACAGCCCCAAATTGTCATTGTGATGCAGGTCATCTTGTTCCCAGAGGGAGCAGGTCTCTCTGGAAGACTTCACAACGCGCTGCCTGACAGCTCAGCCTCTATAATATGAACTATATTAAACAGTACCACGTTCACACATTACTGTTTGAACCTTAGGAGGTTGGAACAAAAAATCCAGTGTTCCGCTCTTGCTCTTAGCTAAAACATAGCACTCTAAAATTAAAAGGTCACAAGTCCTGCCAGCTCTTCTGCCTATCACTGTTGCAGAATACGAGAGAGCTGAATTGGCCTAAAGCTTTGGCCAGAACTTGAGGGGACAGATAGAAAGGAGAAAGATAATTTTGGTTTTTAACATGCATCATTTATCATGCTGTTAAGAAATAGAGCTCAAGGATTTCCCTGGAGTTGTGGAGGGATGACAACAGAGCTGGTGACAGATTTTTAGGACTCACAGCCACAGTACAGTACCTTGCTACCAACACAGTGTTCTGTCACGAGCCACATAAAATTACGACTGTTTACGAGGGTGGATAGTGATAGGACAAGGGGGAATGGTTTTAAACTAAGACAGGGGAGGTTTAAGTTAGATATTAGGAAGGAGTTTTTCACACAGAGGGTGGTGACACATTGGAACAGGTTGCCCAAGGAGGTTGTGGACGCCCCATCCCTGGAGGCATTCAAGGCCAGGCTGGATGTGGCTCTGGGCAGCCTGGGCTGGTGGTTGGCAACCCTGAACATAGCAGGGGGGTTGAAACTAGATGATCTTTGAGGTCCTTTTCAAACCAGAACATTCTATGATTCTATGATATGATAAAATTAAGTAAAAGGATTTGTACAACCTATCAGTTACTGGTTTGAAATTCAGGTATAATTGTAAAGCCTCTGACACTACTCAAACATGTCTAATTGTCCCCATCAACTCATCAGAACTGCTCACACAAGTAAAGTAAGGCAGGAGCAGCAGTTTGAAAGATGAAAGGCCCATGATACTATTTTCTTTGTGGCTTACTGTAAGGGCAGAGCAGGACTGCCTTCTAGCAACCAACTCAAGCACCTCTTGCCAAGATGGACTAATGACATTCTAACCAACAAATGCTACTAGGAAAGTGGGGAGCTGTGGCTGCTGCTAACTCCATTTGTTTTCTCAGACTGCTCCTCAAGCTGTCCATACTTACTTCTGTTGGCTTACATTTGCCTGGGCCTTTCTCGTGTACCAGCTGGTATTTACCCCAGTGTGACGCATGGTAGATAAACTGACATGGAGTATACCCTCTCCCCATTTTGCACTGCTTACAGATACTTCTTAATATAAACAAACAAACAAATCATGCTATGCAACAGATGTTCATCCTTTTAGGACTGCCTTTTCAGTAAAAAAAGTCTTTAAATAGAAATGGAGGATTTTAAAAAGTGTTTCTTTCAGTAGTCACTAAATTCATTCAACATTACATTACAGCTTTTTTACGTACTGAGTTGGGATGTAATTTCAGCTTCTGTGTCAGTAATGTTCTGTTGCCATAATTCAGGTTAAATGTCTCTGAAATTTAACAGGAGTCTTTCTTTAGCAATAAAGGGAGGACCAGCCCAAGCCACTGTCCTCCAAAGCAGTCTTAATGCATGTTCAGTCGCCTCCAGTTTCACCTCGGTACCTTTTTCTCACTGCCTTCTGCAATCCTTTTGTGCCTTTGGCAAGCATCTTTGTATACTTGAACTCTTCATTTCCAGTTCCAGCGTTGAGAAACTAAATTTGAGAGAGTTTTGGCTTTCATTAGCAAACCATCAGTACCAACAAAACCACAAGCAACAAAAAAAGCACATCAGTATGCTTTCCATCGCCGTCGCTAGCTGCCGTCTTCTCCTTCCCTGAGCTTTGTGCGTTTGGGGGGGATTTTTTTTTGTTGTTGTTTTTTAATCAGTTAATCTAGACTATTGAGCATTGAGAAGGAAAAGAGAGACAGTCCTTTCATTTTATAATTAGTGGAAATTCAGTAGTAGCATTAACAGCTGTCTCTTTCAAAGAAGTGCTCAGCATCGCCCATGCACAAGTTATAGCGCGGGCTGGGAAGAAACACTGACAACACGTTTCACATCCGTGCCAGTGACACACTAGCAATGGCTTTGAGCAGGGGACAGTCCAAACCAGTTGCTCAGGCTGGCTAACAGCTTTGTTTTGCTCTTTTCTTGAACGGAACTTTTCATTTTTCACTTTTTGATTAACAACGTGGAGGAAAGAGCGCCCAAGAGAAGCAGACAGTAAGACAGACAGAGCGTCCCACATGATGAGATCAATTAGGCAATCATTCTGGACATGTTCAGACAAAGAAGGTGGTCTCCTTGGAAACTGCAACCGCATGCACACACACTCAGAATAACTTCTCCCACATTCTATTCTCTGCTTCGTACAACAAACATGGATGTCAGCTCCGAGGGGCAAGCGTACACCCAGTGTCTACAGGCTTGTCAGTATTTCAGATTCCATAAAACAGCTCCCTAGGCTCCTCTCCAACAAATTTAGTAAAGATTGGTTTATTAAAAGGTGTATCGGGAGCATGGCAAGGAGGGGGCAGGTGTAACTTGCAATGTTTAAAAACCAAAATTACGACTGTCTAGCAAACAAGATGGTATAAAAATGCCACTTATAATTATGAAAGACTTTTATGAAAAACTCAGACGTAAAGCAGTTGGAGAATGTTGCATGTCAAAAATGAAATACTGAGAGTAACTTTACTACTCAGACAGGGAAAAATCCCACACACTGAAGAGCTGCATAATTTTGCAATTTGATAAAGGGAGCAACAATTTTTATCTGTATTTGCAAAAAATACTTCTTCAGAGCACAGTGTCCTTATTCACTAAAAGTACTCTAATACTGAAGTAAAACCAAACCAAACCAAAACAAAAACAGCCCTTCTTCAAAATAGTGATGTAATCTTCAGTGTTATGAGTGATGAAGTGAGATGTTACAAAAATTGGTATGAACTGTATTAGCTATTATACTGACAAAAGGTGGCAATTTAAAACAGATGAGAGCAAGCTTAAAGTCTTTTTCAAGTAAGGGCAATCACATAAGCCTAGACTCCCCCAGAATAAAATATTTCTGAGTCTCCTATAACATTAGATACATAGGAAACTTTTAACCATTTTTAATACCCTTCATTATATTCATTTCTTTGTATTATAAACATTCTTACAGCTTAGTGTAAGTATGTAAGTGTAACACAGACTTGGTACACCGTACTCAGATGAAACAGAACTGAATGCAATTTTACATGAAATTAGGTGAATCTCTTCCTTTAGCATTCTATTTATAGGCTTCAATTAACCTTAAAACTTAAATTAACCTTAAAATGAACTTGTTTTTTTTTTCAGGCAAAAAGACAAAATCTTCTAATTGGAAGCTTTTATAACCTCACAGTGCCAACATAAGCACTGAAAGGGCCAACTAACCATAGCAGAAAAAAAGATGATTTAGCAGCACTCCCATTTTATTTCATGCATAGTTTATCATCGTTGTAACTCTCTGGCAGGCCTATCGTCGCAACTTTGAAGTTAATGTAAAATAACATGGTATGGCATAGGTGTCAATGGAGACCAGATGAGCAATCTTGGGCTACTTCAGTAACGCTGAACTCATCAGCTGATCGTTAACAAAGGTACTATTAATTTGGGGATTAAATGATAATGGAAGATGAATTAAGCCTCCACACTACATCAACTAGTTAGGCTGGTACGGACATTCCTTTTTCAGATGCTGTCATTAAGTTTCTCTTTCTGTCAAACTGTTTTTTTTTTGTGAAGGGCTCATATAGTCATAGAATCATAGAATTGCTCAGGTTGGAAAAGACCTTAAAGATCATCTTAAGACTCATAACAAGCACCTTTTCCTGCAAGAAACAGAATCAAACCACAAAAGCTCTGCTCCTCTAAAGTTTCAACTTCATGACTTCATCTATTTAATTGTGCAACTACAACACATCCTGCCTCTAAACTATAATTGGACATATTTAAAAACAAATTCTTAAGGTCATAAAACTGCAAATATTTTCATTAAAGCAAAAAAAAAAAAAAAAAAAAAAAAGGGCCAAAGATATAGAACTGCTACTGATTGCAGGGTGAGTGTCAAGGGCTTTGGAGGTACCTCATTTCTGCAACAGTCCCAGAGCCATCTATTGCATAAACTTGGTATGTGTTGGCTGTAATCACTGAAGAAGTACAGGGCATTGTGGGAATGCACAGAAAGGGATTCTTCAACCAATTTTCGAAGTTACATAGCTAACCCTGCCAGTAAAGAGTTCAACTGATTTACGTATGTTGTAAATCAAATCTCAGTGTGCTTTAAATAACAGAATCTTCTGAAGATGAACTACTAAGCATTTGTTTTCAAAATTTACAATTGTTGGTACTTTTTTTGTTCCGATTTCATTGTTCTACAGGTGCCACAGTGGAGGGTGGGGAGTGTGCATCCTATATGCCTCATATCCCTGTCAGAGATGGCAATTAATAGAATTCTGTATATTAATCTCATCTTTGAGATAAGCATCACTTTTCATACAGAATGGTAGCTTGCAGCAGTAATGACAGCAGTCTCCTTTGAACCTCTTCAAGGCAATTAGTCATATGAAGCATTAGAAGTTCTGCCCAAGCACGACCTGCCCATTTTAGAGATTTGTCAGTTCCACCAACTGCACATAAATGTCCATGAGCCTAGTCACAAAGGCAGCCCAAAATATCTAGGGTTTTAAAACTCCTTCTCAATAATCTGTTACCTTACATTAATACAGCACATTCACATTTTGATTCTATATCCTCGTGTAAGGGTGATCCTACAGTTCATTTTCAGAGACTGATGCTGATGTCTCTGACCCAGAACAGGTTTTCCTTCTGCCCTGTTATTCAGAAGTCCCCGCTGTCAGGCTTTCTTAGGGATCTGCTGGCCAGCTGAATTGGATAGATGGCAAGAAGCTGCTTGAGCGTGTACAGAAGTCATGCATTCATCCATAGACATCTGCTTTATTCCTTTGTAGACTCACGCAGCACGACTGCCGGGAGAGTAAGAGAAGGAGGTTGATGGTTGAGAATAACTAACTCCTTTCCAGGCTTTTTTCCTCACTCCTTCTATTACAGACTTTCCTAGACATCCTACAAGCCACTCTCTGCTGAGATTTCATTTTTCCTTGTTGAAATCTTACCATCGTAATCCATCTGAAAGGAGGATTTTTTTTTTTTGCCATTGTCTTGAAGAACTGAAGAGTCTTCCTGTGGACACAACTTGTTTTACTTTACCAGACACAGCCAGGAGAGATTGCAACTTTCTAATCCAAGATGCAAAGTCCCACAGCAAAAACAATGACTTCTACCTGAAATAGTATTTGACAGGTAGGGCAATTTTTTGTTTGTTTGTTTTTTATTTGTCCAAGACTTGAAAACCTCACATTCAAATTTTAATTGTGCAGCATAGAAAACCACTATTGGAAATACTGGTAAAGAATAAAGTGGTACTTGCAGCAGCATGGACAATATTTCTAATCACTGTTAAGCCTGATTTGCAGGTTATCATCAAAGCCCTCACTATGCTCAACAGCGTTCCTTTGGAGGAATTATTTACAGGAACATGTAATAATCTATGCCTTTTTATGAAAAGTAGATGTTCCCCACTCTCGAGAGGAGATGGGATGCATGGGACTGCATAAATCACATTAAGAGAGTTAGTGGAGGGCAGCCTGATCTCAAGAATCCCCAATGAATCCATGGGAGCTCACAGGGCCAAGCAGACCCCAATGCAGGCTTTAATTTTGTACCAGAATACTTATATGCTTTATAAAGGGTTTCTTGTATTTTTTACAGATTACAAAACCGATGCTGATGCAAATTACGGATAAGTAATGTAATCAATGTTAGCACAAAGAGGTCTACAACAAAGCTGTGAAAGGAATTATTCCCTCTTACTGTATTAAACACAGGCCCTTCCAGCTACTGCAGTCTCCTGAAGACCTAAGTTAAGAATTGTCTAAAAGCATGTAACTCTCAGAATGTATCCTCACACATGAGAGATGATTTGGTGCATTTCTGCTGTAGAAGCTCGTAAAAATAGCATTAAAAGATATTTTCAAAAACAGCACTCTTTTTACTGTAAAAAGCAAATTTTTAAAACATTTAATTAAGGTGATAGAAATTCACACTTAATACTCCTGTCTCAAAGAATCAAAAAGTAGGCAAAAACATGCAATATCATGTTTTTGGTTAGGTAAACACTGTCGCCTAGAAGCTTGCTCAGAACCAGGAATCCCATGACGGAAAAAGTGGTTCAATAAAAAGGTGAAAATTGTTCCTCCTTTACAACATGACGTATGTACTGACTGTACTGACTTGTTCAGAAAAGCTCTTAAGTAAAGGAAATCATACTGAAAACAAAGTACAAGCATTTGGCATAATATAAGCTTTACTGTAAACCCAGTGAAAGCAATGAAAAAATATATTGCTCAAATCATATTAACAGCTACCCCTCTACTGCCTCAGAAGTTACAATATATCACCTATTCTTTCATGGCTGTATACCCATATGTTTATGCACTCACGTTTTGTATATATGGAAAAATAAAGAACTCCATTTTATTGCCAAAAATTTCTGCACACTTTCCATTCTCTCCTACACTGTTGAGTCATGCAGATGAAAGGATGACATAGGTACTGTGTTGGGATCACCACTTTTCCTATCCACATGGCAGATAAAGGGAGGAACACTAAATGGGGCATAACTCGGAGCTAAATTAAATGGGTTTCTTGATGTGGGAAAAATGCTCATCAGGTACCTTCTTGGTAGATGAATGCTAAATTTTCAGATAACACTGTGATGAGTCATCTCAGCATGATTCTGCTCCTACCCTCTAAAACTGGTCTGAGAAGAGTTTGCCAATGAGTAGCTTGACCACGTTACTTCCTACTTCTTTCATTTTCTTGGATGGAAAGATGAAGACTATCCTGATTTATGTCTGAAAAATATCTTGTGCTTCTCACAGGAAAAAAGAAAGAAAGAAAGAAAAGAAAAAACCCAAGAAAACAAAGCACCTGAACATGTTGCATTCATACAGTGAACATGTTGCATGAGCATATGTTCACTGAAGTTAATAAAACAGAATAGTTGTAGAGGTTTCAGTTGGTTTTGGATTAGGTGCTAGAAGCCTTCCTAATTGATAGATTGATAGATCAAACCAGAAACATATGAGGTGGTATCTTTCTTGTAAATCAGTGAAGCTGGAAGTTAAATAACACTGACAACTTTTAGTTACAGAAAGTCTCTTAACAATGAACTCGGAGGAAAAAAAAAGATGAAAGCTGAACCCCAGAAGAGCTGTGTACTTTTCATTCTAAACAGACATTAAAAAATATAGCAAACTGGATCAGAACTGAAATTACTTCTATACACATTACTAAATTTTAGAATCATAGTAGTAATTTCATGTCAAACACACAGACATTTTCATCCAGTATTGGAAAAGGGACCTTTTTTTTTTGCTAAATGTTCCTAGCCAAGAAAACCTACACATACATTTATAAATTTTACATGTGGAAATGCATAAGGTATTTAACATTATTAAGAATGGCATATTTTGAAAAAGAAGCGTAAGTCAAAATATACAAATTAGGAGAGCAATTTGGGTATGGAAATAGAGACAGGAAATGAGCGAGGAGCCGACATGCTCTCTGACCCAGCTTCATAAGATCACATCACTGCATGGCAGCACACACTCAGAAACCAAAAGCCAGAAACCAAAATCTGCAGTGTCACATGCCCTTAATATGTGTGAGTTTGGGACTCTTGCTCAAAAAGCCTACATGTTTGCCCCCATGCCAGGCAGATGGACTCACTGAGGATAGCCTGAGTCACGCTCCTTCCAGCATTAATGGAAGGAAGGCTATTCCTTGGCCTCATGGTAAGATGGGCTCAACTCTTCTTCCTCATGAGAAAGTTGCTGGAGCTTGTGGCTGATGCACAGATTTGTAGGCAGCTCACAGTATGGTACAGAACTAGGCTCCAGATTTCAACTCTCTGTAACATCTCTGTAAAGGCACTCTCATTAAGGCATTCTCATGAAGAAACATCTCAGAAGGCTTTCAGAAGAAATGTCTTCCCATCATAGAAGGGAGAATGATAAAGAAGTATTCTCCAGCTGTATACAGCTGTAAACATTTCAAACAGTTACTACAGATTCAAAGAGTATTTGGGTTTGGAAGGGAACTCAGGAAGTCTCTGGTCCTACCTCCTGCTCAACATAGGGACAAATAATAGGTTACATTCATCCAGTCGGGTTTGAAATCCTCTAAGTGTGAGGAGACCACAACCTCCCTATGAAGCCTGTTCCACTGCTTGGCTGCCCTCATGGTGAAAAAGCTTTCCTTACACTGAGGCTGAACCTCTCCTTTCAATTTACGTTTGATGCCTCTATGTCCTCTCACCATCCACTGCTGTGAAGTCTCAATAACCTCTTCCTGGATACCGAAAGGCTGCTATTAGACACACCCTGTCTCCAAAGCTTTATTCTGGGCATGACAAACCCAGTTCCCATATCCTCTCCATAAGCAGCAGCCCCAACCATCTTGATGACCCTTTGGTGAGCTCTACTGCTCACCAGTGCCTTTCTTATATGGAAGGGCCGTAAACTTGATGGAGTTTTTTAGATGAAGACTAAAGAATGGTATGTAAGGGGAAAGGTTGTATCTTCCTTCAGTCTACTGACTAAGCTCTCGTGAATACAGCCAAGGATGCCTGTATTGGATGCAAGGATGCTTGGGAGACATTGTTAAAAAAGTCTTGCTAAAGTTATGACAAATGATATCTACTGCTCTCCCTTCCTCATCCACAGCCTCATCCAGCTGTTTTATCATGGAAGGCAATTAGTGTAACCTTGATAAATCCTCGTGGAGTGTTTCCAGTCACTTTCTTCTCCTTTCAAACAATATATTACTGTTAATTATTTACTCAGTGCCCTCACATGCCATCAGTGTGTTGAATGCACATAGAAGATAAGAGCACACAGGCTTTGTCACTGAAACTAGCAGCACAAGTGCTGCTCCAAGACATACTGTCATGCCGGTACACACTGTGACCAAAGTTTCTTTGCACCATATAGGGCTTTGCTGCTTAGTACTTCCCATAGTATTCAGCTTCAGTCAGGAAAAAGTGTGTATGCATATGTATACATGTATATGTACACATGCATATATGTTTGTGTATAAAAATAAAAAGATATACCAGTCAGTCATTTTCCATCCTCAGTTTTTCATGAGTTGTTAAAATTCAGTATTCATTCATATGTCAATTCTGATTTGCTGAAGTATTTTAAGCAAACTACTGTACTACTGTGAACTCTAACTGCAAAGATTAAGACAAAGTATTTCATATTGCTTTCTAAATAATAAACATTAATAACCAATTCTAACATATATACACTGTGTACTATAATATGTACTTCAGCTCTCATAAAAATACTCTATAGCATTTATTATGCAGTTAACTACCAACAGTTGCATGCTGCAGTTCTGGCCAATAAACGATTAGAGATGATCAATTAATTAAATGGCTCTAAAACAAAAGCACCGTAATGAAATATATACATTTTTAAAATAATTTCCATAGAAAAGCACAGATTTACTTAATCTCAGTAAATTTCTACAGTCTTTTCCCACAGAGGGATATTGTCTGAAATGAAAAATAACACATACAACCTTTTTTTTTTTTTTTTAGCAAGTCTTATACCTGCATGCTCTTGAGACTACATTCTTGTTTCTGCTGGTCGGTGTTATACAAATTTGTAATACAGACCATCTGATAAGTGTTTTCCAAGACTACTTCTTCCATACGAACAGAAATAAATTCTCAATACATGGATGTCACAGCATAAAAATGGTAATTGAAAACCAAATTTAGAAGTCAAGTATCTGGAAGCAGCATAAACATAATGGAAATCTTAGGTAGAAGCATAAAACTCTGCAGCATTCTACATCTGACTAGGATAAGAATTGCTGCCAAAAGTGATAAATTGACCATACTGTGAGAAATGTAATATAAACCAAGGGAAAGCTGACCTTTCTAAATGCACCAAGTTTTCCAAATGTCTGACTCCATCAAAAAGATTCCGGTTGCCGTTTTTTCTGTTTACATTTATAAAATTGCTGTTGTCTTGATAAACACAAGTAAGCTAATTCATTCTCATAAGCATATGACAACTGTGAAAACCTCACATTTTGTACCATTAAATACTGGGGAAATTAAGACTGCTAATTTGAGACATTTAGCATGATTTCTACCTTGGTGACTTGAAAGAAAACATATTTGAGTGCGAATTGTCTTGATGATCCATTTTTATGTTGGAGTCATGGTAATGGCAAGATTACATCTTTTTAGGCAAGATTATAGTGCATCTTTGTCATACATGCAGTTACTGATAAACAGATAAACGTTAGTTACTTTTGATGTAAACCTATAATAGACTGTACCTTTCTATTTTATCCTGTCTTTTCTGTGTGTTATTTTATTTTAAATATACTGGTTGCATCTTGATTAATGGCTATGGATTTATTTTCAAATTTTGTCTTGCTTTTGCACTCAAAAACATAGTAGTCCCCTGTTGATATATAACATGAAGGGTTTTTTATGACGTGATTGAAAGAGTCAAAACAGAATCTCCATGAGATATAGTAGTACAAAGTGTTGGCTCAGTTTTCCAGAAGCACTTTTAAAAACATTATTAAATTTCAGTTACATCACTCAGATCTCAACTTCAGAAGAAGCTGTACCTAGGAAAACACGTACAATTCAAACATACTGCATTATCAGAAGCCACCTCTACTGTGTATTTTAGGTATCTTTACATTCGCTTCACAGAAGTTTGCAATATGAATATTAAAAAAATGCATTAAATAGTATTTTCTGTTTATAAGCAAAATTTTGCACTTTGACAATAGTGCATTTCGGAAGTTTGAGATAGTTAACAGACCCCACTAAGAGTCTGTTTCAAAAATACTGTCAAGCATTTCAGTTAGTAAGCTTTTAAACACTTAATGTTTGAGAAACTTCAAAATGGGAAATGAGAACAGCAAACAAAAGCAAATGATAAGCAGCAGTGAGATTTATTTTTTGTTTAGAAGTTCAGATGACAGTAACACCTCTCAACCTTTGTCAAGAATAAGGCAAAAGATTTTTAAAACAGTGTAAAAAAAGATAGAGAATCATAGAATCCCATGGATTGGGTTGGAGAGGACCTTAAAGATCATCTTGTTCCAACCCTGTGCTGTGGGCAGAGTTGTCAGCCATTCGACCAGGCTGCCCAGGGTCCCATCCAAACCGGCCTTGAATGCCTCCAGAGATGGGTCATCCACAGCTTCTCTGGGCAGCCTGTTTCAGTGCCCCACCATCTTCTGATTAAAATCTTCCTAACATACAATCTAAATCTTCTCCTTTCTAGTTTAAAGCTATTCCCTCTTGTCCTATCACTAGCTACCCATGTAAAAAGTCTATCTCCTTTCTGTTTATAAGCTCCCTTTGAGTACTGGAAGGCTGCAGTAAGATCTCCTCAGAGCTTTCTCTTCTCCAGGCTGAACAAGCCCAATTCCCTCAGTTTTTCCACAGAGGAGAGATGTTCCAGCCCTCTGATCATCTTTGTGGCCCTTCTCTGGACCGCTCCAACAGCTCCACATCCCTCCTGTGCTGAGGGCCCCAGGCCTGGATGCAGTACTCCAGATGGGGCCTCATGAGGACAGAGCAGAGGGGCACAATCACCTCTCTCAGCCCTCTGACCACCCCACTTTTGATGCAGCCCAGTATACAGTCAGCAATGCAATCTATTACACTAAAGTTAGTTGCACAACACACAGCTCTGTTCATGTTAAGAGCATGTGGTACAGCCCAGGGCTTGTTGCATAAACAAACAAACAAACAAACAACTTATTTTCTGTAATCAAACTTCTCTTAAATAGTAACCTCTGTATGCAGGCACTGCTCCTTCTTATAGCATTGTTTTTGAGTAACTGGTATTTTTACTCCTTTCTAAAGGCAGAAGTAGTCTGGTCAGAAAAGATAAGGCAAGTGCAAAACAGGTGAGTGAAAGGCAGCTATAACAGAATCAAGCCTGTAATCATTAAGTAACTATAATTACGCAGTGCAAGGTTAAGCAATATGTTATCAGTCTCTCAGGACCGTTATTTTCCCTTCTGATACATTGATCTTTTCTTTGTACAGGCAAACATTTGAATTCTTCAGTTAAATACTCTGTTTACAACTGAAGTTAATGCCACTTTCCTGTAAGACATCAACTCTCAGTTACTCTCCAAGCTTTCTGACCAGATTAATGAGACTACTGAGAAGTAAACATGCTTAAAATGAATGAGTTTTCAAAGCTTTCAGCACAGATTATATGAAATCTCTTTCATGTATTGAGAAAGCCAAGACAGCATTAAACTCCTAAGACATGTCAGAACCCCATGCTTGTCCTGACAAAACCATATTTTTCAGAAGATAGTGTGAGGCTATTGAACAGACTCTGGTTTTCAGATGGGCATTACTTTTGTGATAAGAATAGGCTTTAGCCTCCCACAGAAGAATCATGAGTTTGACAAATACTTAAATATGTATCCTTTCCCCATCCTGACCTCCTCTGTGCCTCTTTGAACTAGAATCACTAGCCACAGTCATTTCTTCCAAGGGAATGGGAAAAGTACCTGTTGCAGAGATTTTTCAGTAGCAAATTTTGGCAGTACTTATCTAAGAGCTTGCACAGTATTTTCAAAAGGTAGTGTTCTATTCTGTCAGGATGCAATTATCTAGGAGGAAGAGTCTATGTATTTCAGCAAAGCACGCATTCAGCTGAATTTAGCAGTACCTTTTAACTCTACACAAGAATTCTGTAAATTTAGTTCCTCTGACTTAGTGTCACTGTCTCTAATACGAGGAACTGTTTCAAAAAGTAAGGAGTAAAGAAGAGCTTTACTATTGCCTTCTCGGAGGTGCTTATTCAAATGTTGTCAGGGGGCCAATAAAAGAAATTCCAGCCATAAACATTAGACCTAAAACCTCAGTTGCTGTATGCATTTTGAATGCTATCCCATATTAGAAGCAACTTTCTGTCTCACAAGTTCATGTTAATTTTCTGTAAGTATTACCTAAGTTACATAATTACATAATATTTCCATAGAATGTGAAACTGGCCAGTACTTTTTTTTTTTTTTTTTTGCACTTTATGATGTTGTCCTCAGATCTTTATGAATAACTAAAATGAACTCCACAAGGAGCACAAAGAAAAGTTCCTTTCAGGTATCATTCAGAGGTTCAGGTCTAGGAGTGGAATTCCAAAAACCTATCTTGATAATAACATCCTGATAGAACATTCCCATAAGCACCTTCTTTTCTACTCATTTAGTTACTTATATATCTGGATTTCTTACTCTTCCCATAACCACCTTCATTTCACCTGACAACAGCATCTTAGATCCTATGTCTACAACTTAGACCTTCAAAGTAGGAATTCACAAGATACTCAGTTCATGCACCAGTGTTCCCTGCACATATTTAGCTCAGCATGAAACACAACAGTCTTTAATCACTAATAAATATGATCTGTGGTGCTACACAGCTTTACATAATAGGCTAGACCTAACTATGTACTCAGAAAGTGGAAAAGAGGGTTCCGTTCTCTCCTCAGCTTTAGGCTGCACTGTACCCATTGGTACAGCAAATTCAGCCAGCAGAACAGAAATGTTGTTGAAGCCATGCTATTCTTCAAAAATAGATGTGAGATTCATGGTAAGCACAAAGATAAATCACTATGAAAGCAGGTTTGCAGGCCAGTGAACAGGGATCTCTCAAAGAATAAACCCCTCTGGTAGTTCTTGTGCACATTCCCTACCTTAGGACCTCTTTCCCAGGAAGCAATCTGTATGAAATTCTGAATGAACAAAATGCATAAATGGTGTGGGAATTCTGACAGCAAACTAAAACACTGGCTTCATTTCTGGGCTGCATGCTTTGGTGTTCAAACACAGGCAGAGAACCCTGGAAATCCTCTCTGTAGTTCTTTGGACAAGTGTGGACACCCCTGGGCATGTTGGAGACCTGGTTGGCTCCTAGCTGCTGCTGCTCAGAGGATGGTGCTAGAACATACCTAATTCATGACTTGTTTCTAGGAGCATGACTTGCTCTTCTAGGAGCATTACTGCCACTTTCCTTCAGAAATATAATGAAAAGGTAGTTAACTATCTTTGCACAAGCATGACTGCAGTCTCATTACGCAAAAGTTGACCAGCTTTCTAGAATTTATGACTGCGTCACCTGAACAAAATAGACCCATCTTTCCATTCCCTCAAATCCTCTATATAAATGCAAGCATTTATTTCTAGCATTCAAAGACTTGCTGGAGAAAATGAAAGTGAAATAGGAGTTACTTTTGGGATTGCAGAATGTACAGAATATGAGTAATTCTTAAAACTCTTTGATCAAAACAAACCATAAGATTGCTTTTAACTTCTTGCACTAAAAATACTACATGTTGGCAAAAACGTCATGAAATAAATCAAAGACATTATGTATTTAAAAATATAGCCCAGTTGACAAGATATTTCAAAATCAGAATTCATTTTTGTCTTGTCCTTATATATGGTATCAGATTGAGTAGTTACTCAAGTCTCATAGGCAGCAGGGGCATGAGAAGTTGAATAAAATTTTGTGTTGATTTAATCGTTGACTTCCCATAGAAACATTGCTTTACTAGAGCAAGAGAAGATTAAAATGCTTTGCTTTAAAAAAAAAAGCAAAAGAGAAGAAAAAAAAAGCAAACTCTTGCTTCCTGTTATGTTTCATGCTATCTTTCAAAAGTCCAGCAGCTAAATGCTACTCTGAAACAAGCCAGAGTATTTAATGAGACAGAAACTGGCAAATAATGCTTTTCATGGGATCAAGTTATTCAATACACTGTGTATTTAATAGAAGAAAATTATTGCCTATAGTTCTATAAATATTACCAAGGACTGGTACAAAGCAAAAATGTGCTCATTTGGGAGAAACTGTTGCTGTTTATATCTCAGAAATAAATTTAAAAACTAAACTAGTTGGAGCAAACAGAGTCTTTGCGTTTCAGCTGAAAGGTAAGGTAAGGGTAATGCCATGAACTAGTATCTACATGAAATATAACCTATGCTGTTTTAAGCAACTGCTACTGCAGTTTGGTTTTAAGTAAGGTTAAGTCAGTTGTTCACAAACAGACAGACTGTTCTCACTATTTTTACATCAAACTCTCTTTTTATATTGGTACCACTGAACATCACCCTTAGATTCCGTCTTCCTTGTTTACGCCGTGGCAATCATATATCTTGCCATAATTTTTGCTAAGGTTTGTACTACTCACTCACAAACTTAACTTTTCAAGTCTTGCCCCTACAGTCTTTTCCATTCTGTTTTAGCATATCACATCGGATGGCCATGTAACCTCTACATGCTAAGAAAACTCACTATGATGAGCATTTTGTTGCACTATGATGCATCAAAATCCTTCTTTTCCAATGATGCTAATGAAGATACCAAATTGCCAACTCAATTTCACATTTGATTCCTTCTGTATTCTCCCCCTGCACATAATGGATCTCAGTAATTTGGCTTTTTCTCCTTGCTTTTCCATGTATGCTCTGTTCTACAATTCCGTCTCACAAGTTAAAGTGCAAGTGCATGCTTTCATTTTATCAAGTTGCTCTTTAGAAAAATATGTCACCAAGTCTTACATCTCACTCGGCAGTCCCTCTGCACAGAGTATGAAAAAGCTTTTTTGCTTCCCCTTCCTCAACTCTGATATCAGTCTCTTCTGTGAAATCTTCTTGCACAATAATACATTGAACCTTGAGTACAATGCTCTGTACTCAGGGACTATTCTTGAAACAAAGTCTCAATTTTTAAAACTTTCATGAAATTTTTGCTTGAGTTTCGCTATATCCATGCAGAACAGAAACCAAAACTAACTTTTCTCCTACAAAAATTCATGTCTTATTATTCAAATGTAAGGTATGTTCTTATTGGCCTTTCTACTTGCAACTCTAACAAACATATTGTTTTTGCCTTTCTGTAAGACTACTAAAGGCTCATCTAGAAAGAAATATGCTTTTAAAAAGAAATAAAAACAAGTACTGTATAATGGCTGTCAAGGCCAATGGGTAGTCATACACTCTATTAGCATTTTACCATCATTTAAAACCACAGTATCGTATCTAAAATAAGAGAGAGGCTACTTAAGAAGTCATGTGCAGAAGAAAGCTGCAGACTAACAATTGTGTGCATCTTTCAAATCATTCAAAGTCCTGGGCTATTAGTTACGCAGTTAGTGCTGGAAACAAAACAGGAAAATGCTATCCAGAAAGACTAATGTTGAACAGTTCTATACAAGGAAGAAAGTAAATGTGCAAATGACGGAAAAGAGATTTTAAGAGCAGTCATGCATAACACCTTGTGTTCAGATGTTTCACTGTTAATCCACCCCCAAAGTGTTCCACAGAAGTACTGAGGTCTCCACTTCTGTACAAAATCACTTGCAATGACTCAAGGAGAGCAAATCTCAAACAGCCTCTAAGTCATGCAGCAGTGTTTTATAATGTTATATTTTTGGAAGAGGGGAGAAGAAATGCAACACAGGCAAGTATCTTGGAATTCAAAAGAAAAGTATATGAGTTGCGTCTTTCTCTCAAGCCTCTTAGGATTTTTCTGCAGTCTTGTGGTTTGGAGGTTCTTTTTTAAATTCATTTTCTGTAGTTTTATTGTGTTTTTCTGAATTACTGGAAGTAGAAGCATACTGAATCGCCTTGATTCTCTCGCTCTTCAAGCTGAGCGCTGAAAAATCTGTTGAACAAAAGTGAACCTATCCCTGGACAAATTATTCTTGCAGCTTTAGGGGTTGTATGCAGAAACTTTTCCCTTTAGCCACTGAAAGCTGAGTGAGTGATTCTGCCCCTGGGAAGGTATGGTCATCGGCAGTCACATAATATTAGCATTCAACATATCCATGAGTGATCTCATCTTTCTACAATCCCAGGGTATCATTGTTTTTCCACTTTTCCAGCATTCTTCTGTCTGAATTGGCACTGCAGTTATTACCAGCATTAGTCAAGAATTTAAACCTTCAGAAAACTTGTACACACATACAGAAAGGGTTGCCTATACAGTCCAGATGGGAAAGCAGTCATAGAGGTCTTCTGTCTCTGGCATCTTCACGTATATAGAGCAGAGCTCAAACAAACAATTTAATAGTGTTTGCTCTGATAGGTTTTGAAAACGTGAACAATTTTATCTGTTCTGAAGAAGTACATACCATCTCTACTCTCCAGTACAACTCAAATGCTTGCAGGGGCTATTGAAAACTACTAACAAAAAATGAAAACTTCTAAACAAGTCACAAACACTTATTTTCAAAAGTTAGCGCATATGCACACAAAGCATGCTCTTGTAGCCAAACTAGCTGCAGGAGCACCTATATTCCTTCTTAAAATCTTTTGTATTCCACATAGCTGAGAGCTGGGCATCTCCTGACTCACAACTTATGCTCATAACTTCTTAAATGGGACAAAACTTAAGCTTTGGCATTGGATGGTTTATGTCACAAAAACAATGAAAAGCAGAAGGAAGTTAGATGATCATTACTGCAGTAGCAGTAGTCTTGTGTTTATGGCTCACTAAGGAATTATAGAGGTACCAAGGAGCTCCACACACAACAGTGAGCCCCATCACCATCTCATGTGACACTGTACTACTGTTTTGGTTAAATATAATGTAAAATGTTCTATAACAAAACAAGAAGCATCCCCCATCCAATTACTGTCCCAATCACAATATGCTCATCTTGGGACACCTTATGGGTTCACAACAGAGAGGTATCACATACACTAACACCAATTTTACTTCTCTTCCAAAATATCAGTATGGTTTTCCCTTTTCGAGGACTCTGGTGGCAGAAAGAGGTTACAGTTTGTTGCCTTTTCCCAACTCAGAATTGGGCAATGAACATCTTAATCTAAATTCACCTGTGTTCCATGTGGAGCTTTTATAACCATTCCATGCATTTGTTGGAAAACCATGTTTTGTTTTATTGACAGCAAATTTTCCAGTTTGGACAAGGGCTTAAGACCAGTTCCCAGAGGTTAGAAACTAACACAGTGAGGGCTCCAGAAAGCTGTATTTCATACAGAAGATACAGATCCCCACAGGTAGGTAAGAGATTTGCTTGTCTGATTTGAATTTATACTGCTGAACTTTATTGGCCCTATGGTGTCAGCAGATGCAACCTGATTTTAACATGCTTAACATGGAGGAGATTCCTCAAATCCAACCTGCGGACAATACTTTCCAGGCTTGTTTTTACTATTCCCAGTGTAGCATAAAAGAAAAAGGAAGTAAAGGCTAAAGACTAAAACATCTGGAAGGCACCTGTTATAATTTGTTGTGCTGCCATTTGCATTATTAACTTTTAAATCCAGTTGTAGCACTGCAAAACACAAATTGAAGCTTTATTGCTGCTAAGTTGCGAAGGCAGTTGTACAGCAACTGGCTTGCCTAGCCAAAAACATTTGTTTCTTCCAAAGTTTATGCAAATGCAAAAAGCAGTTTATTTTTCTAATGTGACCTAGATTAAATGTAAACTAAGGGAAAACATACAGGAAAACCTAAAAGCCTTCTACAAATAGCAAATTCTAAACTTTAGAAGAGAAAAATAACAACAGTGCAATAGATAGCTCAGTAATAAAACACTGCAAACTTTATTTTCCCCAAAGATCTAAGACTAAACACATGCTTGACCCAACAGAAGGCTGTATCAGTGAAGTACAAAAGTAATGTAACGTTCAGTAACTAATCCCAGTCCTTACCTGGACAGTTTACAATGCTTTTGCAACATGACAACCTCCTTATAAAAGCGTTACCCAAATATCTCACTCCATGTGCAGCAATCCTGTTCTGAGATGAGCTGAAAATAGAGATCTGCCAGAAATGTAAACAAATGCAAACAGATGCTAATTTGGTAAATTCACCCTGAGTTTTAGAGTTAACCCAGATAAAGATGGGGTGTAAGACAGCTTACTGCTCCTGTTTCTATTTTACAGGCTGAGCCAATGCAACATAAATGTTTTGACCAAATCTAAATACTTTGCTCATAAGAACAATTAAAATGAACAAGCAGACAAAAAACTCCCATGAACTTTAGCAAAGCGATAGTTGTGCAGGATGATAAATAAGCAATACTTAATTTATTCTCTATAAATTTACTAATGTTCAAAAAAATATTTTACTTTTAAAAATGTGATTCAAAGTTATTCACCACTTATTTTCTAATCCTATGTTTATCTCATTTTTTTTAATGTTAAATAAGTGTTGCAAAACTGTCTGTCAGCTTTTCTTTTGTACTACAGTTTGTTCAAGAAAAGTAAAAATTGATGTAAGGACATAAAGTCTTTGAAAAACAATACTTTAATATTATTTTTTTTAATGTGAGCTGCACTGCTTCTATACTTTCTCTATGACAGAAGACAGCACAAACTTCAAACTCAACATAGTTTGTCTACAGGAAGGTAGGACTTGAGATTTATTTCCATTCTACTACTGACATGTTGAAGATAAGTTTCTCTTCAGACACTGCATAAGAAGTCTTCATCATTTAGGTTGGCAATCAAAGGAAAAGCCTGGAATAGCAGAGCGTTTCGATTTTGTCTGAGAAAACACATAGGCTACAGACAGCTCATTAGAGATAGGTGTCACTGCTGTTTAGTGATTAAATAATCTCTACTGGGAGGTTTACCAAGCACATATCAAAGATGCAGTTTTCTAAACTAGGAGGTAACGCTATAGCATACAGCTGGTTCTTGAAGACAAATGCAGCATGTAATAGCTATTTTTAGTAGAAGCCCAAATTCCTTCCATGATCTTAAATGAAAGTCAACAACAACAAAAAACAACCATGGTAAGCTAGTTCCTACTGTTAGTTCCTACTAGACAAATAGAGCTGAATAAAAAGAAAGGAAGCATCAATTTTCTCATTTGTTTTATTACTAAAAGGGTGATAACTAGCACTATATGCAAAATACACTGTCTTAGGTGTAACTTCTAAGTGTAACTTTTGCGATCAGTAACTTAGACATCAGTTAGGCTGGCATGATGTACCAGTGGTGGGAAGAACAGCCCCTTCCCCACACTGTTTTCCACTGTCTCTGTAACTAAGAGAAAAGTAGACTAAGAACTGTGCCAATATGGGCAGCTGGGTGAGGAAAATGAGGCTGCCCTTCAGATCTGAACTCAAGTGAGCTGCCACATACAGGCCAGATGGTTTTACAGTCCATAGGCTGAACTTCAGAAGAATAAATATTCTCAGGCATTTTCTAGGAGAGAGTTTGCAGGGACTAAAATTGTGCCAGGGAGCACACTTTCAATTTAATAGCATGTGATGAATATCCATTGTTCAAGTCACCTGTATCTTGGCCCCATTAGTTTGGCAGGATAAATGTTAACTTGCTTTCCAGATGGACTTGGATGTTGGTACCTGGTTCCTCAGCACAGAAGAGAAAACTCATGCTGGAGAACCAGCAGTGTCAGCTCAGTGTCAGCAGCCCAGCAGAATGCTAATAGGCACCTCAGAAAATAGTCTCTATATAGAAATCTATACTAAGCTTTATTGAAAATCACAGGGTCCATGAAGCTTCAAGGGGAAGTGGAAAAAAGAAAAATTAAGTATTTCTTTAGGGACTCCTATGGCAATTAAAGGGAAGATAAACGTCTGTAGACCCAATTTCAAGAACAACTGATTTCTTGGTTATGACTGCTACCCTGTACTTGCCTGAGTTGTATGTACTGAGATGCAAGAGATACTTCATGTGAAGTTTGTTTTTCTTGTACAGAAAATTAAGAACTTACAGGAGATGTACAAGTGCATTGCACTGAGCAAATATCAACTCTCTTCAGAGACATGAAGGGAAGAAAAGCAAGACAGGTCACTGAAGCAAACCCAGAACTTCGGTGATATCAGCTGCATAGCCTCTAAAAACTGATACAATCCAATGCCACCTACTATTGAAAAGTTATGAAAGGTTAGGACTTACTCAACCATCTCTACGAAAAGCTTTAGAGAAGCTCCTGCTTAGTGAAACAGTAATGAGCAGCTTCCTATCTGTTTTTACATGAGGCTACTACCTATGTCTGTTTGGATGAGGTGACTGAGCATGTAAAAATTGGTATCATAGTATTCAGCACTTTGGATCCCGAATAATTTCGATGCTTATTTCATAATTGAAAAAAAAACATCCTGGAATTTCACTAGTTATTATACTATAAACACTAAGATTGTAAAAGTACATGAGCTGTATTCTGCTGTGAGCATTAGCCACAACCAGTCAGCTAAATTCCAACTGGAGAATCTTATGGCCAGTGAATGCAGTACCAAAAGAACATGGAGTGGTTTTCAAATGCAATCCTATGCTGATTTGTAATAAAGTGAATCTCTAAGTCATTGAGAGAAAGAAACGAAGATACAGAAGGGAATGAATTAAACACAGAATTCCCAGGATGTCATGCTTAGTCATTCTTCCAACTATTAACACACTTTGGAAAGAATTAGCACTCATGCACAGGAGAGAAACAGTCTTGTAGTTACTGCCTTTCTACAAAACTACAAACCACAGAAGTCTCATAGAAAAAGGAATATCTCGTCTTCTGAGCTGCAGCAGCCCTAAGACAGACTACAGGATTGCAAGGGGTGCACTATAACAAGGACTGAACTACAATGCTGATGGATCTTAAATCAGACTTCTAAGTCTATCAAGAGGTACAAATTTTACCTCTATGATTAAGTTTAGAGTAAAATGCTACATACCAGAATTGATTTCTGAATGGGAAACTGTAAAGCCAAGGAATAACCTGATGGGAAAATTTACCCAGGGAATAAAAACATCAGTAACAGGCTGTGTGGTTTACTATTTGTCTAGCAGTACTTAGTTGTCACAGTTAGGGATCAGAGCACTGCCACTTTGGATATAAAGAGCAGCACTCGTAAGTATGGGTGACTACAGTCACCGGACACTCAGATCAGCGGAGAGGCTCTGCCATGGTTCTTTCCATTCATTCTCAATACAGAGAAATTTTGCCCAAGGAAAAGAATAATATCCGTATCAGCTGAGAAAATACTTTCTTCCCTTTGATCCTTTCCAAAGAGATAAACAGATAGAGCTCTCTCTTCTTTGAAACAGAATTTAGTACTGAATTAAATAAGCAGGACCGTAACTTAAGTTGTACTCTCAAGTCAGTTATAATGGAATACTAGATCTGCCATCCTGTTGATGTGTTTTCCTTTACATCTCTTAAACCCTACTTGTGGGTAGCAACTCTCATTTAACACATCCAAAAGTATGGAACTCATTGCTTAACACTGCAGTGTTAAAGGTTTACATAATCTCTGTATCTGTTCAGCTGCAATTAGGCTGCCAACAAATGCACTGACTTGCACCAATTTTCATGGAAATTTTTGTAATCCAGACACTTGTGCAGAAGAAATAAAATGCATAGAATTCATTCACCAAAACTCCTTTACATTGAAAAAATGAATAAATATTCTGATCCCTCAATTATTAAAAATAAGCTGGAAGAAGTGACTTTTAAAAAGAAAAGTTGCAGCCACATTATCTGCTCCTGCAGACTGTGTTGGCCTTTCTTTTTCATCCAGTAGTTGATGTCTCTAACATACATATATCTCTCTAACATAAATACATCTCCTCTCCAAAGTAAGCAAGTAACTCCATTTATTGGTACTGTATTATAAAAGCACAATTGCATGAGATACAAAGAGAAGCATAAATCAAAGGAATGTACATGTGCATTACATTTGGGGCAACATAATGATAAAAATTAAACTGTCTTTTTCCAGTTTGTCTATTCGTTTAGCTAAACTCTTTAAAGAATGCTAACAGCTCTCCTTACCCACTTCCCTTTTTGTCTTTTTGGTGGCGTACCACAGATGACTTTCATCTGGCCTATAATGAAACTATTTGATGACTGCTTGTCATATAATTACTCAAATACATTTTAGGATGTAAGCACATCTGTAACTTTCACAGTCTCTCCATTTAACAGGTTGCTGTTTCTTGTTAAGGAAAGTGGGAGATGATGCAAGTGGTTCTCTTATGAATGGACTCATTTCTTCATTGTGAGACAAGGTCTTCAGGGCAGTTCATGGCTGTAAACATAGTAGATATAAACGTAGGAAAAGATAGAGAATGTAACCTTGGCATGGGATCAAATGCTCAAATCTTGGTGATAGCGAACAGATATCTGCAAACAGATATTCTCTACCCTTACAAGAATATCTAATAAATTCAGAAGGAAAAACCAATACGAGCATAAAGATCAGAGAGCTTGAAATGGGCATCTGTGATGGATTTTTAAATCCACACACTTCAAAGTCAAATTTAAGTGACAGAAACTTAACCATAATGAAATGCCCACTTCAAGTAAATACAATATAAATCTCAGTCCAGTTCCTACTGAAGTTAGTAGATGATTTTCCATTGAGTTCAGAGGGACCAGATGCAAAGCTAGCAGACTTGTCTATGTTCTCATTCCACCAAATATTTCAGGGGTGTTTTAAACAATTTTTGTAAAATTCCTGTAAGTGACTGCCTGGATATTCTTATTTCAGTTAAAACTATATTTATTTAATTTAGATTATGTCGAGGAAGTGAACTAAGCTGAACTAAAAGTTATTCCTTTAACCTAGGATTAAACACACCAGGCATTAACCTGTTTGTTTATATGTTCATGTTCACTGTTCACACTACATTGGTATAGCAATTCCAGAATATATCCCCATGCAAACAAGACTTTAGAACCATATTTATATTGCACAGAAAGATGTCAGTCTGAAATTGAAAGAGCAGTGTGTCCCCCAAAACAGTATGAAGTTGGACCAAATCAATTCAATTTTGTCAATACAGAGTGACTGAAAAACCCAAACAAACAAAAAAACCCAAATGAAACAGCAACAAAAAACCAAAAAACAAATAAAAAACATAGTGTAATGCTGTAATAAGTGTAATAACTCAACAAGAAACTGTTTTATTGCTTGAAAAGGAAAGCAACAACAATTATTAGCAAAAAATAGCGCAATGCATCATTATTTCTAACACAGAGGATTTGATGGATCGACTTTTTACACAGTCTGATAGCGATAGGACAAGGGGGAATGGCTTTAAACTAAAAGAGGGGAGATTTAGGTTACATGTTATGAAGAAGTTTTTTATTCAGAGCATAGTGAAGTAATAGAACAGTTTGCCAAGGTTAGCTGTGGATGCCCCCAGTAGGATGGGGCCCTGGGCAGCCTGATCTAACAGCTGGCAACCCTGCCCATGGCATAGGGCTTGGAACAAGATGATCTTTAAGGTTCCTTTCAACGTAAGCCATTCTGTGGTTCTATGGTTCTGATTCCTGCTGAAAAAATGAAAATGAAAGAATGAAAGTGGAAGAAACTAGGTTGAAGCCTTCTCCACTTCCTGGGAAGGAAACCTTCTTCTCACAGAAATGAGAGCAGTATAACAGAGCAATTATATTTCAAAAGCAATGCTGCTGGCCTGTAAGCAAACCTGAATACTTGACTCTATATCTAGTATTGTTAAGCATCTGCCTCACTGCAGCAGTGTCTCTGAAAGAAAAGCCACGGTGCAGAAGGAACAAAAGCTGGGAATTTATTTACAAAGCTTATTTGAGTTATAGAGATAAGTATTCAGAAAGGGCTTAAAAACTTCATCTTTGTGAAGAAATGCATAATTGTTTTGTGGCTTTTATTGCCATGATAGACAGATAGGCATACTTTATCAGGAGTGCACTTCTGGAAGCCAGGAGCAATATTCTGAAGAGCTGTCACCTGGAGTAAAGTGGAAAATCCAGATTCAAGAGCCTAAATGCTTTCAAAAATCTTTCCTCAGACTGTGTCCATTCAAATATTGTTCGGATTCCTGCTATCCCCTCCTCCCTCTTTAACAGCACAATGGGCAAGTCCACTAAAAGTAATGTTAAACCCAAATTAAAAAAATATAAAATAATAGCACTGGATTGAGGCATGCATAATTCTATTGGTATTTCTCTTCTAATGATGTGTACTTATTCTTTACACACTCTCCAATTCCAAACAGATTTGTAAGCAGGTTGTTTTGGTAGTAGTGATAAGTAAAAAAACTCCTCGACTAGAACTGATTATTTTCAGAAACATGAATAAAAAGTTCTTGAGCAGATACTCAGCTCCTTCCTCTGGAATCAGAGAAACAAATCTATCTTCCCTTGACTTCTCCTTTCTACAGAGCAAATGCAAAAAACTCACAAACTTACTGAATTACTGTAATTATTCAGCAGTCAGACAGTTTAGCTATTTAGTGGTCTGGTGATCCATTTTGCCATCAGAATCACTGGATGCCTTCGTCTTCTCCCATCCTTGCTTGTCATATAAAAAGACCTTTTGTCTACCAACTACCATTAGATATACCATGTGATGCTGATGTCTAGTTTACTGCACTCATAACCTTTCTTTCACAATAACCTTACAGTAATAACAGCTTTTGTTTACACACGAGATAAGCTGCCATAAAATGACTCTAGCAAAGTATTTATTTGTTTTATTTATCAGTGGAAATAATTGCCTGTGGAGCATTCTTAAGGACTGCAATTACAGAAGACCTGGAATTACCAGTTACTTTGGGGAGAGCATATATGTAAAATTAGTGCTGCCAAAACTTCTGATGAACGTGTAATCAACTAATACACATTCAGACTTACAATGAATGCGACAAGTTAGATGGTGATGGCCATTGTACACACTACTGTCATGTCCTTTTCCACTCTTAATTCCCCCTAATTCTTTGTCCTTCTTCTCTTTCCACTTGACCATTTTCAGCTGTCAAAGCCAGTGTGAGTTAAAGAACTTAACTTCTGTTCTTCACCTATATGCTTCTAAGAAGAAAATCGACCATCACAAGCTGATGAAAGCTATTTATTAGTTTTCAAGGTTCTGCTTTTCACGTCCATTTTCATTCTGTCTTCCTCTTTTCTTTTTGGGGAGGAGGGAATAGTCAGCGTCACCTGACTGGCTGCTTTGGCTCTTACCCTGAAAGATAACTATGCCTCTCTCTCTGACTGGCCACCACCAGAGTTAAGAATCTGTTTCCAGGAATTGAAAGGGAAACTAGCAACTGCTAGGATGAAAAGAAACAAAGTGCCTGTGTTTCATAAGAGAAATGCATCTGGCACCTGAAAGCCAGGTGTAACAATTTGGAGGCACACAAAGGAGAAGGAAAATATGCACGTACCTAAATTTTGTGTGAATCTGAGACAAAGAGCTGTGGCACAGTGCATCAACCAGCAGCATGACTCCTTTTTAGCCTCATGGTTTATAATTTTGAGTAGTAAGACTATGATTACAAAAATAGAGATAGCGAGAAATACAGAAATATCATCTATAAAAATATTTAAAACTTGAAGTGAACCAGTTTTATCAAGCAAATCCATGACCTGAAGCAACCGCTTATCAAATGTTTTCTGTCTTATTTCCACTCTCCCAATACAGGTACTCCATCCGTCATGCCACATTTCATGTAATAGACTTTGGCATTACTGCTGATTTTAATGTTGCCTTACCAACAACATTCCACATCCATTTTCACAATCATCTTTTATATCTCAGCATTGAGAATGGCAGTATGTGTTCACATAAGGCAACACTCACTAGATGCAAAGACAATAGTAACTGACTAAATAATCTTTCTTTTCTTTTTCTTTTTTAATTAAATATTGTTACAACAGCCGCATACAAACACTTCTTAGCCTGTATGTGATTCAATCTGCAAACTGATCTTCTCTCGGTAGCGGCTGTTATTAACAATATATTGTATTGCATGTATATTCATTATTTGTTTCCATCTCTAGTCAATTGGTTAACTAGCAATGGCTTTTGAGTTCTGTTTTTGTTGGTGGTTTCTTGTGCTGTTGTTTTTTTTTTCTTTTTTTTTTTTACTTTTTCTCTTCTTTTCTTTCTAATTTAATTTAATTTTGTTTTGTTTTTGTTCCTAGGTATCTGAGTGGGACTTTTCCAATTTGAGTCCAGGGCCATGATTACGTGGCAAACCTGACCTGATTTTCTCATTGAAGAGCTCTTGACTCTATTCCTCTGCTCTTTCCTTTGTTATTCTCCTGGCGTGAAAAGCAAATTCGTTACAAACAAAGCTTTCTATGATGGAATATTCTCTCTCTTTTCTGTGCCATACTGTAAGTATTATTGAACACATGTATTAGACTACATAGCCAATAATTTAAAACCACAAATGTATATATATTTAATCCTACTGAAAAATTCACGACCTATGGAGAACTGCCATTGAGTTGTCACCAGCTTCTCTCAACTTCTCCTTCATTTTACAACTTCATCTCATCATCTGGGGTACTCCAATGGGAATGATCCATTCAGAGTCTGACTTCAATTCAAAATTGATTTTCCTGTTCTAGGTCAGTTTTGTTAGTCAAGAAGTTAGGTGACCTAATTAATATCTGTTACATGAAATGTTTAAGCATGGCTCTACAGAAAACTGTAGGATATGTCACCAAAGCTTACACAAATCCTGCATACTTAAACTATCAAAGAAATCTATCTATTTACACCCACAGTGCTCCCTGCAGGTCCACTGCCATAAATATATAGAGATTAAGTTCCTTATACTCACAGCACCCAAAAGGCTGGGCAATTTGGTACTCTGAAGAATGAATAATAGTGACTTTGCAGTTTCCTTCCTTATATTCTCTGCACAACTTTTGCCTTATTCTACTAGGACAATCAAAGTTTTTATCTACATCCAGATTCTTTATCTCCAGTATATACACTGAAAGCACTCAAACACTTCCAATAATAAATCCAGAAAACGAAATAGAAAATATTAGCATTCTATTGATTAGAAGACCTGCTGGACCACTTCTGCTTTTCAGTGTATTTCAAATTACTTCTGGTAGCAGTTCACAAAAATGAATGCATGCAGGAGACTAAACCTAGAGACTAAACTACCTGGATTGTGATCTCCAGGCAGCACAATACTACTGTTCAGTGCATTGTTCCCTTGTTTAGGCTGGAAAATGAGAGTCTTTGATGCTTTGCATTCCCTATAAGAAAACAAGGGAAGAGAGCAAGGCAAGTTCATGCTAGTTTTACCTGCAAGCTAACCTGATGACTCATTGTTAATTTCATACCCCTTCCTAAAACATTGCATAAATCTAATGCTCATGGTCCAGTCTTTATTACATCAAGTTTTTAAACTTCTCTTTCCTGCCTCTGAAAGACCGATGTCATTTTACATGAATTGCATTCAAAGCAGCATTACTAACTGTCCCCTCCTCATACTGAGAGATTACTTGAGAAGAAAATCTTCTAAAGGAACACACATTGACACAGCGTAGCACCACATCATTATTCAGGAACAACTCTTTTTTGCATCTTGAACGAAGTTCAATTCATCTTTAATCTTAATCAATCTTTCAAGGTTCACGTATACACATAGTTGGGAAGACATCATTGACAATATAACCTTGATCTCAATTATGCAATTAGAATTGATTAAGAGGTAAGTGACCTTTATTGGATACTTTGTTGCAAGTGTATTTTCTTTACCAAAGTTTTCATCAATGATTTTACTAAATGCTTCCTCTCCTTGAAGATGTCTTACACAACACGCATCACTACAGCCTAACATTAAAGGTTTCACATACAATTGTTAAACTTTTCTAACTTTTTACAACTTTTATATTTCAAACTACTTGATAGGAATAGTTAGAAAAGTTTAGAAGAGAGGACAAGAAAGAGGGAAACAAAGAGAAAGAAGAAAGAGGAGACAGAAGGCAGGAGATTACTTCTATTCAGGAAACCAAGACTCCTGAATGCAACATAGAAGCAGCCAGGGAAAATCCCTTCAAAATGCTTTTATTCTGATATGTTATTTGAAGTAATCAACAAAGTATTGCAAAACACACTGAAGAATATTTAGGCAGAATATACTACAAAGAAACAAATTTCCTGATCACTGATAAGGCACACGATGGTGTGCTCTGGAGTAAATGATACTTTTTCCTTGCTCCTTCTTTCAGCACACAAGCCAACAGATTTGCTGAGGAACTGAAAGTGTTCCACTGTTTTGTTATTCTTCCCCTTTGTATATTCAAAGAAAAGGTGATTTTGTGCTTAATGGAATGAGTCCTTAGTCAGAGTGAAGTGCTTCCCATAAAAGCATAATCAGACTATGTAATAGGCCTTACTTTGAAGTTTGTAGTCTCATTATGTTTTATAATTTCTAAGGAAAAACTGAAATGAGTTAAAGAGAAATCAGCATGAGTAAGGACTTCTGGGATTAGACATAATATAATAATAAATTATAGTATCTTAAAATGTATACAACCTATTTCATTTTGAAGGGTGGTCTCAGGGTCAGTGCATTCATATAATCAAGAAATCTACAAGATTGAGAATATTCTGTCAGCATGTTACTTCATTTGGAAATGCCAGGTCACTCTAAGGAGTTTTCATGCACTAGATAAAATTTCTAGTTAGAAAGAACAACCCCCTACAGCAGACAATGGCTTAGTCATTAGGGTGCTCATCTGCACTGTAGGAGATACGGCTTACAAATGCTTCATGTTATGCCTGGTATTCTTTTCTATTCGTGTTTTACAGTTTGCATACTTAATTACATGTTCACTGGGCTGCAGAGATGGATTTTCACAGTCTGATGATTCAGACACTTATCTAGGAAGTAGGAGATCCAGGTGAAAGTCCCCACGCTGTCTAACTCTTCAGAAAGATTTCAAGCTGGCTGAATACTTGATGGATTACACTGGTCAACAAGGTCTTCTGGCGTATCCTAATTTCTTCTCTCTTCCTTCAGAAAACTCAGAAAAATTCCTTTTATACAGATATTCAGACAAAAACCTGAAGATTATTCTGAACAAACCCTCCTCCACAGACTAAGTACTACATCAGCACTGCGTAGCACCAGCACCTTATCATATCACAGAATCATAGAACGGCCTGGGTTGAAAAGGACCTTAAAGATTATCTAGTTTCAGCCCCCCTGCCATGAGCAGGGTTGCCAACCACTAGAAAACCACCTTGGAAAAGCAAAGCCACACTCAGTCTTGCTTTCACGGATCTAATTCAACACAGAACACAAATGACTACATTAAGGACTGCCAAATCTTCAGCAGATCATGCCACTGGTCTACAGAATTTCCACAGCTCTACAAATCCAATTGGAATAACAGGGACACAAGTTTTTCTTTCTCCTTCTGTATAGATGATACAATGTTCCCTTATTCTTCTTCAAGTATGAGGCCACAAATTCCGTATTGACTTTGCCTTTCCCCACCCTCAAAAAAGAAAAAGAGACATCTTTGGGGTCCTTTGTTCATGGCTTTAAACACCATTCTGAGGCATCTTTAAGTTCACGATGATCAGAAACTGTTTCAGGGCTGACTTCTAATGTGGGGGAAGTACTATTCCTATTTTTTTTTTTAAGTATTTTTTATTTTATTGAAGGTTTGTCCTAGATCACAGAAGTCATGCCCAAGGCTTTGGCTTCTACGATCTAGGACAAACCTTTGATAAACTGAGAAGACTGACACGGGATATGACACAACTGACCAGGAGGGGCAAGAATATATGAGGCAGCAAGTTAGCTGGGCTCATCCTTAGGGCTTTAAACTAGACTTGATGGGGGAAGAGGATATACTGCTGAGAAAAAGAGAAGAGTCAGGGAAGACTGCCACTTTAGGAATTAGCAGGGGAAAACCTCAGATTGGTCCCAGAGGTTTTTGAGAGGGCTTCTCCAAGAAGGTAATGCAGCTGAAAGCACACCTGAAGTGCCTCTATACCAATGGAAACCATGGTGCAATTGGAAAACTATGCTCTTACTGCTGTCACAGAAACATGGTGGGATGACTCTCATAACTGGAATACCATGATTAAGAGCTATAAGCTTTTTAGGAGGGATAGGCAAGGTAGGAGGGGTAGGAGCAATTGTTCGTCAAGGGATCCCAGAGGAACTCACTGATGTGGTTGCCAAGCTGCTCTCCATCATATTTGAAAAACTGAATCTGTCAGGCAAAGTCCCCAGTGACTGGAAAAAAGGACTGCTGAGTGGTGCAGTTGGCACAACAGAAGGGAGAGACACCATCCAGAAGGACCTGGACAGGCTCGAAGGCCAAGTGCAACGTGTTGCACTAGGGTCGAGGCAATACTAGATATGAGTACAGACTAGGAGAAGAACTCATTGAGAATAGTCTTGTACAGAAGGACTTAGATAGAGGACCTCTGAAAGAAGAAAAGCTAGACATGAACCAGCAGTGTGCTCTTGAAGACCCAAAGGCCAACAGTATCCTAGGCTGCATCAAAAGAGGAATGGCCTGCAGGGAGAGGGAGGTGATTGTCCCCCTTTACAGTGCCCTTGTCAGACCCCGTCTAGAGTATTGTGTCCAAGCCTGAGGTCCCCAGGATTGGAAGAATGTGGAGAGGGTTCTGAGGAGGGCCACAGAGATGCTCAAAGGGCTGGAGCACCTCTACTAATGAAGAAAGATCAAGGGAGTTGGGCATGTTCAGCCTGAAGAAGTGAAGGCTCTGGGGAGATTTCGCTGCAGCCTTCCAGTACTTGAAGGGAGCTTACAGTCAGGTGAGGAACCGACTTTTAGTACAGTCTGATAGTGACAGGACAAGGGGGAATAACTTTAAACTAAAGGAAGGGAGATTTAGGTTAGATGCCAGGAAGAATTTTTTCACTCAGTGGTTGACACACTGGAACAGGTTGCCCAGAGAGTTTGAGGATGCCCCATCTCTGGAGGCATTCAAGGCCAGGTGGATGGGATTGTGAGCAGACTGATCTGGAGGTTGGCAACTCTGCTCATGGCATGGGGGTTGGAACTAGATGATTTTTAAGGTCCCCTTCAAAATAAGTTATTCTGTGATCCTATGTTATGATAATTGGTTTATGTTTCCAAGCTAATCTTTTAAACAAAGAAAGGAAACAATATACATGAATTTAGACACTGATAATACAAGTAGACACTTGTGTTGCCTTCTGTGAAAGAAAGCTTGGAATATGTATTTCTATAAAATGCTACAGTGCTTATGTACAAGACCTCCACAGATAAGGTATTCTGCAGGCATTTAAGTAAACAAAGAACTTTATTTTTATTAGTAGTCATGTTCGTGTCTGGGCACAGATACAGAATTGATCTATCCTAGGAAGGAAAAATAACCACCACTTCTGTGCAGAGCAGGATTTTTTACATGCACATCTCTCTTGCAGCTTAGTTTGGCAGGAATATGCAATGGAAAGAGACATTCACATCACCAGAAGAGCCCTGCATAATTTAGCAACAAGAAGAATTTCCACTCATTTCTGAGTGAAGTGCCAAAGCCAGGGAATGCTGGTTAGGGGAGTACAAGCAACTTCAATCAATATAATTCACCTGAGGCACATGAATTTTAATGGATGGTAAGTTACATAAACAGCGCTTTTTCTAAAACATCCAGCTCTCAATAACTTCTTTAAATCAGAGGGGATGTCTCAAGAACACAATAAACAGATTGATATACATATACAGATCTTTTGTCATGCTTACCAGTCAGATTTGCTTCAGTGGGAGAACAACTTCAGAAACTCTCATTTTACCATTTACAAGAAAAAGATGGTAGTATGCCACATTCAAAAAGGGTTCCCTTTCTAGAAGCATCCTCGATACTAAAAAAATAGAGTTCACCTTTAATATGCAGCAAGAAAACTTAGGATTAAAACTTGCAACTGGATGAGATTCTGCTGGAAAAGGTAATTTTATATTTTTAAATTTTTTTAATGAATTGATCACTCAATTCTAGTAGAATGTTTCAGTATTTATACAGGTAAAATTTTGCACTTCCAAAGAATTGCATTGAAAACAGAAACAGGAGTGACATATGAAAAATGTACTATCTATTTAAACCTACCAACTTAAAGAACAACTAACTAAACTATTTTCCATTAAGTCAGGCAAATTGAGCAAGTAACAATTGAACTTAAATCATTTCCTTATGCCTAAGACACTGTTCTCTTATGTGGTTTTAAGAACTTCAGATGACAGAAAGTTAACCTTAACTGTTCCTTGTTTAGCTTGCACCATTTAAATAAATAACACATCTGTTTTCATAGATACAACATATTTATACGTTCCTCTCCACCCCCACACTGGGAGGAAGAAGGGCATTTGTCTGCTTATTTTGGTCTCTGTACATGGGAAATGTTATTCATCATTGAACATGGATACAATTAAGTAACCATATTGAGAGCTGCTGTTCTGTTTCTTAAAGCCCTACATTAACTTGAGTTGACTTTGTCCTTATCAGGGTAGAATGGTTCCTTCAACCAAGCTGGCAAAGTTTGACTGGAATGTTGTGCCTGTAATACACACACTAATGACAGACAGATGCAGACAAATGAGAAAACTCAGAAGATGAAAAGAAGGACTTTAGAAAACAGTACTTCCAGCTGGAGTGGACTGGGCATCTCCATGCTAGCAAGAAAAAGATGAGGAGATATTATCATGATCACAAATGCATTTGAAAATGGTTATTAATGACAGCAATGTGAAGATGGTTATTAATGGCAGTTTGATTGACACCAATTTGTGTGGTGTATTAGATATGGCTGAGGGACAGGATGCCATCCAGAGAGACCTAGACAATCTTGAGCAGTGGGCCCAGGTAAACCTCATGAGTTTCAACAAATCCAACAGCAAGGTCTTACACCTGGGTCATGGCAAACACTGCTGTTTGCCAATGTCATGTAGTCCAACTCTCTTCCAATGAACAGGGACATCTGCAGCTAGACCAGGTTGCTCAGAGCTCTTGCCAGGCTCTGAGCAACCTGGTCTAGCTGCAGATGTCCCTGTTCATTGAGGCTCTGAGCAACCTGGTCTAGCTGCACATGTCCCTGTTCATTGGAAGAGAGTTGGACTACATGACATTTAAGGGTCACTTCCAACACAAATGACTTTATGATTCTATGATTAAGACAGTGAATGTCCAGTTTTGCAATGTCCACGTGGTAGAACATGTGGGAGCTTTATTCCACAGGGTTAATGGCATTACTTTACTGATCATAGAATCATAGAATCGCTAAGGTTGGAAAAGACTATAGAACTAGCAGTGGACACAAAGCTTTCTGAAAAAAATCAATTTAAGAAAGAAAAATAGGCAAAAATGATAAATCATGAAGTTGAAATAAGCTGGATTCTGAGTTACTGAATGAGAAAAATGGTTTTTTAAGCATATGATCACTTAGTACTGAGGAAAGATAAAAGAGGAGAGGGTAAGGCCAACAGAACAACAGTTGGTGCCACAGAGGAAAGAACACCAAGAGAAATGTAAAGAAAAATGTGGAGGACAGAGGCTCTCTCACCAGGGAACTTCATCTGTAGCATTCAGAACATGTACAGAACAATGTGACAGAAGACGAGGACCTGTTTGTGCACTCACTGACTCTGATTTATCTTTCATTGTGCCAAGATCTCTTAATAGTTCCATGCAACTCTAAAATCCCCCAGTTTTGTAATTCTTGCTTATTTAGGTACCTAAAATAGCTCTGTAATGTTTTGTGGCCTGGAGTCATAGATATTTAGCCTTAACTTTAATTCTTTTAATACAGACTTTGCCAAGAATATATGCCAGCATGTTACAAAACTGTTAAACAAATGACTTAAGTTGAAGTTACTTCTTCAGTCACAGTGCTCGGCTTGAGGTAATCACAAGGTGCTCTGGCTGTCATGGCTACAGACTCTTAAGGAAAGAGCATGGGAGCAACTGTTCCCATTCTTGGAGAGGACCCAGAAGGTGGTACTAAGCAAAAGCTTTTCCATCTAGAAAACTCATGGGCTGGGTAACAGAGTGCTCCAATCCTGTTTGTGTTTATGAGTCACTATGATGCTGGGGCCAAATACTGGTGTTAAATCCCCTAGTCCTTCCCATTCAGTTTCAGTGGGATATTGCCCTTCTGCCTTTCTGTTCCAAAACCAGTGCAGTTTGGGCAGATTTGCTGGGTGATTTTAAGTAGCTGTTGTTCATCACTGTGGATTCATTGTATTTCTGTGGCAGGTGAAAAGAACTGTATACTTCAATCTAACTGTATATACAAGTGATATACTACAGCTTTTTAAGAGCACTGACAATAGGTTTTTAAAGTATTCTAATAATCTTAGAAGAGAGCAAAGGTATCGTAACAGTTATTATTAATATTGCATGTTTTATACCATCCTTGCCACAAGTTTGAAAAATGGATAGTAATACTGTGCAAAGTCATCCAGACACTTGTTTTTGAAAAGGCATTCACAGAGTCCTACTCTACTGATATAATTCCAGTGTCAGTGATTTGTGGTCATTTTACAAATTTCTACTTAAAGAAGAAAATGAAGCTTTACTTTTTTATAAAATAATCCATTTCTAAGTCCGCTAAGTTATGAAAAACCTGATAGAAAAGACTAATTGCTTTCTGGATTATAACTTTTCACAAGTAAGCAATTTATGTCATACATACTGTAAACCTGCTAGATATTAGAAGAAATCACAGAACTAAAAATTGCATTGAAGAATACCTGGCATAGAACAGAATATTGTATGAAACATACACATAATGGATTAACTCCATTTAAGAGCAAACACAGTCCTAAAATTGCTGGTATTTTACCTGTTTTTATATCCTACACTTTCTCTATGGATCAGCACCAAAAAGAATCATTTTTCCAGGAGTACAAATTGCATATTTTTGTTAGCTTCTTTTCTATGCTCAATTGGTATCTTAAAATGAGAGTGAGAGCCTCCAGAAGTAAACTGGTAAATTTTTAGTAACACAGCTATACTGGAAGAAAGGATTCCTTTAAACAATGAAAAAAAAAATAGTGTATTAAAATCTAGAATGAATAAGACAGTTGAGATATAAGAAGTGTTAATATGCAGAGAATAAATTCTGGAGCCCAGAATCATCCCATAATAAGGCATGTGAATTATAAGCATGCTTCTCAGTAATTACCTGTTGTCAAGACACACAGACTTCTAATATCTGAATAACCTCCTGGTAATGACTAGCCCTCTTGATGATACAAGCAAGTTCTAATTCAAGTGCCTCAAGGTAGGTGGGATTTTTCCTTCTACGTGGCCCTTTAACTCAATTTCATCATCATCAACTTCACAGATTTAAACAACATTTCAACTACGCTAGGATGTGAAAACATGCTAACTGACATGCCCCCATATACACCACAGAACAATTCCTTGCCTTCCCCAGATACACTTCCAATATGTTCCCTGTGCCTGTACACACAGAAAGCAAGGATGAGAAGAAAGAGTGAAAAATAGCTCTAACAAATCTTTTCTATATTCTAAGGAAGCTGTTGGCTTAAGGAACTTCTGACTTAAACAGATTTTCACAGGTTGCCATACTTAGATGAAAACAGTGCATTATCAACTCAGGTCATCCAGCTGAGTCACTGTCCATCATTAAACATTGCTTCTATAGAAATAATGCATCAGGAAGACAAGACACTGTGAAGTGCCACACAAGTTTTCCTGGCATTGGAACAGCCTTTCAATATTACCCACAAGTGATAAAATAGTAGATATTCTTACAGGTTATTTCAAACCACTTATGATAAAACCTTGACATATCATGTCTTTTCCCACCAGAACTATGCCTTCTGGAGTGAAGTTACACTCATCCATGGGAAAATCCCTACCTCATAAAATGAGTATTCTTGTTCTTGATAGTCTTTTTGCCCAATGTTTGACACAAGAAGTGGTACCTTTTTGTCTTTGTGAAACTAAACTTCAACAGAGCCTAACCAAATCAAAACCAACAAAAATCTGTTTAATATTTTTACAGATACTTTCTAAAGATACTTCTAAACTAAGAATGCAAGTGATCTTTCACGTTTTAGTTAAAACAACCTCTTACATGTCACAGACAGTGAGAGCACTGGGCAGGTGAAATTTCAAGCAGGTGAAACAGCTTCTTAAAAAGGCACATTTCAGAACACAAATAAACAGTCTCTTTTAACACTGAAAACCTACAGAATCATTCTCTACAGCTACTAAAAATAGAATTTGCTTTTAAATTGCCTTTAGGAAAAAGTGGTAGGTATCAATCTCAGCATCTTGCCCTCAGTGCTACTTTAAAGTAGGCAATTTACTGCATTGTTTGCCAGGAATCTTTCTCACTATTATTTGATTGTTTTTTTGTTTTTTTTTCAGAGATGACAGTTTGCCATTTTTGCACTTTTTCATTTAAACATTATTGATCTTATATACTAACATTAATTGGTCAAATCAAGTGGACTGCAAATTATCTCCCTGCATACAAGTACAACAAGATCCTCATGGCTTGGTAGGAGGCTAGGATAAAGGTCTTCAAAGCACTGATGTCTTGAAACAATTAATGCAGCTCACAATTTTATTGTGCATGCTTTAGGAAAGTACAGAACATAGAACAATTTTGTAGTGTCCCACCTCGTACTCATCTTTGAAACCTCGAGGAATACCTGAGAAAGCTGAGCAGATTTTGCAGTGTTACGTCTAAAGCATGGAAGGGCTTACAGAATACTGCATTAAGTCACCTCCCAGATTTTGGCAAGATATCTGGTTCATCTTTAGGAGTCATGTCCACAGACTTGAGCCACTTAAGCAATATAAATATAAGGCTTTTGCCTTCATTCTGGCAGCCCACAGCCCATGTCCACCTTTTCAAGTCCAGCTAAGGTTTAAAGAGTAACAGAATGCTGAACCCTACCTTAACCCCTCCTTTCAGCATCTTTTTAGGTTGACATTTCATTGAAACACATACTTACCAGATATTGTTTCACTAATAGCCTCTAACTGTAGTTACACTCTATTTTCCAGTATACATCTTTGAATTTGCTTTGCACCACACTGAAATGATCATTTCTGTGGGTGAACAAAGAAAGTAAACAGAAAAGAGATGCCTGCCAGTGTGCTTATCCCCATGTCTTCCTTCCTGGCCATGCTCTCTGAGGCAACTGAAATACATCTGATTCTAAGTATAAATGTTTTTCTAGAACAGCAAGTTCCAGGTAATAAATCATTATCTGAGTAGTGAAGAACATAAGACAATATGATGAGAGACCACTTCTTGTCCTTCATATGTACTAGTTGTCTCAAAGCAAGATCAATTACTGTATCTTGAAATAGCTATGATCTTAAGGTAAGGCTTGAAAAGGGTGCAATGGCACTGGTGCATTCTTGGCAATTCTCTCCTCAAGTAACATCCTATCTCTCAACTCTGCAAAGACAGTACCTCAAACTGTATTGCACAGTTATAGATCACTTATAGTATTTAAGTCTTCCACATAACACAAGTGAATAGGTATGAAAAATTGCCTTCAACTGACTAGATTATTAAGCAGCAGGTGTGCTGTTTATATTGTGGTGTTCTGTGTCAAAAATTGCATAAACCTGTTGACTGACATCAATACTGACATTCAGTCACTGAAAAGAGTTTTTAGAAAAGAGACTTGCCATTCATCATCTTGTCAGTTACTAGTTACTCAAGTCACTAGCTATTGAAGTTACTAGCTATTCAAGACACTGACGAATAAGAGCTATACTCCAGCATGTCAAAATCGCTACTTCCAGTTACATTCAGAGAGATTAGATGGCTCAGGTAAAAGAGCCATAATCTACAGAAAGCAAAATAAAACACAGAGGCTACATCTATAAGCTTGACAGCCAACGTAAGTACAATCCACAAGTCCCTTGACAAAATGCAGAACACATTGCAGAACATTTCCACAGAGGTATGCCAGCGTAGCAGTGGCAATGAAGTGTATTTAGCACTGATACAGATGCCACGCAAGTCAACCAGTGGATTTAGACTGCACTCAACCAATGATTTGATTACATCATTTAAGACACGGATGAGGACACGATGTACAGTTTATCCCTTCTCTGGAGACTTAAAGTGTGAATGAGATCACTGATTACATCCAGACTAGAGCCACTGAGGCAGAATTGCAGTAAAAACATCTGCAGACTGCAAAGTTCTAGGCAAAAAATGATGTCTGAAACTGGGGCCCATAACGCCAGATCATATTTGGTAGGCACCCCTATTAGCCAGGCAAATTATACAGGCTGCTAGGTGACCACATGCATCTGCTTAAAGAACAGGGCTTTACAAAGAGTGTTTCTGTTATGTTTTGATTTCCTGTGGTTCGAAATATTTGATTTTCAAAGACTATGAATTCTTCAAGAAAGAAAGCTTTATATACAGGTATACTATTCACAGACTTTGTGCAGGAAGGATTTATTATTATTCCCATTTAAATGATGAGAAAAAGGAAGCATAGAAAAGTGAATTGTTTACCCACCACAGCAGACATTGGCAGGATCAGAACCAGGTCATCTACTTTCCTGACCAGGCCTCATTGTCCCTAGATGGAGAAGCTGAAAAGGAACAGAAATAAAATGACAGCCTTACTACAGTAGCAAATAAGTACAGTTACCTAAAAGCTTAGGAAGAGCACAGACCTGCTGCAATCAAAGCAAATTATTTTATCCCTGATTTTCATTCCATTCAAGGATGCACAACCAAACAACCACCTATGTACAATAAAAGTTTGACTTCATAAGTCAAGTAAAGCTAGACAGTCATTTCATATGACAAACTTCACAAAGCATGATTTTTGCAGTTGTATAAAAAGGCCAAACTGTAGGCATGTATTACTTCAGAACAAAGCTCCTTCTGTAGCACCTCTTAGGGGACTAATAAACAGGATAATCCTACCTAGCAATTAGGTAACAATAATGCCCAAATACTGCATGCCTTAAGTTGCACCAGGAGAGGTTCATTTTGGATATTAGAAAAAATTTATTTTCAGAAAGAGTAGTAATGCATTGGAACTGGCTGCCCAGGGAGGTGGTGGAGTCACCATCTCTGTAAGTTGTTAAGAAATGGGTGGATGTGACACTGAGGGACATCATAGTTGATGGGCATGGTAGTGATGGCTTGATGGTTGGACTAGCTGATCTTAGTGGTCTTTCCAAACTTAGTGATTCTATTCTATTCTATTTGAGAGAGAGACCTTCTATTCAGTGCAAAATATGAGTAAGATGCTATTTATAACACCTACCACCGGGAGCAGTACACCAATGGGATTATGTTACTGACAGCAGGATGATTTTTTTTCCCACTTGTATTACTAATCACATAAAGGTTATTTAACTGAGTAGCAAAATAAAAGCAATCTAAATGACACACCACACTTTTTAAGTGTGTGCATTCTTACAATGCTTAAAGCAGCAAGACCTGTAGTTCACTTAATGGACCATTTTGTCCATCAAGCAGTATGTATTACACCAGATGTCCATATTTCTGCATACAACAGCAGAGCAATTTGGACAATTGATTTAATGAAGCACAGATCAGAGAGAAATAAACATCAAAATTAATAATATGTAAAATATGTTATAAAGAAGCACACAGTGTGATGTTTTATGTTGAAAGCCAACTGTATCCTGGACTGCATCAAAAGTGTGGCCAGCAGATCGAGGGAGGTGATCCTGCCCATCTACTCTGTGCTGGTGAGACCTCATCTGGAGTACTGTGTCCAGATGTGGAGTCCTGAGTACAGGAGAGAAATGGACCTGTTGGCGTGTGTCTAGAGAGGGCCACAAAAAATGATCCATGGAATGGAACAACTCTCCTATGAACAGCTGGGGCTGTTCAGACTGGAGAAGAGGAGGCTTTGAGGAGACCTGACTGTGGCCTTTCAGCATCTAAAGGGGGGCTATAGAAAAGAAGAGGGTGGGGTCTGTAGTGGTAGAATGATGGGAAATGGTTTCAAGCTCAGAGAGATTTAGGTTAGATATAAGGAAGAAGTCATTTATAGTGAGGGTGGTGAGGCACTGGAACAGGTTGCCCTGATGCGGTTGATGCTCTGTCCCTGGAGACTTCCAAGGCAAGGTTGCATAAAGCCCTGGGCAACCTGATCTAGCTGTGGTGTCCCTGTTCATTGCAGGGGGGATGGACTAGATGGTCTTCAGAGGTTCCTTCCAACTCTAAGGATTCTGTGGTTCTATGAGTCTATGAAAAACACGATTTACTGGGATTTGCAACCAAAGGAAATCAATAAGTTGCTTTTCAGTAGTACAAAGTTCCTATTTGTTTCTAGCAATAAAACAGGAAACAATATATATATATATATTCTTTTAGAATTCTAACATAAATATTAATCCAAAATGTGTTACTGAACCACATATGAGTTTTGCCTGTCCTCGACCTCAGACACACACAAAACAACGCAGGAAATTCCATATTCCACTGAGGGAGAATAAAACAGTGCTGTCTCTTTCCTTTTTTCCCACCACTTATTGTAGTGGCAGCTGCTTGAAATTCACGCAGTTAAAATCTTAAAATCAATGTCATGGTGTTAAATTACCATTGACAAAAAATCAAAAGGTGAAATACATCTTCTATCATTCTGATTTTACGTACACTGTAATGTCTACATGCATTTACCCACAGACAACTGTGCAGAATTTCAGTTCTGCCAAGCATATCAACCAGCATCTTCTCAATGTTTCCTTAGGACGTCTACAGCTTAATCAACTGAGCACCGTGACTATACTAAAAATTAGGGTGCACATAAATCCATTCAGGAACAATGATTTGCCAATGATTCAACTTCAGGACAAGTTGCTCAAACTGTTGGTTTTTTTTAAAGGTAACATTCTCTTTCTTCAATCTCAGCTTAATCTGTCAGAGCATATGGAAAAACACTTATTTTTCTGAGAAGAATATATCTTATATTTCACCTTCTTCTGAGTCACTTCACCTCTTCTATCACAAATTGAACTCTATTGAAAAATCCAAATGGAATTATGCATGTCTAATCTATCAGTTCTGTTTTTCTTTTTACCCATTAGCCTAATTCTCTAACTATTTAAGAAATGAAAACTGGAAGGCTTTTTTAAATTCTGCAAAAATAGTTTGGAATAAATTTCTCCATAACCTGCAGCAATGGAGGGTATTCTGAAAAGCATTATTTACTTGAGTAATTTCAGAAAATATACTTCTTAACATCTGCAGAATTATAGGGGTGAGGTTTTTATTCTTTTTTGTCTTTTGTTTTGTTTTTGAAATTACTTCCTATGCACTATTATTACTGCTTACCTTAAAGTCAAATACAAAGGAAGAAGAAGATTTATTTCTCACTCTCTTTTGATAAAAATAATTAAAATTTTACTTATGCTCACTTAAGGGAAGACTATGCTTTTAAGAATGCTTTGTAGATGTAGATATGTATGTGACATGAGAAAAGTATAGTAAGAAAGTTTCTCATCCCTTTTATATTTCAGCAAGCAGTTTTTCTTAAAACTTGGTAATATTCTTACAAGTCAAATTATCAGAGACTATTATATCAAAAACCTCAATAGTAAGAGTTGATTGAGCCCTTAAAAATGACTGGGTTCGATTGAAAATAGAAACGAAAGGAAAAAAGAAAAATCACAAAAGAGTTGTAATGGCTTCTAAAAAGTACATAATTTCTTTGAAGCAGTAAATACTTTGTAAGACAACTTCATATGCAATCACATGTTATCCTCACAAAGGGTCTAGTGGAGTCAATGGTGTGCCTTCTGAGGAGAGATGCTACTCAAGTTGGATAGGTGTAAACTACTTGAACCTCTGGAGGTAGAAGAAAAGCCCCTGCAGTGTTAGTACAATTAGGGGATTTTATTTTTGATGACAATCTCTAAGCTCACATGCCACTCAGTATTTTTTTTTTAATTGTATTTGATCAAGAAACGAAAAATATTAATCAATACTCTTACATTGAAAGCCATTACTGGATAAAACATAATTCAGAATACATAGATGTTGTGCCAGAAACTGATACAACATCTTGGCTGTAGTTGCATTTTACAGCGATAGACTTTAAAATAAAACAACAGAATATAATGTAAGTTTCAGAAAATTCTTAGATAATCTGAAGGTAACTCTAAATCCTGATCTCAGAACTACAAATTATTTTCATCAAAATGTAAATGGCAATATGAGCATTATTTCAATATCTGAAAAATACCCAATTTTTAGTGATCACTTTGAAATTCCATGTTTGCTATCATATGTTCATTTCTAATCATACGTTCACTTCTTAGATATACTAAAAATCTCAATGTGTACATTCATTTGTATCTTTACACAACACATTGCTTCACTGCCTCATTTCATTTCATTGATATTTATGTCTGCATACAGAAAAAAATGAATATAGATAAAAAAAATCTCCTGGCTAATGATTTTTCAAATTTGTACTTAGCCTATTATGTCTTCCTTTATTCAGAGGCATTATAAAAACATGCACATTAAAAAACAAGAGTGCTTCAGCTCACTAACCAATGTTTCAAAAAAAACCAACAACTAAACCTCCAAATATTTCTGAGTGCCTAATAACTTCATACTGTTTCTTTCTCCTACCTGCCTTTTCTGTCACAAAATGTTCAAAATGAAGGAATGAACAAAAATCAAGCCTACTGCTTGCAATATAAAAGATGATTACTGGGAAGAACTCGAAAGAAAAGGAATTTATTCAGACTGAAGGCATTAAAAGCAATTCGAACTTTCTGGATTACATCATTGGAAGCAGTATGTAATTTGTTCCAATTGATGTCATTTGCTCACATAAAGCCATTATTTTGCAAAGCACCTTAGCATATTTATACTTTCCTTCCTCTTAACACTCAGATCAGACTCAATCGCACCTGACATGTCAAACACATGAGAAAAACAACACAAAAAAATCAGGTCTAACAAGTACATTTTTTGCCCAAACCCAACTAATACTAATAAATAAAATGCTGCTTCACATATATTTTAAAGCATCCTTTTGAACCCAAAAATGTGAAAAGAATTGTCCACATTCTGTTCATACAATGACCTTGGATAACTCAGATCTGTTCTTGTGGGATTTGCAACTCTTTTCCTGAATGGATTCAAGATGAGGTAATGCCATTCAAAAGGGGCCGAGCAGTGAAATGTTACATGTAGAACTCAACTATCCTGGCCTCAGTTCTAAACTTGTAATTATATTTAACTGGGTCAGTGGAATTTCTTAGCTTCCACTACTTGCCGCTTTGCTTCCAGAATTCAGAAGTGTCGGGTTCATATGGACAATAAACCAATAGACAATATTTCAGAGTAACACTAGGAAAAAAGCAACGAACTGCAAAAAAATACAGATATGTGCAAATGATACCCAGGTCACAGCAATTACACTTTTGCTGCTTGCCTACACGGCGGCTGGTAAGCTGCAGCACGACACTCGCTGAGCTCTGCTCACTGCACAAGGGCAGGGGCAGGCCTTCATTGTTCCACTGCATCACTAAGACAGCCACCCAACTGCAAGTGCTGTTTTTAATTACCAAGTGATATTCTGTCCTAACAGTGCCTTAAACAACAGAATCTGTCGGAAACGTTGGATAATTATTTGTTTAAAATTACTCTGAGGTCAATTAAAAACAAGCTACTTCACTGCACACTGTTAGAACCGAATGAAGTTGGGGAAAAAATATGTTCTATTTCATTTGACCTGACAAAAAGGAAATCCAGCAGTTGAAACTCTCTAGAAACATAGTGGCACGGTCAAGGGAACTGTTAAAATATCACATTTCTTTGCACACATTATGAAAAAAGTGAGCTATCTGTCCCAAGCAATTTACCCCACAAATACATCAGACAAAGCCTATAAAAACTCAAAAAGAGAACTCTCAGTAAGCAGAACTTCAGCAGGGCATAAGCTTGTGCCATGTGAGGCAGGATAGCCATAAACGACTTGAACGGATATACAGATGCAAATAGATACGCAGGTAGATAGATCTAAGTTCTCTACTCTGCTTGCTTTGCAGAAAATTCACCAGCTAAGTATTTGAAGGTTATGCAATGCAGCCTTGGAGTTTTAAAACAATCCCCAAGACTTCAATTTATATTTGGCAAAGTTGTGGTGCTGTGTTTTTATTTGTTTGTTTGTTTGTTTGTTTTTGTTTAAAATTATTATTATTTTAAATGCATGCATCATGTCTTAAAAACAAATAAATAAATAATGGCAAGTTGGAAAAAGAAAAAAAAAGACAGATTAAAAAAGAGTAATAGAAGTAGTAACATCTCTCCCTTACCTTTCTCATCTCTGGTGGGCCATGGTTAATATTTGTCTACTTAAAAAATCCTTGTTTAAGAAGTAACTTTGAACTGGCGTGCCTGGCAATACTGTAAATCAGAAATATAGCTTGAATAACTGCATATACACACCATTAAAAGGCACATACCCATGGTTTCAATCCTGCACTTTCTTCAATTAAAAAAAAAAACAACAACAAAAAAACATAGAAAACTATAAAGCTTGCAGAAGAATGGCAGTACTGCATATTCTCTCTAAAGTGCAGACGGTACTGAAGCAGATTTTAAGATAAAGATGAAAATTAAACCTCATCCACTCCTCCTTGTTTCTCTTCTGGGAATACACACACACACCCACGCGCAGCACCAAAGAAAAAGCAGCACCAAACACATTCACAGTGTATAAGTTATTTGCAGCTTCTCACACTGGGCGATCTAAGTAAGAAGAGTGAGAGAGAAACACTAAGTAAGAAACGTTAGAGAGAAACAACTTGGAGGCTTTCTTTCTTTTCTGAACCGGGCATAAGTTGACAGCCCCAGTTACAACCAATACTTCTCCAGTTTCTGCTGCTGCAATGCATTTGTTCAGCAGAACATCAGAATCATTCTTCACAGAATACGACTAGTGTGATATGTTAGAAGTTTTATAGGCAAACACCACTGTAAATATATTTAAAATAAGTTTCGTTTTAAAACTTCTGTCAGAAATCAGAAGTGAGTGGTTAGAGCCCTTTCCACTCCAAGGTTACACATCAAAAGTCAGCATGCCTCGGACATTCCCCCTTTCCAATTAAACTTGAACTTACCTTGCATAGTCAAAAACAGCTAGTGAAACTAAGCTGCTAGAAATCTCAGTTCTTTTGTCCGCTATCTCATCCCTATGTGCTTATTTTTCCATTCTGCTGCCATCTGCTGGCAGCGCCCTTTTTCTACACGGCAGCAGGCAGTTTGATATTCTCCTGCCGTACTTGACACTGTCACGGTACGAACCTTACTTCCCACGTTTCTTGGCCAAACGACCAACTGCTGTTAAACTCCCAACTCTGACATTGTCAGCATTAACCGACTGTATTGAAGGACGGGCAAGACTTTCTCGGCTCTCAGAAAGTATGCTCATAAAGTGCTGTTTATGAAATATCCAATACTCGTAGTTAAAAAAATCCCTTTTTTTTTTTTCACATCAATGCTGTAAACATATTTTTAAGCACTGGTAGAACTCTCTGAAACTCCTACTTGCTCCCGTCAAGTGCAATATTCTATCTTGAAGTTTATATGCAACCACTTCCTCGTGAGGTTTTGTGCATTTTCAGATAAAATTCACACGAGCAGCAAAATGTTATCCTGAGACCTAAAAGACCTAAAATAAAATTCAACGTAATTCCAGAAAAATAAGCTTAATAACTTGTGCAGCATGCAGTACTTTTAAGCTAACTAGTTTTTAATTAAAATTCCACTTTAAGAAAGTAATAATAAAGCGTGTTATAATCTACTAAATTATAAACGTCGTGTTTATGCCACAGATAGTGCCTGAGCAATGAAAAAAAAGAAAAATGCTTTTATGTAGGCAAAGCACTTTGGAACAATACTTGTATAACACAGCACTTTCTAATGAGAAAAATTAAGCATTATTACACTGAAGAGTTATGAGGATGAGCCCCTGGACGACAGTTGTACTTAGCTCAGTAGTGATAGGAGGCAGCACTGTTGGTTTTCTAGAAGTTACAGGGACAACCATACACAGACACACACACACAAAAAAAAACCCTTCATGCTTAATGAAGGCAGCTTTTGTCTCTTCTCCTGTGGAGAAACATTTTCAATCTTACTATAGAAAGCAAGGCACCCTTTTCAATAGCCAGTAGCTAGAAGTTCAGTATATGCAGTGCCGTCCCAAGGACGATACTGACAGATCTCCAAGGAGCCTGTGTGTCTTTACTGAGCTGTCATTCTATCATTTTCAGGTACCATTCTGTGGCAACAAGATGCAAACTTTGCAAAGTTCTTCTCAAACTACAAATGCGCAGAACTGAACAGCAACACTGTGTGCTTGAGAATTTTCTATCACCTTCAAGGCACCTGACAAGCTCTTTCTTCATCACACTAGTTTGGCTAAGAGAAATTTAGTTCTCTCATACTCTGTACGGACCTCAGTGAGGCATCACTTAGATCTTTGGCTGTAATTCTCCCCAGCCAAAATCCACAAAAGCTTTTGTTACTGAATTTTTACCTTCTCATGCAAGAGAACTGAAGGATCCCCAGTAGAACAGAGCGTAACACAAACAGAGCACTGATACAGCTTTATTCCAAACAGTGCATCCTGTGATTTCTCCCAGAGCTGCATGACCCGAGCATGACTGCACTGAGGCATTTCTGCTGCCTCAGTACTGGACACAGCGTTTCACTAAGAAGTCAGAAGGCTTCTCAGCAAAGGGCCTTCAAAAGGCAAAAGGCCTTGTGAGTCACTAGGCTGGTAGAAATCTTGCTGGTAAAGACAATCTCTGTATCTCAAGTGCTTTGACTAATCTGAAACTACAAGCTGGCAAGCTACTAGAGTCTTCTAAGTGCAATTTATTTATCAGCATCAATACACATTTCAGTACAATCCTACATTTTGTGAAAACCTGTGTGCACAAAAATATCTATGCTCACATATGTATGTTTACGTATGTGGGGCATACTGAAACACCCTCGCTTAAGACAATAGCAAAATTAATCTCATAGGAGAAAGTAGGAATGTGATGGCAAAGGACAGGCACCCTATACTGGAAAAGCAAAAGAAAAATCTGTAAAATAACGAAGTAAGAATTTTGGTGGAGCTTCGAGGCACTTCAAAAACAAGAGCTATAATTTTCAAGAGGACTTCTACAGCAGCTAGGTTTGAACAATTTGCTCCTTGAAAAGTTGATGTAGAATGTCCATTTTTGGATGTACAGGAGCTGGAGTAGAGCCAAGCAGAGGAGGTAAAGTTCAAATACAGCAGTTAAAGAGGAACTTACCTCTGAACGTGTAACAGATCCTTCATTACAACCACGTGTACGTTACCGGATTTTAGAGAAGAGAGTTTGAAGAGAGAACGCTGGCTGTTCCATCTCATTGAACATTTGTGTACTTCTGCAAACTGTCGTCCCAGTGAATTAGAACTACTGCAGTACACGCAGCCACTTTAATACCAAGGTGATCTAACTTCTGATTACTGTGAGAAAAATACCATCTTTATGGGAAACTAAACACAAGATTCCTTGACTTTAGTGATATAGATAGAATTTCTTTTATTCTCTTCCTAAAAAACTACGTTATTCCAATAGCATATTCTATGTGTTTCTGCTAAACTTTAGCTTGAAGACATTCTGAACAAACCTCTCCATAATAACTACTCTTATTTTCAAAGAGAACATTTCAAAATACTGGAATGTAGAAATAAGAAACATGCAAGAATAAACAGACACGGACATGAACACTGACATGCACGCTTTGCCACGCTTTTAGGTAGCCAGACCGGGAGGAGTTTTCTAGGTACTACCATGTAATTGACACGTATGTGTCCCACTTTACTTCAAAATCCCCTCATGTCCAGTACCGAGACAAGTAGCTTTTTAAACTGGAGCACGGTTTACACAGACCAGATGCGACCATAAAAATACAAGCCACTTGAACCTTAATAAAATACACAGTAATGAAAATGTCGTAAAACAGATACTAAAAACATAAAATCTTAACAAGCTTAATCACAATGAAACAGGGTCAAAGCCACTAAGTCCAGCCGTCATTTGCAGAAAGCCAACAAACACCAGATGTATTTTGGTTTGGGGCAGAGGGAGGACAAAATTAACTATTTTGAGAATCGCAGCAATCTAAAAATGATACGCAGACAAAATACCTACAGCTTTTAGTATTTCAATAACTTGAGAAGTTCCAGTTTTGTCATAAAATTCATTCAGTCACAACTCATAATCTGTCCTATAAAAGAGACATCTGTTACGTGTTAATAGTAGACAAACTGAGGGACAGTTGGGAATTCTCTCCCCTCAACCCCTTATTTAACAGCATTTTTGAAGAACTTTGCAAAACTCCTCTGAAACAAGCAAGTCCACTTTAATGCAGATCTAAAAATTCCTGAACGTTACTTCTAAGTCACAGATTCTTATGGTTTAGTATTTATACTCTCACATGTATATGAGGTTATTTTATGCCATAAAAAGTATGTTTGCATGAAAAATGCCTGAAAATGAAGTAACACTCACATTTAAAAACAAATGACAAATGTGACAAAGCAGGGAACAACCTTCCATATTTCTCCAGAGGTTGAGTTTGGAGGACTTGAATGATCTGCCACATCCAAACAATTCACAGTGTTTTCTTATTTTCATAGGAGTACGGCTTCCTGACTATCAAACTTTCTAAATCACTTCAGCCTTTAATTCCTTTTAGGTGGGTGATACACTCCTCAGTATCATTTGATAATGCTATGATGCTATGATTGAAGGCACCATTTCCCATGGTTTCAGAACACAGCATTTATGAACAGCTCTTCAGGACAATGTAGTACTCAGTGACGATTCTGCGAGAAGCAGAAACATATTTTTATGGTTATAGATTACAAAGGTTTAGAATTTATTCTCTGGGTTAACTTCTGTGCTTGTACAGAAAACTGGGGAAGATCTTCACATAAGCGAAGGATCAAAACCTCTAATAACATGCGGCACAAGCATTTTAAAAGCCTAAAAATGTTATAAAGCAAGCTTTAAAAAGTGCTTGCTAATTCATCTTCTGCATTTTAAGCCCACGCAAGCATATTCCTCCAGCTGAGGTGGAGAGGGCACAACGTGATAGCCACCTTAATTTCTTTTTCCTTCGTAAATACAAGTGAAGATTTGCAACTTACTAACTGCAGATTCAGGAAAAACACCAAGTAAGGCAGACATGAAAATCACAAAGAAATGGCAAGGATTTATTATTGTAGAATTGAAGTATGAGGCTGCCAAAGGAACTGAACACTTCTCTAGCAGCCAGGTTGTTCATACGGTTTTCTAAAAGCAAATAGCACTGAATCCCAAATCATCACAATAAATGATGTAGGAGATTTAGAGGGGCAGGGAGAGACAAAAATTAAGGATAAATACAGGAATCACTGTTGAGAATTGCCTAGGGAGATTGCAGGATCTCACTCAGAGGTTTTTATGAACAAGTTAGACAGACATCTTTTGGGAATGAAGGAAGTACTTTTTATCCCCTCTCTGTGCAAAGGAATGGTTGACATAACATCTGGATGTCTCTTTCAACGCTACTTTCTGTGGCTTCTATGAAGCAAGCTTTGCAACTGGAGGAAGGAAAAATGCCTTTTAACAATATTAAAGCTTTGTCATCATGTGAAGAAATGGGCTTTTAAAAGAAAAACAGGGCAGTGAAAGCTCTAAAGGTTCAAGCTGGACATTCTTTACGTGATATTACTGTTTTCTAGCTCAATGGATGTTATTTCTTGGATTACTTGTTAAATCTCCAAACATGATAACAACTGACAGGTTTAAAATTCTTGCTGCTAAGAATTCTCTAGATGTTACAACATATATATATTTTTTCTTCCTCCTTTATCTGCAAAGGAAATTCTTTAATTCTCTTTAAGGATACACGTGCAGAGACAAGCAGCTATTTAAAAATAATCTATCAACCCTGCACTGATCTGTCACCCACCAGCCATCACCCTGTAAATCTCCCAAAACAATTTTGTTACTGTCAGGTAATACTCCCTCTAAACACTGACCTTTAATCGCTGCTCTAAGTGGTTACATCTTGAACTGGGCGGATAGACACTGTCACCTGATATTTAAGATATCCATCTTAATTTTGTTTATGTGCACATGTGTATATGTATAGAAAAAAATCCTCTCTGGGGAGAAAGAATAATTATAGGAAATATGACTAACATCATAACAAAGAACAGAGGAGATCAACCCAGGTGAGGCACTTTCTCACTGAAATCAATGGAGCTGTAGTCATTTTTATCAGGGCTGACTCCGGTCTTGATTCTGACACATCCTCCTTGAAATTTTTATTTTAAGACCTATTTCCCTCTTTCCAGTGAGACCAAAGAAAGCAACTCGGACACAGACCTATAGGCAGACTGTAGCAGGCCAAATTCATTCTGCATTAATCAGAAGGGAAAAGTGGGCTCAGAGGTTTGAGGCAGGGCCACTGTCAGGCCCAAGTGACTTCTTCAGAGGCCCAGTAGCCAAAGCTGAGCCACCTGTGAAATGCTGAACGTGAAAACTAGAAAAAGGAGAAAACTTCCCTCAGTGTCAAATCCTGGGAAGAAGCTAACAGCTCAGATAAATGGCCTGCATGATTAGACAAATGTATTCAAAGGGATCACCCTGCCCTGTAGGAACTTGCTTCTGCTTGGCTGCAGCCTGCTATTTCTGCAAGGTATGGGGCTGAAATGGAGCAACAGATGTGAGCTGCTGATCTCCGTTATCCCACAGGGTACAGTCAGGCTGGTGCAGCCCATTAGAAGTCAGATCCCAGCACAGATGTGGTGACAAGCTGATGCTCAGCACTGCAGCCTACAAGGGCAATGTTGCCTTCCCCTACCAGTGCAATCACTCACCCCCTGCCTATTGACCTCCTGCAGCCATTCCCTGCCACCTCCCAGCAGTGTCAGTGCCATCCACGTGGTGTCACACAGTTTGGATACCCCCGGCCCCATTCAGGCCCTGTCCTGGCTCTGCTCCTCCCCCGCCCCGCATCATCATGGCAGCAGCTCTTCCCCATCGCTCAGAAACAACCCAACATCGGCGTGCAATTAATGCTGTTTCAGCTGAAACCAGGATACATCAACAATCCTTTTCATTTCTTTACATCTTCATGTAGGTGTTTCTCTGCACTTCCAAACAGTGTCTACAAACTGTATATCCATTTTTCTGTTTGTAGGTATCTTTTCTAGCAGGCTAACTACTGTTATAGGGTACCCCATTAGATGAATCAAATGATGTGCAACTTCTGAATCTTTCTTCAAATTCTCTGTGGAAAAAAATGGTCACTTTTAATATTTTCACCACAGTTTCTTCCTTCTCTTGATGCCATTTATTTCTGTGTTTCAGAACAATCTAAAGGCTTCTCTTCAAGTTCTGCTTAACCTACTTCCCCTTCCACCGAAGCTTTTCACTTGGGAACTACCACCTCCAGATTGCACTTCTTGCATACACTTTTCGAGTTATGTACTCGACTGTACTAACTAGTTGGTTTAAGGAAATGATTTGTCATCTCGTATTTCAAAGCCAGAGCCCGTTAGGCAGGAATCCATCCTCCTTCTCATGTTACAGGTTCACTGAAGATGTCAAATGCAAAAGGTTTATGAATCTATGAAACTTTAAGGAATCATTTTCTATCTGGCTGTATGAGAAGACAATAGCCTGTATCTTTTCTATTTAACAGTCTCTTTTGGACTTTACAAAGCTAGATGTCTTCATATTTGTTTCAACTACAGACTGCTCTGGCACACTTTTTAACATTTCCGTATTTTAAAGCAGTCTTTACAAATTCCTGAAGATAGTTTCTTATTCCCAGTTGTAACCAAGCCATTCAGGTGCAGAAGCACCTCTTAAAATGCAGACACACACATGTAACTCTGTAATAGAATATGCCCTAATTGGCTATTGTAACTTACAACACAGCTGCTATAACTAAAATAATGATCAGTTCTTCCATAAAGCCATCTAAACTTACACTGACTCCTTTTTATATATAAAAAAACCCTCTTTCTTTATATATGGACATACATAAAGAAACGAACATATTCAGATATGTAGATAAATTAAATGTAGAAAACTTAATGTAGCGTTATCAAAATAATTTCTTTCTTTGAGTAAAGGCCTCCATACTGGAGAGGAAAAGAAAATATTTCCTACAGAGAAAACAGCTGTCCAAATTCCTTTCCTAGATAGATTAATTACACTTGAATTATTCAGAGAAGTATCTTACCTTTAAAAGAATACTACTAGATTTATCATTCTAGATTTGAAACAAGCAGATTTTGGTTTAATTTCTCCTTAACTAAACCATTAACTTCATACAGATATTAAAATATTTGCAGTCTAACTATATTTTGTTTATAAAGACAATTCTGCATGAGTCACAGGAAAAAAATATATAAATCCTTCAAGAAGTTTTTAAAGATTACTCTTTCTTTCTTTTTTTTGCTTATTAACGTGCTTATGAGCAGTTCATTCAGTTTAGCTTTACATTAGTGTTCCTTTCATATAGCCTCATGAGTTCCTATGGTAAAGGTCCTGCTATTCCGCAAGGTTAGAATGCTTAAGATATTCCTCACAGCTCCCTCCATGCAAACGGTCCATGCAACGTATATAACCTTCATTTCTTGACAGTGAAAAGTAATTTGATACATAGGAAAAACACAGTTAGCAATAGTTGGAATCACAGTTTTAGTAAGAGCACAATGAAATCACAGTGAGTGTCCATGTAAAATCATGCTTAGTCAACCAACACAGTAGCTGTTTTAAGAACAATTATTAGATTCAATTTTTTTTTCGCCTCTCAACTCGTGTAAAAATGCTGGCTTACAGACAGTACGAACTACTCGTCATTTAAGAACATTCAGTGCAAAATAGACTTTTTCTTCCATACACCTTCTCTGAATCTCAGAACTTCCTTCTGCTAAATGATTTATACTTTAAACAAACAAACAAACAACAACAACAACAAAAAGTAAAGTGATCCTTTGGCTGAAGTGCACTTACTATGACAAATACCATAATGTCAGCAGGATAGGCTGGCTTAACAAGAATGAAAGAGACTGAGACCTAGGAAGGATGTTCCTGTTTTTTGGCCCCTTTCTATAGCAGTAGTTAGGTATCTCACAATCTTTGTCTTCGTGTTATAATTGCAAAGTGAGAGGTTATTATAATTTCAATCTCAAATGAAAGAGAGAATTAGGTTGTATTTTAAAAGGGAGTGGTACAGGAATCCACAAGGAAAGGCGCTGTGCTGGACCTTGTCCTCACCAATGAGGAGGGGCTTGTGAATAATGTGAAGCTCAAGGGCAGCCTTGGCTGCAGTGACCACAAATGATGGAGTTCAAGATCCTTAGGGTGTCAAAGGGGGTGCACAGCAGCTTGCTGCTCTGGACTTCAGGAGAGCAGACTTTGAACTCTTTGGGGAACTGCTTGGCAGGATGACATGGGGGAAAGCCCTGGAGGGAAGAGGGACACAAGAAAGCTGGTCAGTATTCAAGGATCATTTCCTCCAAGTCCAGAAGCAGTACATCCCAAGAAAAAAGAAGGAGGCGAGAATGCCAGGAGGCCTCCATGGATCAACAAAGAGCTCCTGAACTCACTTAAGGACAAAAAGAAAGCCTATAGGGAGTAGAAGTGGGAATGGGTTACCTGGGAGGACTACAAAGAAGCTGCCCAAACAGCCAGGGATCAGGTTAGGAATGCTAAAACCCTGATAGAATTAAATCTAGCCAGGGACATAAAGGGGAACAAGAAGACATTCTACAGGTATATCAGTGATAAAAAAAAAGGTCAGAGAAGATGTGTGCCCTCTCTAGAAGGAAGCTGAAGACCTTGTCATGAGGGATATGGAGAAAGCTGAGCTGCTCAATGACGTCTTACCTTCAGTCTTCACTGTCAAGGGCTCTAGCCACACTGCCCAAGATGCAGAAAGCAAAGGTGAGAACTGGGAGAAGGAAGATCTGCCTACTGTAAGAGAAGATCAGGTTTGTGACCATCTAAAGAACCTGAAGCTGCACAAACCCATGAAGTTTGATGGGATCCATCCATGGGTTCTGAGGGAACTGGCGGATGAAGCTGCCAAGACACTATCCATCATATTTGCAAGGTCATGGTAGTCTGGTGAAGTTCCCACTGATTGGGAAAGGGGAAACATAACACCCATTTTCAAGAAAGAAAAAAAAAAAAGATCCAAGCAACAACAGGCCAGTCAGTGTCACCTCCGTGCTTGGCAAGATCATGGAGTAGATCCTCCTCAAGGCCCTACTAAGGTACATGGAAAATAAAGACAAGGTGATTGGTAGTAACCAACATGGTTTAACCAAGGGCAAGTCATGCCTGACAAACTTGGTGGCCTTTTACGATGGAGTTGTAGCATCAGTGGGTGAAAAGCTGGAAGAGCAACTGATGTCATCTACCTGGACTTCTGCAAAGTGTTTCACGCTGTCCTGCACGATATCTTGGTCATCAAATTGGAGAAAAATGGATTTGACAGTTGGACCACACGCTGGTTAAGGAATTGGCTGGATGGTTGCACTTAGAGAGTTGTGGTCAACAGCTCAGTGTCCAAGTGGAGAGCGGTGACGAGTGGCATTCCTCAGGGATCAGTGCTGGCATCAGTGTTACTTAACATCTTTGTAGGCAACATTGATAATGGGATCAAGTGTCCCCTCAGCAAGTTTGCAGAGGACACGAAGCTGAGTGGTGCAATTGGCATGCTAGAGGGAAGGGATGCCATCCAGAGGGGCCTGGAGAGACTTGAGAGGTGAGCCCATGCCAACCTCATGAAGTTCAACAAGGCCAAGCATAAGGTCCTGAACCTGGGTCAGGGCAATCTCAAGTACAGATACAGGATGGGTGGAGAATGCCTTGGGAGCAGCCCTGAGGAGAAAGATTTGGCAGTGTGAAAGCTTCAACATGACATGGCACTGTACACTTGCAGCCCAGAAGGCCAACTGTATCTTGAGCTGCATTAAGAGACATGTGACCAGAAGGTTGACGAGGTGTTTCTGCCCCTCTACTCTGCTCCCGTGAGACCCCACTTGGAGTAATGCATCCAGTGCTGGGACCCCCAACGCAAGAATAACATGGAGCTGTTGGAGTGAGTAAAGAGGAGGACCATGAAGGTGATCAGAAGGCTGGAGCACCTACCCTATAGAGACAGGCTGAGAAAGCTGGGGCTCTTCAGCCTAGAGAAGAGAAGGCTCTGGAAGGACCTTAAAGTTGTCTTCCAGTACCTGAAGGGGCCAACAGGAAAGATGGGAAATGACTTTTTAGAAGGGCATGTAGTGACAGGACAAGGGGAAATGCCTTTAAACTGGAAGAGGGTAGATTTAGACTAGATATTAGGAAGAAATTCTTTACTGTGAGGCTGGTGAGATGCTGGAACAGGTTCCTCGGTGAGGTTGTGGATGTCCCCTCCCTGGAAGCATTCAAGGCCAGGCTGGATGGGGCTTTGAACAACCTGCTCTAGAGGGAGATGTCCCTGACTATAGCAGGAGAGTTGGAACTAGATGATCTTAAAGGTCCCTTTTAACTCAAACCATTCTATGATTCTATGATTCTACCTGGGTAACTAAAGATGCAGGTAGGCACCCACTACTATTTCAGCTATTACCCCCATTAGCAGACTGAGTTGCAAACTTTTGCTTTGGTCAACAGTGTTTGATAGCTATGCTGTATATTAAATCACCAGGAATACCATTACATCTGTCTTTCTGAGTTTTGCGTTTAGTGTTTACATGTAAGTTTAGTTAAATTGAAGAGCAGAAAGATATTTTTCCAAATCGGAAAATAAAACAGACAAAGTGAATATACACAAACAATTTGCAACAAAATGCATAACAGGCACTGGAATTATACCAAGACAGGATATAAAACACCTAATCTAGTTATGTAGTAGTTGTGTGGTACTAGACGTATTAAACATGCCCTACTTCTGTCACATTAGTTTCTCCTAAATCTAACTCTAGCCCTGAAATTCCAGTTTGTAATGTTCAACTAAATCTCTACATCTATTTTACTTTCAGCTTTAATGCTTTGTTATTTAATCATAGCATGTTCTGTCTCTGAAGTAAAATATAAATCATGAGCTGTATCAGCTTATACACAACAAATTGCACACAGCTAAGAAATTCACTGTTCGCAACTCAGGCACTATTTAGCATTAAATAGGTTAGAAATACTTGCATAAAATCTCCCAGTAGAAATACTGCATTTAGGGGTGGACAACATGGGTAGGAATCCACAGATAGCTATCTTAAATGATCCTAGAAACAGTAATACTTCAAACCCCCCAAATAAGAATGAAACATTAGAAGGGCTGACTTTTATTGTCCAGTGTCAATATGCATATCACCTCGAAAATGAAAAATGGATGGCAAAAATTTTCCATCTTCATTTCCTTCATAACTTCTATAAAATATAATTGTTTAACGTAACCAGACTATTATCACTTGGACTAAATGACTATTGTGTCTAGCTGAGCGACAGGAGTATTAGTCAACTATAATTCTAGTCTATCAGGATATATGACATGAAATAAATTGGCTTTAAGTCTGAAGTTCCCCTTGGTGCCACATTCTTGTCTGAGCTACCACCATTTTCTCACAAATAGGTCACTACCTGAAGCCACTGTACCTGAACATCTTATGTCAGTGGTGGCAAGCATGCAGAACCACACTATTCCTCCAGTGACAGATCAGTCAGTGAAATATTCTCAAGAGAATGAAATGCTAGTTTTTAGTACCAAATAAAAGCTAGTCCTGAATTTAATGCTGTGTATAACTATTCAACAATACTAATAATGAATGAATAATATTGTGCATTTAGATACAACAGCTGAACACAGACCTGTGAACAGCAAAATATAGGAAGCCGTGCTTTCCACTTTGATAAAGGAATTTGAGAACAGGTTTCAAGATTGCTGAAAAAGTCATCCATTTTTTTTTATTTGTGATACTCCATTTTCAGTCCACATAAATACATAACTTGTGAATTTTCAAATGGAATTGATAGACTTGCAATTAAAAAGTTGATCATGTCTCTTTACTAGACTTTTACAAGACCTCTCTTATTAGAAAGAAATATCCCTCACTTCACAATCATGCTTTTCGGCAGTATTTGTGAACAATTTGTGAACAGTTGTTCTCAAGGACAATATATAGGAAAAGTTTCATCAGAAATCTCTACTGAACACCTTGAGAGCTCACTAAGAATCAGAACCACAGCCATCAAACCAGACTGATGCATCAGTTTCATAGAAACAAAATCAAATATCCTACTAGTTTTATGTTTTTGTTGCTCTTTTTAAAAATATTTTAATTAAAAAAAAAAACATTAAAAATTAAAATAAGTTTTGTTACTTTATAAACATTGACTATATTATAAATGTAATGAGGGTTGTTCAGAAAGCAATGCCTCCTACGTTATTATGTTGGCCCAGGATGTCAGAGGTGGATGTTGGTGGGATGGCACTAGAGGTTGAACCTTCCCACCAACGTTCTATTACATTTTGTTGCCATGTGACGGATGGCAGCAGAGGGGCAGCCGGACAAGATGGTGTCTGACTTTGAAGTGCATATGAAGAAAAGGTGTGGAATTGAATTCTTCCATGCAGAAAAAATGGCACCTGCTGACATTCATTGACACTTATTGAATGTTTTATTGACATTTTGAACATTGAATATGGACATAGTGAACATTGAATGTGAGCACAGTGAGGTGGTGGGTGGTTCTTTTCAGCAGTGACAACAGCAACAATGGGTCATCTCTGCTGGGAGAGATATTTACAAGAGCAGCATATAGGCTCTTGTTCATCGCTGGCAAAAAATGCAGAGCTAATGGTGGTGACTATGTGGAAAAATAGTGTTTTGTAGCTGAGAATTTACTCTATCAAACAGTGTTATTGTGCTCTTTCTATCTGTTGTTGTTTCCATGGAAATAAATAGGAGGCATTAATTTTGGAGTCACCTATGTATATGCCACCCAAGATAATTCCTCTTCACTCAGTGGTGGCCCAGGAAAGCCAAAAGGTTGGACACCCATGTGTTATCTGATCAGCTTAATTGCCAAGATGCTTACTACCCCATAACATCTCTCAAGCCACATCTCAGAAACTCACTGCTGTGCATTTCTCTAAAAAAATCACAGCAGGGGCAAGATACCTCGTCCTTTCACTTACTGGCTCACTAACGCTACCTGGGAAAAATATTGTATATCACAGAGAAAAGCCTTAAGATACTACCCTGAGGAAAGAATATCAAATGTGATGAGTAGACCTATGGCTTACCCTATTCTTACTACAAGAACGGGACTTATCAAAGTAGTTACTGCACCTGAACTCTCTCTAATATGCACATGCGCATGTGTACATACACATGCACATATACAACATGCTTTTTCTTAGGGAAACAGCACTCTTGGCCTTGTCTCAAATGTCTAGATAAATACTGAGACCAGCACTACTACACAGCATCGAGCTGCTCACATGCCACCTACACTTGAGCTCAGGACAAGAAAAAAGCAGATCCATGTGACATAACTGCCAGATTTACATACCTGTATCTGACATTATTTTGTTTCTAGAAGGTATAAAATCCAGCTATGCTAATTATCTGCTTGGCACGCCCCTCCTCTCACTACTAGCAAATTAGCAGAGCTTTTCTGAACAGGCAACAGGGCTGACAAACACAGTCTGCACAAAAATGGTAACAATCTGTCTTACTGGAGCCAGTCATTCTTAAGATTGAGTGATGTTGTAGCAAACCAACAAAAAACATTTTATGTGTGGTATGCGTGGAATTATCTCAAGCACCTTCAAAGTAAGACTGCCATGACTACAGATGAACTGCTAAAGCTGAAGGAGGCAGCCCTGTAGAGACCGGACAGCCTTGCTCTGGCCTAGACTTCCCTGTTCAAGGGGATAATGCACTTGTTGACTGCAGACTTCTTGACTGCAGAACCCAAAACACCAGCAGGTAGAAAAGGGTGCCAAGAGAAGCTCAGGAAGAACTTAGGGACTTTGGAAATCCAAAAATTCTGGACAAGTACTCTCACAGAATGAAGACTCCCTGCTGCATGGATCAGTGCTGGAACCTGGACCGGAGATCTCTTTCTCTGTCCATTTCTCTCTCTTCCTTTTTCCTCTAAAGCTTGTTAAGTAATGCAAGGCTTATTTGCACTTCCTATAAAGTCACATAGTTTAGCCGCACAGCTTAGACAGATATAATTGTAAGAGTGCCAATACTTTTTAGATAATTGCATTACAGAGATTCTCATTAAAATTGATAATTCTGTTTGGACCTTGAGTGTCATTTCAACTTAGGCTGAGGGGATTTGCAAATCTGGTCACCCCTCCCTCCCTTCACAGGAAGGACATGACAGATGCACAGACAAATCTTCCTGGATTATTATTATTATTATTATTTTTTAATGGCAGAGCACTCAAATATACAGCATTTTGTTTCAGTGATCAATTAATTTTGGAACTGACAGTGCCGCCACTAAAATAAATAAATAAAAATATTTCTTTAACAGGATCAACAAGAACATGTCAGAGAGCAGTCTCTAAAGAATAAAACCAAGGCCAGACTATACCTATGTAATCTCTCACAGAGTTGCTATCTTCTTTCTGATTCATGGTTTACAATAAAACAGCCTTCACAGCGTGAGGGAAGGGATGAGGACTTTTCTGGAGTGTTAAAGAACTTTCTTCTATACTTGCTTTTCTGTTATGAAGTCTTTGTTTCTGTGTGCAGCCACCTTAACTTATTTCAAGATAGGTCAAGACACAGACTACAGATAGTAAATTACCACAGATCACTGAGGCCCTGAAATATTGCTTTTTGGGAGCTGTGTATCAAGGAAAGGCTTTTTGCTTATGGATTTGTTGAGACTTGCAAACAAATCTTAACCTCGGTAGCTATTTGACTTCTGCTAGGAATAAAGCACCCTCCAGTTGATGTCAGAATTTATCTAATTAATATAACCTAAAAAAACACCTTAGCTTCTAAAATCAGATGATGGTGGTAAAGCTATCTGCTTCAGTGTTCATAGTACATTGTCTGTTATTGAATATTATGTTCTGCTGAAGGGGTGCAGCTGGCATAAAAATGTCTGTTTGCTTTGTGGCAGGCATTGAGGTTTGGGTCAGATGAATACCTCCAGGGAAAGGTGCAGAAATTGCACCTTTTCTGAGAGTTTTATAGACTGTTCAACTGATGAAAGTCTGCAAAGTGCAGATGAAGTGGAAGAGAGTATAAAAGTTGCACTGTGAGCATAGCCTGCAGCATAAAAAGACTTGGGAACGTGCCCAAGAATTGCAGGCAGCAGACACGCATCCAGGCCTCAGACCTGAGAGACATACCAAATTTTTCCTAGAGCTTATTGCTTTTGTTTGTGTCTAAACACTACTTGGCTCAGTATACAGTTTGTAAGCTGTCCTGATGCTTCTGTGAGCATATTTGTAAAGACACACTCCTTATACAATTTTCCGGCTACACCTCCTAGAAGGAATACATCAGCTAGTCCTTGGATGCTGCTCTGGGGAATGGCAAGGGCTCAGCTGCTCTACCTGGTGCTGCAACAGGAGAAAGAACTTGCACTGGGACAGGCCTGAGGCACAGTTGCCATCTGCCTTGTATCAGTTGCTAACTTTTAGCGTACAAGACTTGCTAGTTTAGTAGAGAAAGATGGGAGCCTAGGCTTAAGACCAGCTCCAGAAGAGTTGCCCTTAATTTTATAAAAATGGGTTACAGATAATAGCAAGGAAAAATAACAGTTGGATGAAAAAGGGATGGCAATTGCACTGAAGGCTTGACCTGGACATCTGGCTACCAAACTTACACCAAGTCCATATTAGACTGCGTGTGACACTGGGAACGTGACTGATGCAGAGAAGTCAAGCATGCCCTGGGCTCAAAGACCTTCCTTGGCAGTGTTTCAAGTGTTTGCAAAGGTTTGTGGGTTAATTTCTAATGGAGTTAGAAAGAAGAATGTGAACTTGACAGAGTGACGAGAGAAGCATGATTCAGTTGCCAAAATATAGGTGTATACTGACATTTTAAAAAAAACTAGGTGTCCTGCCAGATCTCCTTTAAGTGTATTTCATCTCTGCCAGCCCTTTCCAGGTGTCTCATACCGAAGGCCATAAGAAAAACATCATCAGGTGCTTATACGTAGATACTTGAGTCTCACTCACTGTTTCAGAGACATTTCTGAGAGAAACTGATTATTATTACTATTATGTTTTGACTAAGAAAAAATGTTCATTTAAAATAATTTCAGCTAAATGTGAAAACATGTCTAATTCTACCAGTCTGGATGGTTCTACAAGGGGAGCAAGAGGGCAGGAAGAAAAAGTCAGTAATAGCATTATGATCAGAGCTCTCAATAGCTCTTACACCAAAGACTGGGAAAAGAATCATTGAAATAGAGATATAGCTTTCTAACTCTGTGACTCCAGAGCCAGATGAGAAGTTTCACAATTGAGAACAAGCTCCAAGATCTTCTCATCTCACATTCTGGCTCTCTGGTAGCTGAAATGAGCACAAAACCAAATGCACAAACTTGTGAGACTGATGCTCACATATGCCAGCTTCTGATAGACAGCAACTGAGTGAGAGCAGATAGGAATTGTTACCAGAGAGGCAGACAGCATGGCATACATAGCAGGCTTCATCCTAAGCATCCTTTTCATTGCAGCACGTGTCAGATTTGGAATTGCTCTGTGGTTATCTGGGAATACTGTGCATTAATGTGGTCATTGCAGTATTTTTTCCTACAGTTAATTCAGTCACAGTCTGACTGCAAAAGCAGGTAAGAAGGAAAAGTATAGCAAAATTCACATCATTTATTTCTTTAAGAGTTAAAAGCCAACGCCAAAAGAGGTACTTTGGGTTTCTTTTTCAACCAACCATTACAACTAGTGCTGACCTGCTTAGGCAAAGTATGCAAATATTGAAGAATGTAAGAGCAAATACTATGAAAAAGAGACATATGCTCCAAAATAGTACTTTATTTACTAACAGGAACAAATCATTAGTGAGATAATATTATTTACAGAATAGCTTGGGTTGGAAGAAACCTCAAAGATCATCTAGCTCCATCCCCCCTGCTATGGGCAGGGTTGCCAACCAGTAGCTATTCAGGCTGCTCGGGGCCTCATCCAACCTAGCCATGAATGCTTCCAGGGATGGAGCATCCACAGCTTCTCTGGGCGACCTGCTCGAGTACTTCACCACTCGTCTAAGTAAAAAAACTTCCTACTAATATCTACCTTAATCTCCCTTCTTTTAGTTTAAAACCACTCCCCCTTGTCCCATCACTAACTGCCCATGTCAAAAGTTGATCTCCCTCCTGCTTGTAAGCTTCTTTTAAGAGTTGGAAGGATACGCTGAGATCTCCCTGAAACTTTCTCTTCTCCAGGCTGAACAAGCCCAACTCCCTCAACCCTTCTTTGTAGGAGAGGTGCTCCAACACTCTGACCATCTTTGTGGCCCTCCTCTGGACCTGCTCCAACATCTCCACATCTTTTTTTTGTTGGAAGCACCAGGCCTGGACACATAACTGCAGGTCAGGCCTCACAAGGACAAACCAGAGGGGACAATCACCTCCCTCTCCCTGATGGCCACATCTTTTTTGATGCAGTGCAGATACAGTTGGCCTTCCAGGCTGCAAGTACACACTTGTCATCCACCAGAACCCCTGAAAACTCCAAAAGGCTGCTCTCAGTAAGTTCTTCTGGTCTGTACACTTATCTGGGATTGCTTCAGTGCAATACCTTGCACTTGGCCTTGTTGAACCACATTAGGTTCATGTGGGCCCACTTTTCAAGCTTGTACTCTGTCCTGATTTCAGCTGTAACAGAAGGTTGTTGTTTTTTTTTTCCTTCTCTCCATGGTGCCTGGTATGATGCTATGCCTTGGCTTTGGGAGAAAAAAACAGTGTGTATAACTCACCCATGTTTTAGTTGTTGCTGAGTAGTGACTTGCAGTGTCCTTGTACAGAGCCAAGGGCATTTCAACTTTTCATACTGCCTGGCCAGCAAGGGGCTGGGGGACCAAAAGGAGCTGGGAGGGGACAGGATCAGGACAGTTGATCTGAATTGGTCAAAGGCACATTCCGTAACATTTGACATCATGCAAAAAAACTTTAAAAACCGAGGAGTTGGCAAGGGGCCAGCTGCTGCTCAGAGACTTGCTGGGCATCCATTGGCAGGTGGTGAGCAATTGCATTTTGTATCACTTGTTTTGTAGGTATGTATTACTTTATTCTTACTACTATTATTATTCTCCTTTTCCCTTCCTTTTCTGTCTTACAAAAGACTTACTGCTTTTATCTCAATCCACAAATTCTACTGTCTTGTTTTTTTTTTTCCTGATTTTCTCAGTGGTACTGAGGAGTGAGTGAACAACTGTGTGGTGCTTAGATGCCTTCTGAGTTAAATCACAACATATCCACAAATCTGTTTTCTAATTCCCTCCTTCCACTGCTGGTGTCTTACTACAAGATAATTAGTGTTTGAAGAAGACATTTTTAATACAATACACCATGAAGCACAGATTCCCAAGAGGTTGTGTAACTAAAGTCTCACTAACGTAAAGAGAGACAAAAGAGTTGATCTGATTAACTAAGAAACCTGAAATTCCTCTTTGAAGTATAAAATGCTCACAACATGTCCATTGAGAGTAAGACACATGAAAATGGCTCTCAGCTCTTCTCTGCAATTACACCTATATAACACATGGCAACACTGCTAGGCACTATTATCATTCCCTAAATCCATATGAAAACATGGGTGGGTAGAGGTTGGAGAGAGGCTGCAGCACTGCGCAGCGGCATGTATTGTGGCTGCATCAACCTGGGCCAAGCTCTCAGAGGAATTCTACTAGGAAAAATAGACCTCTGCTGTGGATTAGCACTGTGGTCCCTCCCCATCACTTTTCCATAAGCCACCCTTCTGTCACAAGATGGGAGTGTTATCAAAAAGAGGAGCTTACAAGAGAAAGAAATAGAAAAATTATGCGTGTTGGTGTATGTAGCACTGTCCTCCAGTGCTCACTCCAGGTAGAAGGCAGAAGTATTATCAATATCAAGGCTAAAGTATCGTTAACCCAACTTTGTTATTTGAAAATGCCAACACTGTTTCATTTCTTTGTTCACTGTGAAATTTATCCTAACGGACTGGCAAGAGTCATTCAGTTCAGAGAGCCTATGTGTAGTTTCTTATTTCAGAGAGATTACAATGAAAATGAAGTACAGGAAGAAGCCAGTCAAATCTACTTTTATCAAAGTGGTAAACAGAATTTCTCTCAGTCCTCATGAACTCATTATATGAAGCGCCTCCAAACTCCACCATAATTCTCTAAGTTGTTTGAAATGCGATTCAAGGAGTCCAATTACTAACGCCTCAGATAAGAAACTTACCTTCCTCCAGACATTTGATGGAGAGCTACAATATATACTGAACAAATCACACTGGAAAAACCTTGAAGCAAATTCTCAAAAGATGCTGATGGGAGTCATTCAGACAGTGCAGCATGATGTTAAAAAAGCAGGTAAAACTGAATATAAAACATTATGAACAGATTCTATGACATTACTTTATGGCAAAGAGAAGCACTTTCAGAAAGGTGGCCACCCTATATCTGGTGGACATTACACATAGCATTTATAACATATCCTAATACTGGTGGCAAAAAAATACTCTTATCTGGAGCTTCCAAAGCACCAGGGACAGTGTTTCCTAAACTGCATGTATAACATCATACATTCACAGCAAAAATAAGCATCTTTTTTTAAAAAAAATTCTGATCATCTAGAAGATAGCATTAAAGGCTGAAGTGCTCCTTGAGAATGATGCCTATTACCCTATTTATGCTTATGTTGGGGCAAGCACGTTTGGAAGTTTTAACAGTTACAGTGCAAAATGGGTAATTCACTTGCTGGAATCAGCAACACAACCTTTGCTTTATGCTATCAGTTATTTTAATACAGAGATATATCCTTTACATTTTAGTGACAAGTGCATGCATCACATTTTACATGACTTAAATCAGAGTCTACAATTTCATTCACGTTTAGTTTTTAAATTTATGCTACAGCATAATTTAACAAATATTCTGCTAATACAAACAAACAAACAAAAAACAAAACAAACACCCTAAAAACATTTTATGATATTGATTTTATTAATTTTTAACGTATTCTAACTGAAAAGCAACTACTTCTTTTCCAGGAGTTTGTCTGGTAAGAGACCTACTTTCTGATATGTTTTGCATCAGAACTGCTATTAAGTTGGCACAGGTTGCACTTTTTTACTGATCAAGTATGTACGGCAATCTCAGCAATACATATCTTGAGAGAATGGTTACAGATCTCTATCATTTAACTAAGAGCACTCTTCTATTATATTCACTTACACCTCAAGACAGCAGTTTTGTACCTAATTGCTGAATTCTTTTATATGTGTTTACCTAGCCACTTGAGAATACAGCCCGTGGTACCTTTTTCACAGGTGGGACAGAAAGATCTCAAAGTAGGAAGGAGATTATTGTACTGGCTGAGTAAACAATCAGAAGCCTCTCTCACATTCTCCTCCAACAAAAGTTGCAGTTTCTGAACTTTGCTAATTCCCATCACTAACCCAAGAAATTGACCCTCCCCTCTCATTACAAACTCTTAGCCATCAGTGGCCATCACTGTGTAATATACATGGTTATGGGCTTTAGGCTTTCAACTGAACAGATGTCTTGGAGTTCATTAAGTGGGGAAAAAATGGGGAGCTAATTTTGACAAGATAATGAGTTAAAGGTCTCATGAACAGGGAAAGAATGTAAACAAGGAGACAGGAGCAAGACAAGGAGACAATTATGAATGTACAGAAAAGAAAGAAATAAATAAAAGCTCCTCAGGAAAGGGAACATTATAGAAGAGCGAGGACCAGGTGGTGAGGGAAGGAACATGGGAATACACCCTGGAAAATGTATCTGAAAAAGGAATAGGAGGGTGAGTTTGCAACACTCATACTTGCATGTATTTTTAATTCCTTCTATTATTATTCAGTATTTTATCACTGGCCATAACAAAATTCTCCAATGTTTTTGAGACCAATACCATTACGTACAGCAGAGTCCTTCAAACAAGCAATACGATCATTGTCATTGCCCTTATCCTTGTACTTGCAATCAGATATAATCAACAGCCTGAAAAAAAAAAAAAAAAAAAAAAAAGGCCATCAGGCCTTCCAGTCTCTTTTGAAGAAGAAAACAAAACAAAACAAAAAAGCATCAAAACCAAAAAAACTACAACCAATCACAGCTATCCTAGACAAGCAGTATCCAGCAGCAACAGCAGCAGACAGGTGATGTCTGGGTTGCTGAGTAAATCACCAGAGGTTGAGAGAAAGCAGATAATCTCCAATTTATCAGTTTACTGGTCCTTAGGTGTCAACACTCCTGGTACGTTCATTAGGTCAACAAGCAGTCCTGCAATCTATTAGCTACATCTCTTCAAGTTTATAGTGCTGAAGTGTGTAATTAATTGGAAGTTGCTGTTACATTATTTATTCTGCAGTCAGAAAAGCTAATCCATTTCTACATTGTAGCTAGTTAGCTAGCCTGGGAGTCTTCCTATACCTTGATCATTTAATGCTAAAAAAGTGAGTTATTGACATTCAGTCATCACAAAAAACTCTTACAACTCAGAAAATCTGTTCCTGAGTGTATTTTCAAAACAGCTGGCCTTAATGCAAGTGATTGCATGAATCCAAAAGAAAGCACACTAAGAGAAGGCTAACTGGAAATTTCAACAATCTTCTAATCCTCTCACAATTCTTTGTATTACCATAACTCTCCAGGAAATCCACCATCAAAATCAGCCAATTGCAAACAGATGTGTGTTGTATTTTAAACCCTTGTTGATGTCTTGGTTACTAAGTTAAAATCCCAAACAGTGTGAAAAACATGAATAAAAGGAGGTGACAATGCTCCCTGATTTACTCAAGTAAGAGGAATCATACACCATTGACTTTATTACCCATAACACCACTTATAGATCAAGATGGCACTTGTTCTACTTTTGTAAACAATTCTTCTCTTCTTTTGGATAAGAGTAACAATTTATTTTGGCATTTGAATCAGTGTATATCAGCATATGATCATGTAATCACATGATGAAACTTCACATACTAGCTAGCAATTAATACTATTAATGCAAGCCCATGTATGCAACTATGCAAAATACTATTAATACAAGACCATGAATGTAACTAGAAAATAAGTTAAGGCTTGCAGTAACATTTTGAATAAATAGAATTGTCCACACTTCAAGGTTTAATACATACCACTAAGCTACAATCAATATGAATTATATCATGAAGGAAACTATGCACTCTCAGTGTGTGAAATATGTCCAAACATTTGCTTTTATCTACTAAGCCTACATATGCAAATTTGGGAGTTCAAGTAAATCTGTATTTGCTATTGCTACTATTCCTTCAGCTGGCAAAAATGAGTAGTTATAAACCAGGGGAACAGCAAAAATATGAGAATAAAGAGGAGAACATAGGACAGAATAAATATGACAAGATATTGTTTTCAGATTATAAAATATAAATAGAAATACTTTAATAAAATGATAATCTCTATGAAAACCATGAAGTGAAAGCGTAACTGAGAACTTGAACTTAAAAACATCCAAAGAGGCATTCACCTCAGTCACCTGCATCAGTCAAAAAAATTGGACATCTGTTCAAAGAATTTCATTCTACCTCTTTCTGAAGCCAGTCATTCCATAGGCAAACTGATTCTCCCTACTGGGGGCACTGATTTTAAGATGGCATGATTCACTGCTTCCTCTGACTTCAAAGGGAGAGGCACAAAGCTTTCAGCTGGTTAAAATCATTTACGACAAAAATCTTGGGTTTTCTGTTACTGTTTCGGCCTATTTTCCCTGGAAGACTGCAGAGACACAGTGAAGAGCTACACCCGTTCTGAGATGGTTAGATTCTGAAATCTGGCTTTTCCAACCCCAGACCCTGGCTTTCTTGAAAAATCCTAAAAAATATATAGAAAAAATATATATTTTTCAATATTACTTTTAATGGAGCACTGAGAATATGAAGATCACTTCCAGTAACAGAGATGGGTAACCTTTTGTCACAGAGTTACCTAGATAGATCTCTGCCCGTGACAGGGGGGCAGTAGGCTTGCCCCTTCCCCCCCGGTCTCCCAAGAAAAAAACGGAGCAGCAGCGACAATCTAAGAAGGAGAACTTATTTTACTAACTACAATGCAAGATGACACAATATAATACAATCTAATTGGGAGTAAGGATAATAAATCAATTGAAATGAGAGAGAGTGAAAGAGCAATAGAGAGAGAGAGTGAGAGAGTTTCTGAAACCGAAAGCCCTACTTGATGAAGGCACACGGCTTGGAAGCACACCCACTCCTCTCCCAGTAGCAAGTGAAAGTGAAGAAAGACCGCGCGCAACCAGATGACGTATCTTCCGTGATGTATCTTCCTTCTCTGACTGTGAGGTCCTCTGGGCTACGTTGTTCTTCTCTTTTGTCCATGATGTTATGATGTGGAATACCAATAGCAAAGTTACAAAACCATGACACCTTTTATCAATTGATTTATGTATTTTTTACTTTAATTTTTTTTTTAATCTTCAACTAGTAAGAAAGTAGAACTAGTAAGAACAAAATAGGAGGGTTTGAAAAAGGCTCCATATGTACCCTAGGATGATCACCACATTTGTTTTGTTTGCTCGGGTGCATTTGTTTGGTTTGTTCAGGCGCATAATTTTAGAAATGGATACTCATGGAAAGATCAACTAGAGGAAGATAAGGAGTAAAAATGTAGACTTATGAGAAAGATGTTTTATTTCTTCTTTACAAAGCAAATGAACCGAATGATCAAAAAAAGACAAAACTTCTATGTTACAAAAAAAAAGTTTATATTAAGTTGTGTGAGAAATAGTTGTTAAATGAGGCCTTAAAAAAAAGTAAAATCTCATACTTCATTGCCATCCCATCAAAAGCTAAGGCATAATTAGGGAAAAAGGCAGAACAAGCCAGGAATTCTACAGTAAAATCAAAAAGAATGCAATGATCTTTTTCTATAATACAGGCACAAGCCTGAATGTTAGAACCTCCCTTCAGTTATTTCATATTTATATTTACTCAAGTTTGTACAAGACTCCTTTTTCTCTAGAAAGTCACCTTCCTCTCCTTTTAGCTTCCTACATCAGTTTTACTAAATTACTTTTCTTAAATTAAAAAAACAAAACACTAGATTCTCTCATCTTTCTAAATAATTAAATGCATTTTAGAAGACAAATTATAACGCCTTAGCAGGAATAGTTTCAGACATAACCAGGTAAACCCAGCAACGTATAGGAAAAGTCATTCAATCCAAAGTCACTGATAACCTCTGGGTAAAGTTGCAGAGGTCTTCTCAGCAGGAAGCCTGCTGGATAAAGAAAGTAATGAAAAACACCTTTATGGAAAAAAAAAAAAAAAAAAAAAAAAAAAAAGACCACCATGGAATGTTGTATATACTCTAAAAAAATGGGTACATGTTAGTTAGTGCAATGTTAGGACACGTAAACACCTTCAGTGCCATCCTATCTGTCACTTTGCTCTTGTGTGCAATTTATCATTTAGTTCATTCCGTGACAGAAAGGGCAAAAAAAAATATGGCGACCTCGTTTAGGCTTAGCCAGTTAAACACCAAGATCTGAAGAGAAGAATCAAGTCTGCATATTTCTGAAGCATACTGTCAGAAGCATTATGCCGAACACTAGCTATCATCTTGGCACTGTAGATTGCCACATATTTTTGTATACTACTTAATAAAGAATTTCTAGCCAATATGCCCATCTGTCATGTAAATGAAAATAATCCCATACAAATAAAACATGGAAAATACGCTTACAAATCTATAACAAAGTTGTTTTTCTATAACTATTAACAAGATTTTATGAATGCTTGTATATAATGTTATGCATAGAATTAAGTGTAAATATTCAATGAAGAGTTAGTTGTACAAAACCATATCTGAAGCCTATTTGAAGATTAGCACAAGTTACACAAATCTTGAAGTATTTTTAAATAATGATATGTTTAAAGTAGTTACTTGAAAACAACTCTGAAGATGAAAGTTCAAAACTTAAAACAGTCTGAGAAATATTGTAATTCAAACTTGATGTAAGAGATTAAAAATCTACTGTGAAAAAAAAAGCTATCTGTGACAATAAACCTTGCACCAAAGTTAGTGTTCACAGTCAATGAACTACAACAAAAGACAACGTTTAGGGGCTGGTCAATCTGCCCGTGACAGTGACAGAACCAGTTTGCTATAGACAGCTTGCTTCCTTCCTCTGCTACTGAACACTCTGGCAACTGTTTATTTTTAACTTGGACCTCATACTTATCACATCCAGAAAGTTAAACAATACTCTACCAACATTTAAAAATAACAGAGGACTATTTAAATTCAGCATAGAGGGTGAGTATGTAAGAAGTCTACTTTCACCGAAAGTTTTGATATTTCACTGAATTCAATCTCTAAACCAAAATGTTTTGGTTAGGAATGACAAGCTTGAGCTGTCAAAAAGCGCTCAGTTGAAACCCTGTGCAAAGCACTGTGAGAAAGCCAAGCCCAAATAAAGGCGGCTCTTTTTTCTTCCAGGGGAGAATGAACTTGTACTCAATTTACAGGTGAAAAGTACAGACTAAAGGAATACTTTCATATTTATTAAAGGTATGTATCTTGTAAAATTAAATCATATCTAAATCCAATTCTTAAATATTGACTTTAAATAATAAGAGCTTAACAGTTTATACTAAAAAGATTTTACATCTGAATGAAACCCTACATAAACACTGACACTATTATCAGTCATAAAAAATACATGGACTATAACAACTTTGTACGAACTCCTGAAATATTTACAGGCTAATGAGTTATTTTCAGTATAAAACACTAAGATGAAGCAGGCTTTAAATGATCCCTTTGGATGCTATACCATACAGAACATGACACGTGCAATTATTTTTTACTGTTCTACTATCTCTAAGAATCTCTCATCACCACTTGCAGTCATTCTGTAGCACATTGTTAATTAGGAAGTGCTAGTCTATACCTTACTTCTTTTTCATGAAAGAAAATAAATGTTATCTCCCAGGCAGGTTAACATAAATTAAAAACCTAAAGTTATTAGCTATTACAGCTGCCAAACAAAATTACTTTGTAATGGCAAAAAACATCAGATATCCATTTGATACTCCTTGACAAAGTGAAACATCTACGTATCACTGGGCAGCTAATGGCACTGTGATCCTCAAGTCTCTGGGGTATCTGAAGAGATCCATTATGATTTGCTGGTGCTTTGCAAACTGTATAAAAACTTTCGTGCAGTTGGTAGCTGAATCCTTGCTGTCATCAGATAGCTCTCTGAAACTAATCATCCCAGTTGGCATTTTCATGAAGAATCTTTGAAGATAAAGAGGCTCTGAACTGCTTGAGTGTGGGACTTATCTGTTCATCTCCTGTATTTCCTACAGGTTGGTAGCTCTACACAGGGAACCTTAAATTTTAAAAAAGAACCCCAAAACATTTTCTCAATACAGTAAACTCTTCCTTATTTCACCTGCAAGTGCTTTAAAGACAGCCTCCTGAAAGAAAAGATTCTCATTTCTCTTAGCCATGCCTTTATTTAAAAAAAAATATATACATATATATATACAGGAGAAAACCTAATCAGTACAGAGGACTGACAAAAGATGTCCATTACTAGCTAAAATCCTTTTGATAGAATATTCAAAAACGTCCTGAGAGTAAGAGAAAACTGCCTGCAGCCTTCAATACATTTAATAAGCAAAAGTCTAGACATTTCTCAAGAAAGAAACTATACAAAGAGCTCTATAGAAAGGGGGAGGAAATGCTCTTCATGCATTTTGAATTCCACCTTCTACAATTAGACATACTACACTGAAAAAGTCATTACTGGTTCAACTTGCTGCTATGGAAACTGTACTGGATAGCTATTCCCCCTTGGCAATGGAGATACTCTGATTACAACAGTTGAAGGAGAAGTAAAGTTCTACTTGCTTTCACCTGATCTAAAGAAAACTCTTACTTCAACATCCAAAGCAGCCCCAAACCATTCTTCCACAAAAATGAGCTGGGAGCAGCCTGTCTAAAGCACATTACAATTTCTTACCATCATATTACCAGTGTAAAAAGGCCAGAATAAGTCACATTTCAACTAAATTGTGAAATAGGGAAAATAGATGAAGAGAAAAGGTGAGCCTATACCACCAAAATAGCATCTAAGCTGAATAAGTACTTAAAAAGTAAATGGAACACGTTCATTGCGCTAATTATTGAGTTTAAGGGATTGTTAATTGCTTATTATTTTAAATTTATCTGTATATAAAAATGTACGTTCAACAACACAAGTCATATGTATTGTAAAAGTACTGTGACATAACCCCAGCTGGTCCTAGCCTTACCGCACATTACCATTAAAGAACCCATATTAAAAGAAACATATACTGAACTACAATCATACTTGCCTAAAAGCAGACATCAAATACTCAGTATTGCTGCTCTTCTAGGAATATACCTTGCCTACTTCTCTGTAGGGCTGGTTACCTGCATAGCTGTTTATCTTCTCCCAGTGCACTGAAGACTACTGCACATGACACAACATATGGCAAAATACTATTCTTGGTACGCACACACAAAAAGGGCTCTCAGTAATCCATCCCTGAGTAGACATGGCAGACTTAAACAAGATACACATTCACAGAGCTTTTTTATTTTAAATTTTTTTTAAAAAAATACATCCAGACTCAGGTGTTTTTGTTCATGGTACTTGAAAGAATTAAATACACATACAATGTTCTCACTTGCAATGGTCATAGAACATTTTACTTTAAAATTTAAGACCCCTAGTTGTGTGTGGGTAGAAGAAGTAAAGTTTCTTTGCAGCTAATAGAATAAATTGTTCAGACTCCAGTTCCCCATAGAGAAATATGACCTCTTTAATTGCTGTCAAGGTCAATAAGAACAGCGTAAGAACTTAAATGCTGGATGTATAATTCACATCAGGCTGGAAGAATGTTAACATGATTTTCAACTTTCTCAACCTGTTTAATGTTTATTTAAATGCTACAGTTTGGGAAAATATAGTTATTCTGAAAGAATAAAAATTATCGTGTGAGCCTGTTTGACTACATCTGCTTTCAAATATGCAGAATGTTTTGTTTGTTTGTTTTTGCAATCATTTATGACAAGCTTTAGAAGAATTGTGGATTTGAATAATTAAACTGAAGTCAAATGGCATTGGTTTCCCTTTTGAAATATCAACCACTCAATGAAAAGAAAAGCAGAAACAGAAGTGGTAACTTTTATTTCCTCACAATTTCAGGTTATATTTTTTGTGCAATTAGTTAACTGCCATTAACATTTATTGAATATAGCTGAAATATCCCAGCTCTGACACACAGTCTGCAAGTTCAGTCCCTGGGCTACATCCATTAAGAAAATGCTGCTAAAAGAAAGCACATTTGTTTAGGTTACAAAGGAATGTGTTCCCAGTAGACTCTGGTAATAAGGCTTCATTGGCAGTGAAATGATAGATACCTGCAAGGATGAATTTTGACCCAAAGGTAGGGTTTATTTACCATTCCTCTTTAACACCTCCTTAAATCTACTTGGTACAGTTCTAAGATCAAAGCGAGCTGGGATAGTAACAAAATAAAATTGATACATAGCTCATTAACTAAAGCAGAGAACACCTTTCTTTGCAATATTAAAAAAAGGGGGGAGGGGAGGGGAGGAAAGGGGAAAGGAAGCAAAAGAAAGACTGTTAGTGACAGAACAACCAGAATAATAGTTAAACTTTAATGCTAAGGAAAAGGGAAAAATGCAAAAAAAACATTTATCTTTTTTACCTTCCTACCCATAAATAAGAAAACACACAACGCTAAGACCATGCTAAACTACCATAAATGCAGTCCAACCCTGTTCAAGTAGGGACACCTAGCACAGCTTACCCAGAACTGAGTCAGCTTTTGATCATCTCAACAGACAAAGATTCCACAACCATTCTTGGCAGCCTCTTCCAGCTCCACAGTCTAAATGTGGGCTCACCCAGCAGAGTAGAGGGGGGGGAATCACCTCCCTCAACCTGCTGTTTTTAATGCACCCCAGGATACCATTGGCCTTCTTAGCCACAAGGGCATACTGCTGGCTCATGGTCAATCTGTTGTCCACCAGAACACCCAGGTCCTTCTCTGCAGAGCTCCTGTCCAACAGGTCATTCCCTAACCTGGACTGATGCATGTGGTTATTCTTCCCCAGGTGCAAGACGAGCTCTTGTTAAACAGCATCAGGTTCCTCTCCCCAGCTATCCAGTCTGTCCAGGTCTTGTTGAATGGTAGCACAGTCTTCAGGTGTGTCAGCCAGTCCTCCCAGCTTTGTATCAACTGCAAAGTTGCTGAGGGTGAACTCTATCCCTTCATCCAGATCACTGATTAAGATATTGAACAAGACTGGACCCAGCACCAACCTCTGGGTAGCACCACTAGTTTCAGGCCTCCAACCAGGGTTTTTGACAGCTCTCAAAAGAGCAAAATATTTCCTTGTGATGAAATTATAGATGAAATTTCATGCCAGGGCAAAGAAGAGAAGAAGGATTCCTTCCTCAACCTGCTGGCAGTGCTTTCCTTAACACAGCCAAGGTTGATGTTAACCTACTTTGCTGCAACAGTGTTCCTGGATCATGGCCAGCTTAGTGTTGAACAGGCCCCTAGCTCTGCAAAGCTGCTTTCCAGTTGGCCCCAGCATGTACTGGTACATGGTATCATTCCTGTCCATGTGCAAGATTCTGTATTTCTTCATGTTGAACTTATCGAGATTCTTCTCTTTGCATTTCTTCAGCATGTCCAGATCTCCCTGAATTGTGGCACAGTCATCTGACATGCAGACTCTCTTCCCAATTTAGTCATTTATGAACTTGAAGAGTTCAAATTCCATCATCTAGATCACTAATGAATATGTTAAATGGTACTAGCACCAGTACTGACCTGTGAGGTACACCACTGGTTACGTGCCACAAGCTAGACTTAATGCCACTCATTATAGTTTTACCAGCCTGGCCCTTTAGTCAATTCTCAATCCATCTATTTAGTTATCTAACCCATACTTCATCCTCTTATCTATTAGTATACTATGGGAAACAGTGTCAAAGGCCTTACTAGAGTTAAGGTAAACAGCATCCATTCTCTCCCTCCATCCATCAAACCATTCACCTCATTGTAGAAAGCTATCCAGTTGGTTAAGCATTATTTCCCCTTCATAAATCCATGCTGACTACTCACAATAACCTTGCTCTTCATGTTTCTGGAAATGGTTTCCAGGATTAGTTACTCCATCATCTTCTGAGGGACCAAGATGGGGCTGACTGGCCTGTAGTTCCCATTGGAATTACATGGGGATCTTCCTTCTTGGCTTTCTTGAAGATAGGAATGGTGTTTGCTTTATCACAGCCTTCAGAAATCTCTCAGTTTATCTTAACTTTTCGAAGATAATCAAGAATTGTCTTGCAATGACATCACCCAGACGCCACAATGCTTTTGAGTGCAATCTGTCAACGCTATCAGCTTATATGCATCCAGCTTTAGCGTTCTCCAACCTTATTCTCCTCCACCATGAATGAGTTTTCTTTGCTCCATACTTTTGCTTGGGTCTCTGGGGCTGTGGATTTCTACAGATATGCCTCTATATTAGTGCATATCTTAACATAATGACCAAAACCAATGCACTTCTAGTTCTAATCCTATTTCAGACTCACTCTGTAGAAGACTACACACAAACAGTAGTATTTTCCTTCAGTATTTCTCTACATGTGTTTTTTTTTAAGATAACAACTGACTTTGCAGTTCACGATAATAATACAATATATAGTAAAGAAATACATGTAATACTTCTGCAAGCAAAGTTTACAGAAGACAAATTCCATCAATGGAACTGTTCAAAACAAACAAACAAAACAACAGAACACAGTACAATTCTAGCTTAAAGAACAAGACAAAGCTATGTAAGGTTACAAAATTAAATTGCTTTTAAATGATCTTTAGAGTAGCTACACAAATTACTTCTGACAGTAATGAAAAGAACTATTACCCTCACACACAAATTTTTTGCAGGGTTTTCCTTATTGAGGATATTAAGGCTACAAATAGATTCAGAGTAAATTTAAGATTAAAATAGAGACATACCAAAAATTATAACTACTGTGTGGCTCACGTGAAGCCCACCAGAAAAAGCATTCTGCCAAACTGGTGCAATAAAATCTGTGCCCCTTGAATGAAGCGTGGAGTCTATCAAGATCCATCAATTAATTTTCAAACAGAATAATAAGTCCAGGAATTTTACATGGATTTATTTTTGTGCTGTCTCCCTCCCCTCCAAATCTGTTGAAGCTGTCTTACATTTGCTTGATACAGTTGTTGTGAAAAAAGCTCTGAAAGGAACATAAATTTCTCATCCAGGTGACTTCAATACTACACCATATATATGGCCGCATTTTAAGACTGCATGTGGCAGTTCTTGTTATTCACAGAGTTGACAAACAGGAAGTAAGTACATAAATAAATTCAGATTAATGGGAACAGCAGAATGAAGGACTGAGATTCTATCAATACTGTAGAATTGTTGCTTTTCACAGTGCCATCTGGCAAACATCATTTAATGTAACATTAAGGGGAAGTATAAACATAAGACAAAGACATATGTACTTCCAGATTCTGTGGTTACTGAATTAATTTCTAATGAAGGCTTGGAAAATGCCAGGTAAGATTCTGATAGACACTCTGGCAAGATTATAACAACATGCCTAACAATCATTGAGATATAAGTAATTCTGCTGTGCCAGACTTTGATTAGAGACAAACTTTGAAGCAAAGAATCTTTGTTGTATATGCAAGGCTGCAGTAAATTACATACATGCATCGTAAGTACCAGAAGTGTTCTTTCACACATGGAAAAATATTGTCTATTGAGACAAAAGGAAGTATGGATCCAAAATCTGGGTGCCAGACATGCTGTAAAACTGGATAAAAATATGGAGAGAGGAAAAAGGGAAAAAGCAACAAAACAGCACGCACGCACACACAAAACAAAGAACACAAAGCCACACAGTGACCAGCTGCAATAAGCCAACAAATACCTCAATAAGAAGCAGAGTTTTTTCCCAGCAGTAACTGGAAATACACTGTCAACTCCGGGGCATACTGCAGACAAAAATGAATGAAACCCCCAAAACGTAGCAGGCCTATTATGGAAGTGACAGGAAAATTAACTTCACAGAAATCAGCACATGGAACTGCATTGTTTCTTGGTATGCAGAAATCAAACTAATGAGTGGTTTTTGTTGTTGTTATTACGAGTGTTCCAACCCTCCCTTGCCTTCCTCCCCAAATCCCAACAGTCAGTAGAATTCTTTCTAATATCAAGAACAGAACCATCTATATGGGGTTGGGTCCATCAGACACATTAGCATAAGTAGCTGTCCCAAAAGTTCATACGTAACTATAAGATTTTTACCAAACACCCTGTTAGCATGATGTTAGAGTTAATGGAATTAGTTTTCCTCAGTGTTCTTTGCTACAACTCTGTATATTTAGATTTTGTGACTAGACTTTATGTCGATGCATTTAATTGAAAAAATGCAGAATTATACCTTTAATCACCAAATATTTTTTCCATCATAAAGTAATAACCATATTTTGCCCATTTGCTTTTATTTCATATTAACTACAAACACACAGAATCAGATACACCGGCATTTGCTTGTTTCCTTGATTTTTCCCTTGACTTCTTAAGTCTAGAAAGCCACTAAGAAAACCTACATGGTAAGTAGTATAAACAAATTGAAATTATAATTAGATACAGCAACAATTTCTCGTGACAATTTGAATTGATTTTTACAATTACTCTGGATTTATCTTCAATCAGAAAACAGCTGTTTTGTTAACAGGGGAACCTCAAGTTCACAGATGTAAATGGAAGGATCATATTGAAGAAGGGAAGACAGACATGGCCAGAACACTGTCACCAAACAGATGGTAGTGGCCTTGGAGCGAAAAGTAAGTCCTGTAGTCTGAATTAAGCAGAAAAGCCAATGACAGCAAAACAGAAGATCAAGGTAGAGTTCAGCTAACCTCCAATTCAGTATAAAGATGTATATTTACTACATATATGGCATGTTTAGAAATAATTTTTAACTCACTAGAGTATGTCTGGACATGTAATGACTTTGGAAAAAAAAAAATAATACTCCTGGCTTTTCTGTGTGGTAGTGAAATACAGCATCAATATTCTTTTCAGTTACTATTTAGACATTATAACTTATTAAGTGTTGTTTCAGCATCATTCTTTTAAAACCCCACAGGGGCAAGCGTTAACATCATTCTAAAATGAGTGCATGACAGCTATGCAAAGGCCACCAGTTCAACGGTGCCTCACTTGCCTAACCATGAATGGGTATGAATTTGACCCACCACACTAAACTGAGAGAGAACAAATAAGCTCCTTGAAAATACTTTAAATATATTGACTATTTTTTATTAAAAGTCAGAATAAGGATCACTATTCTACAAATATGTAGAGCATGTTTTTAAGTGAGGCTTACAAACTATTACAAAATAAATACACCACACATTCACACACCACTATACACACATAAAATCACAATATCCAATAGATTTTTGACTTCATCTTTACCCAGGAAAATGGAACAGTTCAGAGTGGATCCGCTCATGGTTTCATCACCTCAAACGTGTGACAAAAATAGGAATAATGAACTTCCCATTATCATTGTTTTCCTTTCATTTTGCTGCATTATGGGAATATCTACTTGCTGTAAGAAGTTAGATATTGTTCCCTCAAGCTGTGCTGAGGGATTAAGTTAACTGATAGGATGCTAAGCTCACAACAACCACTTAACAAAATGAACTTCAGCTGTTTTTTTCAATAGGTGCAAGACTGTATGTTTTACATCTATACAGTTACGACAGAAAGAATTCAGCATCATTATTAAAGTCCTGCCAAAGGACTTCCTCAGGCTCAAAGTGACTGACAGGCCCAGCCCGTGGAGCTCTGACAGTCCATATAGTGCAACTAAAAGACACTGCTTCTGTAGCCTCAGTGCCTGGGACAGACAGCAGGCTGCCCAGCACGCCCATAGCACAGGTGGCCCCAAGTTAGGAACACAACTGCAAACACAGAACTTCCCTGCTGTGAGGCAAGAATAAGAACAGACCTACCAATTATGAAAAGGGGACAAAACTGCAGTCTGAAGCAAATTTCATGTAATTTAGTAACATAATACTCCCAAAGAATCTTACTATTTCTCAGATGCATTTGAGGCAGTGAAAGTAATCTTTGTTGCACACATAGCTCAAACATACTTTAAAAAATATAATTCATTAAAAAAAAAGAGAGACCTTTGTTTGAGTGTCCATGTATGTAGGGTTGTACTCATCAGTTTGATTTCACATCAACAAACAAAGCTATTTTAACTTACATATTGGAAAGTCTTCTCAGTAAAGTAGAGTTCATGTTTCTGTGATACTACTCTAATCTCAATAAGTATTGATGGGACAATTCACTGCCTGAAGAGAGACAGCAATTTAATAGCTTTTTCTCTCTGCTCCTGCTTTCTGCTCCTCTCTGGCAGGTTTTGACAGGGAAATGTTCTCAGTGAGAAAGAAGCTCAAGAGGATCTGAACATCATTACAATTTCTCTAATTTTCCTATCTGCCTCCATTTATCACCATTATTGCTTCAGTGACGGTAAATTCAGGATGTAATATGCAATTTACCAACCCTTTCACTGAGTTTTGTTAAGTCCACTTCTTAAAAAGAGGAAGGAAAGATGAATGAATTCTGCTCTTACAACTTCTTTGGTTTTCATATAGAGTCATACACTAGTGGAGATAACAGTCCTGTGCTTTGTACGACTTATGTCTTATAGCAGGCGTCACGGACTGTCCTAGCAATGATTTCTTTACTGCAACAGCAAATGATTACATGCATTTATTTTGGCTGATATTTCTGCAGTTTTCAAATGCATCCCGTCTTTACATGCAAACTTCTTAACTGAAGACTCCATTACAGAAAGTGAATCTCTCTCCATATTCCTGGAAGAAGAAAATGGCTTTGCCTTCAAGAAATGCAGGGTATAGCCCTGACAAAGAGGTATCAAAATTCTTTACCATTATAGAGGAAAAAAAGGTTGTTAACAGAACTTTGTTGACACAAATGATTATTGAGAGGGACAGACTACAGTGTGGCTCTGAGAAAATAACACACTGAGTAGAGTTGCTGAGAAAGGAGGAAAGTCAGGCAGTGCAGGGAATGAGCAAACCGGTAACAGGGCAAAGAGCAAACAAAGGCACAAATGGGCATGCAAAGTACAGGGATAGAGACATCTCATAATGTACGTGTAGAAAAGCACTGTGCAAAATGATTTGGGAAAGTTATTCAGAAAATCACCTTAGACATTCTGTGACAAATTTTGATATTGGATGTATATAGACCTTGATGCTGCTTGCTGTCTGTCATGCAAGATTTAGAGATGATTTTCAGGGGAATGGAGGCAGTTCTCACCTGATTTTTTTTTCTTTTGGAGCAACAATAAATGACTGGCTTTCCACTTCTCTCAGCCTATGAAATCATGTATCACTTAAATAAAAACATTTTGAGCTGATCGACTTTTGACATCATTAAAATAACATACTGAGAGATGATGAAAGACAGCACTTATATCTTCACTATTGCAACTAAATAAAATGTGAAAAAAAAAGCAAACCATTTGGCTGCAACTACAAAAAACAATTTAGCCACTGGAATTCCATGCTGATTTTCTCCCTTCTTGAAAAGGAGGAGCATGAAAACCTGCTACTGACATATAAAGCACAAAAGAGCATCTCTGTTGAAATACTGCTTTATGACCTTTAATGAGCAGGGGTGCAGAAAACACCCTTACTTTTAACTGTAGAATGCAACAAATTATTGATTTCATCAGTTCTTCAAGTTCTTTTAGGACTTCCAGTTCAAAGTTAACAGTAAATGTTAACAATATTAACTTAGCAACAACCTTTTATGAAATACAATGAAGAAGACTGACTTGATGATGTAACAATAGCACGACTTCTTTGGGCTAGTACTGGTAGTTTCAAAGTGGCCACACAAACACTCTTCTGCTCCATGTTTTTCTTTAGAACAAGAAACTCGTCAGATACAGTCACATCACCAAGCACAGGACAGGATCAAAGGATGCAGGAGACAGTAAATCAGATAACGTTAGTCAATGAGCTTGAATGCAATGAAGTATTTTTGTTGGGGATATTAAGCATACCTGAAAAACATTAATATAAATAATAAGACTAATATTAAGTTGGTACTTTGGCCAATTTTATGGAAATAAAAAGAAGTATTTTTAATTAAAATGTATTATGAAATATGCAATGATTTCCAGCAGATCCCAGCACCACTGGTGCATTAAAAAACTCTAGAATTTTCTAGAACTATACATGTTTTAAACTTGAGCGCAGTCCACAGCCTACTGAGGAAAACATACACAAGCTGCATATGACAGCCTTCAGAAATATATGTAGTGTACATAATAATATAGAGTCAGTTTCTGATTTGCATGAATACTGCACACCAGGAGTTGGTACATATTACTTCCTAGTGAAATAAAATATACGCACACAAAGCCATTTCATAATAACTATCTAGTAATCTTCTCTTCCCTAAGAAATGCTACAGACCAAGTAGTGAAACACAGGCTGAAAAGCTCTAAGATGTTCATAATACATAGACAGAGAAGAGGAATACAGTTTCTTCACACTCACTTAGCTCATAAAGGTCAGTTAGGTAATCACGAGCAGGGAAAGTATCCCACAAACAGAATGCTGATTTGATATGAGATTATGGCTAGTTTTGTACAGAAACGGAAGGCAAAATACCCAAAGGGTACATTGTTGATTTAGGTCTGTCAGTCTCAGAATGACTAAAGATTTTTTCTGCTAATAAGGAAGAGTGACAGCTTTTTTTCTTTCATATTGGCTTCCTGAGTTTTGAGTTCCGCTAACTATCAGTTCCTAGTGTGCTTTTATAGAGTTTGTGATGATTAGTCACCTTGGATACGCAATTATTCTTCTCTATTCTGTGATTCCACGCCAAATTTCAATTAAAAAAATACAGCAACTTAACACAAAAGTAAAGACTTCACAATGATCCCAAACTTCAGAAAGAAACCTTTGACCAAAATGCATAACAACTGAAATATTAGTGACATTATTACATAATTTCATCTGTGTTTTCATAATCAAAACATTGATTTCGCAGATACCTTCAGGAAACTAATAAATGGTCATGAACATCAAAGAAAATTCTCACTTTTTACTTAATAAAATGTTGGCCGATTATTCATGCTATATTCACCAAGTTGTGATTAGAATTTTCTGTGGTAAGAGTCACACTGAATCCTCTGCTAAGTTTTCTCTATAGGGGAATATATATAATAATTTATTATGTATAATCTCTGTATATGGTGAAACATGTCTGTTTATAACAAGCAATATAAAAAGGATTAAGTAGGATTTGTGATAAGGATTTGTGCATGATTTGTTCCAGTTTAGCACTTTTTAGACACTATGACATCATAGTTAATTCCAAACCTCTTGATATAGTTAACCTGATTTATAAGAGTATCATATTCCCACTGGGTTACATGAGAAACAGAATACTAAATATCACAGCTGACACCCCTCCCAAAGGCACCATCAAATATTTCATTGAAGATCTTAAGCTGTAATAACCCCAAAGCCCAGCCATTAACAAACCTTCACACACAAATGTATCCGCTTACCGTTTCTACGCAACACTTCTAATAGCAAAGCTGCAGCTCTCCCAAACAAGATTGCTTGTTTCACTTTGTCATTGTCTATGTGGGTATGAGGCAAAAGAACTGAATCCAAGGAAAATTAGCCATTATTCACATTGCATTAATTATCTTAATAATGAAATTAATAATGTTGCAAAATAAGTAACACTCAAGACTACAGCATGGGTCTGACTTCATTGTGCCGGTGGCAGCCAACTTGCACACAGTACTGCTGAAGTAGGAACCTCAATTTAAACTTCTCCAAAGCAATCAGTTCTGTAACTCGAGCAAAATATTCCCTCTACTATCAGTTCCCTTTATTCTTTATTTTCAAGTATTTCTGCACAGAAGATTTCACCACCAACTGAAGCCTGCAGGTAAGCAAATAAAATTTCCTTCCCTCGGTTACTCCCCCAGATAAGCAGTTACCACAGTTAATCTGCCGTCAAAATTTCATTGAACTACTGCACTATTGTTTCAGTAAGCATGCTGCAGAAAGGCAACTTTATCAGGCAGATTTAAACAAAATCTGAAATAAAACATTATAGAAAAATATTGTTTTGAATTAGCAGTAGGTTAAGTCCAGCATAGAAATATGCCACACAACGTCCTTATGATTAAGTGTAACAGAAAAAATATACTTACTAAATGGACTGCATAAACTCTGCATGTCCTGATTCAGCCTCAAAGCTAGTACAGCACCTTTGCACAAAGCAGACGACACCTAAATTGCTGAGTATTCAGGCATCCGCCACCAGGGACTGGAATTGCAATCAGTTGCTCTGTCCAACCTAAGGAAAGCCCAATGACACCATGCAATACTTGTTTCTTGGACTGCAGCAAACATTTTGTTGAAAATTTAATGATTTCAAGTACAAATTTTACCTTTTCTAAAACATGTCATATTCAACAGTACAAACGAGCAGGATATTTGGCTGCTGCTGGACTGGTTTCACTAAAGAATACATCTCTAACTGAAAGCAGGGATTTTGTACTGGTAACATCAATTATGAAACACCATCTTCCTGCTGAAAGGTATAGGACATAGCTGAACGCATATATCACTGGTCTTTCTGAATGCTGAGCTCAAGAGCATGCTTTCCTTTCCCTCAGTTTGCCATCAATATCCATCATCAACAGATCCAAAGTACACAGTCTTTCCTGTGGATACTGATAAAATATCTTTTCCACAGGAGCTGCTGCAGCAATTTAGAGCTGTCCCTGCTTCCTGTATTATTTTCTACTTTCGTTCTAGCATGTTTATTTTTTTCTTCTCCCCAGACTCAACATGCTACAAGAACTCCACAATTACACAACCTCTCAGTCCACAAAATGCAAAGAGACATGCTAGCGGGACAGTGTGAAACCTCTTTGGGAAGACTGACCTGGCTCTAGGAAGGTGACTGCTGAGGCCCATATAGGATGTGTCTTTTGACCTGCCCCATTTACCTTGTCCTTCAGACAATCAATATTCCCTGTAAGGGTGGCTCATTCAAATTCAACTATTTCATCCACAAAGAAGTTGTGATGCACTCCATTCCCACTGTCATCATTTTAACATTTGGGATTAAAATACGAAAACTGGGGATGAGAGAAATAAATAGCAGGGATAAGAACTGAATCAACTCTGGAGCTACAAGCATGGTCACAGAACAGACATCCAGTGAAGTGTAATTAAAACCAATTTTATTGGTTGCTATTGATAGCTGGGTTTTCTAATATAAAGATTTATAAAATCAGAAAATGTGCTGAAATATATAAAAAATACTTAATGTTACAAGTATACTTTATTTTCATGAACATAGCATTTTTTATTTGCTATTACTCAAGAATACCTTCATAAAATCTGAAACTCAGGTGGTATGAATTTAAGAATTTCCAGTAAAGTTTTTCTGTTCCCTTAGCAAGACAGACTGTGGGACCTGGCCATAAGGTATGATCTGAAATGGAAATTGGCACAAATGTATTTTAGCTAGGAGAGTTTTTATTTTTGAAATATGCACTTAGAAAATTTAGCTCAGCAATTTATTGGCTTTCAGATCTGTAAAGAAACGAGAACCACATGAAGAAGTTCCATTAGAAACTGAGCAAAGGGTGCTCCATTTCTATCAGCATCCACGGGTAGACTTTGAAGTTTGCATTAGTCTGCACTTGGGAGTGCATTAGAAGGCTGTGGCATGAACACTGCCCTTTTCAGATGCTTAAGAATCTCCAGGAGAGACAATACAACAGCGAAAGATTTTTTTGGTGTCTAATAAAGGCTGAGCTCACACACGGTGAGGATAACAGTGCAAGCTCTCTTCTTTCATTCAGAGAATTCCTTTTTCCAAAATTCTACTAAAAGCTTTCCTAACTTAAGCAAATGGTCACCTAAGAATTTCAACTCATCAGCAGCGCGCCATGCTTCTCCTCATCACAATGTACCTCAAGTCCTTTTGGTAATTTTTATGCTCCCAACAATAAAAAATTATTTTTGCCTTGCATACTTCCTGGGCAAGCAGCAACCTATGTTGTACCCGCAGTACACAGCACTTTGCATCTCTGACACATCAGGGCTGCACAAGGCAGCTTATCGGGCAGGCCTTGGGTCAAAAAGTAGTATCAAAACAGCCACTTCTGTCAAATTTAGATAAAACCGGATAACCAATTTCGAGGTTCCTAATGGGAACATGAAAGACAGACAGCTGCTGAGTAATTCACATCTCAGGATATCAGGTCAAAATAGAAGTTTGGGGCACTACTGGTCTTGAAGACATTTTTCTCTGAAATTGTGCAAGTCAAATCTAAAACAATAGTGCTGCACTGTGTAGTCTAAAAGCTCAAGTTTCAGAATGAGAGAGAACTATACCAGCACTTGTGAGGCGCATGGAAGATGGGATGTTTTAAAACTCGGGTTGTTAGGTGTTTATGGAGTCAGTCAATAATCATTGACCAAAACGGCTCTAAAGACAACAAAGCAGCTGAAATAAGCATTATCTCAAATTTTCTGCAAACCATCAATATTAATTTGTATGAATGAATTTTAGAACTAATTTGCTAAAAAAAAAAACAACCACCCACTCACAAAAATAGTAATGATTAAAAAAAAAAGACAAGAAGAACTAAATCATCAAGAAAGAAGAAAAAAAGCAAAAAGAATTTTCTGAGTTGCTTGTGTCGTTTTCTTTGTTTCCCACTGTGTTCCTTAGTTGAGTTGCAATGCCAGATAGGGTCTGATACTGTAAACGCTTCCAGATGTAAAGATCAGATTTAATATTCCATGTGGATGTAAATCTTATTCCCACTAGTTACTGTTTGTATAACCCTTCTGAGTTCAGCCTTAAAAAAAAAAAGTAAAAAGTGTATATCCATTATAATGTTATTAACTTCCTTATCCTCTGTCAGAGATAAAGGAACACAGGCCTAGACAATCAGTCAAGTCCACAGATCATCAATTCTATTAAGATTAAATTTTCACTGACTATCATGGAACTGGGACTTCACACAATTTATTGACAATCTGAATGAGGACCAACAGAGAACAGAAACATGGGGTAGAGTGCAACCAGCTCCTTAATCTTTCCATGGATCCATAGAAACAGCTCATGCTTATAAGTCTACTCTATACCAGTACACGTGACTTACCATCCTACAATAAATATCCCAGAAGACATTCTAAAGGGGCAGAAGAAAGCTTTTACCCAATTACCCATGCAAGCTAAACAGCAGAGCACTTGTTACATATGGCATTCTTTCACCATCCAAGTAGTAATATTAGCTTCATGTTGGATCCAATGCTGCTTTCAGTACCACCTAGGCAATATTTGAGCACTGTTGTAGTTATTTCTTCTTTTCCCTACTAATTCTGAATCCTCCTTGAAACTCAGACCAAAGGCTCAGTGATGTAGTAGTGCTAGAAGGTACTTTCAGAAAACTGCTGTGATCAGGTTTATGGTACTAACAGCTCTTCTGTGTCCCTCTGCACTCTGAAATGAGAAATCAAATGGTGCCTTGAAATGTCAGAAGCATGACATGATCAGACTCTGCTACAAACAACAGTAATTTCTACTACTGTCCCAAAATTCAAGAAGTCTCTCAAATAATCTAACTTCCCTAGACAAGCACACGTAAATATATACATCAAGAGCTGCCAACGTGTTACAGAATGCCTAAGGATCTCAAGCAATTTTTTTCCTGTGTGTTCTGTTCTCTATTTCACTGCAACAGAATAATTTTTTGAGATATATCATTTTGTCTCTCTGGAGAAAAAGAAGTCAATTCTTTTTCTTCTAAAAATAGTTTCAAAATTGCTGTGCTAACATTAAATTAAGTAATATTTTTAAAAGTAAAACCATTAGCACATTCTAGACAGTTTATGAAATAAATCACAAAAGCACCTCTTGGGTGCTGGAAGCATTTGTGCTTCGGCCTTTATGCCTTTACAGTGGCCTCATCACGTGTTAATGATTACATACATTCAGTAACAAAAAATAGTTTCCTCTAGAATTATGCACAAAGAACATCTGTCCACAGTGAAACTGAAGCTTGACTAGTCTGCTTTGGTTACAGTTACTCCTCGTGCGCTATCAACACCAAAACATCTGCAAGCTTAACAGTAATGGTTACGCGACTGGTAGAATAGGGAAATACACACACACACAAAATCGTGCAGTTTTAGTGTGTCCGCTGTCTTACAAGAAAGGAGTGCTGCGGCTGGAGAAGGGAGAAGGATTTGAGGGACAGTTTTCCAAGTACAGACATATATCACTTCAGGTGTCAGACTACTCATACATATTACAAAAGTTAACCACATAGAAGGCCCTTGAAGATTTCTCTCGTATTGCTTTGAAACCTTGTATTTCTCCCCCTCTTTTTTTTCTGGATGCAGAGAAAAATTGCTCCATTCCTGCTTGGAATCGAAAGGAGAACAGGAAGTAACGTCTGAGCTCCATAGAGATTCATTTTTATTTGCTTACAGGACGTGGCAGATTCAAAAACTGGCTTCATTTTTCAGTATCCTTAAAGGACCTGGCTTTTTTTTTTTTTTTTTCCTCCTCTTCTTGGCGGGGAGCACAGCTGGAACTTCAAGTTCAGCCAAAATAGACAATAAAACAGTAAGAAGGCATAATGCCAAAAATGCAAAGGCATCAGCATCCAGAGCATAATTCCACCCTTCTCCCTCCCCCAATGATTTACACAGGAAGACATAAAAAACAGAAAACCCTCTCTGTCCTAGAATGAACTCATCATATTTTAAAACAGCCTATGAACATCTCAGACCCACTGGAGGCGAGCTAAAGAATGATACTGCTCATTTGAGCTGACAGATTTTTTTTTTAATCCATATGTTTTATTGTTATGCTCTTTTGAATATCATACTTTGTTCTGCTTCTTGGGAGAAAACATTTGTATGAAGTAACAACATGTGGAATCTCTCACACCACACAATATGCGATTTGGTTTAAGACTAACTTTTTTCTTCCTCCCTCACAATACAGTTTTAAACATCATTCTCACTGGCAATAAGCCTGAGCCGACCTCTAAGCCAAAAGAGTCCCACTCATTAAAACTCTCATTTTGTTGCTGCAAAAAATGATATAATTTTTTTCTTATTTAGAGGGGCTTAACCAGCAAATAATGCCATGAAAACAATGAGCAATTGCCAACAAAGATGTAAAGCTTCTCTGTGAGGATGTGTGCAAATGTTTCCTCACATTTACAACAGGAAGTCAGGCGGGATGGTCTGGGGGAAAGTCTGGAAGCTTTATAGCAAAGCGGAGGGAAAGACAAAAATAGATTTTGAAGAGGATATTGTCCTTCGTGCTGCATTAGCCCTTCTTTGGAATTAGAAGCTAATCATGTCAGCATTTCCTTTCCATTGTGTAAAAGTCAACCTATATAATCGGCAGAAATCATCCAGAAACTGCACAACGCCTTCCTTTTATTAACAAGAGTCAAAGAACAACCTTTGCCAAAGCATGCATCCAACTTGGACAGAAAGCAAAAATGGCAAAACATGGGCTATCTCCTTCACTTAAGAAAGGCACAGCGCACCTGAAAAAAAACATTAACTTCTCTTTGCTCTCCTACAGAAGAATGTAAAGGAACGCTACAACATTTGCATTAAAAGGTATTTAACAACTACAAAAGAAAAAAAGGTAGGCTTGGGGAGGGTTGAATTTCAAAGCGTTCAAGGCCAAGCACTAGAAGCCACGCAGCTTTGGAAAAGTGCAGAAAAGACCATAAAGTCACTGAGGGTTTAAACATGATTTTCAGAGGAACTGCTGCATGAACCAACTCAAGCAGATGTGGCAAAATGGCACTCTATTTGGAGCCGGTGAAAACAGAGATCATCCAGAAGTAGTGGGGCAGAAACAACAAGAAGAAAAAAGAATTTCTGAGACAAGTTTCATGACACTGACATTCGGGGTTTCCAGGTTCTGAAAGGGAAAGAGTAGCAGGTACAGTAAATTTAAATACAGAAACAGATGGCATCTGTGTAGCTTTGTGCTGGTCCTGGGAATAAAGCAGGGGAAAACAAAACAAAAAGCCAACCAATGAAAAATACAGGAAGAAAAAGAGAAAGTGAGGGAAGTAGGCCCAGAAAGGGCACAAGAATGGGCTGCTATAGATTATTTAGCAAATCCCCACAACTTTAAAGGGGTGAACAACAGATTGCCTATGAGGGCTTCTCCAAAAGTAACGCCTCCTATTTTATTATATGGCCCATGACATCAGAGGTCATGGGCCATATGACCTCTGATGTCATGGGACCATATCACCAGAGAATGTTGGTGATATGGAGGTAAAGGTTGAATCCTCCTGCCAATATTCTGTTACATTTCATTATCATGCAACAGATGGCAGCAGAGGGGCAGTCCAACAAAACGGCTTCTGACATGGAAGTGCACGTGAGGCAACAGCCTGTCATTAAATCTTCCACAAGGGAAAAAAAAAAATGGCACCTATTAACATTCATCAATGCTTGTTGAATGTTTATGGAGACCAAACAGTGGATGTGAGTACAGTGAGCAGTGTGTTTCAGATGTTTATGAGCACAGCACACAGGATGATACAGCACTGGCCAAAATGCATAACTAATGGTGGTGGCTACATTGAAAAATAGCGCTTTGTAGGTTAGAATTTGCTATCAAATATTATTATTGTGCTCTTTGTACCTGTCGTAGATTCCACAGAAATAAGCAGGAGACATTACTTTTGGAGCAGTCGACATATATTGATGTTCGATAAGCGAGTATTCACAAGAGATGCACATTTCATTGATGTCACATCAAAAATACATTTAGTTGCAAGAGCAAAGAGCATACTTCATTTTTTACTAATATGGACTATGTACAAATAAAAATCACAGTGGAAGCTCACAGTATATCTGGTAAAAGGAAGTCCACAGGTTCCAGAGCAAAAATTAGAATTTTAGTTTTGTGTGGGCCTGACACAAAGCCCTGCTTCATCTGATTCACCATGGTATCTCATGAATATTCAATTTAAAGTCACCTAGATATCCATTCCACAAAAGAGTCCTGCTTCCTGACTAACTGCAACTCCCTCCAGTGAACTCTAGCTTAGCTCTAGCGGCACATTACAAAAACGCACCAAGCAGCACAAATATCAACTCTCCTGTGGCCACTGGAAACCTAACGTGTTGTTACATGTGCAGCAACACATTTCTAAACAAATGCATGCATGCTCTGCCCGCTCTCCAAACTCGCTGTGTGCAAGCAAAGCTTTGTGCTAACAAAGACATACTACTTTTTTAGGCAATCCTCAAATATTCTGCATTCAGTTGTCTCCAACCGTAAGCCTAATGTTACTTACAAAAGACTGCACGTGTGAACACAGTATTTTCAAGCACTTCTTGTTGAATTGTCAACTTATGTCCCAAATTTATCCCATGGAAAAAAACATACTTCCCCAGTTCTAATTTAGAAATTATACACAAAGAATAAAAATAGGCAGTACAATAGGGAGAGCTGAAATCCAGTGTTTTTTTTTTTTTTTTCTTCCCATTTGGTGTCATTTTGGGGACTTTCTTATTTGTTTTGCTGACTTCTAATGTACACGGAAACTAGTTAGGAGGAAAGAGAATAAGAACACATGCCCCACTTCTTCAAGAATAAAGATAAAAGAATCATCTAAGTTCTGGGAGCAAAGCAACGGGACAGTTAATGCTAGAGCTGATAAATTTTCACTCTTTTAGAGACTCAACGTTAGCAGAAACTATATACTTATTTACTTGTACTGTGTTCTTCATTAAAGACATGAGAGAAAAAAAGCCTGCCCCTGCATACCACGCGCTACCCCCATGAACATACTGCTCAAATGACAAGAGAATGGTTAAGAACCCTAGAAGGTCTACAACTAAGAACGCAAGCTGAGGATGGAGGAGTGGGAACCAAGCCAATTGTCTAGACAGCAGGCAAAAACAAACAAACAAAAACACTGGCTAAATTTAATCAGCTGCCCTCT